>NC_138077.1:62458530-63083530 GCF_964212035.1 Myotis nattereri | reverse complement strand
GAAAAAAGAGTATAGGCCAGCGGTTCTCAACCTGTGGGTCATGACCCCTTCGGGGGACGAACGACCCTTTCACAGGAATCGTCTAAGACCATCGGAAAACACATATGTAATTACATATTATTTTTGTGATTAATCACTATGCTTTAATTATGTTCAATTTGTAACAATGAAAATACATCCTGCATATCAGATATTTACATTATGATTCATAACAGTAGCAAAATTACAGTTATGAAGTAGCAGTGAAAATAATTTTATGGTTGGGGGTCACCACAACATGAGGAACTATATTAAAGGGTCGTGGCATTAGGAAGGTTGAGAACCACTGGTCTAGACCAAGTGGTTCCTAGTATTCCTTTCAAATCTAATTTATCTAAAAGGTGGTAGATATGTCTTTGGCAATGTTTTCCATAGGAAAATTAAAAGGTCTTAAATAAGAATCAACCTTCATTTTCTCTTTAGTTTCCATTGCCCCAGAAACTGTATGGGTGAAGACATTGCTTTGGCATGTCTGAGATTTTGCTGCCAGTGGATTCCTCTAAGATTTTTATGGTTTCCCATCTTATGTTTAAGTCCTTTTATCTATTTTGAGTTTATTTTTGTGTATGGTATAAGTTGGTGGTCTATTTTCATTTTTTTGCATCTGTCTGTCCAATTTTCCCAACACCATTTATTGAAAAGACTGTCTTGACTCCATTGTATGCTCTTGTCTCCTTTGTCAAATATTAATTGAGCATAGTGGTTTGGGTTGATTTCTGGGTTCTCTATTCTATTCCATTGTTCTATATGTCTGTTCTTGTGCCAGTACCAGGCAGTTTTGAGAACAGTGGCTTTTTAATAGAGCTTGATATCTGGCATTAAGATCCCTTCTACTTTGTTCTTCTTTCTCAGGATCACTGCAGCTATTTGGGGACTTTTAATTCAATATGAATTTTTGTAGAGTTTGTTCTAGGTCTGTGAAATATGCCATTAGTATTTTAATGGGGAGTGCATTGAATCTATAGATTGCTTTGGGTAGTATGGACATTTTAATGATGTTGATTCTACCAATCCATGAACACGGTATGTTCTTCCATCTGTTTATGTCTTCCTCTATGTCTTTATTTTATTTTTTCTTTATTGATTAAGGTATTACATATGTGTCGTTATTCGCCTATTGCCCCCCCACACACACACACACTCATGCCCTCATCCCACTGGTGTCCCTGTCTATTGGTCAGGCTTATATGCATGCACACAAGTCCTTTGGTTGATCTCTCCCCTTTACCTACACTCTCTCCTACCTTCTCTCTGAGGTTTGACATTCTGATCAATGCTTCTCTGTCTCTGGACCTGTTTTTGTTCATCGGTTTATGTTGTTCATTATATTCTACAAATGAGTGAGATCATGTGATATTTATCTTTCTCTGACTGGCTTACTTCATTTAGCATAATGCTCTCCAGTTCCATCCATGCTGTTGAAAATGGTAAGAATTCCTTCTTTTTTACAGCAGCAAAGTATTCCATTGTGTAGATGTACCACAATGTTTTAATCCACTCATCTGCTGATGGACACTTAGGCTGTTTCCAAATCTTAGCTATTGTAAATTGTGCTGCTATGAACATAGGGATGCATATATATTTTCTGATTGGTGTTTCTAATTTCTTGGGGTATATTTCTTCCTCTATCTCTTTTGTTCACTGTCCTGTAGTTTTCTGAGTACAGGTTTTTTACCTCCTTAGTTAAGTTATTTCTAGGTATCTTAAATTTTTTGGTGCAATGGTAAATGTTTTTTTGTTTGTTTGTTTGTTTGTTTTTAATCTCTCTTTCTGTAAGTTCACTATTGGCATATAACAATGCCATAGATTTCTGGGCCTTAATTTGGTATCCTGCTACATTGATGAATTCATTTATTAAGTCTAATAATTTTTGATGGAGTCTTTAGGGTTTTCTATGTACAGTATATGTCATCTGCGAATAATGACAGTTTTGCGTCTTCCAATTTGGATACATTTTATTTCTTCTTCTTGTCCAATTGCTATGACCTGCACTTCCAGTATTATGTTGCACACGAGTGGTGAAAGTGGGCATCCCTGTCTTGTTTCTGGTCTTAGGGGAAATGGTTTTAGTTTTTGCCCATTGAGTATGAGGTTGGCTATAGGTTTGTCATATATGGCTTTTATTATGTTGAGGTATGATCCCTCTATTCCCACTTTGCTGAGGGTTTTAATCAAGAAAGGGTGTTGGATTTTGTCAAATGATTTTTCTGCATCAATTGATATGACTATGTTATTTTTATCTCTCAATTTGTTTATGTGATGTATCACATTTATTGATTTTCAGATATTGTACCATCCTTGCATCCCTGGGATAAATCCTACTTGGTCACGATGTATGATCTTTCTGATGTAATGCTGGTTGTGATTTGCTAGAATTTTATTGAGGATTTTGACATCTATGTTCATGAGGGATGTTGTCCTGTAATTCTCATTCTTTGTTATTGTCTTTATCTGGTTTTGGAATTAGGGTAATGCTGACTTCATAGGATGAGCTTGGAAGTGTTCCTTCCTCTTGAATTTTTTGTAGTAGTCTGAGGAGGATAGATTTTAGTTCTTCTTTGAATGTTTGGTAAAACTCCCCTGTGAAGCCTTCTGGCCCCGGGTTTTTGTTTGCTGGAAGCTTTTTGATGACTGCTGTAATTTCCTCCAGAGTTATTTGCCTATTGAGATTTTTTAGATTCTTCCTGATTGAGTTTTTGGAAGGCTGTATTTTTCTAGGAATATGTCCATTTCCTCTAGGTTGTCTAGTTCAAAATAAAAAGCTTCTGCATAGCAAAAGAAACCATCAACAAAACAACAAGAAAGCCCACTGCATGGGAGAACATATTTGCCAATGTTATCTCTGATAAGGGTTCAATCTCCAACATTTCCAGGAACTCATACAACTTAACAAAAGGAAGATTAAATGACCCCCCCCCCCAAAAAAAAAAAATGGGCAACGGACCTAAGTAGATACTTTTTGAAAGAAGACATACAGAAGGCCAAGAGACATATGAAAACATGCTCAAAGTCACTAGTCATCAGAGAGATGGAAATCAAAACAACAGTGAGGTACCATCTCACATCTGTCAGAATGGCTTTCATCAACAAATGACAAGTGCTGGAGAGGATGCAAAGAAAAAGGAAGCCTTGTGCACCGCTGGTGGGAATGCAGATGGGTGCAGCCACTGTGGAGAACAGTATGGAGATTCCTCAAAAAATTAAACATGGAACTCCCATTTGACCCAGTGATCCCACTGCTAGGAATATATCCCAAGAAATTAGAAACACTAATCAGAACGTATATATGCATCCCTATGCTCATGGCAGTGCAATTTGCAATAGCTAAGACTTGGAAACAGCCTAAGTGTCCATCAGCAGATGAGTGGATTAAAACATTGTGGTACATCTACACAATGGAATACTTTGCTGCTGTAAAAAAGAAGGAATTCTTACCATTTGCAACAGCATGGATGCAATTGGAGAGCATTATGCTAAGCGAAGTAAGCCAGTCAGAGAAAGATAAATATCACATGATCTCACTCATTTGTGGAATATAATGAACAACATAAACTGATGAATGAAAACAGGTCCAGAGACAGAGAAACATTGATCAGAACGTCAAACCTCAGAGGGAAGATAGGTGAGGGTAAGGGGGAGAGATCAACCAGAGGACTTGTATGCATGCATATAAGCCTAACCAATGGACACAGACACCAGCAGGTTGAGGGTATGAGCAGTGGAGGAGGGGCGGGGGGAGTTGGGGGAATAAGGACACATATGTAATACCTTAATCAATAAAGAAAATTTTAAAAAAAGCTATTTTCTGGCATAAAAACAAACAAAAACAACATCAACAAAATCAACCTTCTAATCCTCAGGATTGTGAATACATTACATACATAGCAAAAAGTACTTTGAAACTGGAATTAATGTTACTAACATATAGACCTTAAAATAGGGGAAATATTCTGAATTATCCAGTTGGGCCTAGTATAGTCACAAGAACCTTTGAAAACAGAAAAGGAAGTCAGAGAGATTGGAAGCATGAGAAGGACTCTACCCACTATTGCTAGTTTGAGTATGAAGGAGGCCATCGGAAAGCATAGAAGGAAATGAAACCTTCCACAATCAGTGTCCTTGGAAGATGCCCATGAGCCCCACTTGAGAACCACAGCCCAGCAGTTTCCTTAACTATCATCTGGTAAGAATCCGAGCAAATGATCCAGCCATGCTGTGCTGGAATTCTTACCTACAGAACTGTGAGGGGATACATTAGTGTTGCTTTACAGTGCTAAGTGTGTTGCTGCAGCAATGGGAAAATAATGCACTCTCTAAAAACAGGATGATACACTTCTTATTTTTCTGTACCATATTGTAACCAACGTAGAGTAATCGTGAAATGCCCAGAGGGCAGCAGGACATAAAAACGCTGGAGCCCATAAGACTGTCATCTAGACAAAAGCAACATTTGCTTCTACAAAAATGAATGTGCTTACTAACATGTTTGAGTAAAGTTGGGAGAATAGAAGCACTTATGACTAAGTCTTTATGTGTGTCCACATTTCAGCTATGGAAAAATAAAGGAGATAGATTAAGGTAAAGGAGAAGAAATGGTCAGATATCAGGTTGAAAGCAGAAAGGTATATAAATCAAAGGCACACATTTTAGAAAGAAGAGGAGGCCAACCAAATGGTTTCCATCATTTCAGTGAGGCTGGAACCTGAATCAGTTAAAATTGGTACTTACTGGAATATTGAGAATAAAGCTCTGCAGTAGCCTTTGAGGGAAGGTTCTAGACATCTGATAGAGCTAAAGTAAGGGTGCCTCATTGGTGGCGGCAGGGTCAGAATGACTTTGTGGTGAGCCAGGAGCACAGAGGTATTCACATTTCATTCCAGGACTCACTGGGATCTAGACCCAGGGGAGCCGCCATGACAGGTGACTGTGTTCCACGTTTGGACACAAGCACACTGCGCACAGCAGAAGGTCAGTGAAGGAACGGTCAACAAGAACAGAGACAGAACATAGACTAGATTCTGGAAAGCTCTATCACAACAAAGAGCGGGCTGTATGACCGGTTGAAGTAATTGAGACCCTTAAAGAAAGGGTGGAAAGGGTTGGGGTGCTGGAGCATGAAAGAGGTACAACGCAGCCTGCCTGGTGACAGCAGCCATGTTCCACACAGATCATCACAGTCCATCCTCTCAACTTTGAAGGGGGTACTCTTTACTTTTTAAAAGTTTATTTTTCAATCGCAGTTTACATTCCATACGATTTTGCATTAGTTTCAGGTGCATAGCAGAGCAGTTATGTTCATCTTCCATTTACAGAAATAGAAAGTCCAACGTCTATGTGGCTCATCCATGAGCATGTAGTCACAGGTCAGAGGCAGACCTTGGGTTGGAAACCTTGGCACCTGCCTACGTGCTGCCACAGGTGGACAGTGGAGAAAGCAGGGCAGCAGGGACTAGAACCTCTGATCCCAGCATCACACCACCTTCCAAAACCACATTCTGAGTTACATCCAAGATCCTTTGTGAACATTTTATATGCTTTGTTCATTTTACCCTCATGGCAAACCTTCTTGGGGGTTGAGATTTTTATTTTCATTATACAGATAAGGAAACTGAGGCTTAGAGAATGTAAGACACGAAACCACAGTAATACAGCTAGTCAAAGAGATAGCCCTCTTAGACTAGCTTTAACCCTACCACCAGCATTATTTTTCACTAAGTACCTGATACCTACATTTTTCTTTATTTCAGTTTCTCTTCTTGTCCTGGTTCATATATATCAAACACCAGCAACATTGTGTCTACTTCCCACTGTGCCCAGTCAGAGGCAAGACAATGACATAGCCATCCCTGTATCCCCTGAGCTCAAAAGCTACTGCGCCCTCTGAGACATCATCTCCTTTGGAGTGAGCAGTGGGCTTGGCTAGGTCCTTCCTCCCACTATTTCAAATCATATGGGGCAGGGGCAGTACAGTGGGGGTACTTTCAGATGACTGACAGCTTGTGTACAAAAGCTGACTAAGTAGATTTGTGTGTGAAATGGAAGAACACCCTGGAGAATGTGAAGCAGTTAGGAAAAGAAGAAATAATGGGTCTCACAGAGGAGAGGGGGGGAAAAATGGAAAAGAGGAAAATGGGGAAGAAGAATGAAGAGAAAACAAAACAAAACATAAAAACAGCAGGGAAAAATAAATGTATGGCACAAAGAAATAGATTCTATGAGAACAATTAAATCATCAGCAACAGCATGGTCTCTTAAAATGCAAACTAAAGGAGAAAAATATGTGCCATCACCCTCTTCCCTCCTGTTGCTTATAAGAGGATTTATTAAAGAAAAAAAAATGCAACTAAAATGAACTAATAAACAAAACTTTTGCTTTACCTACCAGAACTTAGAATATTTCTTTAGTGCCACATTTTCACAAAATAGGGATATAGCTATGTAAGTGTACATATTGACTCTATATTTTCTTATTTCTAGACCTAACCCACACTCCCTTCAAGAACCAGAAGAAATGAGAATATGGGAGGAGGAGACCTATTGAAGGTTAGTTGGTATTATTTATCACTATATTAACGAAGCCAAGAGATGTCAAAACACGGCCTGGGGGATAAAATGCTTCAATAACAGCCAGGACAATACTGACCATTTCTAGCCCTTAAAAAGTACAATGAATCAGAGGCAACATCTAATGTCCCATTGGGTTTTTGTAACTGTAATTTAGGTAATGAGCAAGTAATTTTATGCATTCCTCTATGCATCAAGGCATATGATTCAAAATAGACGTCATTCTTCCCCCCCAATACAGTTGAAGAGAATTTGTTTTTCCTGACTTTTCAGGGCTCCCTTTGAAAACAGAATTTTGCACTTTCTGTGATAAGAGGCTCAATTGTGAGATGGAGGCTCCCTCTACTGGAAATATGGTTAGTTGCAGGTGTGAGTTCTAACATGCTTTGATTGCTAATTCCTTGTGACTAGTGCATGATTAAGACTAATGAAGTGAGCACCTACAATAATGTCTAATTAACATACACACACAATTATTCTCCAAAATTCTAGAATGTGACAATCTATTATAAATAATTTAGCATTATTTAATCTCTATCTTCGTTGTGCTTGCTCACTCTAGATGTCTAGTATTCTTTATTTTTTTTCTTATTTCTGTAACTAGACTGTAACATTTAAGAGTTCAGTTTTCATGTCATGCTGACCCAAGTTCAAATTACAATTTTCTACTTATTTTTTTGAAAGTGTGGTTTCTTTTCACCAACTACTTGTATTACCTTGGAAACCAGCTTTCGTTTCTTGATGCTGGGAAATAAAGAGAATAATAGACTTTCTTCGGTTTGTTAAAACTGAAAGTAAAACATATAGCAATATATGAGTACTTTTTTTCTGCACAGTAGGCCTGATTATCTAGTTAATAAATGTTAATTTCAGGTTTATTCACTGACCTCTTGCAGCGAGGTCAATAGATTTAACTAGAAACATGTGACACATAGTAAATAAAACAGTAAGAGTAGAATTTATCTGACTAGTTAATGAGTGTCGAACTCTTATGAATGGGATCAGTGTCCTTATGACATAACTAGGCAGAGGACCTGAACAGAAACTTCTCCAGAGAGGACATACAGATGGCCAATAGACATATGAAAAGATGCTCACTGTCACTAATCATCAGAGAAGATGCAAATTAAAACCACAATAAGATATCACCTCACACCTTTCAGAATGGCTGCCATCAATAAATCAACAAACAACAAGTCTTGGCAAGGATGTGGAGAAAAGGGAACTCTCATGCACTGCTGGTGGGAATGCAAATTGGTGCAGGCACTGTGGAAAACAGTATGGCGTTTCCTAAAAAAAATTAAAAATGGAACTGCCTATGGGCTGGTGATTCCACTTCTGGGATTATATCCAAAGAAACCCAAAACACTGACTTGAAAGAATAGATGCACCCCTATGTTCACTGCTGCATTGTTTATAACAGTAAAGATATGGAAGCAGCCCAAATACCCATCAGTATATGAATGGATAAAAAAAAAGCTGTGGTACTTATATACACTGGAATATTACTCAGCCATAAAAAAAGAATGGCATCTTAGACCATTTGCAACAGCATAAGTGGGCCTACAGGGTATTATGCAAAGTGAAATAAGTCAGACCTAGAAAGACACATACCATATGATTTAAGTTCCATGTGGAATCTAAAGAACAAAATAAATGGACAAAACTAAACAGAAACAGACTAATAGATACAAAGAACAGACTGAGGGTTGAGAAAAGGGAGAGAGGTTGGGGCACTGGGTGAAAAGGTGAAGGGATTAAGAAGCACAAACTGGTAGTTACAAAATAGTCAGGGGGATGTAAAGCATAGCATGGGAAATAAAGTGAATAACATTATAATAACTATGTATGGTACTAAGTGGGAACTGAAAATAGTAGGGGGACACTTTGAAAAGTATATAGCGGCCTAACCACTATGCTATACACCTGAAACTAATACAAAATAATATTAAATGTAAACTGTAATTGAAAAATAACATTTAAATTTTAAAAAGGTATCCCAGAGAGTTCTCCAGCCCCTTGCCACATGGGAGGCCATAGCAAGGAAACAACCTTATGAATCAGGAAGTGAGCTCTCACAGACACTGAATTGGCTGGCTCCTTGAACTTGGACTTTCCAGCCTCCTGGACTATGAAAAATAAATGTTTGCTGCTCCAGCCACCCAGACTATGATATTTTTGTTATAGCATCCAGAATGGACTAAGAGTTTCTTCTCTCCTTAGAGCTTCAAATGTAATAAGATGAAGTATGGCTCTCCAGAAGAGGACAAAATATATAATAGTTACTAATTTAACAAATCCCTGTGCCACTTTTGTTTGATAGCTCATATCACTTGAGCTGAATTTTCTCCCTTGCTAACATAAATGTCTCTGGAAATTCCATCTTAAATGCTATCTTGCAGATCGGACTTTGAGCTTCACGCGGGCAGGAATGGTGTTAGTCTCCATCTCTGAGGCTTCCTTAGTACTCATTACAATGCCTAATCCACAGCAGGCACACACTCCATGTTTGTTAAATTCAATTGAACTAAACTGAGCATCTTTCCTTAAACTATCTTTTCTTAATCCAGGTACAATTATGTGATTGTGTTAAAAGCAAGATTTTGAAATAAACCAGTAGAAGCCCCTGGGGCTTCCAGCTCATTTGAATCTATAAAAGTCACTAAGGTTTGGTTTAAAAATGGTGTCTTGCGTGGTAGGGAGTGATGAAAAGAATATGCTATTGTGATGATTTCCTGTCATTTACTCCGTGATATATTTCTCCTTGCAGCTCTTTGAGTTTTTACATTTGTTTCTCTTAGGCACATGTGAACAATTGAGCCAGATATTTGCTGCCACATTTAGAATTTCAGCAAAGACGTGCTTTATATATGGTCCTGATGAAGAGGAGACATTCGAGCCCACAGCCATTCTTGATGCCCATCTAAGTGTTCACTGAGCTGTTCATTCTCCAGATTGACTATGTGTCTGTTCTGATGTATCTCCTTAGTCACCTTGCTTGGCCATAAACTACTCTATTTCTGAAGTTTTATCACTGCACAGAAATCACAAAGCATCTTCTTTATCTCCTCCTTACCTTAACAAGGATAAGATTTGGAACCAGGGAACCAGGGAAGAGGCCAGGCTCTCCACGGGGATATCTGCCATGAGATGTGAATAAATTCAAATGTCTGGGCAGGACGAAGGGCATTGCTGACATGGCCTGAAGCCAGTCTAAGAGGCAGGGCAAGACCCAGGGTCGGCACTTCAAGAGGCAGGACACAGAGCCCTCCACCTAGCACTGAGTTTAAACAGACCTAAGTAGGGCCACAGAGAACAGAATTAAGAGGATGGACAGCATCTCACATCCATTTTTGACTCACACTGATATTCTATTGATCTTTCCACGGATGTGCTCTCTTTCCTTCTCTATTTTTGGCCTCCCAACTTTATACAATTTATTTATTTTATGCCTTCCTCTCTCCCTTTCCTTAACCTCTCATGTGTTTGTATCTGTGTGTATCTGTGTCTCCGTGTGCCGGAGTTTTGTGGGGGAAGCATTTATTCTCAACTTTCCCAATATAGTCTTCATCATGCAGCAATCATTGTTGAAATGTCATGTCAATCTCTGCTTCAGGCTGACAGGGGTAGATGCTAGTACCTCCCTTGAGAGATATTCGAATGCCCAGGATAGCCAGGAATAAAAAATAACCAGAAGAATTCGTGGGGAACAACCTCTGTTAATTAGAAAAGAAAAGATATGGACATACCAGAGAGGCACCATTATTGGTTGGTCCATTAACTGGGGAAAATCCCATCAGCATTATAGCTGACTAATGTGCAAAGGAAAATGGTAGAGTTGCACTGAGGGAGAAAAAAAAAAACATGCAAAAAAACGACAACATTCTCCCTGCATTTTCAAAGTCATTATAATTTATTCTCAGAATTACATGGTGCTTCTAGCCAAATACCTGCAATGGAACTCTTCAATTATCCAAATAATTCTGAGCATTGAAACTCATGTAGTGGTCAATGATGAAGGTCAATATTAAAGGGGTTTTACCTTTAATCTACAGGGGGGTCCCTGTATCCCAGCGAGCATATCACACAAAAGCTTGAATTATAAATCTTGAGCTTATAAGAAAGCTGACAGGAAAAAGGCAATGTTTTGTCTTACACATGGTCTATAAAAAACCAGATGAGTGGGTGAGGTAGACTAATAAGACAATGTGATATGAAAAGGAAAAGGATCCTGAATTGAGGTCTGAGGCACTCGAACATCTGGAGGTTGGGAGGAGACAAAGGAGCCAGCCAAGGCAACTGAGGAGCAGACAGAAACATGCAAACAAAATCTTGGGAACAGGGCACCAAGGAAACCAAGTGAAGACAATGTTGCAAAAAGAGAGGCAAAGCAGCTGTGCTGCAAGTGCTGACGGGTGAAATAAAGGCAGGATTTGAAAAATGTTTCTTGAATTTTGCAAGATGTTGGCCACTGGTGAATTTAGAAAGAACCACATCCATGCAATGTGGTGGGTATATGCCAAGTTGGAGAGGGACAAAGAATGGGAGGGAGAAAAGAATTCATAATTTAAATTTAAACTAATAATAAAACAAAACTTTGCCAGTAACTTAAGGAGAAAGCTGCATGGAAAAGCACTGTTTTGTTTTTTTTGGGGTTTTTTTTTTTTTTTTGGGGGGGGGGTTTTCCCTATAAAAAGAACATACCAATACCTAATATAGGTTATAATACCATGCAGATAAGCCAAATAAACTTACTGGAAATTCTAGGTGTCTATTTAAAAAAAATTTTGGTCGTAGCATGTGATTAAATGCTAAAAAGGAAAATATAATAGACTAGAGGCTTGATGCACAAAAATTTGTGCAAGAGTAGTCCTTCCTTCCCCCAGCTGCTGGCACCGGCTTCCCTCCAGCACCCAGGAACTGGGATGGCTTCCCTCCGGCCACCCACAGGCACCTGGGACCCCAGCTGGCTTCCCTCCAGTCCTAGCTTCATCAGGAAGGACATCTGGAATGACATCCGGATAACATCCAGTCTAATTAGCATGTTACCCTCTTATTATTATAGATATTAGGGAATATTTAGCAGCTACACGGCGGGACCGTTTTCTGAGCTTTTCAGAATATTTATTTTTGAGCCTAGTCCCACCCTGAACAGTTTTCCAGCACCACGTCAATGTCTCCTTCAGTGGTTGTCAAATATTATTCAAGTAGGTGATAGTTAACCACACTGTCCCTTGGTTTAAGAAAAATAATAGTATGCAGTATGTGTGCATGTGCGTGCATGTATTTTTTAATTTAAATTCTTTATTGTATTAAGTATTACATGAGTCTCTTTCCCCCGACCCCCATTTGCCTCTCCCTGGCCGCTCCCACCCCCAAATACATGCCCTCACCCCCCTACTATCTCTGTCCATTGGTTATGCTCATATGTATGCATGCAAGTCCTTTGGTTGATCTCTTACCCCCTCACCCCCCACACATCTGGCGTGTGTGTATTTTTTAATCATGTGCTGGTATGTCAGCAAACACAAATTCAGAACCTGAAAACTGTAATCATAATGTAATAATTTCTACTTATAGAGTGCATTCATAGATGGACAAAAACCATTTTTTCAGTGTATTCAATTTTTCTAAACTTGTGCTTACCATCAATTTACTCAAAAGTACAAGGTCATGCTATTGCTTATAATGCTTATAATGTAGAACCAAAGTTAGTCACTGTTAATGTTTTTACATTATATTTGATGATATCATCTACTTATATTTATCTGAGGACCAAATTGTTATTCAAAACATCCAATAGTTCTATAAATAATATTTTATAATGTGAAAATTATGGTATTATTATTCAACTTTGAGTGTTACTTAATGCCTAGAACTACATTTAAAATTAAACTTTTTTTAACCTCAAGAGTAATTATTTTTATTGTAAGTAACTGGACAGAGAACTGTTCAAGCACCTCCCTCCTTACCACTGAACGTCTACCTGTGCGGGAGAGGCTTCTAGATGTTCAATTATTTGATGTTCTCAGAAAACTTCAGATACGTCATTATCTATATATATAAAAGCCTAAGTGACCATTACAACCGATGACCAGAATAACCGGTCAACCAGTCACTATGACATGCACTGACCACCAGGGGCAGATGCTCAGTGCAGGAGTGCCACTTAGCCAGGAGCTCCAAAGAAGGAGCACCACTCAGCCAGAAGCTGGGCTCACAGCTGGCTAGTGCAGCTGTGGTGGTGGGAGCCTCTCCCGACTCCTTTGCAGTGCTAGGGAGTGGCAGCGGCAGGTGCAGCAGGCCAGGATGAGCACAAGTGGTGCAGCTCAGGCTCCTCCCTGGCCACCTGCCGCTTGGTGCACTGCTACATCCCTCAGGGGATGTCTGACTGCCGGTTTAGGCCCAATCCCTATAGGCTCCCAGGCCAGCCTCCAGGGATCAGGCCTAAACTGGCAGTCGGACATCCCCTGAGGGACCCACTCTCCCCCTTCCATGAATCCATGCACCGGGCCTCTAGTATAAAAGAAAAAAAAAAAAAACAGTAGGAATGGAGATGAAGAATAGGGAACACATGTTTCTTGGTTTTATCAATAAGATATCATAAAAAAGGCACATATGAAAATATATTAGAATAAAAAACACATTAAAACTTTAAAAAAATGTCAACATTAGGATCAAGTCAAAAATAGAAAAACTACCCAGGAATCATGCTTATGGATAATTCTGGTGAAGGAGGCAATAGTGATGATGGTGGAGATGCTACCGCCAGGGATGACTATATAAATGATAGAAGCTCAGCGTAAACCCTTGTTTCCAAAAAATTCTCCTAAAAATGAATACTGAGAGGTACTCTCTTTCACAGCCAATCCAAGAGCTCCAAGCAAAGGAGGCAGAGGAGGGAGCTGAAGCCCCTCCGTGTGCTCTGCAGATGTACAGGCAAAAACATCTCCATGCTGCTGACAAAGGACTATTGCTGCCACGACCCATAAAGAGAAAGGATTTACTTCTAGGTGACAAGCACATGTCTTAAAAAAAAAATGCCTCAGCCTTTGATCTAATACATTATTCTCTAGAAAGGCTGCCCTATATACCTCCAAGGATGCACTGCACCTGCTCTTTCTGTACCGTGCAGCCATGAAAATAAGTGACTGGCCCAAAAGTGAGCTGATAGGAGGCATATTTCCAGGGAGGAAAATAATAGGTCAAAACCTAGGAGCAGTTCTGAGACAGAGTCAGTATCTATACCTGGATAAAAGGAGATTCAGAGCCTAGACACAGTCATTTTCTGAAGAAAATGAGAATAACAAATTATCTACAAAAATGCAATGAAGACATTTTTGTAACATTTATACTGGAAACAGTAGAATTCAAATGCCCACTGGCAAAAATGTGGATATACAGATTGCGGAATATCCACTTTGTGATAAATATACATTGATGAGAAACAAATAAGTATAATGCTACATGAAAAAGGTACTATAAAACTTCATATATTTAATATTATTTTACAAAGCTTAAGGACAAGTAAAACAAACAAATTTATTATTTCAATATATACATGCATACATACATGCACATGATATATGTATGTACACATATGTGTATATATGTGCATACATATATACTTATAGAATAGGTATTTTATCAAAAATCAAGTGAATAGTAAAAATAAAATTTCAGAAAATGGTTGTCTCTGAGGAGAGGAAAGAGAATGAAATAGGAAGGCAGCATATTGATAGATGCAAATTTGGGCAATATCCCAGGCTTTGAGTTGATTATTCATTATAAAAATATTGTTTTGGCCCTAGCCGGTTTGGCTCACTGGATAGAGCGTTGGCCTGGAGACTGAAGGGTCCCAGGTTTGATTCCGGTCAAGGGCATGTACGTTGGTCGCGGGCACATCCCCAGCAGTGGGTGTGCAAGAGGCAGCTGATTGATGCTTCTCTCTCATCAATGTTTCTAACTCTCTATCCCTCTCCTTTCCTCTCTGTAAAAAATCAATAAAATATATTAAAAAATTAAATATATTTTAAAAAATATATTGCTTTGTAATTTAATAGTGTGTGTGTGTATGTATATATATATATATGTATATATATATGAATAAACATAAATGTGTATGTATCCATAAATTATTTAAGCAAATAAAAGTAAAATTTCAGCATTAATAGTTGTTATTTCTCTAAAATATGAAAACAAGGTATGTTAAAATACTGTAGGCACAATTCTCAGTAATGGAGGACTTCCTGCAGTGGAAGCCATCAGTGAGCATCTTGCGTTTAGAAAGTAGCATTTGTGTTGCACTTTGCATTTTGTTTCACTGGGCTGGCACCTTTTCCTACACGTCTGCAGTACCCAACATGCAATACTTAGTACCACATAACCATGCCAAAGAAACACACATTTCATTGATTCTCTGATGAAGGATCAGGCAATTTAGTTGTTGAAATAGAATACTCCTGCCAGTTTATTTTATAAACCATTTATGCAGCCATAGTACATCCTCCAGGGTAGAGGCATTCTACTGTTCTGAAGCTGTTTTCTAAAACACAGCATTCTCATTGCATATATTTCCCATTCTGACCAGCCATTTCCAATCTAGATATGCAATTCTGGAGCTGGGAGGCCTAGGTCGACAGTAGCCACATGTGCATGCCCCAGCCCAGGGGACACTAAACTTAGTACCTCATTTCTACCAAAGCGGAGTGAATGAGGAATGGCTCATTCCCATTCCCAGCCAAAGCAGCCAGCCACCTTAGACTGCCATGCAGCCTTCCAGGGGTGTGGATTTTCCAGATCCTTCACTGGGGTTTAAATTCAAAACCTAATATCATAGGATTCATAGTATTTATATCCAGAAGATAGTAAGCTCTAGCCTAAGAGTGGAAAGAGTATGGGGTCCAGAGGACAGAGACCTCCTTCACCAACAGACCCCAATCATTGCCTGTGGTGCTGGAAGGTTTCCCCAGGCCTGGGCAGCTGGCTGAGGGCATTATTTTTTCTCACATTGGCTGTAGTCAGAAACCAAATAAATGGGGGATTGAGGTGCATCATTTCACACAGGTCCCTTTGCTCTACAAGCACTTGATTCACTGATTCTGTAGAGTTTATGCGACATTGCTAAGCACCTGTTACATGTATGCCAGACACTGTCCTATGAAGTATATAAAATGTTAAAAGGTATAAATAAAGGAAAATGTTATTGGTTGATAGAATCACATATTGTAAGAGTAGAGGCTTCTAGCAAGATGTAAATTAGAAAGAATAATATAAGCAATGACTTTAGAAATAAAGTTTTCCAGAACTTACTTTGATACTAATCAGTACTGAAAGGAACCTGGGCTCCATGTAAGGTAGCTGATTACACTTCTTGTGATAGGAGGAATCAAAATGTGCCTGGAATATCTGGTTGTCAAAAACCACACACACACACACCTTGAAAACAGCAGGGATAATACTGAAAGAATAGGAGTCGGCTTTGGGGTATCCTACTGTCCAATTAGTGATTCCTTGAATACTCTTTGGACACAATGAAAGTGTGAGCAGCTTGGGGTTTATAATGATGCTCAAAGAGAAAAGGCCATTTAAGTTATGAAAAAGCTACAATGCACAAAAGATGAAAACAAGATGCCATTATTTTATTAATGTGATACATATGTACACTTTTATTATAGAAAAAATTAACCACATAGCATCTGGTTTCTCAGAACTGTGCAGTTATAGCAGTATAGGACATAGACCAATAATCCACTCAGGAGTTAAGATAGACTGGACTCTGAGGCTATGCTGCACCGCAGGGATTCAGCAACTGCTGATCATACCACGTGGTGCCACCCAAATGTGAATTGTCTATGCTTCCCCCTCCCCACCACCACTGACAGACACTCTCTCTGAAACCATATGAATTGTGGCTCAGGTTCTGCTGAGAGGCCATGATAATGACCATGGCTTCTGCAGTTACCAACCTACTACATTGATTTCAGCCAAAAGATAGATGATCCAAAACAATCATTTCCCTTCCATGTACAACCCTAACCCAGGAAGATCAGCTTCTCCTTGGGAGAGAGTGAGGCACCAGAGAAACTCTGTCAGGTGTCTAGCACAGTAGCTTTAAAAAAACTGGAGGGACCATTCCCTTTGAGAATAAACTGCACCCACCTTCTCTGTAAGCTGCACATACCCACAGGCAGCCAGTGTGCTTTCACTTGCAGGAGCTTATGCATTCCTGAAGCTCATTTCTAGACTAGGATCTGTGGGTTTCCATTGTGCATGGTATGCCTCATGCCCCTATTTTTTGGGGTCATCATGAGTAATAAGGCTGAGGTTTAGGTTGAGTTTTCATCAGCGCTTGTTTGAATTATCAGAACAACCACTTATTTGGTCTCTCTGTCTGTAGTTCCACCCACCTCTGTCCTCTGCACTGCTACACTCTTGACAATGAAGATTTAATTATTTGACACATACACATACCCATCACTCCCTGCTGAAAGCTTTTCAAAAGTTCTTTATCAGCATTAGAGAAAAAGCCAAAAACTCCTTGGAAAGTATCCAAGATTTGTGATGCCCTAGACCTCACCTACCTTTTGAGTCTCATCTTCACCCTCAGATCCCTGCCCTGTGCACTTTGCTGTGCAATCTCACACTCTGAGCCTTTGCACACGTGCTCCCTCTGTCTAGAATATCACCCTATGCCTTATTCTCAATAGTGATTAATATTTTTTAAAAAGAACGTACTTTTTCTAGGATGCCCAGTGGGTTTCATTTCTTTCCGGGAGCCTTCTCTAGCCCTCCACTGTGTGTTAGATGCTCTCCTTCTTTGCTCTTCTATAAAGCTATGCAATCTCCTATTATAACATTTATCAAAATGCCCTATAACAAGCAGTCTCCCTCTCCAGGCTGTGAGGTTCTTGATCGTATGGATGGGATTTGTGTTACTTTATCTACAGTGGCTGCAAAAGTATGCTAGACATACTAAAAATGAAAAACTATGTTTGTGGGCAATGTCTAAATGAAGAAAATAGCTGTCAGGAACAATGCAGTTTAGAGAAAAAGGAACTGAACAGGTTGTCTGAAGACTTTTTGGGGTCTGGGATTGGCTAATTCACTATAAACCCTTGAGAAATTCATTTCCTTTCTGAGTTTTCTTTCCCTTTATGGAAAAATGAGGTAGTTGAATTGCTCTTAGAGGCCCTTTGAACTCTAAATTCCAGTTTTTATGAAGCATTTTGTTTAGTTTCTCCATCTTTCCAAGATGTACCTTATTTGTGTGTTACATGGTTTAAAGAGAAAGGGGGAAGCAGAAAGTTTAAATTACATGCACTTAAGCAGAACACACCCAGTAATGTCCTCTGGTAACACTGATAATAAGTTTTCTTTTCAGTTACTTTTTCCTGCTGTGAAACAAAACTAAAAATAAATTTTCATTAAATTCTTCTCTGAAATTTTTTTTTTTAAGTTTGAATGAAGTTAGCAGAAGAGGGAAATGTAGCTAACCAGCTTATATTCCTCAATTCATCTTAAAACAATTATTCAGGTTCCAAAATTGGTATTCCTGGCAGAAAATAAAATAGAAAAAGGCATATTCCCAGCATAAAGCTTTGAAAGGAGCACAAGGACCTTATCAATTTGCCTAACTGTGGGTTCCCTGGTACCTGACACATTGGTTGCTCAGTGAATATTTATTAAATGACAAGTTTCTCACCACTTTTCTTGTCAGATGTATCAAGGAGACCACAGTTCAGGTGAGATAAGTAGTGCAAAAGAATTTTTAAAATTTGATCTCCAATATTTCAAAATATATGTTTGGATGTGGATTGGATAGAGTGTTTTTAAAGGATTTGCTAAGTTTACCTGCTCCTGTTTTGTTTAAGGTTGTAAGTTTTAAAACAACCAAGGAAAAATATAATTGTTATTTTCAAAGTACCTATTTATTTATAAGTGATTAATATATTAACTATATTTCCTTTTAACCTGTTCATTAAAGCAATTCCCCTAAAGAATTATCTTAGAGCACTCTTAAAACCTATTTCTGTATAAGATGCTAGTTTATCTTTCAGCAAGGTATTTAGTTGAAACTCCTGATTTATAAGAAGGATAAATTAAAGTATACATATTTTATTTATAAGCGTATTTTTCCTTAAACATGTACATTCAAATTAACAACATAAGCAGTTATTTCAGATGTACAGAGCACTGAATGTTTGGTTGCTTGATAAAATGTCAGGATGAATGAGCCCTTGTCTCTGACCTCAAATACATACAACTTAGAAAATAAATGAGAGAAACACAGGATATAATGTAGCATACATATGGCTGGCCAATGGTATCCCTACTTTGTATAGTAGGATGGATGAGGGGAGTATGAGATCTCTTTCTTGGCAAGGCATTCAAAGAAGCTATTGGAAAGAAGGAAGGGTGTGAACATGCCCTTGCAGGATGGGTATAGTTTCAGTAAGTGAAAGGGGAGGTGAAGGCATTTTGGTAGAGAGAACTGCAGGGCAGAAGTCTGGAATCCAGCTAACACAGGAACATGAGGGACAAGCTCACATACAAGATCGTAGCATGGGAGCTTCAGAGGCAAAGATGAGAGCCAGACCCTAGGACACACTGAAAGCCACTTGGGAAGACACTTTCATTCTCTACTTGGTGAACATCCAAGGAGAGTGAACTATAGAATGCAGAGCCCAGAGCGGGCAATTGAGTTACAGTGCTGCCACTTAGCCCGGTTAGGGTTCGGGACACAATTACAGTGGAGTTGGTGTGAATGGAAGAATGAGGAAAGGAAGAAAATTTGAGAATATTAATGTAGCATAGAGAGCTTTTTGGATAATAGATGCAAGAAAGAAAGAGTAGTCAGCAACGAATCTGTTACTGAAAATACAATGACAGAAAAGCCAAGTCAGGAGGGGAGTGAATTTACCAGGAAAATGATAAAGCCATTTTGATTTCCAAAGTGCTGAATTTCAGGAAAAAAAAAAAAAGCAATCCTATTGGAGGCTGCGAGTTTAGGTCTAGCTCAGGACTGGTTACAGTAATTCAGAGATTTATGCTGTTGTCAGAGCTCAGGACCAATTACATGGTGCAACATAAGCAGTTCTCTTGCTAGGGAAACATCTCTAACTGGGGACCTATCCCCCCTCACATTTACCACCACAATTCTCCCCTGGCTCACTAAATTAGTGGAAAACATTGCAAGCCCAAATTAATGTATGAATTAGGGTATACGTGCAACATTTAAAAGATAAAATTATGACACAACCGGGCTTGAAGGCTTGACCCCAGTAGGGGCCATGAAAGAGGCAGCCGGTGGATATTTCTCTCTCATTGATGTTTCTACCTCTCTGTCCCTCTCCCTTCCTCTCTCTCTAACATCAATTAAAAAACAAACATATTTTTTTAAAAAAAGCTATTGATTGACTACTTGATATGAGCACCTGAGACTCTGAATATCTGACCTCTGTTAATGACAGTCCTGTTACACCAAATTAGCTCATAAAGAAATGGCCCATGGTTCCCTTTCCAAAGAAGTCTAAGGCCCCAAGCTGCTGCCACTGTTACTGTACATTCTGAGTCCTCTTGGGAATAATGCTGCTTTTTTCTTCAGTGGAAGGGACTGAGTTGGTTGCTTGGGGTCCATCAGGCTTCAGGGAGGGCCCCTACCCTCCTTATATATAGTCAGTGAGTACAGTATCCTTTCTGAAGAGTGGAAAGCATTTTCTTTTTTCCCATTCAGTCTGGGGATGTCAGGAGAATAAAAAATGCGTATTTCCAACTTTAGACTGAGAAGTACTAAATCAATTTAATGCTGATTTCCTCCTAAAAAGCAGACAGATGAGTTAGAGAGACGAATGAAAAACAGTTATGAGTCATTCAGAGATTTTTATCATGGGCCTGCAACATGCCAATTAAGAACTTAGACCTCTGTTGACTCCCTCTAGCTATCTGGCAAAAGTACAGTGATAAGTGGTATTCCTTGAGGAGCTCAGCGTGTACCTTTCTTCTCTTCTTTGATAATTCCAGAGGGTGATGGGAGGGGTCATAATATCTAAAGAAATAAGTGTGCCTTGGGAAATTGCTAAACTTTAGAATACACAAGAAAATACATCTTCACATATCAAAACAGATTCTCTCCTGTCTGCCTGCTATGCCTCAAACTCAGAGAATTTCACACTGTCACCACTTCTCTGGCCAGCTGAGGGCGCAATTGCTCTGCTTTTGCACAAACATCCCATTTGGAAAATAAATGACACCAAGTCATCTAGTCATCTGCAGAAAGCGGACACACAGATAAAAAAAAAAAAAAGGGCTGGGAGGCGAGGGGAAATGGGCAGGGGAATCTAAAAGCTGCAACACAGAGCAGCCCCAAACAGTTTTGAGAAGTATGAACAAAATAATATTTCATACATACTCGTAAAACTCACAGCTTTTGTGTGATGAAATGTATTAGGTTTACAGCAAATAGTGTGATTTTTTGGTTTTGTTAATGTGTGCGGGCAGGTTTAATAAACATTTATTTTCTGTAATTTTTAACAACTACCTAACGACCACATATCCACATCAATTTAAAAAAAAATAAATTACTAGTAGAAGGCTGACTTTGCATTTCTCAGCTGAGTAAATACATTGATAGAAAATGTATTGGTTTGATAACTTCTCATCTTTATTTAGATTCAAAATAATATAAAGGGAAAATTCTAGTGTGTTCTGGGAGTACATATTTTCTTTCACTTTGGACATATTCATAATTCATTAATATAAAGCTAAAATAGCAACTCTCCATATTTCACCAGATAATTTCATAATGTAAGCTGTCTAAAATATCTATTGGGTGTCTCCATTCCTGTAGGAGAGGTAAGGTTACTTACAGGATGCCAATATTTGCCTAGTATATACATGGCCTCCATCATTCTCAGATCAGCTCCCAAAGACAATCTCGAGAAATTTGGGCCTGATAAAAAAAAAAAAACAAAACAAAACAAAAAAAACAAACAAACAAAAAAAAAAAAAACAACCCTCTGCTGCTGGACACTACATCTTTTATAGAGTGCTGACACCTATGAATTTTTGTTTCAGTACATTTTGAAAGTCCTTGATATACCTGTTGAATCATGAAGTACACATATAACTGGGCCTTAGTTTTTCTTAGAAGAGTATTATCTGCTTGATTGACTTGGTAACCCTCTAGACAAGCCCTTTCAACAAGTTGGTCATAGACCCTAGGCCCCTCTTTCATTGAGGAAAGCAATACTGCCCAAGAAATCTCTGCAAGTCTCAAGGTCCAGGAGGGGTAAAAGTCCATAAAGATACCAATTCATCAAAATTATAGACACAAGGCCAGAAGTAAGACTATAGACAATTCGATTTATATTCTATTGCCAAAATAATCTTGTTGAAGCACAGATTGATTCATTTTACTTCCTCTCCTGTTATGCACAGCATAAAACCCGTCCACCTTGGCCTGTTGTTGACAGCACTTCTTGAACTGGCACCAGCCAGCTCTTCCAACCTTCTTCCTACTGGCCCTGGAACTCCAGTCCAACAGAACCAAAGGGTTTTCACATTCACATTCCTCCACCCTGACCCCTGACTCAGTCCCTTTCTCTAGAATTCAACTGGAGTGAAGAGTGACCAGGTTTTGTAAAAGCTGTTTATCTTCCCCCCTGCATATACCTATATGCACCCTTGCTGACCCAACCTAAAGCTTCTGCTATAAGTTTCCCCTAATGTCCTCTAGAGTCTGTACTGTTTCTTAATGTAGCCTCTCTTGATGACGCTTAATTCTTTCTATCTCAAGACATAGGTCTTTATGGACACACATATTCTACTGACCATACCTGATGGAAAGGAGAATCTATATTGGATGCATCTCTTTATTCTCCAAGTATTTCCTACAATTTCCAGTACATGTAGGCATTCAATATATGTCCACTGGATGACTTTAACAAACAAGTTAATTCGCAGTTTCTGCTAAACCAAAGTTACTTCTAGAGAGGTGTCTGAAAAAGTTAGCGGTGTTCAAGTAATTCTCTTCTGTACAAAATTAACTTCAAGTCAACCATCTAAACTCCAAAGACTTAGCACCTTGCTGAAAAGAAGTTGCTTAATCCAATGGGTAAGTGCTTAATGAAAAACTGCTCAGTGCCCAATGTTTTAGTTCTCAATCATAGAATCAGCAAAGTTGTCTACCTGAAAATGCCTTTCTCCAAGTCTTGTGCTTAGGAAGCAAATCAAGCCTCTATAATGTTACATAATATATGTACTATAAATATTTATAATAAAGAGAAGAGGTTCAGCCCAGCTGGCATGGCTCAGTGGTTGAGCATTGACCTATGAACCAGGAGGTTATGGTTAGATTCCTAATCAGGGCACATGCCTGAGTTGCAGGCTCAATCCCCATTGTGGGGCATGCAGGGAGGCAGCTGATCAATGATTCTCTCCCATCATTGATGTTACTATCTCTTCCTCCCTCTCCCTTCCCCTCTGAAATCAATTAAAATATGTGTTTTTTTTTTTTAAGAGAAGAGGTTCGGTAGGATTTGAGATTCAAAACACTCTAACTTTACAAGAAGAAACAAGTTAAAACATAAATTTTAATTTGGCAATAAAGTTGAGTTTTGAAGTTGTTTTCAAGTCATCCTTTAGTACTTTAAGAGAAATTGAATCAGTATTTACTCACACCCTCTGCCCTCCTATTAAACAAATATATACTTTGTGAGTTTTTCTACAACCTTCAAAATAGATGCCTATTCGAGTACCTAAAAGCGAATAATCCATTTTTCCCCATTCAATAGTTATTTTGGACATTGTGGTGGGTACAGTTGATGTGCAAGATATAGCTTCAGCTCTCCTCATTTAGATGGAGGAACAATTTTACTAAGAAAACAAATTAGCACACTTTCATGCCAATATATAATGAAAAAATGGCATGGATCAATGTGCATTCAGAAAAGGAAGAGTTATTGACGACTTAAACATTTTTAAGAAAATTGATTGGAGTTTTACCTAAGACAAGATGGTTCCTAGTAGGAAAAGATTGGGTAAAAATAGCCTATTTATAAACTGTGGGCAACGAAGCAAGGACATGGTTGAAAATGGTATTTTTATTTGATAGTAAGGAAATTAAACTGATATTATATAAGCATTTATTGAGTATTTACAATGTTGCAGGCATTGTACTAAAACATGTAGTAAATGGGTTGTGTTGGGATTAGAGGTTCTTAAAGTGTGGTGTCCCTGGGCAGGCAGCATCAGCACAATGACCTGGGAACTTGTCACGAATGTATATTCCCAGGGCCCACCCCAGACCTACTGAACTGGCAATTCAGGGGCTGGGGCCCAGGAATCTGTATTTGAACAGCCTTCCAGGTGATTCTGATACTTGTTAAAGTTTGAGAACTGCTGTATTACAGGGAAGGAGCAAAAAAACCCTGACCAAATGGCATAAGACCTAAATTCCAAGCAGTAGAATTGCATTAGATGTATTAGAAACAGAAAGTCACAGATGGATTTTAATAAGACCAGTGGCATCAGGAAATTGATGTTTGTTTTGTGCAGGTCACTCAGAAGAAATATTAGCAGAGGCTGAAAATCTGAAAAGAATTTTTATTAGAAAGTCTGAAATCTTTATAAAAGTTCTCTTGAGACATACAGACAAGTATAATGAAACAATTCCATCTTTTGAGAAAAACAAGTCACTCCTTTAAAAGAAGTTTTGATAAGATATCTAATTTCTCTTCTCTTATTCTGTATTCTCTCTGTTCCTCTGGAGTTGAATAAGGGCAGCATGAAGAACTCTGCATTTTACCTAAAACTATGGGGTAGAACTTCTAGCACATCAACGTTTAGTATACTTGACTTTTTTTCTTCAACTTGAACTACTCACATGAGAAGAAAGAACTTTATGACACTACTTGCTATTTATTGAAAATACAACTACCCTCTTTATTATATACTAGAGGCCCAGTGCACAAAAATTTGTGCATTCGGGGGAGTTCCTCAGCCTGGCCTGTGCCCTCTCACAGTCTGGGAGCCCTCGGGGGATGTCTACCTGCTGGCTTAGGCCTGCTCCCTGGGGGATCGGGCCTAAGCTGGCGGTCAGACATCCCTCTGGCAGCCCGGGAGCCCTCAGGTGATGTCCACTTGTCAGCGGGGAGCAGGCCTAAGCTGTGGTCGGACATCCTTAGTGCTGCTGAGTAGGCAGGAGAGGCTCCCACCACCACCACTGTGCTGGCAGCCATCAGCCTGGCTTGTGGCTGAGCAGAGCTCCCCCTGTGGGAGTGCACTGACCATGATGGCACAGTTCCTGCATTGAGCATCTGCCCCCTGGTGGTCAGTGTGTGTCAGAGTGACCAGTCATTCCCAGTCATTCTGCTGTTAGGGTCAATTTGCATATTATCCTTTTATTATATAGGATAGAGGCCTGGTGCATGGGTGGGGGCCAGATGGTTTGCCCTGAAGAGTGTCCCGGATCAGGGTAGGGGTCCTTCTGGAGTGCCTGGTTAGACTGGGTGGGGGGCTTATGGCTGTTTGCAGATTGGCCAAGCCCCCCAGCGCGTACCCTCACCCCATGGGGATGTGGCCAGCCTGGGTGAGTGGCTGAGGGCCATTTTCAGGCTGCCCACAGCCCCTTCAGGGTGGGGGAGTCCCGCTGGGGTGCCTGGCCAGCCTGGGTGAGGGGCTGATGACCATTTTCAGGCTGGTCACACCCCCCGGCAACCCAAGCTCCCAGCCTCTCCTTTTTTTCTTTTTTATTTTTCTGGGATTTATTTATCTTCTATAATTGAAACTTTGTGGCCTTGAGTGGAGCTGAGGCCTGGCCAAGGCAGGCGGAAAGCTTGGCTTTCTTCATCGCCAGGGGCAACCCAAGCCTCCTTTTTTGCTCCAGCTCTGTGGCTGCTGCCAACTTAGTTGGGTTAATTTGCATACTCGCTCCTGATTGGCCTGTGTGCGTGGCTTGTGGGTATGACTTCAACATAACAGAGGGATGGCTAATTTGCATAATTCTCTGTTATTATATTGGACTAGAGGCCCGGTGCACAAAAATTTGTGCACTCAGAGGGAATGGGGGGTGGGGGTCCCTCAGCCCAGCCTGTGCCCTCTCGCAGTCTGGGACCCCTCAGGAGATAACGCCCTGCTGGCTTAGTCCTGCTCCCGGGTGGCAGAGGGCAGGCCCAATCCCTAGGTGCAGCCCCTGGTTGGGCTCAGAGCAGGGCTGATTGGGGAGTTGGGGCGCTGCCCCTGTCATGCACAGAGCAGGATGGATCGGGAGGTTGCGATGACACCCTCAGTCATGCTCAGGGTAAAGCCGATTGGGGGGTTGGGGCACCGCCCCCTGTCACACTCAGGGCAGGGTCAATGAGCAGGTTGCGGCGCCACCCACTGTCACGGACAGAGCAGGGCCAATCAGGGGGTTGGAGCGCTGCCCCCTATCACTCACAGAGCAGGGCCCATCAGGGGGGTTGGGGCTCCATACCCTGTCACTCACAGAGCAGGGTCGATCAGGGGGTTGGGGAGCTCCCCCATGTCACGCACAGAGCAGGGCCAATCAGGGGGTTGGGGAGCTCCCCCCTGTCACTCACAGAGTAGGGCCGATAGGGGAGTTGGGGCACCGCCCCCTGTCACACACAGAGCAGGGCAGATCAAGGGGTTGGGGCGCTGCACCCTGTCACACTCAGGGAAGGGCCCATGGGGAGGTTATAACTCTACAACATCACACACAGAGCAGGGCCCGTGGGGGGGGCGGGTTGGGGCGCCACACCCTGCCACACACAGAGCCGGGCCGATAGGGAGGTTGTGGCCCAGTCCCCTGTCACACACAGAGGCACAGGGTGATCAGGGGGTTTGGTGCTGCCCCCTGTTACGCTGATCCCGGTGCCGGGAGGCCTCGCGGCTCCGCTGATCCTGGTGCTGGGAGGCATATTACCCTTTTACTACATAGGATAGAGGCCTGGTGCACGGGTGGGGACCGGCTGGTTTGCCCTGAAGGGTGTCCTGGATCAGGGTGGGGGTCCCCACTGGGGTGCCTGGCCAGCCTGGATGAGGGGATGATGGCTGTTTGCAGCTGGTCACACCCCCTTCAGGGTGGGGGTCCCAACTGGGGTGCCTGGCCAGTCTGGGTGAGGGGCTGAGGGCTGTTTTCAGGCTGGCAGGTGACTGAAGCTCCCAACCGCTCTCTTTTTCTTTTTCTTTTTTATTCTGGGCCAGCTTTAGCTTTCAGGCTTGGCTCCAGCTCTTAGGCCTCCACTGCTCAAAGCAGGTTTCTGGCCTTTGTTTACCTTCTGTATTTGAAACAATGTTGCAATCCTGCTGGCTGAAGCCTGAGACTAAAGCAGGTTTCTGGGGTTTTGTTTAGCTTCTATATTTGTAACATAGTTGCTTAGAGTTGCAGCTCAAAGGCCGGCAGTGGCAGGCGGGGAACGTTGGAGTCCTCTGTCACTCAAGCAAGCAAGCCTGGCTGCCAGCCGCCATCTTGGCTGGCGGTTAATTTGCATATCACCCTGATTAGCCAATGGGAAGGGTAGCGGACGTATGCTAATTACCATGTTTCTCTTTTGTTAGATAGGATAATTATAAAGTACATATTCTTGTGTACTTTAAAGGATTTCCCACTTTAAAATGCTCCAAGGAACCTGTGCCAAGGGTATAGGGCTGGGGAGAGCAATCTTCTAGAGAGCCACAAAGATGGGGTGGTTATTGGTTATTTACAATAGGAAAGAAAAACAAGTTTTAAGATAGCCATAGGAAATTCTTAATTGCAATGATAAATAAAATTTTAGGCATTTACTTATGAAACAGGAATTTTAGACAGCTAAAAGATGAGCATTACTTCTACAAGATTAAGGTTAAATCACAGGTATCCACCATATGTGCTCTGCAGTGTTTGATGAACTTTCTTTATTACCCTGAGCTATTTGGAGAAGCCCCTGCCCTTGGAAGGTTTTTCTGAAGATAAAAGAGATTGATCAGACCATTCAGGTCTATGGGGTGGAAACTGTCTTTTCTCTGGGAGCCTGATTGTCTGACCCTTCAGTTTAAATTACAAGTTATAATTGATCCTCATTATTGGGGATTCTATTATTTGCAAATTTGTCCACTTGCTAGAATTATTTGTAATCTCCAAATCCATACTTGCTATACCTTCAGGTCATTCATGGACATGCACAGAACAGCGTGCAATGTGAGATGCACAACATGAGATGCATGTTCCAGCCCAGCTGCCTTCTTGATCAGTCCCCACACTAGAAACCAGCCTCCCCCCCCCCTTTTTTTTTTACTTACTAGTGCCCCATCTTTCACATTTGTGTGTGGTTTTTTTTGTTGTTACTGGTGGTAATTTTGCTGTTTAAAATGTCTCAAAGTGTAGTGCTAAAGTGCTGTCTATTGGTCCTAAATGCAAGATGGCTGTGACAGGCCTTGCGGAAAGTAAATCAGATAAGCTTCATTCGTGCATAAATTATAGAGATGTTGGTGTAAGTTCAGTGTTAATGAACCAACAATATATTCAATAAGGTGCCTTTAAATATATAAAACAAGGTTATGTATTGATACATGGAAAGTGTTGTGACCAGAGCCTGGCAGGATCCTTATCCAGTATTCACCCTAGGAGCCATGCTTCAGTGTTCGCTAATTTAGTGTTCAGGCCAATTTTATGGAGCATAACTGATGTGAATAATGAGAACCAACTGCATGGTGCATGTAATTTTGAATATTAACTCAAATGATAAGTGCTCCAATTTTATTTGCCCTCAGTCCTATATATGTTTGCTGTTATAGTTCACAATTATTTGGAGGTAGAAAGTACTGTGTAGAAAGTGACTTGATGACCTCCATCTGCGTGTTTCGAGCATGAAGAATTAAAATGTTGCTCTTATGATTGGACTGGCATGGAGGCCCATATCGTGATTTATGTGAACCTTTGTTTATATTTAACATCTTATAACCTCAACCAAATATTAGTAAGAAGAAGCCTCTGGGAGTTTTCTGATTAAACACACACACACACACACACACTCACAACAAAGCTTTGATACATCACTGCCTAGACAGAAGGTAAAATAGCCTTATTATCTTACAAATTTATCACACACAGGCCAGGCCGAACCTTCAGTATCACAATGACTATTGCAGAAATATTTTTTTTAGCTTTTAAAATTGATTTTGAGAGAGAGAGAAAGGGAGAGGGAGAGAAAGAAACAATGGCTGCCTCTTATACACATCCTACCAGGGATTAAGTCCACAGCCCACATGTCCCCTGACCAGGAATCAAACAGGCAACCTTCTGTGCACAGAATGATGCCCAACCAATTGAGCCACATGGCCAGGGTGAGAAACACCTTTCAGTGTTTCCTTGCAGGCACCAATCATCATTTCGTAGGCTGTGTTTTGTACAGAACAAATATAAATGGATGTAAACATATCCCCCATGTGATTAAATGCAGTAGCCAGGGACCAATTCAACCTGGCTCTGCATCACACATATGAAAAAGTTTTACCCTGATCAGCCTTTGAGCAAATTACAGCATGGCAAGTAGTAAGGAGAAGGGGGCAGGTCTAAACCCTACAGCCCACACACTGTCTACCATTTGAAGGCTTTTTGAAGCAGAAGCAAGGTAAATTCCTTTCAAAGCTCAAGGGACACAGAGAAAAAGAAAGTAAACAAAACAAATAAAACTGCAACCCCTGTCTGTAATATTGCTCAATCTCCCATCAGGCAAGTTAAAAATTAAGGTAATTTCATCTTTTCCCTGCTTTACCTTTTTTGTCCCTGTGCGAATATATTTCAAAAAAGTGACAGTATCAAAATCCAAATCATTCCCCACTAATATTTCTGTCTCCATACTAGACTTTTTAAAAGTCTGGGAACTAGAAATTGGTGAGACAGGTCTCTGTGTATGCATGCATTTCTGTCTCTGTCTCTCCTCCTCTTCTTCCACTTTCACCTCCTCCTCCCTCTCCTTCCATTCCCCCTCCTCTTTTGCCTCCCCCTCACCTCCTCCCCCTACTCCACCCCCACACTTTACACCATCTTTGTAATCAGAATTCTGCAGACTAGTATAATGGCATTCTGATTCTGGCTCAGTTAACATTGTGATTTAGAACATGTGTGTGGAATACTGTTGCCTTTTCTGATTTACCAGTGAAAATAAACTTGTAGAATAAATTAATCTGCAAAATCACAGGGCTCCGCTCCCTCAGATTGAGGGAGTAAGGATGGAGGTGAAGGGAGCGAGGAATAATGACACTCTGCCTCCTATGGCTCCATCTGCATTAGGATGCCAAGACAAGAGGACTTTAGGGCTCATCCCATCTATTGAAGACCCGAAGCCAGGGGGATTAGAAGGATGACATACATATGTTTACGGGGCTTTGGGAGTTTATTTAGTCTTCTAGGTCATTTTGAATTGGAATGAAACTCTGAGGATTAATATAGACTTTTAAAAATGATTAAAGAGGGAAGTTTCCTATGGAAAAACTTTCTTCTCACTACATTGCTAGACTACATTGTCTAGCCTACGCACACCTGATGTGCCACTGAAATTTTACAGTATGAAAAGTTAACCTACTGGTAGTACTAAGACAAGGGGAGGGGTTCCCCGCTCTGTAAGAGGTGGTGCCACACAGTGTTTAAGGAGCAGCTGCTGCTCTCTGAGAAGCAAAGACAGAGTCATATGCACTGGCAGAACGCTCAGCTCAGAGAACAAGTTTCCCCACAGGAGGTAGAGGTGTCACCCTCATTGAAAAAAATGATACAAGAAAGCCATTCCCCACGGTGGCCCAGGGGAAACGAGGCCTTTGAGGTGAACCAGATAAAGGGAGTCAGCTCATTAGTGGAGATGGGGGAGGGACAGGTCTGCTGGCACCACCAGGCTGCCACTTGGGGCCATCCAGCTTATTGACAGGGATGTGTCACATCAGATACTCTGCCACTTGGATCTGTTTCAGAACTTAGGTCCTAGTGTTTTTCAAGCAGTAGCAGAAAGATCAGGATTCAGAGAAAGGAAGTAGTGAAAAGTGTCCTAGACACAGATTCTTAAATTTTCTTTTTTTCATCTTATAGGCTTTTGACAATGACAGAAGAATAAAGGAAATGACAGAAGTGGGTTTTTCTTCTACTCCACAAACTAATTCTCTTTTTCCAGGATATTTTAACTATGTGAAGGGGCCTTCTTTTGAAAGTGCATTATTGATATTCACAAAATAACAGGTGTGTTCTTACTTTACAGGGAAAGAGATGTAATAGAAAAGAACTAAGAAACCTGCCTTTAGCATAATTTTTAAATTATATTTTACTTTCAAAGTGTCTCTTATTCCTAATTAGGAACCTCCAACCCCTATAGCTTAAATCTGAGTCCTTATAGACACTGAAAGCTATGAATACTCACATTCACAGAAAACTATGAATACTCACATTCACATAATTGTTTTATTCACGCTTCATGCAGTAGTTAAAACAAATTTACCCTCAAGGAGATTGTAGTCTCTGAGCAATATGATCTGCATAATAAAGAGACTTTTCCACAAAAAATAAATCTTAACATTAAACATTTTTATATTTATGAGGTCTATCATGATAGGATGTTTGATCTATGAGTAACACAAAAATGAAGTAATGAACATTGTCCCTTAAGTAGTCAGTTGAAGTTGATTTCATGGATTGCATCTAATGAAATAGGGGTGTACACAACAAGGACCAAGGGGCCTGGTTAGTACAGAGTCCCCCCTGAGAGGTTTTGAAGGTGAGGACATGAAAATTACTCTTACTACATGAAGCACTGAAAACTAAAAGAGTCTTTTTAGAAGGATGGAGAGGGTTGCAGGGCTCTATAATGCAAGTGGTGAATAAAAAAAAAATTGATGATAGTGTTCAAAAACAAGAGAAAGTTTAGATATAAACAGAAATATTGATCTAGAGCTTCAAGGGACTTTGGCCTCATCTAGACCAAAGGATTCCTCTCACATTAAATTTTGGGCCTTAGATGAGTAAATGGCTAGTGTAAGGTCACTAAGTTAGCCCAAGGCAGAGGCAGGACTAGAACCCAGGTTTCCTGATTTAAAGACCTGGGCTTCCTCTTCTGAAGACTATTAAATGTTTTAGAAACAAGGAAGTTTTTATATTTAAAAAGCTTAACAGGAATCCAAGATGTAAGATAGATGGCACCTTGCTTTACTTAAATAGGTGGGTAGGTAAGAGGAGATAAGGTGGAGGCTAGATGGGACGTATAGCCCACATGCCCACTATCTCTTTCAAGGCCCCTCAGAGGGCTTCCCAAACCCCTAAGACAATTGGACCCCCTGAAGTATAAGACCTTTTCTATGTCTTCTGTTCAAATGAAGAATAAACCAGAATATCTTAAGTAATAGCTTCTGAAAAGTATACAGCCTTGGAGAAAATAAAATCGTGTTAAAAATATGTTAACAATTAAGTAGTACCATATCATTCTGGAAAACTGTCATATATAAAATGTGTTTTTTATTTTACTTTCTTTGAATTTTCAATTAGTCTGTTATATTCAATCATTCATTCCTTCAGCTGATTCAACAAACACATAGTTAGCACTTACTATGTGCCTGTCCTTGGGCCAAGTACTTAGGAAATAAAGTCAAATAAAAGATTGTCTTACCATCAAGAATCTGACATTGAAACAAGTCTATTGTTCAGGGTACTAAGTCCTGGGTTTGAAGTCAGAGAGGGTGTTCTCAGAACATAAAGAGGAATTCAAATCAGGAAAGTCTTCCTGGTGAAGGAGCTGCTTGGATAAGGATTTGAAGGATGTGAAGAAAAGAGCTGGGTGCCAAGACTGGAGATAGAGAAGCCACTGTGTATTTGGGGGGCTTGAGAATCAAGACTGAACACAATGAGTATTGAAACCTAACTGAATAAGTTAATTGATGATAGGAGATTTAAGAATTAAGCTAGAGAGTGTCTAGAGTCAGTTTACTTTCCATAAAGGGATGAATAATAATAGCATTTATCTCCCAGTTATTCTGGGATACCATTGGCCAGGTTCCCGCCACCCCCGCCCCCTGCTTCTTTTTTTTTGCTAAGCCTGACCCAAGGATATTTTTTCATGGATTTTGAGAGAGAGTGAAAGGTAGAGGGAGAGAGAGAAAGGTACCTCCCCTTGACAGGAATGAAACCTGGGACCCTTCAGTCATGGGCTCACACTTGTATCCACTGAGCCAAACCAACTAATGCCAGGTTCCTCTTTTATATAACCTCTCTCAGGTAATGAGAAACACAAATTACAACAAGGTGATGGTATTTTTCATTTATCAGACTGGCAAAAATCAACGAGCTTATGTGGACAAGGAAATGAATGAAAAGGCACTTATACATTGCTGGTATGAATGTAAATTGCATAACTTCTATGAAGGTAACCTGCCAATATGTGTCTTACTAGTAAAATCATACAAACCCTTTAAGATATTTCTCTTAGGAATTATCCCATATATTCAGACATCTGATAAATGTCATAGGTCTCAGCTTGTTATATGGGTAATATCCACTTATTGTTTAATATCATTTATGGTTGAAACTAAAAAGACACTAGAACACCATTTGATGGCTTTTGTCTCCTGGTGTTTTGAATCTTATAACTCACTCCTCATATTAAAGAATGCAAATTAGACTTAGCACCCAAAACAAGGAAATGCAGAAGGGTCAATGAGAAAAATCTATGTGGAGCAAAATTCATGTCTAGCATAGTGTCTACCACATAAAGGACATTGTTGCTCACCATTAGGTATTAGCTACAGCCAATAGGAATTATTCTGTGACTTTAAGCAGAAAGTGATTCAACCATCTCTAGGCTTCAGAATAATGGGCAGTTGAAGAAGGAGAAGGTGGAAACAGGTGACACTGGTGGTCAGGAAATCACCAGTTGGAAGGTTATTAAAATTATATAGATAAGAAACTACAATATCAGGGACTGGGAGAAGGCAACGGACTGGAAGATAGTAAAGATAAAAAAAAAATTCTTCAATATGTGGACCTGACTGAAAGGAAGCGAAAGTAAGTATGAGAAATATTGATTTATATATATCCTAGATATACTCTGTAAGCAACTTCAATATTAAGGAGAATGAAATGGAATCAAGTCAATGGAGTGACATCCTTGCCAGCACATTTTTGCCTGGGCAGGAATTTTAGACTTCTACTCAGACTTTTTCTAGTCACCATGAAACTCACACTCATACCCACACATGCATGACATACATACACACACACACACACACACACACACACACACACACATTCACGAACTCACTCATGGACTGTGTTATCTCCTTTGTCTCCACTTCTATCAACAGTGGCAGGGAGAAAGGTCAATGCACTTGTGACATCCAGCCATCAGCCCTAAATCCACAGGCCCTGCAACTCAGGAAGGAATGTCCTACAAGTACCACCATGGACTGTTTGGCAATAGTTTTTATTTTGAGCTTGCCCTATTTCTAGGGTACTTCCAATGGCAGGCATCAGCTGTATCCACTCATTGTGAGAGTAATAATTCCACAACATTTGCAAAAGGTATAAAATATGACTATTAACAATCCACCCAATCCCAAAACCATCCCAGCTAGTCAGGAAATTATATTGATAATAAAATGAAAGAAAAAAGAGACTCATATTTATTTCTATTCTCAATCATGGTTCTAACACTATTCTCAGAAAATGTTGCACTGATTGCTTTCTATCTTTTAAGTTTCCACACGCCTCCTTGAGCTATTTCTCCAGGCTTTAACTGGCTCCAGACAGAGTATGTGTGGCAAGAAGGCAATGCTGGTCTCCCACCCAGTAGAGAGCCTTTGACCCCTAAACATTTGCATTCAAAATGAAATGTCTCCCTGAGCTAAGTTATGTCTGGAAATGTATGGCTCACAAAACAGTAAAGCTACAACCAGACTGAGCCTCAAGGGGGCAATACACTTTGAGGTATTTGATCAAATTTTGCTGGTTGACTGACAGCTGGCCCGCTTCCAGGATTGAGAGGCAGCTGTTGTCATGAGCACAGAAGCTAGAGGAAAAAAAAAACAAAACAAAAAACATTTAGAACCCTGACCAGCAGGGCTGGCCTCTTAGGCCTATGGAGCAGCCCTTTGATTCTGCAGTCTGATTAGAAGGCTGACAAGAAAACTACTGCCCCAAACAGCATTCTTTCATCAGCACTGGAAATGGATATTTCTTAGGCTAAGGATCTGCAATCTTCGAGTCTCCTGTCATAATGCAGAATCTCTGCAGGAGTCACACTTGAGGCTGCAGATACCCCTTAATGCCTTAAAAGCAGGCTTCTCAGGTTGCTTTCTGGCATGATTGCTGCTTAGCCAAAGTGGGGCACTGAAGAGGCTATCACATAGAAGGTGGATGAAGGTGAAGGCTGGACCTCAGGCTGTTGCCTGGAATGTGCAAACCAGTTTGAGACCCCAGACGGATAGGAGTTATACTGTCCCAAGAGTTGCCATCTGATTCATCATTTTGTTTGACCGTATAGTTCTGCCAAATGCACCTTTTAGCAAACACATCTAGCATACCCATGTTTATATTGCGGTTGGAGAGGCTGTCACATTGATCCCTCCCATTACTTTTCCTAGAGTGATAGGGCAGTATTTTTTATTTTATTTTGTAGGTTAAGAATCTGTGGTGAGAGAAATAAAGTGCTTTGTTTTGTTTTAAAAAGGATCTAATATATAATTTAGAAACAGTGTTTATAAAGAAATAGCCACAGGAAAAATCAACATCTATACTCCTCTCCCCCTACCTTGTTCCTGATACTTACATAAAAATGTTTTTCCCCAGAAAACAAAACAAACCACCAACAAAAAGCAAAACATTGCCTTTAGGGGAAAGGAAGTCACATGCAGACTTCCCAAATGTTCAGGGAAAGAGTACCTGGGAGATGACAATAGACACATATTAATGGTCCTAGTAAAGGTAGGGTCTACAGAATTCCAGGCTAGCCTTGGTGTGATCACAGTAGTCCTAGATACATTCTTCCTCACCAAGTAGAGCTGTTAGGAATTGTCTCCTTACACATGAATCATCATTGATCAGGCCTTGAGTCATTCCATTTGCCTTGGCTCCCATACTACTATAGCCAACCAGTGCTTTGTGTCTGGACACTGCTACAGACTATCTACTGTGGCCTTCTTCTATGCCTTGGATCAGTCAACATGATCTTTCAAATATATAAAGCAGACCTTGCTATTCCCCAGCTTAACCCTGTGTAAAGTTTCCCCACAGCTCTTAGAATAACACCCCATCTCTGGAATGTGGCCAGCAGTGACCTGCTTGTGTTTGTCTTCCTAGAGTCCAGGGTACCTCTGGCCACTCTCCCCTTGCCCAAAGCACTCCACACACGTTGGCCTCCTTACTTTCCTCAATTATGCCACACCTATTTCTTCTTCAGAGCCTACTTGTTCCTCTAGGCTTCAGCCCACCTTCCTTCTCATGACCAAGTTCTCATTCTGAGTCAGGTCTCATCTCCTCAGAACTAATGCTGACTCTTCTTAAGTGGATTACACTATCCCCACCATTATTCTCTATCAATTCCGGATCTTTTCATTCAAATATCTATCAATATTGTAAGTAGATATTCATGTATGTGTTTCTTGCTTAACTTGTTTAACTTGACCTAGACCTGGGGTCCTCAAACTATGGCCCGCGGGCCACATGCAAATACAAATATTGCATTTGTTCCCGTTTTTTGTGTTTTTTTTCCAAAATGAGATATGTGCAGTGTGCATAGGAATTTGTTCATAGTTTTTTTTTGTTTGTTTTTTTAAACTGTAGTCTGGCTCTCCAACGGTCTGAGGGACAGTGAACTGGCCCCCTGTTTAAAAAGTCTGAGGACCCCTGACCTAGACTGTATCTCTTTGAAGGTAGGGATTCTTGTCTAATTAATGTACTTCTTCTTATCCAGTGCCTAGTACAAGTACAAGCCTGGCATATCTTAGTTATTTATTAAGTATTAGAAGCCCAGTGCACAAATTCATGCATGGGTGGGGTCCCTTGGGGTGGCCTGTAGGGATTGGGTAAAAACTCACAGTCCAACGCAGCCTAAAGCTCCTACCTGCTGCTCCCACTCATCCTGGCCCTACTGCACCTGCCAGGCTCATGCCCAATCAGTCCCAAATGGGAGATGCTCGGGCCACCACAGCAGAGTTTGCCAGCCGTGAGCCCTGTGTCTGGTGCCCTCCTGAGGGGAATGGCCTGTGGGATCAGGCCGAAACTGGCTCTTCGACATCCCCCAAGGGTTCCTGGATTGTGAGAAGGCACAGGCCAGGCCGAGGGGCCCCACCAGTGCATGATTGGGGTCAAAAAGGGACAACTAGAGGGCTCCAGGGCATGTCTGGCCCACCTCACTCGGTCCCGATAGGCCGCACCCCAGCAGCAAGGTAACCTGGTCTGTGGGTCTGCCCCCTGGTAGTCAATGCACATCATAGCGACTGATCCACAGGTTGACTGTCTGCCTCCTGGTGATCAGTGCATGTCATAGTGAGCAGTTGAGCAGCCTTAGTATATCATTTGCCTATTACACTTTAATTGGCAAGTTGACCGGTCACCAGATGACCAGACAGTTAGTATGTTAGGCTTTTATTATATAAGATTTGGTAAATGAATGAATCATCTCTGCTTTTCTAAACAGCTATTCTTTGTGTTGTTTGGTCAAGTTACAAAGAGTTAAGTAAAACAAAGTATAGTGGACTGCTGTCACAGACTGAGCAATAAACCAAGATCTTAGAATTATTTTTCTCAAATTTTGCATGTTATAGCCAATTTAAGACAGATTCTTATTAGCTTACATCCCTCAACCAAGCACAGTAATTTATATTCTGCTCCTTTGTTCTGAGTTTTGATCTGTGACAGTTTCAGATAAAAGAAAAGTAAATTAAGAGAATAGAAGAGGCTGGATGAGAGAATAAAAAAAACACTTTTTCCTTACCAGTCAGCAGTTTATAAATACCTTTAAGATGTATGATTTTCAATATAAATAGTATAAAATAAAATAATGTATGGCTTTCAAAAGTTCTTCATTTTAAAATTGCCAACAAAAGTTAATGTCAAATTTTCTAAATAAGTCAAATGTAATTCTTAAATATGTATTTATGTCAATATCTGTGACTCTATGTTTTTTTATTTTTTTAAAAAAATATATTTTATTGATTTTTTACAGAGAGGAAGGGAGAGCGATAGAGAGTTAGAAACATCGATAAGAGAGAAACATCGATCAGCTGCCTCCTGCACATCTCCTACTGGGGATGTGCCCGCAACCCAGGTACATGCCCCTGACCGGAATCGAACCTGGGACCCTTCAGTCCGCAAGCCTACGCTCTATCCACTGAGCCAAACAGGTTTCGGCATGACTCTATGTTTATACAATGTCTTATTTTGTATAAAAGTGTATTTTCCTGTATCAGGTTTGTTACAGTGGAGAAGAACTGCAACCAAAAAGAGTAATATGGGATTTTACGGAAGCGTGTTTGACCGTGGCTCTTTATCCTGTTGCTTGACCGTTGCATGATCTTGAACTAGTAAGTTTGGAATAACTCTGAGTTTCAGGTTCCTGTGAGTGCTCAGAGTGCTCTAGTTGCCCTCCTTCACTCAATCCATCCACTGGGGATATTCACCAGGGAGTGTTTCCATCTGCCTCATAGAGTTACTGTGAAATCTAGATATATGATGTGAAATCTAGATATATGTAGAAACAAACAAACACGCCAATGCCTGGTGTATAGTGGGTGCTTAATAAAGGCTAATTCAATTTAAATCTAAGTCTCTTCCCACTTCTCAGGAGTTTTTAATTAGCCCCTCTGCTAAGCATCAGCTCTATCTCTCAGTAAATACAGCCATGTGTTTGGATTCCTTTGGGACTCTGTATTCTTAATTGGGTAGTTCAGCCCAAGGTTCAGTATAAAAGCTGGGATTCTACAATCAAAGTATAGATCAATCAACAATTAGAAGTGAAATAATTAATGGCCGGCAGTGGTTTTGATTATACAGCTGCAGGCGTGCAGGCTTCGCTGTCTCTGACATCAGATTTGCCCACCTGTGAGTGCTCAGCATGCTCTAGTTGTCCTTCTTCACTAAATCCATCCACTGGAGATGTTCACCAATGCAGTTCTTTCACAATGTATTTCATCTCCAGATGAGTGGGAGGGGAAGAAGACCTGTGCTGTCTTTGTTGGGTGTTTCAAATATAAGGAGAGCTTCAGTGATGTGCTGTGCCACATTGGAACACACATACATTTCAACAGGGCCGGTACAATCCCCAAAAGGGTAAAAAACATCCTAGCTGTTATAATTATTTGTGGTCCACAGTATATAAAAGATACGCAGTGCATTATTGTATTAAAATTTCATGGGGGAGGATTGTTTAAAAAGGCTCATGGGGTGGTACTATAGATAATATTGGAAAGACTGGGAAGCACTGCCTTAGAGGAATATCCTCTACTTTTGGGATGCTCCCTTTTTTAAAAGTTATGCATGAGAATAGCTCCTTACAGAGAGTAGAAGTATACCATAGACCAGCCGTGGGCAAACTACAGCCCGTGGGCTGGATCCGACCCATTTGAAATGAATAAAACTATTGAAAAAAAAGACCGTACCCTTTTATGTAATGATGTTTACTTTGAATTTATATTAGTTCACACAAACACTCCATCCATGCTTTTGTTCAGGCCCTCCGGTCCAGTTTAAGAACCCATTGTGGCCCTCGAGTCAAAAAGTTTGCCCACCCTTGCCATAGACCTATGGGTTGGCTCCCCTCTCCCTTTGAGTTATTGCAAGAGCAGAATCATTGATGTCAGGCTGACCTGCATTTGAATCCTGGGTCTGCCACATCCTAGCTGTGTGAACTTGGACATGCTAATTAATGTCTCTGTCCAGTGACACTGACTGTCATTGCACTGAAAATGCAGGGCTACGGGAGGGATTAGAGGTAGCAGTGTCCTGTGTCTGGCTCAAGATAGGCATGCAGTAAATATTTGCCATAGTTATATTCATGAGTGCTGTGGCCAGGGGTAATGAGATTGCTAGGAACCAGCAGCTCTGAGTCCTGTAGGGGGAGTAGCCTTGGGTCATGCAAGGTGGGAAAAGGTGCTATGAACCTGGACTTGCCTCTCCCCCTGGCTATTTTCCCTTGTGATTTAGTCTTAGCATAACTCCACAGCTTCTGGCCATGGAATGACTTTGTTACTCTGAAATAATTATGTTTTACCATTCTTTCCTCTGGGCCTATATATAACCTTGCCACTGCTAGTTTTATAATTGTGGTGTTTCTGTATATCGCATGAGGATATTATTTGCAGCACTCATTCCCACCCAAGGCTGTAGCAGAACAATATTTCAGCCAAGAAAAGTCATCACAATAAATGAGGGGGCTGTGCTAGCATTTCCCGTGTAGTCACCTGAGAATTGGAGCAGTGCCGATCTCCCAGACTTCTCCCACAGAATGATTTATAGAGGACACACATAGCATAGCAAAAAGATATATTTCATGCTTAAAAGGTTAATTCTTGATTTGATTTGTTTTAGCAGTCCTGGAGATTCAGTGGAGGACAAGAAAGACAAAGAGAGGAATTACAGGGCTCCTGCTCTTCAAAAAGAGTAATGGGAAGAGATAAATAAGTGCATGCAAAGAAATATTTGATGTTCCTGTAAATATATCTGTTTAATTTTCTCATAATCTTCCTCCAACACTACTTTCCTATTGCACGTCTTTCCTGCTCAGGTCCCAGGTATTCTTTCTTTCCATTATCATTTATCTCTAGTTTCTCTCAAAACACATCCATTTTCACAACTAGATCTTGTTGAAGGGTGAAAGAAGAGGAAGATAGAAGTAGGAAAGTCAGGAGACGTGAAAAATTTGTACATGTAACATAAGGAAGATATTCCACATTTATAGCCAAATACTTTCAAATGCTTTCTTTTAAGCGTCAAGAATGATGTGAACAAATTTCCTGCAGAAAGATGTGTGCACAAATGCCTTCGGTGAATTTCAGAATGCATTTCTCAAGAGCTAGTTACAATGATAACAGACTTAAAAAATAGAACATGCTGTTACAACCACCACTAATATTTTATTTATGTGTTTACTTCCTTGTGCAGGAAAGTAATGGTACCAGTGGATATGCTGATTGTAAAAAGATCACTTTTTCCCCCTAAAAGGCCAGAGGTTGGGCTATATATTTTCACAGAAATACGGCAGTAACCTCACATCTCTACAGAATTTTTCAGCCCCCTGGTTGTCACATATATTTTCTCAAAATGTGCATTGTTGCTTCTGTGAATCCAAATGAAGACAGCAAATCAGACACCCACACTTTCTTATGGTAGAGGAGGAAGAAGAATTTTTTTAACTAATTGAAACTGTTGGGAGGAATCAATTTTGGAAGCCAAATAGAATTTCCTGGCTTGGAATTAGGCCAAGATATTGGAGCATGTTTCTCCCCTCACCGTAAGTCTTAGAAAAAGGTCCACTGGGAGGAAGCAGACAGGGAGGAGTTTAACATCGTACTTGAAAGCTCAAGTACATATCTGTTTCACTGTCCGTGGTGTCCTTTACTAGTGAGCACACACCATCCCACAGTGTCCCTTTCCGAGGAAAGCTGATGCAGCAGCCTGAAGCCAGTTTTTCTGTTTGGGCACTAGGATGTCAGTGGCAGGGCTTGTAGGAACAGCCTGGAGACTACTTTCAGGTAACATCTCCAGTAAGCAAATAGAAGCACCATCCATTCATAGAAGCATCTGCAGAATCATCTGAGCTGTTTGCATACAGATTGCTTCTGGGGTGGCTCTACGCACAAACTTCTAATTCATGTATACTCCCCTTATAATCTCTGATGGTAGCTTTTGAAATCTTTGGAGACTGAAAAAAAAAAAAAAGTCTGGTTCTCTCTGACTCTCTCTCTCTTTCCATCTACTGAATTATCATTGTGAATACTCTCAGTGGTCTAATAGGTTTAGACTTGTTAAATAAATAATCGAGAGAAAAACATAAAGGCTTTTGTTTGCGAGCTTCATGGTGGTAGGCTGACTAATGCTCTTGCTTTATTACTGACAAAGTCAGCCTCGCACACTTGTACTCCACCTTTTTTTAATCATGCCTGGGGCTAAATCCTACTTAGGCCACTTGCTAGCCTAAGGCCCTGAGAAAACATTTCACCTTACTGGCTCTTAGATTTTTCTTCTATAAAATGGTAATCATGAGACTACATCCTCTGTCCGATGGTTGTGAGAATTCAATGCAATAATATATGGAATATGCTGAATACAGACCTGGTGCATAGCATATTTCATTATAATTATTTATTATATTATTGATATTTATTTATGAATTATTTTTATTACTAGCATAAATTTATAGGCCCCCTTGATCTTGTTCCTGCAAGGCTGCCTTGCATACAATTTTAAGGAAGTTTAGGGGTTATCTAGGACACATTTACCAATGTTACTAAAGTAACAGTCATCCACAACCTACCATGAACACTGCTATAGAAACATTAAGGACAATTAGATGTTTTAAACTATGTGTGAGATATCAATTTCAGTGAGTGTAGGATCCTATACCAGTGGTCAGCAAACTGCGGCTTGCGAGCCACATGCAGTTCTTTGGCCCCTTGAGTGTGGCTCTTCCTCAAAATACCATGTGCAGGCGCACATGTAACAGTGCGATTGAAACTTCGTGGTCCATGCGCAGAAGTCGGTGTTTTGTGGAAGAGCCAGACGCAAGGGGCCAAAGAGCTGCATGTGGCTCGTGAGCCGCAGTTTGCCGACCACTGTCTACACTGCTTCCCCTCCAACACAGTTGTTCTTCATACCTGCTCCTTTTTCAGAGTGAAAAATGTCCTTTCTCCTGTATGCGAGTTACTGTTCTCAGAACAATTATCCACTCATTTGCCAGTGAATCTGAATTATTCTCTAGTCATTGTCAAAGTCCTGCTTTTCTCTTCCCAACATTTCCCTCCAGCCTCTCCCTTCTCTAGCCCCACTGTGATGCCTTAGTTCAGCTCCTAAAAGGATTTCTTTACAGGTTATGAAGTCCTTTTGTGTTCCTTGCCATTTCAGCTCAGATATGCAAATAAATTATATCCATCCGAACCAGGTTCTGAGAATGAGGTATCTCAACCTCAGCTTAAAGAGGAGGCAAGCTGAAGAAAGAAACATTTACCAACTGCTATGCACATCCATCAGATGCTAGAGCTTTGTGGCTTTTAAAATTCTTTCAAACTAAAAATTATCCAGATCACTTCTCCTCACAACTGGAATCCAAACCTTTTCACTAGACACCTGATGACTTTTAAAGATTACAGCTCCATAGCTCTCTGACTCACAGCCTCAGGTATACACGTATACACGCTGCTTTAGTCACGTCAAACTGTTTTGCCTTGGACATGACATGCTCCCGCACAAGTTCATGAATTTGTATAGTCTGCTATCTAAAAAGACTCATTTTCCTGAATCTACCTCATAAGTTCATTCTTTGAGACACTATTCAGGAGTCTCCACCTTCAGAGAAACTTCCTATACTCCTCAGATATAGTCTGGCTCCCCTCTTCTCTGCCTTTGAAACACCTGAATTCCCATCTATTATTACACAGAGTTCATTGTCTTATTACTTACATATCTCCCACAAAATGCTGAGAGTTACTAGAAGGGCTCAAAGTTTTACAATTTCTCTGTATATTCATTGTATGGTGGTTAGGGTTTATTGAATAAAAGAATAAAAATTAAAGTGGACAAGGAATGGACCTCTCTTTTCAGGATTTCCTGACGATTCCACTCACTGGCTGTTGCCTTCTCCACAAATCATTCTGATTTGGGACACGTTTATGATTTACCCAGACATATATAAACTGAGTTAATGTTAATGTGTTCCTACCACAACCAGTCTGTCTGCCTACTGTTTAACAAGAGGGAAAGCCCATGGGACAGGATGAAAGGCCAAAACACAGGGCTGAGCTAGACCTTCCTATGGATTCAGTTCAACCTTCAGCTTATCAGGACCAAGAGGAATTAAGTTTCAGCATCTCTCAGCCTCAAATATAATACCCATAGCTACTTTTTTGTTTTACTGCCGTGGGGGGATGTGATGAAGAGCAAATCCAATGCCTCCATTAGCTGATGTTGTTTATTTCATTTTAAAGAAAGCAGGAAAAGTATTTGTTGCAGTAAATGGGAAAATACAGCATGAATTAAGCTTAAATAAAGAAAAACTTTGGCTGGAGTGATCCAAATGGAATGGCAGATGATATCTCTTCTAGTCATGTGTGTCTAGAAAAAAAAAAAAAAAAGAAAGAAAAAAAGCAGATCTGAAGACACTCTCCTTAGTTGTTAAACATTTGTGGCACTTTTCTCCTTCCTCTCATTATGGCAGTAAATTACACAACGTGAGAGCCCAGTCTCAGCCTCCCAGAAGTAGCTTCCTGCTGCCTCCCTAGTCACAACCACCCAATTAGTCACCATCTGAATGACTACACACCCACAGGTTTAGTTAAAAAACAGTTTTCACCTCAAGAGTAATTCACAGCAAGAAATGTTCCTCTCCTCACCATGACTTTTCAGAATGCCATTGCTACATGGAGAATAACACAGGGTGGTGCCTACTCTTGGCATTCATCTTATTCTGGAGATTGGCAAAATTTGGAGGAAAGTGAGGTTAGGGGTGGGCTGGCAATGTGCCTTCAATCTCACCTTAGGTCTTCAACCAGTGCATGTGGGCATTCCAACATTGTGTTTTGTGGATGCAGGAAGAATTGAGTAGATGTGGAGAACACAGAAGGGGAATGCTAAAAATGAAGGTAAATCTTTAAAAGTGTGTTTTAATGGTACCCATCCATGAACAGAAACATGAATGATTATGCATGTAAAATGCAAAGACACAGAGGCAGGAAAACAGGATGTGAGTTCCAGCTTTCCAAAAATAATTTCCTGCTTTCTAAATATTTCACCTTGAGAAAGTCATTTAACTTCTCTGATGCTCAATATTTTCTCATATATAATATGAAGACAATTATACCTCCTCTGTCTTCCTCATAGGGTTATTATGAAGATTAAATGAGAATGCACAGACATAATAATAGTGCATTTAAACTATAAAGAGCTAAGCAAGTACCATGGATTTTTATGATTCTCCAATATAAAGCCTCACCACCTGGTACTACTTATAATAATAGAATTTAAGAAGACCTACGATACCACCTAGTAACATACTCCAATGAGCAATGGAAATCAGCCTCTGTATAGACCCAGCCAGTGGCGGGGATGAGGGGGAGCGATAATTCCCTTTTTTATGAAATAGCAGTTCCATTATTAGACTCTTTAAATATTGAAATGTGGTTCAATACCAATACCATTTAATTTAAGAAATGCTTTCATTTTTTTACACTTAACTAATACCAGAAGAGGACTCTACTGAGAAGCTTACATATAGAATCTAATATAGTTATAGTTGCCTCAACAATCATAACAACGGGCATCGTTTCCACTATTTCAAATATGAGAGAACTGAGGTTTGGAGGCTTAAAATCATTCACCTGAGATGACACATCAGTGAGAGATATAAGCTTTTTAGATTGTGACAAGCTCAAAGGGACAAATAATGCTGTAGCTCCAGGGGTCTGATGAGATGTTAAGAGAGGTATTTAATTGTTCCTTTCTTCTCTCTGTTGCCTTCATTTCAGTGTGAACTTACCAAAATGTGCCTGTGTTTCTCTTCCAGCACTTATAAAATAAGAAAAATAATACTTGCTAGGAGCCACAGAGGGATGCCTGAACAATTTAATGAGTTAATATTTGTAAAGAACATTGTGGCTCTTTAATAAAAGCATGTTGTAACTGAGAACTAAGTATTCCATTACTTGAGTGGGCAGGCAGAGAGTTCAATAGTAACACTATAGCCTGGTTTTTAGTTTGGTTTTAATAATACCATTGTATTAGGTTAACAGAGAACAAAGCACCCGCAGGAACACAATCCAAGCAATTAGAAAAACTGAAATAATAGAACCATGGGATGTTGTCTGTGATTTGTGTTGTTCGCAGGCTATTGATGCTTAAACCATAGATATCTTTTTTCAGACCTGTCAGTACCCCGAGTTGTATACTACCTTGGGAGTCAGGAGAGAACACATGTAAACACATGTGCTGCCTGACCTTTCAGTGCAGACTAGACCAAATGCTTCTCTCCTGCTCTGGCTCCCCAGCTTCCTACTGGCCTTTGAAGCTGTCGTGAAGCCAACCCATTACAGTCATACAGGCAGTAGGTTATAACAGAGTGCAGATAACTGGGACGTGATCTATATTCAAGAACTGGGCTTACATTTCATGTCAAACTGAGATCAGAGTCTCTTCTAGCTTTTAACATTTAGGTGGAAAGAAGCCATTGTATTATTTCCTTTCTGCCTTAAAAATCAGAACTCTTGCCTGACTATTTCAACGATGACAAAAAATATGTTAAGGGAGGTTGTCCCATATGTAGTTCGCCATGGCTCCTGTTATTTCTCTGTTCAATTATCCTTAAGGTTAGTATAGACAGTTCATTCTAAGGACATGTCCTTCTTGCTTCAGAAAAACTTAGAATTAAGAAGTTATCTATTTGGATAAGACACCACCAAAGCAATCCAGGCTTCATATTCAGCTTGAACTCACCTAGTTTATCCTAAAATTCACTGAAACAGCGACAACAATAATGGTTGTGTAAGGAATAGTTATAATAATAAAATTTAAGACAGAGGAGAAATGGGGATATTTAAGTAAGAATATGTAAAAAGTCTTTCAGTGCCTTTTAATTTTATGACTTTTCCAATATTATGTAGAATCCTGGATATTAAACATTAGATAAAATATATAAAAGAACAAGATCAGAAATGACATAACATCTTCAAAAGGCACTAAATGTTACATTTTCTTTCAAAATAGAATCAGAAAGCTTGTTAAGCATCTATTATATGCCCAGTAAATAGTAGAAACCACAAGCATTCAGATTTACAGATATTAGCATATGGCAGAAAATAAATTATTTACAAAAAGGGGATAGAAAAGAAAAGCATTACCCAATGTGTAATGTTTTATTTATGAAAGCAATTAGAAGTAAATATGACAATGCTAATACTTATTCACTTATTACTTCTGCATGGTGGTGAAAGTTTGTTATATAGACTTGGCAATACCTCCCACATAACTGGAAATATAGAACTAGTGTTCAGTTGGTAAATAGGATGAGCTACTTCCTTTGGAGACACCCTTCTATTTTCTATTATTGTAACTTATCTACCAACATGTTAGTCACCATTACATAACTCCTAGGGATTTAAAGCCAATGAAACAACTGTCTATAACTAAAAATGACATGTTTGCCTATCCTTAAATTTACTCCAAACCTACACGTGGTAGTCATATAATTCTAATTATTTATTTATATTGACCTTTCTTTAAGAACTAAACTCTTCTCCATCTTGTATCTTTTCTTTGACCTGTGGGAGATTTTGAAGAGGGAATATCCTTCTCCATAAACTCTGCTACAAAGGACCATCAGGTGGATCTGTCTTCTTTTATTCTGTGCATTTTTCTTTTGATACCTTAACGTCAAAGTTTCCATGTGAGAGAATATAAGGTATGGATCAACAGATTTGGGGAAAAATAAAAGTAGAATAATCTCTTATTTTTCTGTGTTGAAATTAAGAGAACTGATTTCTATTTCTGACTCATCCACTACTTTGCGAGTGATTGTAGGCAGGCGACTTCACTTATTTAGGCTATAGTTTTATCAGCTCTTCTAATAAAGATGTTGGACTAAAAGCTAGCCAGATTTTTTAAAACTCTGATATTATTTGATTTCCACAATATTTGGAGTAGACTTTGTTGAACAATCAAAAAGCAAGCCTACTTTTGAAGACAAATGTTAGCCACAGAAAATACTACTCCCAGGGTCTAGGTTTGGCTTCTATAACCAATATTAAAATTTTTAAAATAACTAGCTCAATTTAACTATATTTCCAGCTTTTTGAGATGAGAAGCCATGGACATATCATTTAATCCTCCAGCAACACCATAAAGTAGGTGATACTTTACATATTTTACATTTGAGAAAGCAGGTTTTCAAAGTCATGACCTGCTTCAAGTCCCACAGCTGAGAAATGGAACTGCTGGGATTTGAGTCCAGATTTTTATCATTGTTAGATGGATCAAAGATGAATGGGTACAACAGGACACTTTGTTAGGGCTAAAGTTTTTCTATGACTACTCAAAGGCATATTTCTGTTGTATGAAGGCATAGAAAGGATGAGATAATCCCTAACATCTATCACTGGAAGAGAATCTAGCCTTGAAACTAATATCCTGAGACTACACTGAAAAAGCCAAAGGAAGCAATGGAAACCATCAAATTCATAAAAGTAATATTTTTATTATCACCTTTTTTGCAATGACTTAACAGATTCATAATCCCTGGAGAAAAATGAAACAAAAAATGCCCAATATCACTAAATATACTTTTCAGTTATCCAAGCAGAATGAAATATTAAAAAGCTGAGGACACAGGACTACTTGTTAGGAACATCAATATAAGTATAAACTAGAGGCATCAGAAGAAAATTAAAGATAATAAATCCTGAGTAAAATTTCTGGTCAGAAGAATATGCAGTCCAGTAGCTAAGAATAAAACATTGAGCTATAGGCAGAGGCACACTGAGTAAGATACAGCAGCTAAGATTTCTACAGCTTCAGCTTTATTCTTTGAAAACTGATTCAGACTCAATTTTACATAAAGTATTTTATATGCATATTATGCTCAGGGATTATTAAAGCAAGAACATGATATACACAGTTGACCCTTGAAAAAACATGATTTTGAACTGTGCAGGTCCACTTATACATGGATTTTTTTCCAATAAATATACAATTAGCTCTCCATATCCTCAGATTTTGCATCCATAGATTCAACCAACCATGGGTCAAAAACAATATTTTCTATCCATGGTTGGGAATCCATGGATGTAGAGGGCCGACTGTATGAATTGCTCTATGTACCATTTTACATAAGGGACTTGAGCATCTACAGATTTCGGTATCACCAGAGGTTTTGAAACCTATTCTCTGTGAATACCAAGGGACGACTATATTACAAATTTTATTTATTAACTCATTCCAAGGAATTATTATAATACCTATTTAACTATACTTTATGTTGAAAAAGACACTCTATATCTAAATAAAAGCTGTAGCTGTTTTTCAAATACTTCAACATTCAAAGATGAAGGATTAACCAAAGAACTTAACTTGCATACTAGAAGCCTGATTAATGAAACTGGTGCACAGGGGGGCGGGGATCCTTCAGCCTGGCCTGTGTCCTCTTGCAATCTGGGACCCCTTGCTCCTAACTGCCACCTGCTCGCTCCTAACTGCCTGCCTGCTCACTCCTTACTGCTTGGCTCACCACTCCTTAGTGTTGCTGGAGGCGGGAGAGGCTCCCTCCACCACTGCTGCACTGGCCAGCTGTAAGCCTGGCTTCTGGCTGAGTGATGTTCCCACTGTGGGAGCACACTAACCACCAGAGTGCAGCTCCTGCATTGAGCGTCTGCTCCCTGGTGGTCAGTGTGTGTCATAGCACATGGTCTTTCTGGTCATTCCAGTTGTTCCTCAGTAAAGGTCGCTGAGCTTTTATATATATATATATATATATATATATATATATATATATATATAGAGAGAGAGAGAGAGAGAGAGAGAGAGAGAGAGAGAGAGAGAGAGATGCATAACCCATGGACATAGACAATAGTGCTGTGAAGGCCTGGGGAAGGGGCGCAGGTGTGGGGTGGAGGAGATTAACGGAGAAAAAAAGGAGACATCTGTAATACTTTCAACAATAAAGATAATTTTTTTAAATGAAAATATCAAGCATTTATATATCTTTTATGAGCTAAGCATATTTTTATATTTTTAGATATATTAATTTGTTTTCTAATTTCTAAACAACTCTGAATTTTTCATACCCATTTTATCGATGGAGGAACTGAAGCACAAAGATAGTAAGAAACTTGTCCAAAGTTACACTGCTGGGTAGTGATGAAATAGACTGAATCATAGGGAGAATAATTTTAGAGTTTCTGCTCTTAACCACCACTTGGCTGGGTGTTTGTAAGGTCAAAGCTCTCTGTTTTAGGGCACTTGGTCAAATATTTTGGGGACCTGGTGAGGAAAGCATAAGGTGTGGCTTGGTGAGATAAGTCAAGATAATGAAAAAAAATAAGACAATGAAGATATTTACTGAAAGTAAGCTATATGCAAAGAACTTATTTAAAAACTAATATAGGTTATGATAAATACAGGTATATAGATATAGATATATTCCATTCTTATCTCAAGGAATCTTATGTTTAGAAATTGTCTAATTTCTCTAGTTTTAGATTTGCCACTCAAGACTACATTATTATAGAGTTTTGCATTTGTTTATACAATTAGATGCAAAAATATGCTAATGTATCATTAAGACGAAGATTATAATTACATTGGAGTCAGAAAATTCTCTGTTCAAGTTCCCAAAGCAGCCGTAATTCTTTTCTTTGAACATATCAGTGAAAATACATATTCTTAAAATTTGTTCTCCTGTGGTGTTAAAAGCCTAAGCACAAAAGAAACTTGCGGTAGTATCTGAGAAATAGAGAATAAAGTGAAAAACCCAAACATCCAGAAATTTCACTACTTTAAATAGTTTGAAACCTTTTTAAAAAGAAAAATTAATTAATAGTTGATGAAAAGCCTATTGGAATGTAAAATATGTTAAAATTCAATAATGCAAGGTGTTAATAACTGAAAAAATAATTTCAAAGATCTATAATTTGGGACTTGACTGAGACCCTCGAGCTATAGAGTTGCTATTAAAATGCTAATAAAGAAAAGTAATGTTTGTAATTAGACCAAAGCTTTAATACCATTAATCCCAATACAGCTATTCATTTTCACACTGTTAAGGATCTATGACTATTTTCAGGACTCAGTGATTTACATTTGTATTTCCTCTGTTTCAGGCCCACCATTTTGGCAATCTAGGAATTGTTCAGTTAACTCTATTTAACATTCTGATTTGATCGGGTCCATTCTCAATACACACACACACACACACATACACACACAGCTAACATAAATATGCTTGGGTGTTCTGTAGTTATAAAAAGTACAACAAATATATGAGCTTATTTATGGTATGACCATCAGAGCAGAATAACAGGACATTAAAAATCTCCACTGGTAAAAAAACAAAAACAAAAATATCAAGACTTACAATTTGTAATTTCCATTCTTTATTCTTTCTTTATGGTATTTTTATAATGTTCACTCTCTTAATCCTTGATAGTTATTTAAGTAAATATGTGTTCTTTCATCTATCTATCTATCTATCTCTCATCATATATCCATCCATCCATTATGAAATCTTATGTTTATGACGATGGAGTGAAATAATTAACTGGAGGATATCAGAAAGAATAATTTAACTTAAGAATTATAAAGAGAAGGCATTTCTAAAATGTACCACTTATATCTGTGCCAGGCAATAATTATACAAAGAATTCCTGATCATTCAACATACATCTAAGACATCATCCTGCAAAATGAAAACCACAATGACACAGTTGAGTAACTGGTAGAAATGACTTGTGTTGCTCCACTGCAACATTTGAATATTACTATTTTGTATAACTAAGTGTTAGAAAGGTGTCATTTAGTTTATTAAATCTCATCAAAATTTGTCAGACAACACCCTAAGAAATTGGATAATAAATATAATATGTACAAACAAACATTGTAAGGATTATGCTATCAGACCCAGACCTTTAGACTCAAGTAAATGAAAACTCTGAATTCCGTGAATTAAGTCTCTAGCTAAGAAAAATGAGGCAAAAAGAAGAAGTTACCTGAAGATGGAGAGTAGAGAAACCAAAATAGAATCGTTACCTGTCCCACATATATGACTTTTTCCAGGATAATACTGTTTTAAAAGGAGGATCGGCAACTTACCTAAGGAGAGAATGAGAAAAAAAATAGATTACCATAAGATAATTTTTAAAACATCTTATTCTTAGAAGAATCATGACATATTCTTGATAGGCAGAGCTAGGTCTGTATACATAGATAAATTACCCAGGTTCACAATATGCTCCCATTATAATTTTCTAGTCCCTAAATCCCTTTAAATGGCCCCTGATTCTCTGATCTATGGCCTGCTTTTTCCTATCCACCCTCTTTTCACACCAGTATTTAGAGGCATCCCCTTGACTTAACTCCACTAATACTTAACTGGTCCTCAAATATGGATAATGTCATTCAAAAATAAAGAGTTAGAAAATTTAGACCAGATTCCAGACTTTGCCTCTAACTAGAGTGTCACCTTTATCAAGACAAGCCATCTGTGAACTGAAGGTGGCCACATAAGTGAACTTAAGTCTGCTTCTAGCTTCAGGATTCTAAGCTATTGAGAAAAGGCAGCCAGAGTGGCCAAGAGAAATAATTTCTAAATAAAACATTAGATTTAGCAGATCTCAGTTGGAATAAAATTTGGGGGAGAGCCTTTTCCCATGCCAGTAGCTTTTTTTTAGTCCCTAAGATTGGCTATTTTTTTTGTGTGGACAAGGCTGATTAGGCAGCCAAATTCTGGGCTTACAAAAGCTTATAAAAGGCTTTGAACTGGGATTTATGCAAATGCAATATCATCTGTGAAAGACAGAAGACTGGACTGAAGTAGAAGATGGGAATGTGAGATGAACTGAGATGACATGGTAAAAGGGATATAGTTGCCCAAGATCACTTTAAAACTTCTAAATTCAAAGGCCAACACTGTTCAGTGCAGTTGTCAGATGGAATACCTCTCAGCACATACAGGAAATTTGTGCACCCACAAGGATACCTAAGCAGGTAAACCATTGTGCTGGGAGCAGGCCAAGGGCTGGCTCTCCCAGGAAGGTGCTGTGGTGGTTGCAGAGTTCCCAGTGCAACCTCCATTTCCTAGGGAACCAGCTTGGAAAATTCTCTAGGTGCACAACCTTAATGTTTCTCCTGCTGGAAGCTGAAGTGTTCATTTTATGCATTGACTAATTTATGAGTTTAGTGAGAAATTCTTTGTAAAATAAATTCTAGAAAAGAGAGAGAACTTGAAAATGAATTCCCTCTGCACAACATGTGTGTATGGTCCCATTAGTAGTCACACAGTGGGCAATCGATTAGGGAGGGAAAAATGGCTTTTTTTATGGTAATGGATTTTGAGCCTCCTGGTGATAATTTATTTACTAGAAATTTTGCAGAGCTGGCGAGCACGCTGATGAAAACCCTCTGAACATGTTCACTTAAAAAGAGGGAAAAAAGTGTCTTGGCTTATTTTTGAAAAATACTGTTATTAAATCATTGGAAACATATTGATAAAATATGCCTGAAAGCTATAGCCCTGTAATTTATAATACAAATTACATTTCTATTGACAAATGGCAATTTTATCATGAAATTAACTTTAATAATTTGAATTTCTCTGTTTTTTTTTCTTCTTTTTTTTTAAGAAAACTCTTATAAAACATTCAGTAATTCTGTGCTGGGCTAGTCAGCAGTGCAGTTTTTCTTTAAAAGCAGTTCCCCTCCCCTTTGTATTTCTTTGTATAGCTTTATTCTACCCATCTACAGACCAAAGTGTAAAACCATGGTCTTGTCACCCTGGCATCCGATCCCTCGAGCATCCTGAGATCAAAGGGACTTCTGTACCTAAAATATCCTTGATATGGGAGGGAGAATGGCAGCTTAACTCAGTTCAAAGAATGTGGACTTCAGTATCAGAATGACACATGTTTCTATTTCACTTCCACCACTTACTGGCTCTGTGACATTGTGTAAATAACATTTCTTCTCTGAACCTCAGCTCCTTTACTTGTAAAATGCAGAAAAGTAACACCGATTTTAGAAAATGTGTGGTAACACACATGTGCCATATGCTTAAGTTTATACTTCAAATCCATTCAGCCCATGTCCTACAACCCCTTTCAAACAACGGACATTCTAGGAGCTGGCATCTCTTTACATTTTCCTTTGGGGAACCTCTATTTTTGACTCTACTCAGAATGTAGGAGTGTTCACTAGCAATTATACATCCATTTCTTTATACACATATGAATAATTTACTCCCTGACTTGGGAAGCACATAAATACTGGGCAGTAGAAAGAAATAAATTAGAAATAAGTTATTCTTAAAGGCTCTTTTCTGGTTGGCTTTGTTAATATCTGGCTATGAAACTGTTATAGCAATGGAGCAGGGATAGAGCAAAAGGATAATAAAGGCTCCTGACTTTGGAAACCCAGGGATTTTATGAAATAATATTAGAGCCTATCAAAAATATAATATAGGACAGAAAGAATTTTTTACAGAATGTATTGAAAAGATAAATGAAGCATAAGAATATAAGGACCTAACCATATATTCTCAAAATATCTAAACAAACAAGTGACTGAACCAAGAGGAAAAACACATAAATCAAGTATTTATTCAGCAATTCAAACCACACTCCTCAGAAACCAACAAAATAAGCAGATAAAAAGGAGGAAAGGTATGAGTATGATATATATATATATATATATATATATATATATATATATCTATATATATATATATATATATATATATATATATAGTTTTATTTAATAGACAGATATAGAACTTTACCTCTTATAACCACTGAACATGTACTCTAATCAAGCACATATGGATCATTCATGATAATTGATTACATACTAACCAAACAGAGAAAGCATAAATTCCAAAGATTCATCATCATTCAGCTATATTCTCTGACAAAAGTATAATAAAATAATAACTTTTTCATAAAAGGAGAACTAAGCTACCACAGTTTGTCTGGAAATGACAAAAATAATAATAAAAAAAGACAACACAATAAAACAAACAAACCCCCACTATTTTAAAACTACTTTTTTGGCTAAAGAAAAAATCTTAACACAAATTAAAAAAAAATTAAGTAGATTTTAAAAAGTGGATTTTAAAATGTGTGGGTGTAGATAACTTATAACATAAAGAATAACTTCAAGCTTTAAGTGCTTTTATCTGAGACTATATATATATATATATATATATATATATATATATATATATACAAAATGAGCTAAACATTTAAACTCAAATATTCAATACATCTAAAAACACAAAGTGAAGAAATAATAAAGTTAAGGTCAGCAATTATTAAAATAAAGATATATAATTAATAAAAATAGAAAAACTGGTTTTCTGAGAAAATCATTAAAATAGAAAAACTTCACAAATAGACAGAGAGAGAAAGAAAGAGAAAATGCTACCAACAGAAAGTGAGAGACACAAAAGAGAAAGAAGTAAAAATAAAATGTCTATAAAACAGCTATATGACAATAAACTTCTAAATCTAAACAAAATTATTTGATAAAAGTAGAAAATGTCTAAATTTGAACAAGAGAAAGTAGAAAAAGTAGATAATTGATTATATATTATGAAGATTTTCTTCCATAAAAAAAACCAAACCACTAGTCTTTTCCACCCAGCCCCCCAACACCCCTGCCACCTGGCAATTATCAGTTTGTTCTTGGAATCCATGAGTTTGTTTCTGTTTTGTATGCTCATTTATTGTTGTGTGCTTTTTTATTCCACATAAAAATGAAATCATATGGTATTTGTCTTTCTCTGTCTGAGTTATTTCACTTAATATAATAACCTCTAAGTCGATCCATCTTGTACCAAGTGGCGAAGGGATTAATAAGTACAAATTGACAGTTACGAAATACTTATGGGAATGTGTATTCAACATGGGATATATAGTCAATAATATTTTAATAACTATGTGTGGTGTTGGGGAGTACTAGACTTATCGGGGGAACACTCTGTATATTGTATAAATGTCTAACCACTATACAACACACCTGAAACTAATATAATATTAAGTGTCAGCTGTAATTGAAAGAAAATTAAAACAAAATAAAACAAAAAACCTTAGGTCTAAGTGATCTTACAGAAGAACTCAGCTAACATTTCAATAAATAGATAATGCTTATATTTTGCACATTACTTTACAAAATGGATAAAAGTTTACTTGTCTTCTTCAAATTTAAAGAATCAAGTAAAAACACCACAAGAGACCGAGCACGAACATGGCGGCATAGATAAACACTGGGAAATTGCCGCCTCCCACAACAATTGAAAAATACCACAAAGGACAGAGCAGACATCATCCAGAACAACAGGAAGGCTGGCTGAGTGTAAATTCTACAACTAGAAGGAAAGAAAAGCACGCTGAGAGCCAGAGGAGCTGCTGAGGTGAAGTGTAGAGGTACGGCGGCTCGTGCGCGCGGAAAGGGGGTGGCACCTGAGGACGCGGCTGTCTTTTTGAATCACAAGCTCCCGACTCCTCTGAACTCTGGTTCCGGCAAGTCTCTGGGGACCCAGGACTCATACGGGGAGAAGCTGGTCTGTCGGGCAGTGGGCGAACTTGAGGGCGGCTTTCCCTCAGAGGTGCTTGCAGCTGTTACCGGGACACTGAGACGCGCGACTCCAGGCAGAGAATCAGCCATAGCTGCTTTCTCCGCCCTTTGATTCCCTGAGACCCCGCCCCATCCAGGCTGCGCAGAGGCTTTTGCATGTGAATGTACCCAACTGCAGCTGAGCCAGGCAGACCCGGAACTTCCATGAGAAGGCCCAAGGCCCCGCAGCGGCTTGCATTGCTTCACAGCTGAGCCTCTTCGTGGCTCCTGCTGTGTGGCCTCAGGCAGAGGCTGAATTAGCACCTCCTTAGATCTAGGAGCCACTGTACCCAGTGGTCAGAGGGGGACCATTCAGATTGCAACTCCTCAGATCCATAAGGTACACACTTAGGGAGCAGACTCAGTGAGCACCAAAGCCCCACTGAAGCAAGTCTTGCCCCAGAATGGTGTCTTCAGCACAGAAGTTCTCCCACTTCAGACACAGCTGATTCTCACAGCCAATTGGCCTGGAGGTCAATTCCTCCCAGTGATCCTACAACAACCAAGGCACCAAGAGTGCACCAAGAGTGTCCACCCCAGGTAACTGGGGAGGCTGAGCCACTGGGCCCTACAGGACACCTGGTGCGCAGGGCCACTCTATCAACACAGGGAAGCAGCCAAAATGCGGAGACAAAGAAACAGGTCACAAATGGCAGAAATGGAGGAAAGCAAACGACTGGATATAGAGTTCAAGGCCGCGTTTTTAAAGTTTTTCAAGAATTTTATGGAAACCGCCGATAAATTTAATGAATCCCTCAAGGAGTATAGTGAGACCATGGAGGACATGAAAAAGGACCAACTAGAAATTAAGCATACACTGACTGAAATAAAGAATAATTTACAGAGATCCAACAGCAGACAAGAGGATCCCAAGAATCAAGGCAAAGATTTGAAATACAGAGAAACAAAAAATACCCAACCAAAAAAAAAAAAAAAGGAAAGAGATTCCAAAAATATGAAGATAGTGTAAGGAACCTCTGGGACAACTTCAAGCATACCAACATCAGAATTATAGGGGTACCAGAAGGAGAGAGAGGGCAAGATATTGAAAACCTTTTTGAAGAAATAATGACAGAAAACTTCCCCTACCTGGTGAAAGAAATGGACTTACAAGTCCAGGAAGCGCAGAGAACCCCAAACAAAAGGAATCCAAAGAGGACCACACCAAGACACATCATAATTAAAATGCCAAGAGCAAAAGATAAAGAGAGAATCTTAAAAGCAGCAAGAGAAAGACAGTCAGTTACCTACAAGGGAGTACCCATCCGACTGTCAGCTGATTTCTCAACAGAAACCATGCAGGCCAGAAGAGAGTGGCAAGAAATATTCAAAGAGATGAATAGCAAGAACCTGCAACCAAGATTACTTTATCCAGCAAAGCTATCATTCAGAATGGAAGGTCAGATAAAGAGCTTCACGGATAAGAAAAAGCTAAAGGAGTTCATCACCACCAAACCAGCATTATATGAAATGCTGAAAGGTATTCTTTAAGAAGAGGAAGAAGAAAAAGGAACTCTTACCATTTGCCACAGCATGGATGGAACTGGAGAGTGAATAAATACCACAGGATCTCACTCATTTGTGGAATATAATGAACAACATACACTGATGAACAAGGACTGATCCAGAGACGGAGAGGCATTGATTGGACTGTCGGGCCTTGGAGGGAAGGTAGGGGAGGGTGGGGGTAAGGGGGAAAGATCAACCAAAGGACTTATATGCAAGCATATAGGCCTAACCAATGGACACGGACAACAGGGGGGTGAGGGCATGAGCAGGGGGGGGGGGGGGCGGGTAGAGGGTAACGTGGGGACAAGGACACATATGTAATATCTTAATCAATAAAAAATATATTAAAAAAAAACACCACAAGAAATGAAAATTATAGGCCCATTTAAATTAGAACTTATATAAGAAAATCTTAAATAAACTATTAGCTAATCAAATTCATGACTATATTCAAATATTGAATTGGATCAGACAGTATTTATCCCCCAAATTAAAGATGTAGCAGTGTAAAAGGAAAAAAGTCACATAGATAACTCAACAGATGATAAAAAAAACTATGTTCAAATTAGAACTGTAATCTTAAATCTAAGTTAAAAATTAGAAGAGGGGAATAGAAAATTTAGCATAAAGAACATTGTATTGTGAAAACTTCATGCTGAATACAGAAAACATAGAAACATACTAAGAACATAAGATCTTCACTTATTTCATTTTACATCTCTCTTGAACATAAACTAATAACTGAATTAATTAAATAATTATATTATGCAAAAAAATAACATGGACTTCTATTAAAAAAGTGTCCCCCCTAACTTTGGCCTATACATTAAATGAAATCCCAACATAAATTTAACACTGTATTTTTCAAAACCTAGCAAACATTCAGATACACACTCATACACAGAGTGAAAAATAAACAATGAAATAAGGACAATTTTGACAGCAAGAAGAGAAATTTTTCCATCAGGTAATGAAACATACTAAAAAAAAATAAAAAAAATAAAAGACAGGACTGGGCAGTCGACTGGATGGCAGTCAGGAAGAAAGTGCAAGTGAGCGAGAGAACAAAAGGGGAGTGCATGTACGGGGAGGGCATGTGTGGGGCGCGCGTGTGTGTGTGTGTGTGTGTGTGTGTGTGTGTGTGTGTGTGACAGTTATATTCTGCAGACTGTTGGGGACAGCGGACCAGGCTCCCCTAGTGGGGCAGCCTCTGCTACTGCTAGAGACCATGCCATCTTGAAGGGGAGAGTGGCTGTGACTGGAAGCCCAGCCTCATCTCCACTGGGAGAGACCTAGGACACTACCTGGGACACTAAAGCCACTCCAGCCAGGGACCTGATGCCTTGGCTGTGAACCCACGAACTCTGAGATTCCAGCCTCCCAGCCATGGGTTCCTAAAAAGTTTGGCCAAGGGGGGAAGGGGCAGCTGGGAGGAGGATATAAACTGGCTGCCATATAGGCTGACCTGTCCTGCTCCTTCTCAGGGAGCAGTTAGAAGAAACAGCTGAAACGAATAACATCCACCCAAAATTGGTGAATTAAACACAGCTGGTGAGCCACTCCGTGGCCAGAAAGGACAGAGGATGCCTGGAGAATGGTAGGATCGGGGATCTGAGCTGGAAAGAGAGAGGCACACAATAGGGACTAGAGCAGCTCTTCTCAACCTGTGGGTCGCGACCCCTTTGGCGGTCAAACGACCCTTTCACAGGGGTTGCCTAAGACCATACTGCATATCAGATATTTACATCACGATTCATAACAGTAGCAACATTACAGTTATGAAGTAGCAATGAAAATAATTTTACGTTTGGGTCACAACATGAGGAACTGTATTTAAAGGGCCAGAAGGTTGAGAACCACTGGACTAGAGGGTCAGAAGAAAACTGCACCTTGGGGATACACATAACACTCGACTGTGGAAGGGGGTCCACATGGCTTCTGGCAGCCAGGGACTCTAGATCTAAGTCAACAGCCAAGGAAGGCTGTGCCCAGAAAGGCAGCCTGAAGTTCTGCACAGCAAAAGAAACCACCAACAAAACAATAAGAAAGCTCACTGCATGGGAGAACTTATTTGTTAATGCTATATCAGATAAGGGTTTAATCTCCAAAATTTACAGAAAATTCATACAACTTAACAAGAGAAAGATAAACAATCCAATCAAAAATGGACAAAGGATCTAAATAGACACTTTTCTAAAGAGGACATACAAAAGGCCAAGAGACATATGAAAACATGCTCAAAGTCACTAATCATCAGAGAGATGCAAATCAATGAGGTAGCATCTCACATCTGTCAGAATGTCTATCATCAACAAATCAACAAAGGATAAGTGCTGGCCAGGATGTGGAGAAAAAGGAACCCTCATGCACTGCTGGTGGGAATGCAGACTGGTGCATCCACTGTGGAGAACAGTGTGGAGTTTCCTCAAAAAGTTAAAAATGGAACTCCCATTAGACCCATTGATCCCATTTCTAAGAATATATCCTAAGAAACCAGAAACATCAATCAGAAAGGATATATGCACCCCTATATTCATAGCAGCACAGTTTACCATAGCTAAGATTTGGAAAAACCTAAGTACTCATCAGCAGATGAGTGGATTAAAAAACGGTGGTACATCTACACAATGGAATACTATGCTGCTATAAGAAAAGAACTTTTATCATTTGTAACAGCATGGATAGACCTGGAGAGCATTATGCTAAGCGAAATAAGCCAGTCAGAGAAAGATAAATATCACATGATCTCACGCATATGTGGGATATTATGAACAACATAAACTGATGAACAAAAATATATCCAGAGACAAGATAACACTGAACAGACCATCTAACCTCAGAGAGAAGGTAGGGGGTAGGATAGATATCAACCAAAGGACTTGTATGCATGCATATTAGCACAACCAATGGACATAGACACTGGGGTGGTGGGGGCTTGTCCCAGGGGGTTGGAGTGGCTGGAGGGGGGGCAGGGATTCAATTGGGGTAAAAGGAGACATATACTTTAAACAATAAAAAAAAAGACAGTACTGTACTCATGAAGAAACAGAGATAGGTGTCTCTGGAACAAAAATGAAAGTTCAGAATCATGGGAATTTTTAAGTATTATAAAGATATATGTCAATGGAAAAATGACTAATTTTTAGTAGATGGTATTTTAGATTTTTAAAAAATATATATTTTTATTTATTTCAGACAGGAAGGGAGAGAGAGAGGGATAGAAACATCAATGATGAAAGAGAATCATTGATTAGATGCCTCCTGCATACCCCTCACTGCGGATCGAGTCCACAACCCGGGCATGTGCCCTGACCAGGAATGGAACCGTGACCTTCTAGTTCATAGATTGACACTCAACCACTGAGCCATGCTGGCCAGACTAGATGGTATTTTTAAAAGTGTTCACAATTAGGAGAAAAAGAAACAGGGATCCCTTCTCCATATCATATTTAAATAGGACCCAAAATTAGTTAAAATCCTAAATAAAAAGGTAAAAATATAAAGCTACAAGAAGAAAATGGAGAGGAGTATCTTGTGTTTTCAGAATGGAGGAAAACTTCCTAAATAAGATCCAATAAGTAAAACAATAAAATAAAAAATTATTTTGAGTACAACAAAAATTTTTTAACTTTCATTTAACAAAGAATACCTTTGGTACAATTAACAGAGGAACATGTGGGAGGAGATAGTAGTTCTATATAAAATGATATAGCATTAATATTTTGGGTACCCAAGGAATCCTTTAAAGTCAACAAAGAGAAAGACAGAAAGCCCATAAGACAAATGGATAGGGAATACACCCTAAATGGTTATAACCATTTGAAGGCAGATTTAAACTATAGTAATGAAAAAAATAAAAACTGAAACTCTGAGCCATCATTTGACACTTATGAAATTGGCAACATTTAAATTTGAATGATTCCAAGTGTTGCACAGGAAGTGATAAATAGGGAATCTCAAGCATTGCTGGTGGGAATCTAAGCTATTAGTAATGGAGAACAACTTGGCAATACCTAGAGCAATTAAACATAAAGCTCCTGATACCACAAGTCCTAGATATATGTTTGGAGAAAGTTTTCACAAATCTAGGAAGGGATTTGAACAAGAATGTTTATATCAGTATCATTTATGTTAGTATAAAATTGAAGTCTATGTATCTGTTCATCAATATGAAAAATGCATTGCAGTAATCCATAGAATGCTATGCAGTTATTAGAAAAAAATAAGTTAAATGTAAATACATTGGAATAAATAGAATAATAATACTGTACTTGGGAAAAAAATAAAAGACTTTTTAGCATAATTCCATTTATGAAACATGACTCAGAAAACAGCAAAGAATACCAGTACACAGTTAACATATTAGTATGGGTGATTATGTCTGGGTAGGAATAAGGGAAATGCATGAGGGGGAAAAAATCAGAGAGAGATCATGCTCAGGTCAAGGTTGAAAGTGGGCTACAACATGAGTTATATGTTTAATTTAATATTTTGTTCCCATTGTTAAAGAAGTCTTAAACACACACACACACACACACACACACACAAAACCCACACAAAGCTAGAGTGTGAGTATACCCCTAGACCAAGCACTCATAGTTAAGTAATTAAACTTAAAGTTGCCCTGATTTCCCCAAAATACTGACTCTTAACTTAAACAAAACTTAAGCTTTATCTTTGTCGGTGTGAACTAACAGTTTCCTAGATAAACACTATAAACGAGTAACCATATTCACTGAAAAAGAATGTAATACTTAGTAATCAATCACTATAAAAAAATCTATTTACTCATTCATGCTTTATAAACTGAGCTATAACTGCTGAGAGTCCATATTCTTAACACTTTTAATCAGAAGTCTCTGTGTTCTTGCATAATTTGTTTCTAGCTCAATAAACTATTCATATCAAGTGGAGCTCTCTGAATTTTCTTTTTGTAGAAGAAGGGAAAGGATAAGAGGAAGAGATAAAAGGAGGAAGGAATGACAAAAGAAGGAAATAAATTAAAGATATATTTGGCAGTGATGTAAAAAGAACTCAAATACAATTAGACAAATGTAAGCATTTTGTATACTAGTATAGTATGAGGGTTAAAGATAAGGCCCAAGCTTGGCTCAACAAATTCAAGATTTCTAACTATTGTTACCATGATCAGATGAGAGTTTCTGGAATCTAGGATGACCCATCTCTGATTCCCAGAGGCTCTGTGTATAATATACAGACACTAGAGGCCCGGTGCATGACATTCATGCACTAGGGATTGTGGGGGTCCCTCAGCCCAACCTGCACCATCTCCAATCTGGGAGTTTCTGTTTGTCTTTGCAATCATATGAGCAAATTGTCTGAGACCCCAATTCAGTTTGGTTTGTTCCTCACAGAATAATAGAGGTATTTATTTTCTTTGCTTCACTGATGGAGATTTCCTGGAAGTTTTAGGATATCTTTCCTTTAATTTTTTCTAAACACTCTAATTTTACTTATGTCTTTCACCCTTGCTTTCCCTCCATCCCCCACCACAATACTAACTTGCTCCAGGTGCACTTTGCTCTAGTATCTAGGAGATCTGTCTACCACCAGAACTACAATTCCCAGCATTCCTGGTGCTCCCTGTGCTCTGGGCTTCCAGTTCCAGTCCTGGGGCTGCCACCAAAACTACTATTCCCAGAATTCCTGGTTCTCCACGCACTGCTGAGAGCAACCGAGGGAGCCACATCCCCCTAAACCACTGCTCTCCCACTCTGCTCTCTGCCTGGTGCCTTTGTTTGCAAATTAACTCACCATCTTTGTTGGGGTAATTTGCATACTCACTCCTGATTGACTGGTGAGTGTAGTAGAGGGATGGTCAATTTACATTTTTATCTTTTATTATATAGGATACCTTGGAGATATTGGGGGTTCAGTTCCAGAACACCACAATAAAGTGAGAATCTCCATAAAGTGTGTTGTAATCATCTTGCCTTCAATTTACACACACACACACACACACACACACACAATCTGTGAAGCACAATAAAGTGAGATATGATAAAACGAGGTATGCCTGTAGGTTATCCTTCCAAGTATTTAGGCCTCAGAGCCCTTCTCAAGTCTTGTGAGGACACAAAGACACAGCCAGGTAGTTTCACTGCTCCACTGGAAGCAGATGCTGAGAAGAATTCTGAAACTACTAAATCTAAGTTGTTCTATTATTCCTAATCCTGGCTCTGCCCCAGAGTTATCTGAGGAGAGTGTGTAAACTACACATGTGGAAACCCTTTATCCACTCTATTGAGGGAGAATATCCAGTGATGGGGACTATGCATCTGTCTTCTGTAAGTTCTTCCAGCTATTTTACTGTGTTCAGCCCTACATTAATATAACTGGTTGTTGAAAACCACCCATCTGTTTTACCTTCCACTCAGTGCAAAGAATCCTCCCATTAGCTGTCCAGCTCTTGGTAGAGAGATTTAAGCAACATTGGAAGAATAAAATGCCCACAGTTTGAGAGGAGGATGCAATCTTATATTCTTACTAAATATACTTTCTTCAAGCCCTTCCATGATTAGTTAGCCAGTAACCAAACTTTATTAACTTCACTTCTCTATTTGATTGAGGCAAGAGAGAGGTAATTTTGCTGAAGTGTACCCAATGTTGTGTTAAGCACAAGTATAACAAGCAGCCATTAGGAAGAGGAGTGACCATCCCATTGGAAGATCTGGGTATAAGGTAAGAGGTTTGCTTCTTGCCCTTAGTCTCCTCATGACATTTGTATAATATGGGTAGTGGCTCCTTTAAAAGACATCAATAATAGACTTTGAATAATTAAAATGCACATAAAAATGAAACTTATTTTGACAGATTTACTCAAATTATATGCAAATTCTATGCATATTTAATGCATATATACATGTAGTCCTCTTAACTATTTCCTATGCTTCACTGTGCCCCTTCGTAAAATGCTAATGGCTCATCTTTCTTATTGTATTCAGCAATTAATTGCTAATATAACTTGTGGGTTTCACACAATGGCTAAATAAAACCAATGAAAAAAGGTCCCTGACCTTGAGAATATGAAATTCTAGTTGTGGAAATAATACATGCCCCAAACCACCCAAACAGACTCAGATTCATGAATTACTTATCTTGCTTAATGGCACCATTCACAGACCTCTGAGGACCGAGAGGAAAAGCTAAAATTTTTTCCGGACTCCTTTCTCCCGTCATGGGCATGTCCCATAAGTCACCAAGCACCAGTTATCTTTCAAATCCACTCTCTTTTCCCTCTTCCAAGACTTCATTCTTAGTTCAGCAGGCTTGGAAAGAATGGGATAGCTATAAGAATATCTCACTTGTTTCTCTGCTCTCACCTTAACCCATGCTCTATTTCTGCTACCAGAACAATCTTGGCAAAACCCATGCTTAGAGTTCTTTAATGACTTTCTAAATCAAGCATGTCAAATTCAAAGGCTAACATGAGCCAAATAAACAAGGTTTAAGTTTATGTGGGCTGCAAAATAGCAAAAGCTTCAATTTTCATAGAAACGTAGGTTTATTTTGAAAAGTATAGTATAAAAAAAAAGAACAAGAGCAATGATAAAATTAATGTTTTCTTCCTGACACTTGGCATCTCTTCTCTGATACTACTTTTCCTACTTCAGGGGAAATCTTGTTCACAGTGATTACTTTCAAAACTGACCCAAGGTGAATGCCAGTAATTCTGGATCTGACAGGAGACTTATTTCCTTTCATAATTGTAAATAACTGCTCATACTATTATATTGGCTGGGCCTCAAAAATATTCTTTGTGGGCTCCATGTGGCCCATGGACCACAAGTTTGACATGCTTGTTCTAAATAATACCCCAAATTCTTTGCATAACATTTATGCCTTTCATAATTGTTGCCTAACTGACTCTTTTGTCAGTTTTTAACTTGAATCCTGTTCTCATGTCAAAAGAAAAGATTTGCAGTCCCTTTATGCAACAACAATTAAGTTTCTATTAATGATAATACTTCTGCCTGCAATGGCTTCCCCTGAAATATCCTTTCTTCCTCTCATCTACTTGGTGAACTCATGTTCATTCTACAGAAGTCAACTCAAATGTTCACTCTTCCCCAATATCAAGTCAAGTCACTCTCCCAGGTTTGATATAGATTAGCTGGCTCTTTATATTTCCAAAGTATTCCAAGAATATCTCAAATAATTTTTCTTTTGTTGTAATGCAGATAAAAAGAAAATCATACGTAACTCTAATAATTTGTACCTTACTTTATGTATGCCCCTTTATTTAGTAACAAGCCCATCTAATCTTCATATCCAACTAGAATAATGTTGAGAGCTAGTTTAAGCCACACCTGTGCCCCCAATACCCCAGAGTAACAAACTCTCAGTTATTTCCCTATTATTATATAACTCCTGATGTTTGGTACTATGGGGCAAGAGAGAATATAGTCTGCAGTTCCTTTCTAAGCCTCACAATTTAAACTAAAATCTGCCAGCACCACATCACCATTGCTGCCACCACGGCCACTATTATTGTCCCTGAGGATCTTTATCACAGAAAGCCAGTGTTGCTGAAGAAATTGTTTTCTATCCCTTGGGTGAGGTGAGAGCTGAGGCAGGGAATATTTACTTCCTCTGGACCCCCATTAGACTATATAGGCTTTTTCCCTCCTGATTTCTTAGACCCTAGCAGCAAGTCTGGAGCATGCTAGGGGCATTCAGTGGAGGATGGATGGATGGATGGATGGATGGATGGATGGATGGATGGGTGGATGGATGTTGATAAAATATAAAGCAACTAGAGAGTAGTTCCAAAGTTCCAGGTCTAAGAGGTATTTTTTGTTTGTTTGTTTTTGTGTGTATGAGTGTGTTTTTGTCTATTATGCTGGTGTGATTAGACTACTAATAGAATTAATTACAAGGATAGAATTTCTGTGGCATCAGATAATTAAGGAGAGACTTCCTAGAATAGGTGAGATTTGAGTTGAATCTTACCAAAAGTAGAATTTAAATTGACAGAAAAATTTAAAGAAAGCATTCAGGCTAAAAATATAAATGGATACAGTATTGTGAAGGGCAGAGGCTACACTGATTATCACAAGGAATACACAGGATTAAGAGAAACTATGAGTAAGTGTCTTGACTGCTGGGTTGAGGGATCTCATTATTCTGGAATTGGTGGCCTATGTAAGAAACTGGGGTAATGATGTCAGTGTTTGAGGACTGGTTACATAAATCTCATATTTTCTTTCTGAAATCAGAGGAGAATAAACTACACTGAATCTATTATAAGCAGAGAATTGTGCCTTCACTTCATCATAGTTAATACACCACCGGATACCCCAAAGGTACTGAGAAGCACTTTTTGAGTTCTGTGTACTAGGGTCCCTTTATTGGTAACTGAAATGTGTACACTGTTAGTACATTATGATTGTTGTTTAACAGACAGAAAGAGCAACTCTGTACAACAGGGAAGAGTAGAAACTGAAGGTGACCTAATAAATTGAATCTGCAAGGAAATGTAGAAAAGTGGAATAAAATTTCCCAATGGGGATTGGTAGATTAACATTTCAAAGCCAAATATCATTAAATTTTAAATGGCCATAAATGATTTCCTTGATTTTTCATTTCATTTGAAGAAAAAGTTCCTTGAATTGTCCCCTAATACTATATGTGAGCCCTTGTTCAGAAATAATTTACAAAAAGCCATTGTTAATTGAATTACTTAAACATCTCATAGGGAAACTGATTGTTTGTTTGTTTGCTTTTTTGCCGGGAGCCGGTCCATGCTTGCTGTTTCAAGGGACCTGGCATATATGGCATACTGTTCTTAATATGTTTGCTCACCTTCTTGGCACTATGTGTTTTAACCAAGGTCTCTGAGAAAGGTTGTTTCCCCAGGTAGGGATTTTCCCCTGAAATTAGGGAGGGAATAAAACCTCTTAACTAAGTGCCAGGTGGGTAATTAATCACTTTAACTATGAACAATCATGCTTAAGCTACATAATCTTTACTCCCTGGAATGGAGATAAGAAACACCCTAACCTTTGAAATAGAGATTGATAGGATTGAATCAACTGGTATAAATACAGATGTAAGAAGACAGAAGAGAGACAGAAATTGGCACAGAACCTACACAGAACGTTCTCTAGAGACAGAAGAACTTCGCTGGAGAGAACATGGCAAAAGATCCTGGACAGAAACTGGCCTCAGAACCTAGAGACAGAACCTAGCGAGAGAACATGGCAAAAGATCCTGGACTGAACCTGACTACAGAAATTGGCAAGAGAACCTGACTAGAACCTGGTGACTGAACCTGGCTGGAGAACCTGGACAGAACCTGGCTGGAGAACCTAGCGAGGGAACATGGCTACAGAACCTGGCTGGAGAACCTGGAGAACCTGGCTGGAGAACCTAGCGAGGGAACATGGCTACAGAACCTGGCTGGAGAACCTGGAGAACCTGGCTGGAGAACCTAGCAAGAGACCATGGACACAGAACTTCGCTGGAGATCCAGACCAGAACTTGGCTGGAGATCCTGGCTAGAGATCCTGGCTAGGCTGCTGATCAACTGAATGCTGTCACCATGTCGTTCCTTCCTCGCCGACTCCGTCCACACCTTTGGGGACCCCTGGACCTGCTGGGGTCGGACCCCGGCACTTTTTGAAGTGATGACCTTCCAAAGTACTAATACCAAGCAGGATGTGAACAGAAATGCAATTAAGAATAAGGATTATTCCTTCTTTTAGTTCCTGGCAGTTACTAGGCAAAGAATGAATGTTTGCTATACAGATAAACAGATAGACCAGTAATAAGAGGGCAACTGGAATTTAAACAGACCACAGGAGAAACTTAAAACTTAATATGATTTAAGCTACTAATTGTCAGCTTAAGTATAAAAATATATGGAATACACCTATCTACAAAATGTGAATGAAGAGTCTATTTAAATGCAATTAGTTATAATTATAAAGAATAAGTCAAATGATCCAGAAGGAACACAAATAAGGAAAAGAAAATTCCTTCTTCAATACAGTCATTGATAGTTTTCAAAGTCACTATACCTCCAATAAAACAAGTTACATTTGGGATTTTCCTACTTTATTCGTCACAGAAAGACCTGTTAACTGCTCATAGCAAACTCTACTGCACAACCATTTCCATCTTGCGATTTAGACCAAGTCTTTGTAGAAAAATGAAAGAAATATAAAATATTCAGAGAACATCCTTATCCCTTTAGGTTCAGGATGAGTTGAGCATTTCTGAAAATATTATGCAAATTCAAAAATGTTTTCTGTGCTATAGGCCATTTAGCTTGGGCTTTCAACACCTTGAATCTTGGATAGTTGAATCAGATTTATTTTCACTAGGTGCCAAGAAAGTGTGCAGCTAATTCTACCAGGGACATTCTCTACTGACCCACCCCACTGGCTGCTCAAATTTTCAATTTTAGTTATAAAACAATATTATGAGGTATTGTTCTGGACACTATATTAAAGCCTCTCTTGAAGAGCACACTGGACTGTGGTATATAGATAATTCATTAATTTCACTTATTTCCACAATCAATTCTGGTGGCTATAGCCCAATTCATCATTTTATGATATGTATTGATTGGTAAGGTTAGAAAGACATCATTCATTTTTTACAAGTAGGCAGGTCCACAGGCTCCCTGTTGGTCTACATAAACTATGAATATGACAATCTCTCCAGGATAAATAATTTTTGAATTTACTTCATCAGATTGTCTAATTATCACTCAGGCTCACTAAGCTATGCAGATACCTCATTCTTCCACGGAACTATGATCTTGCAGGATATACATACATCTTCCTAAATCAAGAGTAAATGTTTCCCATCTTAACATACTATTGCTTCTTAGGTACAAGAAAATAAGCACTAGTATTCATTGCCTATTGGAGAGAGGAAGCTAGTGATCTGATTTTCATGCATTATGTATGTATTACTTATTAATCAAGAAGTAGACAAAAGGTCTCAATCTCAAGTCCCCCACATTAACAGAGTCACCTGCATCCCCCATAGTGTCTACTGTGTCCCTGTTTCCGGCAGGACAGTTTGGACACAATAAGAACTAATTTGAAGATTTCTCAGTTGGGACAGCTCTGTATAAACTTAGAATCTCAAAACTGAAGAGTTACAGATTGGTTTTTGTCATGTCAAAATAATAAAGTATTTTGCTTTGTCCTGTATAACATTCTTTCTAGGGAGACAAATTTATTGCAGATTACAATTACTTTATCAAATTGTTACATTTTTAAAAGAAAACTACTTACTCTAAATTGTATCTAGTAAAGAGTACTTAATACAATTAATCATTTTGTCTGCCGCCAAGAGTTATTTATTTAAAACTAGAATTGGCTGAAAATCATCGCATCATTTTTAACTTGTGCCACAGAAAGTAATTGCGTAATTAGTAACTGGTTTACAGAAGCATGTTTTTCACATAATGCTGATAACCCAGGTCTAAATTGCCTTTTCCATGCAGGATCCAAATGCACTTTATAAATCATCGTATTTAAGTCTCTACTCACACCTGCTCACACCCACACATAGCTACAAATGGGGTATATTTAAAGAGGCCATTTAATACCAGGATACCTACTGCAAAGAATTCTCCATTGAGGTAAAATGCAGAAAAGTTTTAACAGATGCTCAGGAACAATAGACACCAGTTGAGGTAAAAAGAAATAAAGAATGTCATCTCCAATTAAAACTACAGGAACGATTTACAGGGAGAAAAGTAATTATTCAGTTGGACTTTGGCCAGGATATCAGAGCTAATACCCTTCGCAATGGGAAAACTTTTTCTAAAGCTATATTAGAATTGTACCTTAATATCTCAGTAAAAACTGAGGTTTCAGAGAATAATAGACAAATATAAATGCTCTCCATCAGCACAGCAGTTTTATTTATGGTCTAATCATACCCCAATAAAAAATACACGTGCTTCCAGCGGTTATGAATTGGAGGGATCAGCCCTAGCCAGATTTTTTAAGTGGTTAGAGCATTCGTCCATGAACAGAAGGTTCTCAGGTTTGATTCCCCATCAAGGGCATGTACCTTGGATGTAGGCTTGATCCCCAGCAGGGGTCATGGTGTGTGCAGAAGATAACCATAAATGTGTCTCTCTCACATTTATGTTTATATCTCTCTTCTGTCTCTGTCTCTCTCTCCCTCCTCCCTCCTTATACTCTCACTAAAAATCAATGGAACAATATCCTTGGGTGAGGACTAAAAAAAAAAAAAAAAAAAAAAAAAAAAAAAAAAAAAAAAAAAGAATGGGAGGGATCAGAACCAGGGGTCCTCAAAGTTTTTAAACAGGGGGCCAGTTCACTGTCCCTCAGACCGTTGGAGGGCCGGACTATAGTTTAAAAAAAAAAAAACAAAAAAAAAAACTATGAACAAATTCTTATGCACACTGCACATATCTTATTTTGAAGTAAAAAAACAAAACGGGAACAAATACAATATTTGTATTTGCATGTGGCCCGCGGGTGGTAGTTTGAGGACCCCTGGATTAGACTATGGGCAGTGATTTTAAAAGATAGAACAAGAAAAGAAGCCTAGAATTACTAGGATAGAATTACTAGGATAGAAGTTTAGAAGTTGCAGGAAAAAGGTTGATAATGAATTAGCTAATCAAATATCCTTTTGTTTTCCAATCCTGTCCTTCATAACCATTTCATACATTATTGTAAAGATGGCCTGCTAGCAAGTTAACTATGAAAATAATAATGACATATTTGGAGAGGACCTTGGAAATTATTCCCGGTTTGCTGAAGGGGAAACTCAGGCCTGCAGAATGGAGGCATGTGCCCAAGGTCACACAACCTATATAATAAAATGCAAATAGACGGAACATCAGAACAACCAAACAACCAAACAACCTGTTGCTATGATGTGCACTGACCACCAGGGGGCACACACAGAACATGGCATGCATCGGCAGCAGGTGGCAGAGCGTGGAACATGATGGTCGTTGGTTGCAACAGGATGGTGGAGCAGGTGAGTGGGGGTGCTGGTGGGGCACTGGTCGCTGTTATCAGGGCGAGCCTCTGGTGGTTACTGAAAATTCTTTGCTCCTGTGAGCTGCGGTCCCGCCCAGTGCTCACACCTGCTGCCAGCACCAGCCCCGCTCGCACCTGCTGCTGGCACGGGCCCTGCTCACACTCGCTGCCAGTGCCAGGCTGCTTCCCTGATCACCCCTCTGGAGAAGGGGGAGATGGAGAAGTCCTCAGGATGATTGGGGCCAACATCTGCCACTTGCACCTGCTGAGGGCGCCAGCCCCACTCACACCTGCTGCTGGCACTGGCCCCAATCGCTGCCCGCCATCAGCAGGTACAAGTGGGGCCAGTGCTATCAGCACGTGGAAGCAGCGACGGGAGTGCGGCTGCCGGCAGACAGGGAACCAGGGGCCATGTCAGAAGGGGCCAAGCAGGGACACGGAGGATAGGCCGAGACCTGCCCCTGTGCCCACCACAGCCTCATGGCCCACAGTTCCTTTCAAGGTGCACAGATTTGTGCACTTGGCCCCTAGTAGATTAGATAATTCCACCATGCACTCATACATATATTCCTATTTGGAAAATTACATGATTATGACTACGGTCCTTACACGCTTCAGGTAATTCTAACCTTTATCAAATGCCCACAATTGTTTAGCCCAGTATGGCAGGAGCCAGGGAGATTTGTGTGCATGTGTCCATATGGCTGAAATGTAATCACCTTTCTACCTTAGTATTTGTAGGCTCAAAAACTACTCTCCATTTCTTTGACTAACAGATGGTGGGGAGAGCATGAAAGCACAAAGTGACACGAGGAATAAATTGGAGAGAAACATTCATAATAACTATGATTAGAAGAATTGAGCACAGTCCGTAGGAAAATGCATGCCTGCCAAATCCAATTCCACTTTTATTTCAACCTCCTCTTCCACCTCCCTAACTATAACACTCGGGGTCCTTAAACACTGACTTGGAATTAAAATGGATTGTTTGCAGCTGCTCACATGCAGGCTTGTTGGGTTGGCCCCGCCCAGTGTTTACATGTGGCTTCCCTTCCCAGCCTTAGTTCTTGACAGGGAAGCCCATTTGAGAAACAGCAGGACAGAAAACTGAACAGAATGCATTTTATGAGTCAGCTTGATCCTCCTCCATGGGCTGAGTGTTCATAGCGTTAAGCCATTAGCCCCATTGCCTGGTTTTTAAAGAACTTGCTATCTTTGGTTATCCCCCTAACAGGGGTAGCTGCAGGATTCAGGCCTTTTGCTTCTTCTATTTAGTTTCTGTCAAGTTCCTCTTTACTTCTGCCCACCTTCTGTAAATTCTGTGATAGTTGAGTAGAATTTAGAGCTGAATAGGAATAAAATATGGCATGACGCCTGATTGTAGCAGTGACTAGTAATTTTCAAAACCCTGTTCTTAAGCAAGTGAGAATGAAATTGTTCTTGCATCTGGCCAAGTGCAGCCAATGGGAGAATCATGAGATTAGCTGGGACTACTGTAAGCACACGTGCACTGCGGGGCCTCAGCTGATGCTGATCGAAATGGGGAGAGCCTGGCTGCTGTGTAGGGGTTCCATCCCTTCTAAAACTGAGGGGCCTAACTGCTACTTCACTTAGCAGGCTTCCCCCAGCAGGTGAGAGTATGATTATTATATCTCTTGTTGAAAGTTAAAAATCATTTTGCCTCCAGCTAGAAAAACAAATAGGCATTAGTGAAATAAATGTTCAGCCCTGCTGTACAGGTGCTCCCAGTGAAATGACAACTGGACAAGAGTACTGATATTGTTGCAAGTGAGAGGAAGCATTCTAATTGCTCTGCTTTTAAAATGTTATTCTAGGATGGGTTTGACATTTCCATAAACGTGCTCGGAAAAACATGCCAAGTTTTAATTTCTAGCTCTTAATTGTGGAGCTAATAGCCACATATTTGGATGCTAATAAAGTCCTTTTACTTTGACAACTTTTCCAGTGCCATTCGTATAAGAATGGCAATCATTCCATTTGGAATCAACTATAGTCATCAGTACAGCTGGATGATGTGCTCAGGCTATACAGAACCCAACCATTTTGTTTCAGGGCTTTAAATAATTTTCCAACAAGATCTAAGCCCATAGAAGAAAATTTATTCTTGGCTCCCTAACACTAGTTTAAAAAAATAGAGAAAACCTCATTGAGATAAAATGTTTCCCACATATCATGGGAAAGCACAGAACTAGGCATGGAAGGCATAGCGACAACTAAAAGGAACAACTTGGTATCATCCCACAGGCGTTGGGCTCGAGCCATCTGCTTCCACTGTCCTGTGAGCATGCCTCTGTCGTAGGCACAGCCCTATGACATTCCACTGTCTGTTTGTCTTTCTTTCCAGCTGGACTATGAGATCCTTCATAAGACCTTCATGAACTTCCCATATTTTGATGCTCTGTGACAGTTTATGTCTTTGAAACATTGATAATGCTAGAAAGTAATATAGCTGCAATTCTAAATAATTTTTTCAATCTGAACTTTATGCTTACTCGAACTTCACCTTGCTTTAACTTGATATTTATCTTATATGCAATTCTTGATTCATTAGTTTCAGGTATACCATGGTCTCTAATTCTTCAGCATTTGGAGTAATTTTTACTGTTATGTTACCATCATCAGTACATGGAAGAGCCTGTGAGGCTTCTTGCAATTGTGTGGTAGATACAAAGAGACCATTGTATAGCTGAAACTAATACAAAATAATATTGAATGTAAACTGTAATTAAAAAAAAATAAGATGTTAAAAAAATGGAGACCATTTGGGTCTGAAAGACTTGGGCTTGAATTCTAACTGGTAGAGTTTGGTTAAATAATGTATCTCCTCTAAACCTTAAATTCTTCATCAGTTCAGGAGGTATGAGGAAGTACTTATATTATAGAGATGTGTACTGATGAGATGAGATGATGGAGGTTGAAACTTTGATACAGTGGCATGTATACATGTTGACAAAGCTGTAGAAATGTAAGCAACTAAACATGTGAATAAGCTATAAAAGAGAGGGAAATCTAAAGTGCAAGCATATTCAAGGTCAACAACATATCTATTGAAAGAGCAAAAGAATTTGATGTAATTGGTGGGCATTCTAAAAACTTAGAACTAGGAAAGAAAAAAATATATATATTATTTCTATTTACAGTCCAGGAGAGAAAAATAATTACTTATATTAATTAGGCATCTATGTGGCAAGCACTTTCTAGTGCTTCCCATGCATAAATCATTTAATCTACACAATAGCCCTCTGAGATTGATACTCTTGCACATATTCTCATTTAGAGGTGTGAAAACTAGTTTAAGGAGATAGTCCTCTCCAAAGTCTTGTCCACTTAAATGGTGGAGCAGTTTTAATGTTGAATGTAGGCTATATATACATATGTACATATATATGTATCATACAAACACACATATAACATATAATATCTATAATAATAAAAGAGTAATGTGCTAATTAGACCAGATGTTTTTCTGGACGTCCTTCTGGACAACCTTCCAGACGAAGCCAGGGCTGTGAAGGAAGCCTGTGTCCCAGGTGCCTGCTGGTGGCCAGAGGGAAGCCGGTGCCAGCAGCCGGGGGAAGGAAGGCCTACTCTTGCACGAATTTCATGCATGGGGCCTCTAGTATATTTAATGAACACATAATGTTTGTAGGTTCTGTTCTAGCCTTTTTCAGAAAAGTAGTAATTCATCTAATACTTAAAATAATCCTATGATATAGGTTTATTATTATCCTAATTTTATAAGTGAGGTAATTATAACTGGAACACAGGTAGGTTAACTAGCTTTTCCAAAGTCACACAGCTAGTAAATGACAGAGCTATACTCAAACCCAGGCAGTCTGGGTCCAGAATCAGGTACCTATATGGCTGCTCTAGTCTCCAGTTAGAAGTCCAGTGCCATCAGCTGAGGACACCCCTATGTAAAAATAACTGGGTGCGGGGCCGGGGACGGGGAGTTACTCCACAAACTTCCAGGAGATTCTTCCCAGGGACAAGATACCCCTGTGTATAAAAAATCCTCTAATTGCCCTAACCGGTTTGGCTCAGTGGATAGAGCATCAGCCTGCAGACTCAAGTGTCCCAGGTTCGATTCAGGTCAAGGGCATGTACCTTGGTTGCGGGCACATCCCCAGTAGGGAGTGTGCAGGAGGCAGCTGATCGATGTTTCTCTCTCATCGATGTTTCTAACTCTCTATCCCTCTCCCTTCCTCTCTGTAAAAAATCAATAAAATGTATTTTAAAAAATCCTCTAATTGTAATAATCTGGTTGTGATTTGTGCTACCCTTTCCATTGCTCTCCTTACAGACAGATTAGATGAGTATTTTACTATTTTAATTCCTATGACACAGCTACATTTCTCAGAGATAAACAGTAAACGGGCATCCTGGCGTTCTATTTCATTCTCTTCTGAATTTGATTAATGTGAAACATTGCCTGGGAGATCATGTTTCTGAATCTGATGGACTCCTGGACATATTATTAAAAGTAGTAAATTCCCTAAGGTAATACCAAACTATGAGGCCTTTAAGCACATAATACCATTTCCCTTGTTATATTGTTCCTCTAAATCTATATTAGCTATAAAAATGAAAATCTCTTTTCTTATTTGCATTGTTACTGCTAGGAGAAGATTTAAAGAGAATGTTTTTTAAAAAGATATTAAAAAGAAGTTAACCTTGAGTTTGTTTGGTTTGATTAATTCTGGGTGGATAAGTCAAAACCATTGGTCAGAACCGGTTTTTTGGATGGTTGACTGCATTTAATTGTGTACATTGTTTCTCCATCTAGGCATAGAGACTTAATCTCTAGATCCAAGGATTTGTTTTGGAGCCAAACAACCTTTCACTAAACTCCAGAATAATCCTCTCTCTCTGAAGTCTGCTCTCCATCTGTGTTCTTAAGTTTAAAACTTTCCTCCTCCATCTGCTAAATTCAATGACTGTAACACCAAGCAGCAGGTAGAACCAATATGTTGGCTCAAATTTGAATCCTGGAAATGAATCTGGCATCCCCGCTGCAGAGTCATCTGTGTTTGCTGATCTGCCCCCACTAATCTCCAGGGAATAAGAATGAGAATCACTACAATGGACAAAGTGGGGGGGGGATTTTTCTAGTTAATTGGAAACAATAACAGCATAAAAGTCATCAGCCTTTTGCCTGCATAAGGACAACTTTGCCACACAAAAAAATAACAATGCCACACAACAGCTTCTGAGTTGGATGGGAAAGTGCACAAATGCATATACATACACCCACGTCCACAGCACATACCTCAGAATTCCAGCACAGAAACTTATCTTAAAGGTCAAAATTCCCATCTGCCAAATTATTGAAAAATAATTATGGATATAGAGGGTACAATCATAAGTACATAGAAATAAAAAGTCAAGAGAATGATTTCAATATTTTAGTACTGAAATTTCAGGTATTTATTAAGAAAATAATATCTCTTAGAATGACCACTGGAAACACCATCTTTTATTCCTGAAATGCCTGGATCACTCATTAAGTAGAAGCTCAGAATGTGTCAGCACATTCACGCTGTCTCTCCTAGTTCTTTGGCATTTTAAAGTCATAAATTGTTCTTCTGGTCTTGTAGTTAAATAAAGAAATTGCTTCAGAACACCATTAGGGGCACATTTAAAGCATGTATTTTCTCTTTGATTTTTTCTGACGACAGCATATTTTCACACACTGTGTGTATGTGTTTTCAAAGGAGCCTTTTGCTACAAGTAAAAGAACAGTAGATTGAAAACAAAACAGAAAATAACCTGAGGAGGAAGGCAAATTTCTTCTGCTCTTTCCTCTACAATTGTCCTTGAATTTAGGCATTGTTCAGAGGTACAGGCTTAAGTACTGTTTACTGGTCATTCAGCTGTTAGCAAGCCTTTTCATTTCTCTCCCCCTTTTCCTGACTCATAATTCTGACTCGATCCTATGGGCCTAGTTAATCATTTCCACTTACCTCTCATTTATTTACCTTGTTTCCTCCACATTCCTGTCCTCCTGAAGGTAGGCAATGATTGGAATTGCTCTGGACTCTCCAAACTTCTAAATTGATTATAAGCTAGTTTATTTTATTGTTTTCTTGCAAATGTATCATCCACCTCCCCTCTCACCAAACTTCATCTCATGGTATTAATGTATTATTTAATGTTTACCCTTTTATTTCTCTTGTCACATTTCTTCTAGTCCTTTTATTTTTTAATGCCACTAATAGCACTTTATATCCAGTAATATTTTGGATTTACATCTAACTTACATTTAAACTATTACCTATATAAAATGCAAGAATACTTAAAATGTACTATTTGGCTTGTAAACACCAAGAGGGCAAGGGGTGAAATGGGTGTAAGTAGTCCATATAACAGTACCATTCATATGACGTAATGAGACTTTTATTTTACTTTTGCAGTCTTCTTTTTAAAAACACATGGTTTGGGGAGGAATTTTAAAAAGTCTCATTTAAGAGATATGCTCCAAAATACTTAATCTGGAATGCTTAAAACTACCAAAGTCATCAAAAACAAGCAAAGTTCCAGAAACTCTCACAACTAAGAGCCGCCTAATTAGACTTGCTAATTTAATGTAATATGATATCCTGGATAAAATCCTGGAACAGAAAAAGTACACAAGGAAAAACCCTGAGGAAATATGATAAAGTACGGCACTTTAGTCAATTAAAAAAAAATGGATGAAATATTTTAAAAAAAGACAACTGTAGAAAACAATGATAGAATAATAGCATAAGCCACTGAGTAAAAATGAAGTATTTTTATTTTCTGAAAGAACACAATATAGTATCTTACATTTGTGTATCTTATTTAGATTAGAGAGGAAATATCTATGAAGAGCCTTGCACATATAACACATGGTCGAGAATCTTAGAAAAGTTGAACATATTTTGTTGCTCTCAGTAAATAATATGTATCACATCTCGAGGGGGAAGACACTGCTTTATAATACCGAAAATGGACTTTTATCTTTTACTATATATGTGTTATGGGCATAACTTTCATTTTAGGACTGTTGTAGAGATTAATAAAATTTCTAAAAAAGTAAACCCCACAATACAAAAATCTGAATAGCCCCATATGTTTGATGTTCTGCTACTAAAAATTTTACATACCTTACATAATTATATTTTATTCCATATAGAAACAAACAAGTAAATTAAAAAAAAAAAAACATAAAACACTTCTCTGCAAATAAACTCTAGGCTCCAATGACTTTATCATTAAAAAAATAGAAAAATTGCCCAACATGTTTTTAAAGCTGACATAACTCGACATTATATTTCCCATAAAATGGATATGTTTATATATGGAGAGTTTATATACAGCTTTATAAATACAAGTTTTATATACTTTGAAATTTATGACTATAAAATTTATTTGTATAAAAGTATATAAAAGCTAGCAGAGCTGATACCTGACAAGCCATTTCAAAAAAGGAAAATAAAAGGCCAACTTTTCTCATGAACATAGCTGCAAAATAAAAACTAAAAATAGCAAACAGAATCTTGCAATATATTAGAAGAATAATATATTACACCCAAATTACATTTATTATGTAAATGTAAAATTGGTTTAACATTTGAGAAACTATTATCATAATTTACCATATTAAAAATAAAGAAGAAAGTGCACATAACTGTCAATAGAGGGGAGAAAGGGTAATGGAATTCTACCTCAATCAGGGTTAAAAACAAAAGTAAAGCCCTAACCGGTTTGGCTCAGTGGATAGAGCATTGGCCTGTGGACTCAAGTGTCCCTGGTTTGATTCCAGTCAAGGGCATGTACCTTGGTTGCGGGCACATTCCCAGTAGGGAGTGTGCAGAAGGCAACTGATCAATGTTTCTCTCTCATCGATATTTCTAACTCTTTATCCCTCTCCCTTCCTCTCTGTAAAAAAATCAATAAAATATATTTTAAAAATTAAAAACAAAAGTAAAAATAAAGCAACCAAGCACTTCCCAAACTAGGAAATAAAGGGAAGTTACTTAATATGATAACATAACTAAAACCCAAAATTAAGCAATTATCATATTTTATGATGAGATATCAGTCCCTTTATTCCAAGTTTAAGACAAAAAAATATACTAGCTATCATTATTTCTATTAATCATTAAAACAAAGATTCTACTCTGTGCTGAAAAACAATAAAGTTAAATAAAAGCTGGATTAGAAAATGAGAAATAAAAGTATCATGATTATTAGACAATGTAATTGTGTATTTAAAAAAATCCAAAGGAATCTTGAGATAAATACTCCTTTAAGTACATAATTGAACAAGGTTACTGTATACAAGGTCAACCCATGCACACACACAATAAAATATAATATATAAAAAATAACATATCAATTAAAAATGTAAAACAGTTAAATATCTAGGCATACCCCTACATAAGTTACACAATACTTCTACACAGAAAAGGCCTACATAATTATTGAAAAAAAACTAAAAAATACTCCAATAGAGAAATAAATCTGTCTGTCAATTGGAAGAACTGATATTGCTAAGATGTAAAATTTCCCAAAATTGATCCATAGGTTTAATGCAATTGCAATAAAAATCCTAACAAGCTATGTTTTTATATGTGTGTTTATGTGTGATTATAAATTGAAGAGCTGGTTTAAAATTTTGTTTACATTTCAAAGGTCCCAAAATAGCCAAGAACTATAATTTCTTTTAAAAAAGTCAAAGAACCTGTGCAATCTACTTATATAAAAACCCTGGGTGTAACATCACAACCCTAGGCATGACCAACTGGAAAGAAGTCAGTCCTTCAGGGGTTGTCTTGGAAATGTCTGCGCCCTCCCCTGAGCTGTTTCCTAGAGCTGTTTCCAGTAAGGGTGAAGTATGAGGCAGGAACCTGCCCTCCAAGCATGGAGGCATATCTTTATAAAGTGTGCCATGCCAGCACAGCCAAGGGTGAACCTGAATGGGGGCAGCTGAAAGTCTTAGAAAAGACAGACAAGAGAATGAAAGCTGGGTCTCAGTGGGACGCTGCTTCTCTGAGAGACAGCGACCACGGCCACAGCTGTGTCTTTATTTTATAGCAGATGCCACGAGGCAAAGTAAGGGCGTGATCAAGATGTTTACAACATTCTCCTTGGTTTTCAATCCTACTCAACTACATGCACCTGAACTCTATCAAGCCCACATTACTCAGGTACATGAAACCACATGTTTGGACCATAGGTTCAAGCTTACAACTACAATTGCTGGCTATAATTGTGCTGGGAAGGCCCTGCCCTCCAAGCTGGGACTTGCACGTGGCAATGAGAGGACTGTGCCCTCTCATCAGTCCAAGGCTTGAACCTGTCCAAAACACTGTAGCTGCTCCCCACAATAAAGTTTTAATACATTATATTAGAGGTTGTGGTGGCACTGTTTTACCCACAGTGCCTACAGGAATTGCTGCAAATTTACTTCTCATTGGAAGAACCTTTCATTCCCAATATAAATGACCAATTCCATTAAATGAAACTTCAATTTCTAGACTTGATATAAACAGTGAAGTTGCTAAAACTATTAAAAAGGCCCACCTCTCATTATTGAGGAATGCATCATGGCATCCAGTCATGCTATAAGTGCCATAGACAGATTACTAATAGAAATTATGAATTTGAATGTTGTTTTTGGTGGGAAAGTTCTCCTTCTTGGAGGGGATTTTTGACAATGTCTCAGTATTGTACCACATGCTATGTGACCAGCCATAGTACGAACACGTTTAAAGTACTCTAATGTTTGGGGATGTTTCAGAAAGTTGTCTCTTAAAACAAATATGGGATCACAGGATTCTGTTTATAGTAAATAGTTAGTAAAACTTGGAGATGGCAAGCTTGATAGCAGTTTTCATTTAGAAATGGATATTATTGAAATCCCCTGTGAAGTGATTTGAAATGGATCTATTATTGAAGCTACCTTTGGAAATAGTATATCTATAGATAATATTAAAAATATATCTAAACATGCCATTATTTGTCCAAAAAATGAGCATGTTCAAAAATTAAATGAAGACATTTTAGATATACTTGATGTTGATTTTCACACATATTTGAATGATGATTCCATTGATTCAACAGATAATGCTGAAAAGGAAAAATTTACCATCAAATTTCTTAGTATTACTCCTTTGGGAATGCTGCGTCATAAATTAAAATTGAAAGTGATGCAATCATCATGCTATTAAGAAATCTTAATAGTAACTGGGGTACCAGATTGATTATCAAAAGATTACAACCTAACATTATCAAAGCTGAAGTATTAACAGGATCTGCAGAGGGAGAGGTTGTTCTGATTCTAAGTATTGATTTTTCCCCATCTAATACTGGCTTCCCATTTAAATTAATTTGACGACAGTTTCCCATGATGCCACCATTTGTGATGATTATTAATAAATCACAAGTACAAGCGATAGAAACATCAATGATGAGAGAGAATCATTGATTGGCTGCATCCTGCACACCCCCTACTGGGGACTGAGCCTGCAACCCTAAAATCCAGTCATGTGCCTTGACAGAGAATCAAACCAGTAACCTCTTGGATCATGGGCTGGCGATCAACCACTGAGCCAAACCAGCTGGCCTAGAACTTCTTATATGATGGCTTAGGGCTCATAGGCTTGCATGGTAGCGCAAATGTTCCAGCAAACATATTGGAAGCTATATTATTGTTTATAACCTAGCCTCAGTGGTCACATAGTCTTATTTTTGCCATGTTGTATTGATCAAAGCAATTATAAGCTCACCCATAATCAAGGGTAGAAAACAAAGATCTCACTTCAAAGCAGGATAAATGTCAATTCATTTTGTGGTCATCTATTTAAACTACCAGACTCATATATAGAATACATAAAATGCTCCTGTATATCATTATTACAAAGACAGATAATCTAAGAAAAAAAATAAAAGGAAAGGAAATAGCCCAGAGACTTGAAATTATAAGAGAGTAAATTACTGTCATACTTTATATGAGCTCTATTAACCTACTTCTATAGTCAGATATTTTTTAAAATATATTAGACAACACATAATTTTAAAGTGCTAATAGAGGATATTTGTACATGCTAGATGTTAAGAATGGATAGAATTTGAAGAGGTGGGAAAAGGGAAATGATTTAATATCTAACCTCTTCTCCCAGGTAAAGATGGATCTTTGCAGCTATGATCTGTGCTTGGGAATTAAGGTTGAGCAAGTATTAATAATGATAAAATAAAAACAGAAAACCATTAAGCCATCTAACCAGTCTTCATTTAATGATTTCTCCTTTCTGGAGAAAGCCCCATTTTCTGGCAAATGTCCCATATATATAGTTTTAGCAGAAGCAGTCATGTCCACATTATACAACTCTCCTATAGTATAGTTGACAGATTAAAAGTGGGCGCAATATTTAAGCTAGGATAATCATCTCTTCTTCCAGTTTGACCGACTGGCTATTCTGAATTGATCTGTGTGTCATCTTTCTTTGTCTGGATGAGCAACCAGCAATCTCACAAGCTACTGTCAGCCGTATTTTTTATTCTGTGGATTCACAAGCAGAGAAAGTTATCCTGAAAAGATGGAGAATAAAGAACTAGGTGCAAAAAATGGAACAAAAAATGAAAGATATAGAAAGAAAATCGAGAGTCATAAACCCCTAAGCCTATCTTTTTCTTCATCACAGGATACTTCCCAGCTTTGTTAAACCCCTACCAGAGTGGTGACCATTAATATGTTAAGAATCCACAAGTGCTGGCAAGGATGTGGAGAAAAGGGAACCTTGGTAGGAATGCAGAATGGTAGAGCCACTGTGGAAAACAGTATGGAGTGACCTCAAAAAATTAAAAATTGAACTGCTTTAGACCCAGTGATCCCACTTCTGGGAATATGTCATAAGAATCCCAAAACAGCAATCAGAAAGGACATATTCACCCCTATGCTCATAGCAGCATTATTTACAATAGCTAAGATCTGGAAACAAACCAAGGGCCTACTAGTAGATGAGTGGATTAAAGAAAGCTGTGATACATGTACACAATGGAATACCACACAGCAGCAAAAAAAAAAAAAAAAAGGGAGAGAAAGAGAGAGAGAGAGAGAGAGAGAGAGAGAGAGAGAGAGAGAGAGAGAGAGAAGGAAAGAAAGAAAGAAAGAAAGAAAGAAAGAAAGAAAGAAAGAAAGAAAGAAGAGAAGGAGGAGGAGGAGGAGGAGAGAAATAAGAAAATTTTACTCTTTGCAGCAGCATAGATGGACCTGGAGATTATTATGTTAAGTGAAATAAGCCAGTCAAAGATAAATACCATATGATCTCAATTAAAAAAATAATAATAACCTGACGAACAAAATAGGAAAAGAGGCATGGATTCATGGAAACTGATGAATGTCAGAAGAAAGGTGGTTGGGAGGGTCTGGATAAAAAATTGTGAAGAGGTTAGCCAAAGAACATACATGCATAGCCCATAGACACAGACAGCAGTGTGGTGAAGTCCAGGAGTATGGGGAGTGGGAGCTGGGTGGAGGTGGGCAAAGAGGGGGGAAATGCAAGACATCTGTAATAGTGTCAACAATAAAAAATGTGTTGTATAATACATCATCCTTTTTGTTTAACTGGGTTTGTGAATACAAACCAAATAAATCTGACTAATGTAAACACAAAGGAGAACTGAAAGGCAATGATAGGCTCAAAGGAAAAGCATACTGATAACAACATTTATTGAGGATTTTCTTTATGCCAGATGTTACTCCATTTAGTCCTCCAAAAGGATCATACATATAAGTAATATCCTATATTAGAGAAGAAGAAAACTGATGCTTATAGAACCTACATAATACACCCAATTTTGCACTAGACAATAGATGATCTAAATGACAAACCTAAATTAGGCTCTAAAGCCTTTGCTTTTCCCTTGTATGTTCTATTCATCAAATCCAGAAGACTAAATAATATGCAAGAACTAGATTTGAAATGAATGGCAAGTTGTAGCCTGGAGAAATTCTTGGATCCAAACATACACTTTATACAAGAGCTGTGAATATGCCTTGGGGCAGTAGGAGCTATTAAGCAAGGCAAACCTGATTAAATGTTTCTTTTTTGTTTGTTTTAATCCTCACCAAAACTATGTCTATTTTTTAAGATTAATTTGAGAGAGAGAGAGGAAAGAAGAGAGAGAGAGAAAACATTGACGTAAGAGAGAAAGTTCAATCGGTTGCCTCTTGTACAGACCCAACCAGGGATTGAACCTGCAGCATAGGTATGTGTCCTGACCAGGAATTAAACCCTCAATGTTTTGTTGTACTGGACAACACTTCAACCAACTGAGCCACCCAGCCAGGGCCTGATAAGATATTTTAAATCAATGCTTCCAAAATTATTTTTAGGCAGGGAAAACAACTAACTCAGCCTGTTACCGTGTTTGGGGGCTGGGTGATAAGGAATTATGATGTATCAAGGTACAATTTATAAAATTTTGTATGCATTTGAAAATAGGAATATTGTGAATTCATATTTTAACTGCAACCTATATATAGCTTGAAGTCTAGTACTTAGATATTTATAAGCCAGTATTTTTTTTTATTATATCAATAATAGAGGCCCGATGCACAAAAATTTGTGCCCTTGGGGGCGGGGAAGCGGTCCATCAGCCTGGCCTGTGCCCTCTCGCAGTCTGGGACCCCTTGGGGGATGTCTACCTGTTGGCTTAGGCCTGCTTCCCAGGGGATTGGGCCTAAGATGGCAATCAAACATCCCTCTGGCAGCCCAGGAACCCTCGGGAGATGTCCAATTTCCAGAGGGGAGCAGGCCTAAGCTGCAGTCGGACATTCTTATTGCTGCTGAGGAGGCAGGAAAGGCTTCCACCATCACCGCTGTGCTGGTAGATGTCAGCCTGGCTTGTGGCTGAGCAGAGCTCCCCCTGTGGGAGCACACTGACCACCAGGGGGATGCTCCTGCATTGAGTGTCTGCCCCATGGTGGTCAGTGTGTGTCATAGTGACTATTCATTCCCAGTCATTCTGCAGTTAGGTCAATTTGCATATCACCCATTTATTATATAGGACTAGAGGCCTGGTGCACAAAAATTTGTGCACTCAGGGGGAAGAGGGGGTTCCTCAGCCTGGCCTGTGAGCTCTCTCAGTCTGGGACCCCTTGGGAGATAACGACCTGCTGGCTTAGGCCTGCTCCTGGGTGGCAGAGGGCAGGCCCAATCCCTAGGTGCAGCCCCTGGTCGGGCTCAGAGCAGGGCCAATTGGGAGTTGGGGCGCCGCCCCTGTCATTCACAGAGCAGGGTGGACTGGGAGGTTGAGATGCCACCCTCAGTCACGCTCAGGGTAGGGCCGATTGGGGGGTTGGAGCAACACCCCCTGTCATACTCAAGACAGGGTCGATGGAGAGGTTGCGGCACCACCCCCTGTCATACACAGAGCAGGACCAATCAGGGGGTTGGGGCACTGCCCCCTGTCACTCACAGAGCAGGGCCCATCACGGGGGTTGGGGAGCTCCCCCCTGTCACTCACAGAGTAGGGACAATAGGGGAGTTGGGGCACTGCCCCCTGTGACACACAGAGCAGGGCGGATCAGGGGGTTGGGGTGCCACACCCTGTCACACTCAGGGCAGGGCCAATGGGGAGGTTATGGCTCTACCCTGTCACACACAGAGCAGGGCCCATGGGGGTGGGGGGGTTGGGGCACCGCACCCTGTCACACACAGAGCCACAGGGCGATCAGGGGGTTGGGGAGCTCCCCCCTATCAGGCACAGAGCAGGGATGATCAAGGGGTAGGGGCGCCTTCCCCTGTCACAAACAGAGCATGGCCGATAGGGAGGTTGTGGCCCCACCCCCTGTCACACACAGAGCTGCAAGGTGATCAGGGGTTTTGGGCACTGCCCCCTGTCACTCTTATCCCGGTGCCGGGAGGCATATTACCCTTTTACTATATAGGATAGATGCCTGGTGCACGTGTGGGGGCAGGCTGGTTTGCCCTGAAGGGTGTCCTGGATCAGGGTGGGGGTCCCCACTGGGGTGCCTGGCCAGCCTGGGTGAGGGGATGATGGCTGTTTGCAGCTGGTCACACACCCTTCAGGGTGGGGGTCCCCACTGCGGTGCCTGGCCAGTCTGGGTGAGGGGCTGAGGGCTGTTTTCAGGCTGGGACTGAAGCTCCCAACTGCTTTTTTTTTTTCATTTTTTCTTTTTTTATTCTGGGCCAGCTTTAGTTCTGAGGCTCCAGCTCTTAGGCCTCCGCTCCTGAAAGCAAGTATCTGGTTTGTTTCAGTTCTATAATCGAAACTCTGTATCAACTCCAGCTCTGAGATCCCGGTGGGCTGAAAGCTGGTTCTCGGGTTTTGTTTAGCTTCTATATTTGTTACAATGTTTTTTAAACTGCAGGCTCAGAGGCCAGCAAGGCAGGCGGGGAACGTTGGTTTCTGCCGTCACTGAAGCAAGCAAGCCTCATGTTAGTTTCAAGCTGCCTGGCTGCCGCCGCCATCTTGTCTGGCAGTTAATTTGCATATCTCGCTGATTAGCCGATGGGAAGGGTAGCGGTCGTATGCCAATACCATGTTTCTCTTTTACTAGATAGGAGATATGCTTCACTAATACTATGGGATTAATAAATCCACTCTCAACAAGCTAAATTAAATACTATGGAGCTAAGTTAACACAGATTTCTAACTAAAAATTTTTCCAATTGAAAATGAAAACTGTCAGGAAACTACATTTATTTTATACCTGTAACAACCAATACCAAATCCTTCTGTTCTATTCTGAACATTTCAATATTCTGTTTCACATGAAGTAGAAGCTTTACAATGTTGACACATGTAGCATTCTTAATAAAATAAATAATACATACGTGTCCCAGCAAACTATTGTAAGTTCCTTATTTTTACTTAGATATTCAAATTACAGTAATTCCTAGTAACTCAACAACTTTGTAGTGACTTTTACAATGTTAAAAACTGAAGAAAATATCTATACAAGTAGACATCATTTATCCAAAAGATACAAATTAAGGGGCATATTTGGGAGAATATTTCACAGGCTATCAGATGCTGATAAGTAACCCTGGGTCTGAAATTTTCAAGTATTGCTATTTCAGACGTAAAAATCATCATGACTGAAACACAAGGTGGCAATAAATATGAAAATGTCCTAACTAAAGTAGACACAATATATTGGAAATGAGTGGGAAACTGTAGTCAAACAAGCATTGATTTGAAGCACTGGACTTTGAGAAGCATTGAAAGTTCTTAATCAGAAAAGTGAGAAGATGGAATGTGTGTTAAGGAGCTTTGCGGAGGCAGCAGAGTGTAGGGTGGATGGTACAGGGCACAGTTAAGGCACTGAAATCCACATGGAAAGCCTTCCCAGGAATTGGCCACTCTGTGCAAAGTACCTGGACTACAGTAATACACAGGGCCTGGAAGCAGATGATTGAATGTGACTGACCTGATAAAAATAAAAGAGGGAAAATAAAATGAATGAGTCAAAATCTAGCAGAGAGGGGGAACAGTGGTTTTACTTATATGAACAAAGTAAGTGACTACGAGTGGAATCCTGCTTCCAGGAAAACGTTAAATTTGAGGCAACAATAGAAATTCTCAGACACGGCAGTGGGTGGCGGGGGGAGGACAAGTGATGGGGGAAGGAGAGGCTGGGAGAAGGTCAATGGGAAAAAAAAGAGACATATGTACTACTATGTGTAATACCTTAAACAATAAAATAAAAAATAAAAAAATAAATGCATATTTTAAAATTACTTATTTTAGTGGAATAAGTCACTAAATGAGGACAAGGGTAAAGTTCAAGCTTGAAGATGTAGATTAGAGAATTTTAGATAAAAATAGACATGTTAAGTGAATTCCTGGAGAGAAAATATATTAGTAGATTGAGTATATAGAAAGAAAAGATTTGAGCACATGGGAAACCTCATTGTTAGTAGGTAGAAGTAAAGAAGGCGCTCTTATAAAATAGAACAGGAGGAAGAGAAAGGAGAAAGGATACCCATGCAAAAGCCAAAGGAGAGAAGTATTTCAAAAGAGAAGCACGTGGTCACTGATGCCAAATGTTAGAGTTCAAAGGAAAATAAAACCTGAGGAACAACACTGCATAGGCAGGAAACACAAGGCCATTTTTAATATCTTCCAGGTGAAACACCTGGGCAAAATGTGGACATAGGAGGTAATGGAGGCAGAGGTGTAGATTCAAGGAAGGTTCAAGGGCTTGGCAGGAGAGAGAGACAATCTGAACAGGCATTATAAAGGTAGAGCTGTCCCAAGCAAATGCTATATTAAGAAAAGTTATCTTCTAAACTGCAGTGTAAGTTCTCTCTTCATGATGCTATGCAATGTCCAATTTTGTCTCTTGGAGTTTTAATAAAAGAAGCATCTTGACATTTCAGAATTTATAAACTAATGTTTTCCCTTTAAGGCAAAACGAAAATATTAACTGATGGAGAAGATATTCCTCCATGGCATATTTAGTAAAATGGTATCTTATTAAAAGCTTCATTAATCTATGCATCCAACCATCCTGCAGAGTCTGTCTCAGATTTTGTCATTCTGAATAAAGGCATCTGTTAATTTCTGCCATTACTGAGCCATTTTATATTTGTGCTAAAAAGATTTCAGCTTACTGGTTTTAACCAATTTCTCAAATTTAACCAGGGTATAATGTATGCTGATCTAAACTCACATCATGCTACTGTGCCCTTACATTTATTTCATCTTTAAATTATGCTTTTAATATTTCTTTACTGGATCCCATGAGTTGTTAATGAAAATATTCATTAATATTATATTTAGAGGTGTCTTATTAGAAGCTCAATGCATGTTGCTTCAGTTTGACAGTGGCCTATTAAAGGTTCCTAGAAGGGCTATTTTAAATTATTTTCAGTGCTACAATTCAAATGCCTGGCACTTCTTTCAAATCAGCATTGTTACTTTCCTTCTGTTAATTCTGTTAGACCTGCATCTCATTTATTCATTTGGATTTCATTATTGCACTGGGGAGAAAATGAACTTATTTGGCCTGATTTGTTTGCCTCAAACATATTTGGCTTCATGGTGATAGCAGATGGGTATAAAAATACATGCATGTATACACTTTGCCTCTCTTCTTGGCAAGTGAATTTGTTCACAACATTTTCTGTAGCACATCTCACATTTAATGTCACAGAAGGGATTCATCTTTTGGCAGTGAACATTAGTAGCCTGAAGAAAGGGGGTCATAAATTCCATTTTCATTTTTTATTAAAATCATACTATGTCAGGGTGTAATTTTCTTTTTTTTTATGCAGTATAATTCATTCAGTGACCTTGGACCATGTTCCTTTGCTAATCTGAAATGTTGAATCAGTGTACTAACGGTTTCTGCAACTTCACACACTTTCCTCTAAGATACAACCTTACAAAGCTCAGTTTCTAGCTGGATACTCTTTGACAGGAAGAAAAATGTTGGTGAATTTTAATGGGAAAAGCAGAGGCCACCGTGAAGTTTTTTAAAGTGGAAGAAAATCTGTGAGTTACACAGAAAAATTAATGTTTATTTTTTACTTTTTATGAGTCCACTCTCTTCAGACTATTATTCTAGTAAAGCCTCATTTAGTATCTTTAGTCTCTCAAGTTTCAACCATTGCTTATCTTGATGTATCTAATTCCTGGACAAGTATGAAGAAAAAACATTAAGGACAATCCTATATAATAAAAGCCTAATATGCAAATCGTCCCCTCAATCAGGAGTTCAACTGCTCGCTATGATGTGTGCTGACCACCAAGGGCAGTACAGACCATGGGGGGCGTCAGCAATGTGGTGCTGGCAGTGGGAGTCAGTGGAGCGCTGCCATCCCTGATGGGTCCCGATGAGAGTGGAATCGCAATGGGATGTGCTGATCACCCCGCAGATGGCAACCGATGGTAGCGCCAGGGGGCAGGGTCGCTGCCTGGCTCCCTGACACTGAGGGGGCTGGCTGGGGGCCTGATGACTCAGGTGGAGGGAGGCGTGTAAGGGCCGAGGGGCCCAGGTGCTGTCCAGGGCCCAGAGGTCAGCTGGGACCTGCCTTTCCACGCCAGGTGCTCACCCTTCGATCACCAGGCAGGCCTTGGGACCACACCTGTGCATGAATTTCCTGCACTGGGCCTCTAGTTGTATAAATAATTTATTAAACCTAATGGTTTCAGATAATAGTCTCAGTATTATTTCTAAATAAAGGTTTAACCATAACTAATTACTTTTTTCTAAACCCACCCATTTATGGACATGGCTTTTGATGTAAAATAGTCTGAAAATGTAGAGAAAAAGCAGTTACTTTGGTGGCTGTTAGTGATGGCTGTCTCATGGTTCCAAACTGTGCCCAATGGTCCACTTCTAGCATAGGCTTGCTAGCCCTATCACTTTCTTCCATGTCCAGCCTGATTCACTGCTAAGTTCCACCACCTTCTGTCAGTATCCTGCCTTGTTTCATGTCCCTCTCATCTATTTGGCAAAACCCCAAACCCAGATTAATCCTTCATCCAGCTTTCCCTTCTAATCTCAAGCAACTCATCCCTGGTAGAGAAAATCATGCTATACCATGCATCCATACTTTCATTATAAAAATAAACCAACAACCTAAAATTAGATATTTGTGTGAGTGAATGTATGTTTCAAAAACTGTTACTTTTTTTTTTAAACAGTAGGTCAAACTTTTAATAGACTGTATCTACACTAATAAAAGAGAAACATGCAAATTAACCATCACTCCATCACTCCACCACTCAGCTACACCCACCAGCCAATCAGAGTGACTATGCAAATTAACCCAACAAAGATGACAGTAAATTTGCATACGTAGGCACAGAGTGAAGACTGAAGACGACTGAAGATGGCGGCAGCCACATAGCTGGAGCAAGCAGGAAGCTTGGGTTGCTCCCAGCAACGAAGGAAGCCAAGCTTTCTGCTGGCCCTGGGCTCCGCTGAAGGAGGGGCTGGGGGCCTGGGCTCCGCTCAAGGAGTTGGAAAAAAAGAAAAAGGAGGGACTGGGAGCAGCTGGAGCAGAGAAGCCAAGCCTCGCTGCTGCGGCCAGACCAAAGGCCTGGGTTCCGGGTGCCAGAGGAAAACTGGTGCCAGGAGCTAGGGGAAGGAAGGCCTATTGCGCAAATCTTCATGCAATGGTCCACTAGTAATTGATAATAGTTAAAATATGCATTTTTATTTTTTAGCAAAATTATAAGGAATAGAAAACCGAAATCAGACTGTCTTAATGTAGTAAACTAAAGTACTATTTCATAAAATATTTTGTTATGTGTGTGCATCATGGGTTATACTATAAAATGAAATTCTTACTGTGATTCATGATCATAATAGCTCACTGATCTAGGACTACACAGGGTACTGATGAGAATGTGGAGCAACTGGAATGCTCAGAATCAGCTAGCAGAAATTCAAAGTGGTTTTAGCCACTTTGGAAGAAATGACAGTTTCTTATAAAGTTAAACACGCTCTTACCAGATGACCAAGTAATTCTACATATTTACACAAGAAAAATTAAAACATATGATCACAAAAAGATTAGTACTTGAATACTCATAGGTGATTTATTCACAGTAGCTAAAATACTAGAAACAATCCAAATGCCCATCAGCTGATGAATTGATAAATTGTATATCCATTCAGTGGCATATCTTTCACACTTAAATATTCTAACTACTGACATGTACAACAACATAGCTGAATCTGTAAATCATTTTGTTCTTTGAAAGAAGCTAACCCAAAACAGAGTATGTTGTATTATTCATTTATATGAAATTCTAGAGCAGGCAAAAAACACAGTGACACAAAGATCTGTGTTTGCCAGGAACTGGGCATGAGGAAAAGGCTCTGTCTACAGAAGGGCATCAGGCAACTTTTAGGTTAATGGAAGCATTCTACATCATGATTACCATTGAGAATACAAACTGTATACATCTCTCAATACTCATCAAAATGCACAATTAAAATTACTGACTGTTATTGTAAGCTTGGTTTAAAAATACTAAAAATATATATTTCTATAGATTTTTTTAAAGATAACTACAATATTGCTTACCTCTTAATATTAAAATATAAATAGTATATAGTACTTTTGCTACATTGTATATTTTTCTTCTACTTCAACTCACATTCTCCTTAATTTACCTTCCATTTATATAAATATAAGTATACTACATTAAATTAAACCTTAACCACTTGTGAATATGCTAAATGTAGGTAATTAAAATTTTCCCTATAAGGTATTTTTTTCCCTAAAAGCAAGAAAACCATTGTTTTTGCTTTTCTTTGGAGTGATGTTTTATGGGATTCTTTATATTTGTTTTTTAAAGTTGCATGAGACAATATAAGTCCATTTAAAAATTAGTCTTCTGGTTAGAAAATATTATTAAATAGATTTCCTATAACAATTAGTTCAAAGGTTAATTTTCTAGTTATTGATCTTTTCCAGAAAGAATTTCTTTTTAATTATTTCACCTCTTTTCCCACTGAAAATTGCTTCAACCTTTTTCTTAAAGAGTTCCTTTGAGTCTATCAATCTTCCACCCACTCCTCTTGCCATAGCAACTGATTCTATAGCGTCAGGACAGCTGACTAAGCAATAATCACCCTTCAGCAGAGGACAGTCTGTCTCCACAGGGGAAGATCAGATTATACTGCAAACTGCACATTCACTTACGTAGGTAAAACAGAGCAGCATCTGCCCTTGAATAAAAACATTTCTGGGAAAATAATCAACTAAAACTCATAATTACAGATGGCTTGGCAAAAGTGTGGGTAAAATAAAATTAAACATCTAAGCTCTCTAATGATTTGTGCCTTAAAATGAAGTATAGGAATATACTGTGTGTGTGTGTACCAGTTAGCTTTCCTTTCTGTGGTGCTTAGTGTGGAATCCCATAAGCACAGACTGCAATGTTGACTGCAGTTGTATCAAAGTTCACACACTACAGAGTTTCATCTGCCAGTCTTAAGAAATATGCCATCTAGCACTTATGATAGAGAATTTTGATTATTTTAATATGTAGTTTATGTTCTCAGTCAATGCCTTTGTGTAACATTTTCAAAGAGTCTGTAAGAACACATATGTCCACAAAGTGCTAAATAAAAATTTCTTTCTTCTAATTGCTTACACAAGCCTTAAAATGCCAGATGATGCCAAGTTGTTGAGTTATGATACTGGCAAGAAATGGCTCTTCTGGGATGTGGATTCTCTGTAATGATGGGCAGGTCATCCTGGCTTATGGTTTCTGATAAACATGACTGACTCGTCAAGATGGCACTTTTTTTTTTTTGTATACAGTAGGATCACTTCTCTTGTGTGAGTGATGTTCTAAAGTAGGCCAGATCCTTGTAAAGTCAAAATTAATTCATCCGTGAAGTACACACAGGGTGGAGGGGACACATTCTAGTATGGTCTTTCTCACAAAAGAAAAGAATGAAAGTCCGGACAGATATCTATGCATTTAAACTATTTGTGGCAGTGATATATCATCACATTCAAATAACTCAGTATAGTAGAGAGGTTCCTGAAAGTTTTACTGCATTCTCCTTAAATATCGTGCCTCCCTAACTTTAATACATTTTAATAGTTATGTTTGTTGCTATGAGGAGTAAATGAAACATGAAGTTCCGTTTTACAGAAAGTTACACACTAAAATCTAGGCAACCTAAGAAAAATTATACACATAGTTCTGCTCCACTGTATTTCTCTTTAATTACATGGGAGAGAAAGTAGCCTGTGCAAAAATAAAAACAGCAAAGGATTTATATTATTGAATTTTCAGTCATAAATGCAGTCTTGATCGGGTAGATCTAAAAATGAATAAGTCCAATAGGCAGGGAGTTTTGCTACAGAATACAGACTCTAATACAGAATCAAAAGATTTCAGAGACTTACTAAAAAGCACAACCTGGAATCATCATCACAATAATAGCAATCTATCTCTGTTGTGGTATGTTCTGCTGTAGGATAATATATATATATATATATATATATATATATATATATATATATATATACCCATTTGAATGTTTGTATATTTTCTGCAATCTTGAGTTTCAGATTTCATAAGAAAGCAGATTTGATATGCAAAAATATGGGTCTGAGTAAAGGCACATTTACATATGGACAGGCTCATCAAAAAAGGAGTAAGAAATGTCAGAATGGTGGACATATCACTTTCCAGTTTGATGTGTCTATTGCATCTCATTTGTCTAAGAAGCCCCAACCTTTGGACACACTTAATGGTCAATCCATTCAATCATGGGGATTTTAAATTTTAGCTTATGGGACACTGTACACTTTAAATTGGTCCCAGGTTAACTATCTATTTTGCCACTGATAGCATCAGTTTCAGCTTTTTCCCAGCTGCTGAGTAGTTTTCCACTGTTCTACCAGCTTTCTAGATACAAAATGCTCTTACTAACATTAATAATTATTATTAACATGCATTGCTATTATTTTGACATTTATTTATTATTAATACTTTATGACATGATTGCTAATTCATTGGTATAATCTATGATTATTAAATATTAGCATTGCATAGTATTATTAATGTATTAATATAATAAATGGATGGTAACAACAATAACTGTTATTTGTTGTGGTATTGTACTGGCCTGCAGAGTAGATTTAAAGCAAAGGTGAGGTCCCAGCATTTAATGGTTGGGGGTGGAGGGTGGAGTACATTGGTGGTGATATGCGTAGTATGTGAGAGTATAGTATCTCTATCTGTGTGATAGAGTGACTATGAGGAAATTATTTTTTGGACTTTAATGTCAGGGTTTATTTTTCACAAACTTTCTTTTCTACTCTTTTTCTAAGACATCTGGGAAGATGTTACATTGATTAGTTCCCTGATTATGTTTCCAGAGATGTTAAAATCATTTTTATCCAATTGGCTTCCAAGATATTTCTTGTCTTTATCCCCAACATAAAATGACTTACTAGCACATCTTCCCAGATGTCAAACTAGGTTGCTGTTTGCAATCCAAATCGTCTACTGCATGAGAAAGTGTATGTATCCTGTCTAATAAAAGAGAAACATGGTAATTAGCGTATGTCCGCTACCCTTCCCACTGGCTAATCAGCTAGATATGCAAATTAACTGCCAGCCAAGATGGCAGCCAGCAGCCAGGCAGCTTGAAGCTAACATGAGGCTTGCTTGCTTCAGTGATGGAGGAAACCAACGTTCCCCACTTGCCTTGCCAGCCTCTGAGCTTGCAGTTTGAAACATTGTTACATAGAAGCTAAACAAAACCCCAGAACCAGCTTTCAGCCCACCGGGATCTCAGAGCTGGAGTAGATACAGTGTTTCGATTATAGAACTGAAAAAAAACAGATACCTGCTTTCAGCAGCAGAGGCCTCAGAGCTGGAGCCAGAGCTAAAGCTGGCCCAGAATAAAAAAAAAAGAAAAAAAGGAGCAGTTGGGAGCTTCAGTCACCTGCTAGCCTGAAAACAGCCCTCAGCCCCTCACCCAGACTGGCCAGGCACCCCAGTGGGGACCCCCACCCGGAAGGGTGTGTGACCAGCTGCAAACAGCCATCAGCCCCTCACCCAGGCTGGCCAGGAATTCCAGTGGGGACCACCACCCTGATCCAGGACACCCTTCAGGGCAAACCAGCTGGCCCCCACCCATGCACCAGGCCTCTATCGTATATAGTAAAAGGGTAATATGCCTCCCTGCACCGGGATCAGTGGAGCTGAGAGGCCTCCTGGCCCCTAGAGCAGCGTGACAGGGGGCATCGCCCAAACCCCCTTATCGCCCTGTGGCTCCATGTGTGACAGGGGGCGGGGCCATACCCTCCCTATCCGCCCTGCTCTGTTCGTGACAGGGAAAGGTCCCCCAACCCCCTGATCAGCCCTGCTCTGTGCCTGATAGGGAGGAGCTCCCCAACCCCCTGATCACCCTGCGGCTCTGTGTGTGACAGGGTGCGGCGCCCCAACCCCCTGATCGAACCTGGTCTGTGCGTGACAGGGTACAGAACCCCAAACCCACTGATGGGCCCTGCTCTGTGTGTGACAGGGGGTGGTGCCGCAACCTCCCCATCGACCCTGCCTTGAGTGTGACAGGGGGCGGTGCCCCAACCCCCCAATAGGCCCTACCCTGAGCGTGACTGAGGGTGGCATCGCAACCTCCCGATCCGCCCTGCTCTGTGCATAACAGGGGGTGGCACCCCAACTCCCCAATCGGCCCTGATCTGAGCCCGACCAGGGGCTGCACCTAGGGATTAGGCCTGCCCTCTGCCACCTGGGAGCAGGCCTAAGCCAGCAGGTCATTATCTCCCAAGGGGTCCCAGACTGCGAGAGGGCACAGGCTGGGCTGAGGCACCCCCCCCCTCCCCCTGAGTGCACAAATTTTTGTGCACCAGGCCTCTAGTTTAATATAATCAGCTATGACCCATAGGAGGCCCCAGAATGCAACTAGAATCAATACAACAATGTTATACATTTCTGACTTTAAAAATGTGTTCTCATTTCTTCTTCCAATGGGAATATCCTTTCCTATTTTTTTTTTTTTGCCTTGGATTCTTAAAAATTTGCTTGAAATAACCTATTTGTAAATTGATATTAAGAAGCTGATTAATAACAACAAGAGTCACATGTTTAAACTGGAAAGTAGCTGAGTAATGTTGCATTTTGAGTATCAGTATAGAATCTTATATATGGAATAATCTAGGAACTTGATCATGGTCACTTAGTTTTTTAGCAATAAATTTAGGCATAGGACCTAAGTTGGGGCTATCGCTAGTATATTGCCTGCCTCTCAGAAGGAAATTTTGTTTTGTTTTTTTTTACAAACAAACTTTTTCTTTTACTTTTTAATTTATTTTTTAATATATTTTTTTATTGATTTCAGAGAGGAAGGGAGGGGGAAAGAGAGATAGACACATCAATTATGAGAAAGGATCATTGATTGGTTGCTTCCTGCACACCCCCTACTGGGGAGCAAGCCTGCAACATGGGCATGTGCCCTTGACCAGAATCAAACCTGGGACCCTTCAGTCCACAAGCCAAGGCTCTAGCCACTAAGCCAAACCAGCTAGGGCTCAGGATAGAATTTTTTTTACATGACTTCAACATAGGTATAATATGATCCAAAAAGAATTTAAAATAGAATCTGTGTCATCTATTATTTAAGCCTATTTTCTAAAAAGAACATTTTCTTTCATTTTTCTCTATCTCTTATAGGAAAGATTTACCTTGATTCAACATTTTATTTTCCCTTCCTAAACACATTTTATTTCTTGGATGGTCTCTTTCCCCTTTATTTCTACTTGACCTAAATTTCTGTATTCCTTTAATTACCTTTAATTACCTTGTTTGTATTTAATTTTGTGTTGGTATTAATTTTAAAACAAATGAGTTTTGGATCCACAAGAAGTCCAGCATACAGAGTTTCTGCCTTGAACCTCATTCCTGACCTTCAGCCCTACACCCATATTGTTCCATAAAGTAGTCAAGAATAGTAATGAAAGCCTGGCTGGTGTAGTTCAGGGGTTGAGCATTGACCTATGAACCAGGAAATCATGGTTCGATTCTAAGTCAGGGAACATGCCCAGGCTGCAGGCTTGATTTCCTGCGTGGGGGAGGCAGCCAATCAATGATTTTCTCTCATTACTGATGTTTCTATCTCTCTTTCTCGCTACCTCTCTCCCTTCCTCTCTAAAATCAATAAAAATATATCTAAAGAAAAAAATAGTAATGAGAATTTTAAAGTGTTCTTAGCAATTTAAGAAACATATTTTTCTCCCATTTTTGGGTAACTCATTTTATTTCACTTAATGAAAATGATGATAATGAAGATGATGATGACAATAGTAATTGGTGAAACTGTCAATCATGAAAATAATAACAAGTAGTAGTAATAATAGTGGTAGTAGTGGTGATGGTTGGTGGTAGTTGTGGTAATAGTGGTGATGGTGATGGCTGCAAAGGTGATGGTAGTGATAATGGTAGCAGTAGTAACAGGAGCAACATCAAGCAGTTCCAGCAGCAGCATCTAATAGTTAATACTGGGCATTCAATCATGCTTTTTCAACACCTTCATATAAACATCATTTTTATTAGATTGAGTCACACATTAACTTGCTCATATCCAACTAATTTTGAACTACTAAATGAAAGTATGTACACAAATGAGAAAGTGAGGTGTCTAGAAATTAAATAACTTATGTGAATTTCCCTGGTAAAATAATTGACAGAGTTCAGACATTGGTATATTCTATTCAAAAATCCATGTTCTTAAATTATTCTAATCTTAAGCTCTCATGTTTTATAAACCATCCTACCAAGATTTTCCATGAGGACAAGTTATGTCTTCCCTTTCTCCAATGTTCCTTAAAGATCCCAATAATCTACAATGGGCTGCTCCCAATATGCCATACATTCAAAAAGTGTTTAGTAAAAGTTAAAGAAGATAAAGTCCATGTCATTCATTTTATGTGCTCCAGGAAACCTATTAAACCATTTCTACAGTAAGTGGTCACAAAATTGAAGTGAATTAGATGACTGGGAGAAATGAATTGCTGTATAACATCCACTCTGTTGGAATGTAGTGCTGTTAATAGTCAATTAGTTGTTCCTCACATCTCAAAGAAAGCTACTGGACAGTGTTAATGACATGTAGCAAATGTGTACAGTCTGTTCTTAACATGTTGTTTTGGCAGGTAACATTGCCAAGTAATATAATCTGCTCACTTTGATATTATTGGTTTTATTTTTTAAATTAAACCTTTTTTGTTTGCTTGCTTATTTTGTTATCAGTGATGAGGTCTGAGGTTTGGAGATTTTCACAGAAGAGAACAGTTCCCAAGAGGGCAGTCTAGTTCAAGGAAAGTAAGAAAGATGAGGTCCATCTGTCCACAGCAAAGCAGTCCAGAATTGAGGCTACTTCCCCAGCTGTTAAATGCAAATCAGCCACAGGGACATGTATAGGCAATGCAACAATTACTGTGTCTTTTTGTACCTTTGCCAAGAGATATTAATGTGTTGGATGAGTATTGATCTTTTATGATATACATCACAGCAGCATCCATAGATATGTATGATATAGCCCTGTTCATTGCACACATGGGGACACTTTCACAATACAGTGATCAAACTCTACAGCAACCCAGGAGAGAAGTTGAGAAGATATCTAGAAGAGCTCCTGGTCATAAAACAACAGTATACCACATGCATGCACTCAGCCCTTCATTAATTAAGTCAGTTAACATTGCTTTCAATGCATAGTCCCTGGGCATGGGATGGAAGGTGGGAGGCGGGGGGAAGCAGCCAGAAGAAAATGGAAAACCCTTCTAATTTGATGATTTTTCTTACAAATAAAAGAAAGTTACAATAGGAAAACTTGAAAAAAAATTACACAAACATGCTGAAACCGGTTTGGCTCAGTGGATAGAGCGTTGGCCTGCGGACTGAAAGGTCCCAGGTTCGATTCCGGTCAAGGGCATGTACCTGGGTTGCGGGCATATCCCCAGTGGGAGATGTGCAGGAGGCAGCTGATTGATGTTTCTCTCTCATGGATGTTTCTAACTCTCTATCTCTCTCCCTTCCTCTCTGTAAAAAATCAATAAAATATATTTAAAAAAATTACACAAACACAAAAAGCAATTTCCTTAGCTGCTTATTTTCAGCCTTGTCTCTATTATTTTAGTACTGAGTCAGAAAATAGCTTCTTTCTTTACCTCCTACTTTTGCTTTGAGCTGGATTCTACTGTCAAGTTGTTATGAGGTGGAGAAGAGGAGAACTTACTGTTATAAAATAAGCATGTGCCCCTAAAAGTCTAGTCTTTAATCACCAGGTAAAAATGTACAGAGAGTGGAGTACTATCTTCAAGACAAGCTAGCTGTAGGGCCTCAATTTCTAGGTGACTGAAGTCTAGAAAAATTCAGTGATGGCTAATAACAATCACTCTTTGACTCAGGATGTTATGTCCTGATAAATCCATCTTAAGTTAAAAACATCCTTAAGTCTAAAGTGGACTTGATACACCTCACCTAGCAAACATCATAGCTTAGCCTAGCCTACCTTAAATGCACTCAGAACATAATATCCAGAAAACACAGGCACCACAGTACACTGTAGACTATGGGTTGTTGAGACCCTGTGCCTGACTGGAGCTGCTGCCCACAGCAGCTGCCCAGCATCATAAGTGAGTATCTCACTGCAAGCCACTAGCCTGGGAAAAGATCAAAATGTGAAGTGCAGTTTCTACTGAATGTTTATCCCTTTTGTTCCATCGTAAAGTCAAAAATTCATAAGTTGAAAGATCTTAAGTTGGGGAACTTCTGCAGTGTGCAAGATGGATAAATGCTGTACATTACATAAACATACAAAGTTATTGGAAGTCAATCTAAGGAATTACTTAAGTCCACAGATCAGAAAAGAGTACAGGGACACAAAAATACACCATTCAGCCAAGTTCTGCCTCTGACAAAACCAGAAAGGATTGTTTCTTGCAAATCATGGTAGTAGTTAGTCCTAATAGGCACCAACCTCTGAAGGCTGTGTTTTATTCTTAAGTCACAACAGATAAATCAGCATATTTTGAACCTAATTAAATGTGTGACTTTCCTACTTTGTGAAGTAGTCAAGTGTTTATGATTGGTTTCTTAGGAACTAGAAACTAGGTGAACGAAGATAAATAATCAATCCTTAATCCTTAATTCCTTAGTCTCAAGGGAGTCATTCTGTGGTTTGGAGACCAATTGTTAAAATATAGTGAATGTGGGAGCTAAGAAGAGAGCAGTAACCTATGGGCCAGGTTAGAACAGCTGTAGAACAGCATGTCCTTGTTCTTAAAATCATCGGTTACAAACTTCAAGAAGCTAGGGCTAGCATTGGCTAGTTTGGACCTACCTTCTCCCTAGAGATGCCCTTATTACTTAATAAGCAAAGTCTCTTATTCCCATTCAACTTTCCTAGTACTTTTTAAAACATATTTTTTATTGATTTCAGAGACAAAGGGGGAGGAAGAGAGAGAGAGAAACAGCTGCCTCCTCATGCCCCATACTGGGGATTGTGACTGCATGAGGGCATGTGCCCTGACTGACTTGAAATGCAAACCATGACTTGATTCATAGGCCAAATCTCAACCACTGAGAAACAGCAGCTAGGCGACATAACTAGTCTTTAAAATCAATCCAATATATCTGAAAATGCCAATTCTGGAGAGGCAGAGCTTCCCTTTTGGAATGCCTGCCTGTTTTCTGACTGGGCCTTGCAGAGGTGAGTATAGTTAAATCTCTCCCTATAAGAGAAAGAGCTGCATACCCTTATAATAAGAATGAGAAAAACAATTTTTTTCTCTCGTATAAGATTTCAGAAGGGCCTAATTGCACTCATTTAGTAAGTTGGAAGATTTTTTTTCCTAAACATATTCACAGTGAGTCTAAGACAGGTGTGTAAGACATATAATTATGTAGAAATCTGACCATATTTTAACTAGTCCTTTGATTACCTGTTTGTTTTCCTTCACTGAACCCTCACACTAAACCATACAGGCAGGATGGGGACATAAAACATACTCAAAATATAGGCCCCCTATTTTGCATATGTTCTGTAGAAAGAGGGGTGGAGAATAGAATGGCAAATTCAAAATGATCCATTCAAATGTTGGAATATTGAATGCACCATGATTGGCATTCTATCTAGTCTAAAGACTTTTAGTTCCAAATTCCAGTGACTTTTACCAAAAGAAATTAACGCACAAAATGCTCAATGACTTCTCAGAATGCCTGCAACTCTGTCACAAAGCCCCACTGGCAGAAAGGTCGCCTGCTAGAGGCAGCATGCAAAAGTCTGCTTTCGTTACAAATAAAGTTTGAATATAAGAAAATATCTCTTTAGAGAAATAAAAGAAACTCCCTGTTGGTTGAGATTTCATCTAGATTGGCCTAATTTGCAGAGTATTATTCCTAGGGATATTTTTTCATTGGGTTTTCTTTGGGGAGAAACCATTGGTAAATCAGTAGTGGCCTTGAGGTATGTGTATAGAACTACCTTTTATTGAAATCTTAATATGTACCAGGCTCTGGGCAGAGCACTCACTTTACAAGTTTTTCTTCATTTAATCCTCTCAACAATATTATACAGTTTTACCTCCACTTGACAAGGGAGGAAACTCAGACTTAAGAAAGATAAGCTACGGGTCCCAGGTCAGATACCCAGTAGATGTTCAATGGTGGAGGGATGATTTAAAATAAGGAATCTAACTTCAAAGACAATGTTCCTAATTTCCTCTTTTTTTAAAATATATTTTATTGATTTTTTACAGAGAGGAAGGGAGAGAGATAGTTAGAAACATCGATGAGAGAGAAACATCGATCAGCCGACCCCTGCACACCTCCCACCGGGGATGTGCCGGCAACCCAGGCACATGCCCTTGACCGGAATAGAACCTAGGACCTTTCAGTCCGCAGGCCGATGCTCTATCCACTGAGCCAAACTGGTTCCGGCCTTAATTTCCTCTTGATGTCATGAAAATAAAGAGAACTCACCCCTTTCCTGGTAATGTTGTCATGAGTAACTGATGTTCAATGGTCAAAGGAACCCCAGAGATGATTTAAACCAATGCCCTCATTTTACAGATGAGACAATGTTTTTAAGCTTCTATTTTTATTTCTATTGACATAACATACATTATAAGAATTTCTATGACCTGGATGTTTACAGTTTATTCTAGTAAATATTGTTTAAATACTATTGTTTTAAAAACAAATTCAAATATGTAGATTATATCATGGTTTCCTAAGAAAACAGCTTTTAAGGGTGGCCCCTTCCAAGCTTTATGCATAACAAATAATGTATACAAAGAGATGATCATATCATCTTACTTTGTATTACTCTTCCCACAGTATATAATTTTCTATGTATCTGTATAGTCCACACATTCATCATTTTAATGGCTATGTAATATTCCATCAAGCTAATGTACCATAAAACTAATTCAATGTTTTTTTATGAAACATCTGACTTTATTTACTAAATGCAAACTAAGTCTGTGTGAACATGTATTAGAAATTGTTAGACATGTTTTCAATGAAAAAATATCTTTGCAGAAATAGGCAGATTGTTATCTATGTTCCACAAACCAGATTTGAGAGAAACACTTTAATGAAATGCAGAGAGCTTTATTTATTCTCATTTGAAATGATGAGTGCTGGAATAGTAATTCTTTACCTGTCATATGTAATACAGATTATTGTTATTATGATTATATATGAAGCTTTGTGGATGTACCCTGCAGTTTTTGAATATATCATAGAGATAAAGTATGTCTCTGCCCCAAATGCTTATGAATAAAAAGAAAAAAAATGGATAAAGTACAGATAATTGAGGACACTGAACAGAGATGCATTTTACTAGATAGAGACTTCATAGAAAATACAAGCTTTAGAGAATGATTTTTAAATTGGAAAGGAAAGATCCTAGATAAAAAATAAATTTATAGTGATACCATGCCTAAGTTTATTTTTAACCAGCTGATGGACTTTATTGAGTGCTTCTCTCAAGCACATGATTTAACTTCTGTAATTTTCCTTTATCTGAGAGGAGCTTATCTGCCTAGAGTGGACAATTTAACTCTCAGAAGAATAGCTTTTCTGTTTATTTATTCCCAATTAGACTTGTTTCTACTTTCTCTGAGATATTAGCACTTGTAATACTGGAGTCAACTTTTGTTAAATGTATGTATCAAGAGCTATTAATATTTCATAGAATTTGTTTCAATTTCCACTTACTGAAATTTAAAAGTTAAGGGAATAAGGGAGAAGATGATGACACTGTTGTCACAGAGACTCAGTGATAAGGAAGTGTCATTAGGAAATTAATGTTTGATCAGAGTCCTGAAGATATAGATATAGAAAACCCATCAAGGGGCACAGGGCATCTCACACAGGGGAGCATGGAGGCATGAAATATCATGGGCAGCATACATGGTGCCTACAGTGTCTGTAAACATAGATGAATATGCATATGCATGTTTACAAATGGATTATTGATCTTGCATTAAAGTACATGGCATATTCAAAAACATCAAATGGCATGTTCAATGTGATATCCCTTTTTAATTAGATGCAGTTAAATGGGCTGCGCAAACTGTAATGTGTTGCATATGTATCAATCCTTGCATATGTATCTATGATTCATTGCCTTAGATAAATTATACCTCTGATTTTCACTGAATAAAACTTCACATTTAACAAGCTTTATAAAAACTAAGCCGGAGCCCTGGTAGAGTGACTCAGGTGGTTGAAGTGTCATTACACCTAGAGGTTCAGGTTTGATTCCTGGTCAAGAGTCAGGGCACATATGCAAGTTGCAGTTCAATCCCCAGTTGGGGCATGTATTGGAGACAATTAATCAATGTTTCTCTCTCACATCTCTCTCTCTCTCTTCTCTCTCTCTCTCTCTCTCTCTCTCTCTCTCTCTCTCTCTCTCTCCCTCCCTCCCTCCCTCCTTCTCTCCCTCCCTCCTTCTCAAATCAATAAAAATATATCTTTGGGTGAGGAATGAAAAAGGAAGCCAAAATGTTAAGAAATAAATATAAAGAATAAAAATACTCTTATTTGTTTCCAGCTTTTACGGGAATACTATAGGATCTGTTAGTAGGTTCCAGAGTTTTCTGGATATGTCTTAACTGTAATTATTTCCTCTTTTAGTCTTATCTTTGTCTTTGAAGGTTGAGAGGATTTTTGTCCTTTCAACTCCTTTCCTGTAAATCTTAAATCTTAGTGTGGCTAGAGGGTAGGGTGCACAATGAGGAGAGATAGGAAAGAAAGAGAGAAAAAAAAGAAGGAAAAGGGAGGAAGGAAAGAAGGAAGGGAGGGAGGGAGAGAAGGAAGGGAGGGAGGGAGGGAGGGAGGGAGGGAGGGAGGGAGGGAGGGAGGGAGGAAGGAAAGAAGGAAGGAAGGAAGGAAGGAAGGAAGGAAGGAAGGAAGGAAGGGAGGAAGGAAGGAAGGAAGGAAGGAAGGAAGGAAGGAAGGAAGGAAGGAAGGAAGGAAGGAAGGAAATATATTTGCAAAGAGGCCATGATCATTCCAGCCATCTCAGCTGTATTAGTTTCCTTTTACTGTTGTAACAAATAATCAAAAATTTAGTGACAGAACAATATAAAATTGTTCTCTTGACAATTCTGAAGGTCAGAAGTTCAAAGTCAGATTCACTAAGCTAAATCAAGGTGTCAGCAGGTCTTTCTCCTTCTTAAAACTCTGAGGGAGAATCTATTTCTTTGCTGTATTCAGTTTATAGTGTCTGCCTTTATTCCTTGGTTCTGGCCCCACCCTCCATCCCCAAAGTTTATCATTTTAACCTCTGCTCCTGTGATTATACCACCTTCTCCCCTCCACAGTAGCATCTCCCTCTGCCTACCTCTTATAAAGACGCTTGTGTTATAACATTGGGCCCACCTGGATACTCAAGAATAATTTCCCCACCTCTAGATATTTAACTTAATCACATCTGCAAAGTCCCTTCTGCTATATAAGTTACTATACTCACCAGTTTCAGGGAACAGAATGTGGGCTTCTTGGAAGTGGGAGGCCTTATTCTGTCTCCTTCACCAGCAAAAATCATTCTAAACAATTAGGCCTCTGATATCTTCCAGATGACTTCAGCCACATGAGTAAAATCAGTTGAATCCAGTCATATCAGAACTGCCCAGCTTGGCCCAGGATAAATTACCAACCAGCAAGATACTCAGCTTAAAAAAAATATTTTTTAAGCTACTAAGTTTTTAAGTGCTGTGTTACACAGTAAAAGCTAACTGATACAGGTAAAAAAAAATCAATTTTTAAAAATTTCTGTTGAGGAAACTGTGGGTCATCCAAGTGATCAAATTGGCAGGTAAAATTATGGATCTTGACTTGAGCTAGAAATTCAAGGTCAACTAATTGAATTTTAAACTAATAAACAAAATGCATAAACTTGGTTCCTGTGATATGAGTTGATATTAGTAGCACCATACTTAACACCCAGTTTAAGAATGAGAGTCTCCTATTCTTAAACACTTAAGTATAATTTCTCTATCATAAAAGGGTGAGTCTAATACTTTCAGAAGAATATATTCCTTTACAGTAGTGATTCTACTTTCAAGTTCTGTCTTCGACTCAGAGCCTTACCTTAAGAAGTGGTTGTGAGAATACAGTGAGATACATTATGGAAACTACTTATAATAGAGCCAGACACTAAGTAAAATGCCCATAAGTGATACCTGTTACAGGGCTCATCATCACCCAGGAAGTCAGAGGTTACTTCTGTGTAAGCCTTAGGAGTGCCTTTTGCACAATCCCGTGGTAGCACTACCATCTTGTCTTTCTAAAACCAGCACAGTCTTCTTATTTCCTCTTTGCTGTGAGAGCATCCTTGTGTTGAGCTAATTCTACAGAGAACTGAAAAAGAAATGAACTGGACTTCCAATCTTTTTTTTATTTTTATTTTTATTTTTATTTTTTCTTAAATATATATTTTATTGATTTTTTACAGAGAGGAAGGGAGAGAGATAGAGAGTTAGAAACATTGATGAGAGAGAAACATCGATCAGCTGCCTCCTGCACATCCCCTACTGGGGATGTGCCTGCAACCAAGGTACATGCCGTTGACCGGAATCGAACCCGGGACCCTTGAGTCCACAGGCCAACGCTCTATCCACTGAGCCAAACCAGTTAGGGCTGGACTTCCAATCTTACATCTACTCCAAACAAGCTTTGTAATTTTAAACAAGCCACTTAAACTCTTTATGGCTCACTTTCCATGGGTTTTATATTTGTTTGGTCAGCTTCACAGTTCAATTGAGAGGAAAAAAAATGAATCGAATAAACAAATGAACTGAGCAGTAATGATGGTCTTGGCCTATGCTGGTTATTCTGAAAACTTACAAGTAAATTATTGCCTGACCTATGTTGGTAAGCTGTTGCCTTTGTCTTAGTCCACATCGGCTACTCTAACAGAATACCATAGACTGAGAGGCTTATAAACAACAGAAATGTATTTCTCAGCATTCTGGAGGCTAGACAGTTAAATATTAAGGTACTTCATCTTAGATGTGCTTCTTTTGGGGGTCCTCTCTTGGTGGAAGGGATGAAGGAACTCTCTGGAGTCTCTTATGTAAAGGCACTAATCCCATCTATAAGACCTCTGCCCTCATGACATAATCACTTCCCACAGGCCCCACCTCCAAATACCACTACATAGAAGTTAGGTTTCAACATATGAATTTTTGGGAGACACAAACATTCAGTGTCTAGCACCCCTGCGCATACACATGTAATGGATTATTGTTCCTGGATTAGTAATAAAAACCTAGAAAAAATAATTTACCCTCCAGGTTCTGTGGGTATAGCCTCAAGTGGCCTGCCATGGACACATTCATTATTTTAAGGTTTGCATTTAATATTAAAAATTAATGCAGAAGCATGAGAGAGAACACATATTTATAATTTTTCCTTCTACAAAGTTATAAGATTTACAGTACAGAGGGTTGAAAGGACAAAAAATCCTCTCAACCCTCAAAGACAAAGACAAAGACAATAATAAAAGAATAATTGCAGTTAGATATATCCAGAAGACTTTGGAAGCTAGAAGCAGTTAGAAAAAATTTTACTGGTTTTGCACATGAAAGACGAGTAAGCATTTTTAAGGCAGAAGCCAACAAACAATACATTTTTCTTACAGAACCCAGGGAAGTTTCTAGAATTATAGGCAACAGGTATCTCTAAAGATTTAATGGGGATAAAAATGTAAAGATTGGTTGGAAGCCTGTATATAGTTAGATCCCTGCTCCACTCCTGCAGGCATAGTAATTACACCACTCCCTAATCTTACACACACACACCAGAATAAAGCAAGACACTTATTCTATAGAGTGTTTGAATAGAAGGGCTTCCTTGTGTGATATCAACCAGATTTAATTTTTCTCCCAAGGAACATTTTTGTTTATCCCAAAATGAGGGTAGGGGGGAATGTTGTTGACACCCCCTGGGTTGGGTCAAGGATGCTACTCACATCCTATAATTCACAGAATGGTCCAAACAAGAAAAAACTTCCTGATCCTGAACATCAATAGCGAGGAGGTTGAGACACTAGAATACTATAAAAACTTGAGGGTGGGATGAAGTACTAAAAATCAAAAAAATTAAAGGAACATCTATACATTGAACTGTGAGATCTATATCTTGAATTATGATATTTTGAATTGTGTCCTTTACTCATCTAGCTCAGATCTGAGAAACCTGACAATTTGTTTTACAACCTCTAGGCGAGAGATCACAGGTTTCCTCCAGAGGAAAAACTGTAATAAGAGGAAAGGCCTGTGAATATCAATAGTAGGAGTCTCCCTCTAGCTGACCACTCTAAGGCAAAGCCAATCAGAATTGACACCTTGTACTAGAATATGAATGAACAGCAAAAATCAGAAGATATTGAAAAGAATTTAGTACCTGAAGATATAGATTAAAAGATGAGAGAAAAAAGAAAAGAAAAAAAAAACAACTTAAAGGAAACAGAGACAAGGCAAGAAGTAGAAGATAATGCTTAATATCATCACAGATAAGTGAGGCTATTGAGTCAATCAAATAGGAACAAGATGTTGTCAGGAATATTCAGAGAACAAAATTCATAGATAATATAAAGAAAATTTCAACACAATGAGGGCTTTTTATATTGCCACAAATATTTGCCAGGGCTTGCTCTTATGAATTGGCAGCTGCTGTGTTTTGTGTTTTTTTTTTTTTTTCTTATTTCCTACATATATATTATTTATATTATGTTTATTTATACCTCATATTATCCCACAAATAATTTCACACAAAAACTCATTGTAGCCCTAACTGGTTTGGCTCAGTGGATAGAGTGTCGGCCTGTGGACTGAAGGGTCCCGGGTTCGATTCCAGTCAAGGGCATGTACCTTGGTTGCGGGCACATCCCCAGTGGGAGGTGTGTAGGAGGCAGCTGATCGATGTTTCTCTCTCATCAATGTTTCCAACTCTCTATCCCTCTCTCTTCCTCTCTGTAAAAAGTCAATAAAATATATTTTTTAAAAAACAACAACTCATTGTACATTTTGTACAAATAATTACAAATAATATGTGTATTATTTGGGCAGGAAAAGAAAAGAAACAGAAGGAAAAGAAATACAAAGGAAATTAAAAATGCTTTGACAGTAACTCAAAAGAGGAGTCATAGCTGAACTTCAAAGTTACTTTGAGCTTGCCTTAATTTCTTCAGTAAGTTTATTAAAAATAAAATAAAAGAAAGGGCAATAATATTAATTATCCTCATTTGTGGAAACATGGGACATAGAATTTTCCTTCTTATCCCTTTTCATGATATTTACTTAGATAAATATCAGGAATACCAATTTGTATAGCTTTTTTATTGCAATAGGGATGAATACCATAATCTTCTCTAGGGCATTTGAAATGTGCTGCACTTTACACTGATTCCACACTCAAACAACTTCCCAGTACAACTGCGACATACAGCAAGTTACCCTATACCACAGTGTTTTCTTCAAGCTAGTGTCAGACATGGCTCTTACAAAGCTCTCATAAAGGGGTTATGATACATGCACACCTCCATTTGTCTGACTTTTATTAAATGAAGGCCACCTACAACTACCTTTAGGCATTCTCAAGGAGTCAATAAGTTCAAAGAAGGCTGTGCTATGAAGGACTGATTTTATTAATAATGAACCTGACCTCTGTACTTCAATAATACATTTCAGAAGAGTCTGGAAATACATTGCAATTGAAATGAATTAAGCCCTACAACACCCTTTGAGCCAGAAAAGATTCTTTTTTTGAAATATAAAATTTTAGAAAGAGAGATCTGGAGTCAGTTTTAAGTTTAAAGAGTGAAATTAAAAAAATCATTTTTCTCTCCTGTCCCTCATTTTCTGTGTTATGTCCTACCTCCTCCTCTCTTCTCCCTTGCTCTTCCTCCCTCTGCTTCCTCCATAGTCTTTTTTCTTTTCCTACCCCATCAACATTTTCATTTTCTCAGATTTCCACCCATACATGATGGGGGTCTTTCTGAAGGAACAAATCTCTGAATTAAAGTGAGCGTAGAATTAAAGAGAGGGGCTCCATTCTCCACATGACTTTGCTAACTCCACTTGGAAAGGTGGCTATATCATCCTTTCCTTCAGCTAAACTCCCTCCTCTGCCCACAGTCCTACTTGTTGGAGGAGAAAGTAAAGTTCCATTATGAGTTATGGCTTCTCCTTCCACCCCATTGTCTCCTATGTGAATATGAAGCTCAGGCCAGTGGCTCTCCAGTTCTCAGTGATGGGAAGAAGTTGTCTGGGAATAACCAAACCAAATATCAGAACCTGCTAGTCAGCATGTTCTGGTCCTTCAGCCGGGGGTTTGAATGGAGTGCTCAATGACTAATTGATGGCAACCTGGGATCTGACTACTATTGCTTTTGGAGAAAAGATCTCTATCCATGTTAGTCTGAGCAGAGAGAATTCTCCTTCTAGTTCAGCAGTGAGCTAACTATAGTGGGCTAAATCTTGTGAGGGTTAATTGTATTTGTCAAACTGGAGGATATTTTTGGATGGGGTTTGCATTTAGTAAGTGGACTCTGAGAAAAGCTGATTGCCCTCTACAATGTGGGTGGGCCTCATATGTTCTTCTGAATAGAACACAATCAGACCTGAACTGCAGCATCAGCTTCTTCCTGGGTCTCCTGCCTGCTAGTTCACCCTGCAGATTTTGAACTTGCTAGCCTCCATAATTGTGTGAGCCAATTCCTTAAAATAAATCCTTTTACATGCAAACACACACATACACCGCACAAACACATTATATTGGTTCTGTTTCTCTGGAGAACCCTGACTAATAAAGGCCTGTTTTTGTAAATAGAATTTTACTGCCATAAAACCACATCCATTTGTTTATGTATGGACTATAGCTGCTTTCTCACATGATGACAAAGTTAAGTAGCTGCAGCAGAGATGTGAAATGACTCACAAAGCTGGAAATATGTGCTATCAGGCCCTTTGCAGAAAAAGTTGCCAACTCCTGCTATAGCTGATTCCCTGTCTCTCTTACAACCAGGAAACTATTGGATGATTAGAAGCTGTCCCTGCCACCCTGGCCTGATAGATTTCCCTTATTCAATATGTCTCAATACCCTGGCTATGCCATCCTCTCCTGGAGCATTTAGGACATAAGCGTATCCTTTAGGATGTAAGCGTACCCTTCTCTGTGTCTTAGTCATGAGTATGAGCTCCCTGACACCCAGAGCTGTCTTTCTCTCTTATGCTTTTTGTTTGAATTTTGTTAATGAATGGAATCCAATAAATAAATGACAAATAATAGCAGCTGACATTTGTTAATTGGGCCCCTGTGATGTGCCTCTTTCTATGTTAAGCTATTTACATACATTATCTCATTGAATTCAGACAATAGCTCCATAATGAACCTCATTCTGCACATGTAGAAACTGAGACTAAGGGAGGGCTGTGATTTGCCCAGGGTTACACAGCCAGGAAAGGCCAGCGCTGGGATCTGAGTCCAGAAAACCTGACTCTGAGCCCAGACTCTGATCTATGGGATAGCTTCTTCCCACAATAAATAAAGGTGAAGGTGAGCACCTGTGGTTCTACCTCATACTTCATCACATGGTGGTTGTGATATCTGAAAGTTATTACTTAAAATCAGCAAAAGCATTATGCTAAAATTAGTCCTATTATTATATATTTTTGAATACAGATAACCTACTGGCTTTTATCTTTACAGAAAACTATAGTATGTAAAAACATTTTTGAAAGGAAACCAAATACACATCCACTTTGATGCTGTTGCTAGGATCACCTTTTTATTATGCATCGTGGTGCCTGTTCCCTGTGCTCTGAGGACTGCCATTGTCTCTCGGGCATAGCTGATGATCACAGGTAACCTCGTGAATGAAAAAGACCCAGCAACAATATAAATCATCACAAGCATCATTTCTTTGCCTTCTGCCTATGGCTCTGAGGTGTTACAAACAAAGCACAGGAGGTGTTATTTAATTTTTGGTTCAGGTAGTTCCAAGTTGTACTCATTTGATTTCAGTGCATCAGAAAAATCTTCTGATTATTGAAGTCATCGGCCATAGAAAAAGGCATTTATTACAACAAGTGAACCTGGTCCTGAAATTTCTGGGGATGCTCTGACAGTAATAAGGGTTTAACTCATCACATAAACACACATTAATATCTGTAAGAATTATAAAAGAGGACAACTATTTTGTGAGGCCCTTGGTCTGCCATTGTTATGGTGTGGGAGGAACAGACATTGGGTAAACAATTGGAGAAATGCATGCAACCTTCTTGGAGCCTATGTAATATTGTCTTTAATGCTAATTCATACTCATTGTTAGGTGGGCCCTATAAAAGCTGGTATAGCAGGCACAGGGTGACTTCCAGTAGCTGTAGCAGAAATAGTAGTAGCAACTGTGAGCATTCTAGGAAGTCCTTATGATAGTCTCTACATATATTGCCTGCAATTCAAGAGGAAGACTCTAATTCAAGGAAATTCTATCATCCATTATACAAATGAGTAGTTGAGGTCCAATGATTGAATACATTTTCTAAGACCACTCAGCTAATAATGGCAGAAATGGGATATGAACTCAGTTCTTTCCATTTCCTATGCAGGGACTCATTTCACTACTCACAGTTCTCCAGAAATAACAGAACTGTCTAGCTCTGTTTCCTGGAAACAAGATTTACAAATTAATATGTTTGATGCTTCATGGTGATCTCCTAATGCTTAAAGGTTTTAAAGAAATTACGCATTAAATGTCTAATACTCTGTATACCCCAAAATATCCCTAAAGCAAAAGGTTACCACATTACCAGAGAATCAAGAACTTATCTTCTAACTTTCTCTTCTGGTGACAGTTTATAGCTCAGATAAAGAGAAATTGTTTTTCTGCCTGGGCAGTTTAAAGAAAGGACCAAAGGTATCCAATTTAGGGGTATAGCTGTGAAAAGCTACAAGGGAAACAGAAGAAATAACATGAAATTGTAGCCAGAAAAGTTCATAGTTCCAGTTTCTTTACTTACTATACAACTCTGGCAACTCTAAGCTTTTCTAAAATGAAAATGAAAATAATAATACTGACTCATAAGATAATTGACAAGTGAGATGTGATAGTATAACTTGATAGCTATAAAATATAATACTAATGTTAGTTATTGATATTTTAATTTCGATACCATTTTTATTATATTAATACTAGTGTCCTGGTGCATGGATTCATGCACATTGAAAGGAAATTAATTAGAAGAAATATTTTAATATCACTATTCACCCTTTCTTTAAAATAGAAGTATCAACCAAATTCATAATTGACAATGACAGATCAAAATACACGGGTGTGATTGGTGCCAGTGAGAGCTTTATATGTATTGTGTGTGCACGAGTCAACTTAGCCTTTTATAGATAGAAAATAAATTTGCTTAATTAGGCCTGCTTTCTGATTTAGCTAAAATTTTTTCAGCCCACTGAAGCACCCTGACTTCTCTTTCAGGTAATTGTCAGCAACACAGCAGTGAATATCAACATGAAGCAGATTATTATTGTAGATCACGCAGGGAGAACAAAGGGTAAAATATTTAACTGCAGCAGCGTTTGACGTATTCTTTAAGGTGTGTTTCAAGAAAATGCCTCCAATGTAAATAGAATCCTAGGCTTGTTTCTTTTCAACATCCCTTTCTAATGCTCTCTCATGGAAAGCTCTAAGATAATCCTTTCAAGTTGAAAAATATATTCCCAGAAAGCAAAGCTTTCTCTAGTTAAACCTTTAGTTTAAGATGAGAAACTTTTGCTCTCTTAGGTGAGTTTTGGAGGCAGCTAAAGGATATATTGTTTGGGGGGACTAAATATGTTGTCTGATATCTACATTCTTTGTCTCAGATAGAATGTACTCTTGGGCAAACCTTGATCTATTAATTCTTAGACTCAAAGTACTCAGAATTTTAGAGTTTACTGCTCAACTGATTTGAGACCACATTGTTCTTTCCTCCCTCTTTAGTTAAACTTGAGGCCCAGTGCACAAAATTCGTGCATGGGTGCGATCCCTAGGCCTGGCAAGCAATGGAAGTGCAAGCGTCTGGCATGGTAGGGCAGGTCCCAGCTGACTTCTGAACCCTGGGAAGCACTGAGCCCCTGGGCCCCCACATACCCTTCTCCACCTGAGTCATGAGGCCCCCACCCAGCTCCCTCAGTGCCTGGGATCCGGGAGGCATACCTGCCACCCACCACCACCACTGGTCACCATCTATGGGGTGATTGGTGGGGTGATCGGGTCCTGCTCGCATCCTCCTTGGCCTGGCACCACCTGCTCACCTGCTCCACCATCTCATCATGGTCCTGCTCTCATCAGGGCCCATCGGGGCTGGCAGCGTCTCCACTGCTGCCCGCTGCCAGTGTCACGTCACTGATGCCTGCCATGTTCCTCACTCCTCCCTGATGGTTGGTGCACATCATAGCGAGCAGTCAAATTCCCAGTCAAACTCCCGGTTGAGGAGACAATTTGCATATTAGGCTTTTATTATATAGGATTCTTTCTACAGCATCTGCTATTGGTTGGCCAGTCTGTGCTTGAATGCATCCACAGAAAGGGCATTGATTCATACATGTATTCACTCATTTATACTAGAATCAGTGTTTGCCATGTACCTAACATTAACAGGATACTGTAGGAAATACAACATAAGGACAGGATATAGTCTTTGACTATCAGTGGATAGAAGGGAACAGGGTAAGTTTACTTCTTCTAGTTTCATGTAAATAATTAAAAAACATTCAGTCAAAATTTTCTTTCAACTTCGTGTAATTTGAAGTTCACATCAATGAATGATCCTATTTTTCTCTTCTAATTTAGCATACACTTAAACTTACTCTTAACAATTGCCTTCTAACTGCCTAAAACCAAGTTTGTGTTCTCATATGCAATTTCTTAATTATACCTTTCACATGGACACATTTTTATCTGAATAACTACAAAGTTTCTGTCCCTAGTTCCAGACAATCAACACCTATTTGATTGATTGATGTAGCAAAGTCATCTGTTGGCTTCTTATGCTCTCTGGATTTCTGCTGACCTCAGTCACCAAGGGTTTTCACATCATTATCACAAGAATCTGGGCTGCTAAAGTGGATCCCTTCCTTCCCTGCCACTTCCCCCACTACCACTGAACCATTTCTCAATTGTGAGTTCCATCTGTTGTACTCAGGCCTTCAAGTCATTTACAAAGTATTTCCTTGTTACCATCTACTTTATGGTTAGTGATTCTTATTTTCACTAAAAGTTCTCACCTTCCTACACTTCCATGGAGCCCAGCAACCCATTCTCAAACTAGCTCTCTCCTCCATGTAGTCATTTTCAACTATCAGTGCTGAAGACTACTGGCTCTCTGAAAAAAAGTCCAGTTCAACTCTAGAGGAAGGGCCTTTGGCTCTATTGTCAGCCATATTTTTCACATCAATTAAATCAGACCTCAGAGACATTCATCCTTAATATCCCCAATGTCCTTTTTAAATGATTTTCCCCCTTTGATAACACACATAAGCCTCTCAGTTGAAAAGTATTCACTTAACTTAATGTTTGATTTCTACCATTGTGGCAAAGCAGTTTTCTGGAATCACCTTATAGCTAAATACCATGGTCATATCTCAGTGTCCATCTTCACGTTTTCTCATATACACTTCAAAGATTATTTACTCTTACTTCTTTAATCTGTCCATTGGATTTCCAAGAGACATTGTTTTCTCTATTTTTTCAGCTTCCCATTTTCATCTTTTCTCTCTTTAGTACCAGACAGAAATAATAACATAATTATAATAATAGCCACCATGCATTCAGTTTTTATGATTTGCATTACATTTTAGAGATAGAATGATTTTATTTAATCCATACACAATTTTAAGAGTATGTAATATTACTCCCATTTACAGGTAATAGAATTAAGTTTCAAAAGGGTTAAGTAATTTGCTTAATGTCTACCTCAAGGCTTGAGTGTATATTTTCTCCTTTACCTCTACACTTTCTTCCTAGGCATTCCCATATATTAAGAACCATTTATATGCTGATTAAAATCAAATTATTATCTCGAGCCCAGAATTCAACATTACAGACAAAATGTGTATACCGTCTCCTCATGCGACATTTCTCCTTGCTGTCTCAAAGCATCTCAACTTTATAATACTATTTTTTAGTCCTCAACTTCTTTCACACACAAGAATACAAACTTTATTCTTCCTCCCTTTTATCTCTCAACAAATGGGGCCACCATCTGCCCATCTATCTGCTCATGCCAGCAACATAGGAGCCATCTTGATTTTTTTCCTTATGCTTTACTTCCTAATCCCAATAACTAGCAAGTTCTATTGGTTCTTCTTTCAAACTAAATCTCCAAACTATTTTGTTTTCTATCTCCCATGCCTCCATCCTTAGCAAAGGATGGTTGTTCAACTAATCTACCCATGTCCCTTCTTGTCTTCGCCCAATCTGTCCTCTGCACAAAAGCCAGAATGAGACTTACAGGTAAAGTAGATCCTATCACTCCCTTGTTTAAAGTCCTTAAATGGATCCCAGCTGGACACCTACATGCATTGCCTCTGTATACTTGTACTTTATCTCTTGCATTTTGCCCTTGAATCACTAGGACAGAAATGTTTTCATTTTTTGGTTCCTGGCATACTCTAGGGTCTAACTGGTCTCTGGTCCTTTCCATGTATTGCCTCTTCCACTTCAAACTCCTAATCTCAAAGCTCTTCACATAGAAGGTCTCAACTTAGAGGTTGCATCCTGAGAGAAGCCTTTGCTAGCATTCCTATCTAAGGTAACCATTGTTCCCAGTCACCAATTTTCTCTTAGAGCTTCTTCTTTGTTTATTTCCTAATATATTACAGTGAATAGTTATATTTTATTTGTTTGTTCAATTGTCTATTATCTCACATTAGATTGCAACTTCATTGAGAGCAGGCATTATGCCTGTATTTTTTTTTTTTTTTACTTCTATATGCCTAGTTTTTAGCATGGTGCAGTGCACCTGTATGAGGTTTCTGAAGAGGCTTAATCAAAGAACCACAAGTTGGATTGCTTAAATACTAGAAATGTATTGTTTTACAGTTCTGAAAACTAAAGGTTCAAGATCAAGGTGCTGTCAGGTAGGTTTATTCTGAGGGTTGTGAAAAAGAAACTGTTCAATGCCCTTGTCCTAGCTTCTGGTAGTTTTCTCACAATTTGGCTTTCCTTGGTTGGTAGAAGTATCACCCTCATCCCTGCCTTCACCTCCATATGATGTTCTTCCTGTGTGCATGTCTGTGTCCAAATTTCCTTTTTTTATAAGGACACCAATTATGTTGGATTAGGGCCCACTCTAATGACCTCATCTTAATTTAACTAATTACAACTGCAATGACCCTATAACCAAATAAGATCACATTCTAAAGTATTGGAAGCTAGAACTTTAACATATGAAAATAGGGGTAGGTGATACAATTTAACACAAAATAGCACATGAAGGTGTTTGATAAATACTGACAACTAGAGAGGGAAGGCAGGGGAGGGTGGATGGGAAGAAATCAACCAATGAACTTGTATGCATATATGCATAACCCGTGAACACAGACAATGGGGTGGTGAGGGCCTGGGGCCGGGTAGGGGGGATGGAGGGAGAAGAATGGGAGAGGACTGGAAGAGATTAATGAGGGAAAAAGGAGGACCCATGTAATGCTTTCAACAATAAAAATTAAAGGGAAAATATTTTTCTAGAATATGGATAAACATAATCTCAATAACTATAAAGAAACTATTATTTTATTAGTTATAAAAATACTGAGAACTATGAAATGGTGAAAGTAGCATTTGAACACATATCTTCCAAACATCAAGTCTATTTTTAAATCCCTGATCTGAACAGTTCCTCTCTTCTGTCTTCTATTGATGTGCACCCTGAATATCACTTTTCAAATCTTATCCATGTCAAAGAGAATATGAATATAGTCCTAAAACCATGATATGTAGATCTGCCTGCCACCAGAATCAAGTATTTCCTCTGAATAAGCCAGTAACTTATTGGTCACAGTAACTGTGGAAAATAATAATAATAATAATAATAATAATAATAATGCACTACATCAAACCTTGCTTTGTAAAGCTGCCGTGAGATATATCAACTAAGAATATGAGTAGGGAGAGTTTTTAATTATAGGGAGACTGCTATAACAGTGTTTATGATGGCTGGCCCTGCTGCTGTGCCTGAGAGAAGGCCACCATGCACTCACCTCCGCTGGATTGCTCATGTTGAAAAGCTCACATACACAGCTACCCAATTTGCATGAATATTTGCTTTCTGTTAATGCAATTTTATCTCATAGTTACTGTAATTGAAAAATCTTAGGCATTAAAGTGCAAACTCCTTTTTAAACTAGGGTTCTCCAGAGGGGAAAAAGCCTGTGGCAAAAAATTCTATGTTACTATTTGTTAAGGAATCCAATCTCAGGGAAGCAAAGGAGCAAGGGAAGCAAGGAGAAACAAAAATGAAGAGGAACATTAGTGAGTGGCCATATGAACTCTCTTTAGAAAAGAGATAAGAGAAGGGTGCATCTCAGTAGAGTCAGAGTCTTCTCAATAGATGGTAGGGAGATCATCTATTATCTGCAGGCTCCCCTCTCTCCCTTCCAGCAAAGTTCACCTTGGGAAGCATTAACTTTCCTGCAGCTGCCTCTATAGATCCAGGACAACCAGTAGGCTGGCAAAGTGTGAGCTTTTAGGCAGCACCACCTAGAGCTCAACAGTCTCCACTGGTGAGAGAAGTGTCTGTAGAGACCTGGACCTAGGAGCAAGGGAAAAGTATCATCTATAGCTTATCAAGAAGTGTGAAGGCTCTGAGATTTTACTTTGACCTTGCCAGCTAATAAGTTAGCTCCCTCAGTCTCATGGACATTAGCAGCAGAAGACATGAGAGAACAGACTTTATTACTGACAGTAAAAGCATTAACCAAACTATCAGCATTTGTGCATTCCCCTGAGCCCCAGTTCCCACAGTGTGACTTGAAGAGGATCCGGTTCCACTTAAATACATACTATGTTGCACTTTAGGAAAACAACTCAACTCTTAGCAACTAAAATCTTCTATAATAGAAAGAAAGCTTGCCTGACTGTGGCCCTGGAGAGAGAAGGAATAATCTTTATTGCAATGGTCACTGAACAAACCTGCCTTTGGCTCTGGAGGGAGAAATAATCTGTTTCTGGAATAAAGGCAGTCAGAACCTCTGCTCACACGGCTCACAGAACTGCCAGACCCATGGATAAAAGTCCTTCAAGATTGCGCCTATTGAAAATAAGGAAAATGTGAATCTTATTGGACTTATAATCAGAATTTGGTATGTCTTTTTTTTTTTTTTTCAGAGATTTACTTTGCAAACATCATAAACAAGTACTAAAGATGTAAACAATCTTTTACTCCCAGTTTCTTTGTGCCTTCCCCCAAGTAATTATAGGTTGGCTAATATAGTTTCTAAAGTGTTAATAACCAGTTTGACTATGAGAATATTTTGCTTAGTTACCGTTTTTCCTTGCCTAATTTTTCTATTAGCATATTTAGGTAATCAGAGCTATAGACATTTTGAGATAAATACTACCTTCATTCTATAGCTCTAGAGACTCTGCCATCTGCATTTAAAAAGTGCTATATATGCTATGTTATGGAGGATAAGGGTGATATGAGAAACATAGCTAAGCTACAGAAAAGAACATAAATTCATATAATTTCATTTGTAACTAAGGATTTGAAAACACCCTCATTCCATTTCACAGATTAAGAGAAGGAAGCTTACGAGAATTAAGAGGCTTGGATAAACAGGGAAGCCACTATTAACCCCTAATGTTTAAATTATAACTAATTTTATGTTTGATGCTTAGAGCTTTCCTCTTTAAGAGCATATGCCAAAATAAATATTTTAAAAGATGTTCTAAAATAAACACTATAAGCCTTCTCCATTTTGATGTTTTAGGATAGACCCTGAAATCTGGATGAGGTTAAAGAAAAAAAAAAATAACTCTCACTTTAGCATCATATATAAAATCATCTTCGGAGGCTTCCTCTGTGCATTCTGTATTGTTTTTAGGTTGTGATCATTCTATATGGCTCATTGAAGTAATTCAATATGAAGAGTTCCGTGTCCTGGTGTGTTTCACACCAGTATGCCTTCCTGTGGGTGTCTGTTGTAAATTTCTAGTTCCAACTAGTATCCTTTATTTTATTTTATAGCACACACACATTTCACTGAGTAGAGCTCAACTATAGACATTTTATTGTCTGAGCGATTCATAGGCACTGAGATATACAGTGTTTAGAATCCTAAGAATGTTGGGGCTGGAGGGAAGGAAAGGGAAAGCTGGTTTTGCCATGCTCCCCAATTCACAATACAAACAATCTATTTGAAAATCTAAAATTGCAATTTAAATCAATGTTTTTGCCCCAAACCATTTATTTATTTTTTTTAAAAAATCTGCTTTTTAATCAATGTCACCGGATTCAATCAACACAAAGAAGATTTTGAGTGGTTTCAGAAAGGGTTAAATCTATGCAGCACTGTTCAGAAAACAGTCTATGTTGCTGCAGTTCCAGGCTGAAAGCATGGAATATATTTATCTGAATGAAGTATGAATTATACAAGTGCAGAACTGCCATGCCAAAAAAAAGGTAGGGACCTCTGACCCATATCTTAACCTGTATCAACACCTTCCTAAATTCCCAACCTCCTGTTTTTTTCTCTGTGGTCCCCTTGGAAATGCTGCAATTCATAACCTTTCCACCCAGCTCTCCCCTGACTGCCAATGGAAAGAAAGAAGATGAATGATTTTAATTCTTACTGCTGCACTGCCCAATGCAACTCTGCTGCCAGCTGGTCTGGCCACAGCCCTGGTTATAGGAGCTTTGGTTCCTATGAAAGTTTCACACAGAGATTACAAGGATGATGGAGTGAAGGCCAATGTTGAAAAAGGCTCGTGTTCATGAAGGTAACACAACTTGACAATAAGCATGGTATGTACAGTTTTACTTCTGAATGTTCCTCGGCCAAAGGGGATGAGAGGGTGGATGCTAGCCCAAGACAGAAGCCTAACTGAATCCTGTTTTAAAAACTTTAACACACATATATAGGAGCCTTTTTAAAAGAAGAAAACAGTGTAGGGACAGTGTGGAATAGCCCAATAAAAAGGATTATTTTGGTCTTGATTTTGCTAGCAGCTTTTTCAATCATTAGGAGAATCACATGCTGAACTAGTTGGGTGGGAGACTGCAAATATAGTTCCCCATGGGACAGACTGAAAAATGCAAGGACAGCCACAGAAGAAGAAGGGGAAGAAAAGGTTAGGGTAGAGAACAGGTGACTTGACTTACAGGAATCCTATCCCTGATTGGAATCTTATTATGGGAACCCACCAGGACTTTGGAGCAGAATCAGCTCTTTTTTCACAGTTGGTCTTCACACACACACACACACACCCTATATAATAAAAGGCTAATATGCAAATTGTCCCCTTGGGAGTTTGACTGCTCGCTATGATGTGCTCTGACCACCAGGGGGCAGTGCAAAATGAAGGAAGGCCCCAGCCAGCAGCCAGCAGCCCGGGGAAGGAAGGCTCCACCAGCCTTGATCACTGGCCAGGCCTAGGGACCCTACCTGTGCATGAATTTCATGCACCAGGCCTCTAGTATTATGATAAGCAGGAGACATGGATGTCAGGTGATTGAAGTAATAGGTTGCTTAGTCTGGAAAAAGTATGGACAGAAGACAAGCAAGGGAAGAAAAAAGGCAGCCATCCAAGAAGGAAGTCAGGCAGTGACAAATTGGGAGTTTTGTGTCGCGCTGTTACTGGTAGGAAAACACCACAGGAATCAGGACCTGGGCACTTTCTTTCAGATGTACAAAGATTTCCCTAAAGCAAACCTTTAACGACTTTGAACATCAAACTGTCAAGGCAGAGGGCAACAGGGAGAAACAGTGTTCTCAAGTCCAGCTCAAAGTTCCTTGCAGGAGCTGCTTTTTAAAAAGTCTTTGCAAGACACCCAGATGCACAAGGGGCACATTCTGTGATCTCTATAAAATCCTGAGAACGGACACTTCCTCCTGAAGCTCAGAACCTGCAGCTGCCTTTACACAAGTTTAATAATAACTAAACCTGAACACCTGTCTATCTTCCATTCGTGTATCACACACAGGAAAACCAATAAAGCAGAAAAAATACTTTTAAAATCCAAGAAATGCTCATCAGAAAAAAAAAAAAAAGAACAGGTCTTAACCAAGAAATGCTGCTTCTAGTCTGTAAAGCTAGCAAGTGTGCAGTCCTCTGATTTCAGCCAAAAGATGAGAGAGGGAGAGAAGGATCGGGGGGTGGAGAGAAGAAGGGAGGAATAGGAGGAACAAGGGAGGAAAGAGGAGGAGAAAAAAAGACCTTGAAAATGCTCTTCCTTCTTTGCTGACTCAAATATTTACATTGTCCTTTCTTCTTCCTGTCTATGCCATTTCCACTCCTACCCCTTCATCCAGTTCCCTACATCCTCTCAACCCCCACAACTTCCACTCCTGACAATCTATTCCATTCTGTGGAGATTTGTTGCTGCCTCCTGCATGGGTCCAGCTGCATGGTTTTTCTCTCCTCTGCAGGCTCTCTCCCCACCTCCCCCTGCTTCCCTGCATCCTGAAGTGGAACATACGTGCAGGCACAGCATACACACAAACACACAGCTGTGCTGCCTTCTCTTTGGCACTTTCCAGTGACGGACACTCCAAACATTAGCACAGCATGCAGAAATGTTGATGTAAAAAGGAGAAGCTGTACACCTGCAATGCTAATTAATCGTAAACAAGCTCTTTTCAAGGTAGGAGTTCTGGCCATGAAGCCAGGAGAAGAGATTAGGAATCTCTTGTTAGGGAAATAAAGATTCTCTGCAGATGCTAGGTGGCAGTATTGACTCAGTAACAGGAACATCCCTAAGACTGGCTAAGTCACACGTATAATTCAGTTTGAGTGAGACCCACATAAAAGTGGAGAACTCAGAGCGATGGGCTGACGCCAGGAAAATAAGTTGCTATGACTGTCCATGAAGGAGTTCATAAACATGGAGAGCTGGGAGTTCTTTCTTTAAAAGGGTTCAGCCAAAGATAGTTGATAATTTAAGAGTTTGCCTTGTGATCTCAGCATCATGATTTTAAAGCAATACTGTCTTTTTAAAATATGATACCCATACAGAGATACTCCAGATGTTTAGTATTTTTTCTGCTCTATCTGAATTCCCCATATGAATAATAGTGATCAGTATTCAGAACAACTAAAAAAAGAAAAATGTCTGAAGACTAAGTGTTGCTCTGATCATGAATGGATTTCATGAGCAGGTTCTCACTCTTTCTCCGTGTGATCACTGCAACAATGTTGTCAGTCCAGCCCAAGATAAGATCCCCAGAGACATATTTGACTCTCTCTCTCTTGTCCCAGTCAATCACCTAGAATTGTGGATGTGCAGATAAATATCACTCACATTCACACTCACCTCTCAATTTCTATCGCTCCTGGTTACTTTCGATTACTTTCCTTCATTAGAAGATTGTGGTAGACATTTAATTAGACATCCTTCCTTTTTGTGTCTCCCCCACCAAATACCAACCACAGAGATGAAGCCTGGTCTTCCAAAAACACATGTCTGAGGATATAGCTCTCTTCCCTACAAAAAAGGGATGGATACAACACATCTCTAAGATAAAGCCATTTATGTCAGCAGGACTTACAAGGGCCTTTTTTTATTTTTTTTAAAATATATTTTATTGATTTTTTACAGAGAGGAAGGGAGAGGGATAGAGAGCCAGAAACATTGATGAGAGAGAAACATCGATCAGCTGCCTCCTGCACACTCCCCACTGGGTATGTGCCCACAACCAAGGTACATGCCCTTGACCGGAATCGAACCCGGGACCCTTGAGTCCACAGGCCGATACTCTATCCACTGAGCCAAACCGGTTAGGGCAAGCCCTTTATGATCTGGCATCATTCATTGAAGCTCTTTTTCTTAGTCCTCCTCCGCATGCATTATACACTCCAGCTACACATAACTTCACATTGATTACTGACTCAGAAAAGATTTTACTTGTGAAGCAGTTCAGATCTAATCATTTTAGGAAGTTTTCTCAGAGCCAAATGGTATCTTTACCTCAGATTGCAGACCAACACAAGTAAGGATTAGGGTAGATTTATGAACTGAGTACAGGAAATGTGATTATTCCTCTGTAACTAATCCTCCAGTTCTTAGAGTCTACTTCTCAAATATTAGTGGAATCTTGTGTGAATTACTTGGGTAGTCACAGGATAATCCACAATGCCCACTTCCTGTCTTTGTCACTCGTCAACTTTGCAACAGCTAGAAATTGCACAAAGATCTCTTCTGGTACTTCCTTTTTTCTGCCCATTCTCTCCTCTCTTCTTGCACCTATTCTTTATCCCTGCTTGACCCATTCTCTCTTATCGCTTTTCTTAACTGCACACCCTCCACTAATTTGTTCTCACTAACACTGTCATATCAAAACTTTAGAGGTTGCAACCTATAGCAAGGGGCACTAATAGTATGACTGGAAACACGGCTTCAGTAACTAAAGGGAGAAAGAGAAGCTTAACCAACCATGGAAATGGTTTATTTAACTAAAACTCTATCCAAGGCCTGGCTGGCGTGGCTCAGTGACTGAGTGTCAAGCTATGAACCAGGAGATCATGATTCAATTCCCAGTCAGGACACATGCCCAGGTTGCAGGCTACATCCCCAGTGTGGGGCATGCAGGAGGCAGCAAATCAATGATTCTCTCTCATCATTGATGTTTCTATCCCTCTTTTCATCTCTTTTCCTCTCTGAAATCAATAAAGATGTATTTAAAAAAAAGAATAAACAAAAACTCTACCCAGCTTTGGGCTGCAAAGAATGTGACATTCCCTATATATTATAAGTGTGAATTGAAAATGGAAGTCTCTAGGTTTCCTCCAAGATCTATGAAGTGGACAAACAATTTGACCAGAATAAACAGAAAATAGATACAGGTGTAATAGAAAACAGCCAAGTGCTTTGTGCTCCTGGAAGGGTCTGCAGCCTGGTATACACACTGTAGGCATTCTCTGAAAGTGAGCTGATGGCCCTCCGCTTGCCCCGTAAACAATTATTACAGCATCTTTTTTTGTTTGTTTGTTTGTTTCCTCAGCCCTTCATGAGGTTCTTTCTATGAACACATTTATTAAATGCCAAAGGCTTTAGGCTAATATATCTTGTTCCCATCCATGGCAAAATGCTTCTGTTTATTTTTCCAATAGTGCTACTTTCATAATAACACCAGACTACAAGATGCTGGGTGAGAGGGGAGGAGAAATGCAACAAAAAAGGGAAAGGTCACAAATTTTAAGCCATATGGGTTTTTTTTATTGTTATTTTTGAAGTGTGTTTAGCACAGAGACAAATTGTACATTTACCGTGAGTCACCGGGACCTAACGAGCTCCTAATGTGTCCCATACTTCAAGGTTTTTCAGAACAGGCCAGTAACTTAGCAACCACGGCTAAACCTTGACAGGAATAATCATTATTTGTGTTTCAGCTTCAGGCTTACCCACTATAGGTTTCTTTTTTGCTTTTTTCCTTCCTGTTGTTTTTTAAATAAGACCCTAGTACAAGGAAGGGCAGCTAAGGCTGAGAGGAGACCATTTTCCTCCTGTTGCTTTAGGTCATAAATGGCATGACTAGAACATAGGCCTGGAGTTAAAAATTAAGTTCCTGAGATACTAAGGAAGGTAATGAGGAGAGGCTAGTTGTGGTCATTTCAGGTGAATTCCAGATATGTTTGACACCTTAGCATTTATTAATTTAATATTGTAGTGATGGCCATTCACAGATCAACACGGGATTCTCTTAAGTCAGTGAATGAGCCCAGCCAACTGCCCAGCATCTTGACTCTAGTCCACGTCAATTGTGGTCCACTGAAGTATCAGAAGAGGAAAGCAATCCTTAGGAATGGCCTCCCACTCCCTATTCCCTTGAAAACAGACAAATAGAAACTTCTTATGAACATGGTAGAATAAAAGGTGAGATTCTCTAAGATAGCATTAGTGTCCAACCAGAAAGGAAAATTGTTATAGAATAAACCATAGAAAGTAAGGAGATTTATACAGAATTCTGCAGCTGTTACTCCTAAACTTCAAAGATCTACCATTGTTTTCATGGTTTCTACAGAACTGAAGAATTTAGTAGATCATTATTACCAATACAGTTGTAGCAATGGTGGGAAAGTTTACTAAGCAGACCTCTCTTTTACTCCACAGTTTGACCCATGGTCCACATAATAAGTGCCAGTTAATGAAGCTCCCAAAACAGAAGAGAAAATGTGCTCTAACCACAAGTCTTTGTTTAATACGATTTCATTAGGTCAAGGAAATAAATGGAATATTTTTTAATTTACATCTATTTTGAAAAGGTAAATGTTACAATGTTATGGGTATTCAGAATCACTGAGCTCTAGACCTCCTTCTGCTATTTACTAGCTAGGTGACTATGGGTTATGGTTAACAACTCTATGTCAAGGAACCTCCCTTATTTTATTGTAGTTCTGGATAGTCCCTTTAGTCTTCATATATAATCTTGAAAAGGCAGAACAAAAGAGCAGCATAGTATAAAAAAACTGAATAGTTCCTAATGAACCACTGCAAAGATGAATGCCATTTATTTCTTTTTTCCTGAAAAAAGAATAATTATGATTGTTTTCAGTACAAGCAGGTGTTTGTGGGATCTCACTAGTTAATGCATTCTAAATTCCCTATTAATAATTTAAAAGATTGTTTACCTTGTAAGTTTGATTAATAAAAATTGCTCCTGTAGTTTTTGTGAAAAATAAACTTTGGTTAATGTTAGCATTATATATATATATATATATATATATATATATATATATATATATATACACATTTGTGGTAATCACTTTAATGTCATGTCATTATTTATATGATCGATGGTTAAGAGAGAGCTGATAAATAAGAGACTTTTGTCTTTCTGGACATAATATATGTTTCTATGTGGCAGAAATAATAGATGGAAGGTGAACTCAGACAGCTCAATGGGAGGTAGAGGACAGTTAGAGAATAACGAGTTTAGAAGAAGCTTAAGTCTATCTGCAACAAGGGATATACATATTAAATGAAATAAAATAGAGAAATATAATGCAGTGAGAAAATGCAGAATTTCAAGATACTTGGCAAAAGGAACCTGGGCATTGGTAAAACTTGAAAATTAGACATTGGTATATAGATTGCAAAATCTCAGCCATAATCTATAATAATAAAAGCATAATATGCTAATTAGACAGGATAGTGGAACAACCTTCTGGATGTCCTTCCAGAAGACCTTCCGGACGAAGCTGGGGTTGTGAAGGACAAGGCAAGCTGCCGTGGCTGAGAAGGCTGAGCCCCTTGCACAGATTTCGTGCATCAGGCCTCTAGTGTTTTATAATCTGGATAAAACTTGGTTGTGTTTTGTATATAACCCCACTTACTTTCCTGAGACCACATTGTTTAAGTCCATGTGAATATGTCCTTTTACACAACTCTAGGGAATACACTTCTTCATTGTATTCTATGTAAATGACTATGCACTGCACACTCTGTGGGGGTACAGCTCATATAGACCTTACAATGAATGGGGATCCCAGGAATGTGTAATATGGAGAACCAGTAGAGTCCCTCTGTCTAGTTAAATATGTGTCTCTGCATATAAATGGATGGTAGCCATGGCATACTATGAGAAAGGGTTGGAGGGTTGTGGTTATGTTTATGTGGTTGGGAGTGAGTGGAGTCACTGATATTCCTAAATCTATGAATAATAGAAAGCACTACTAGCCCTGAGTGAATGGGCAACAGGGATTATGCTGTGATGCCACAGAGGAATGAAGAGAGGACGCCAGGCAAGGTGAGGTTCTGATGGAAGGGAGAAGGCACTGTGAACTTACTACATGAACCTGGCATGATTATTCCTCTAGATTCTCTGTATTACAAACTATTATTTGAGGACAGAATTGATAACAATATATGGGTACTCCTTCAGTGGAGAGGGAAAGGATAATGGAAGGAATTCTTAGCTTGTGGTTCACTTTAATGTATCAGTTTTAATCCTCAAAACATGACTTAGAGTTCCACAGACAAGATAATAAATGTTCTCTGATTTTGGAAATTGTGGCCTGGTGGGCTAGGACAATATATATAAAAAAGTGGGGGGTGCAGAATAAACTTCCAATTATCTTCCATTATTTTCCTCTGACAGGGTAAATTCTTATAAAAGAAAAATATGGCTTCCTCTCTTCTATATTTACTGAGATATGTAATTAGAAGCTGAAAATAAATTGTTATGATATTTTATGAAGTGAAATAAACATATTTATCCTTTGGGTTAAAGAAATTATTTTTGGTCGCTATCCCTAAATTATGGGAAGTTGGAAGAAGAGGAAAAAGTCTCAGAAACTGTCAGTCAAGGACCATGCTAAATCATATTTATTTAAAATAAAAGAACAAAAACTAAAAGTTGCCTATGTGGTTGATTTATGGGATACTCCCATTTTTTCTTAATACATTGGTGGTCATTAGCTTTATGGTAGTTATATTTACGCAAGTCAGGGAGCCAAATAAAATCAAAATAATTCTGCATTTTCATGGACTGCAAGACAAAAGTATAAATAAATAAATATAGATAAATTAGATAGATAGATAGATAGATAGATAGATAGATAGATAGATAGATGAGATGAGTAGTCATTTATGGCAAAAAGAGTTTACTAGATGTGTCTGACCAAGAATAATGCTCAGTGCTGGCAACACATGGCTGTGCTTTCAGAAGCTTCTGATTGCCCTTTCAGCACAATCCCATCAGTGGTTTAGTCAGTACAATTCAACTTGATAAGTATACACTGAGCACTTCATGATGAAATGTGAAGAATACTGGACTCAGTTTCAGATTTCTTGGATTTGGTTCTGGCTCTGTCATTTACTTTCTATTTGACTTTTATTAAATAAATTTACCACTTTGGGCCATAGTTATGCACTGTGTAAAATGAAAGTCTAGACAATTAATGGGACCCTTTCAAATGTAAAGACATGAATATGAGTGAGAACCAAGATGACAGCATAGGCAAATGCCTGTATTCGCTGCCTCCCACAACCACATCAAAATTACAAATAAAATAGAGAACAACCATCATCCAGAACCACTGGAAAGCTGGCTGAATGGAAGTCCTACAACTAGAGAAGTAAAAGAGAAAGCACACTGAGACCAGTAGGAGTGCGAAGGCATGGAAGGGGCGGGTCCGGCACCCATGTGTGCTGCTTTCTTAATCTGGAGGGAGTTCACCTCTGTGGAGGCCTCCAGGAGGAGCAAGGGTTCGCAGTCCCACACCAGGCACCCAGCCCAGGGTCTCAAAGCCGGAAAAAGAAGTCCCTATGGGCAGTAATAACTATAGGCTGTAAAAACCAGTGTGGATTGAGGCTCAATGACACAGAGGCTGCTGGAGACCCAGCTACTCCTCTTAAAAGCCTGGCACCGTGAACTGAACTTACAAGCTCCTGCTTCCTCTGAGCTCTAGTGCCAGGCAAGGCTCTGGGGGACCCAGACACATACAAGGAGAAACTGAACTGTCTGGCATTGGAGCAGGAACCTGGGGGCAGCTTTCTTCCAGATGGAGATGCTCAAAGCAGTCATTGTTCCCGTGCTGGGACCTTCAGGGTTGCAGGGCTGACTGGTAGCCATTTCTGTTTGCTCAGCCCAGGTGATTCCCTGAGACCCTGACCCACCCAATTTACAGCCCCACCCAAGCTGTGGGCAACTGCTTTTTCATATGAATGGCCTGTCCTTGCTCAGGCTAAAACCTGTGGAACAAGCTGAAGCTGGGTCAGGGAGCCACAAAGCTATTAATAAAAGGCCCACGACCCAGAACCAGCCTGCCTTGCTTCACAACTGGGCCTCATCTGGGCACTTCCAAACCTGATACAAAGAGGAGAAATCTTCAGATTTCTCTGTAACTCTTGCTGGGTGGCCCCAGGCAGTGGCTAACTTTGCACCTCCCTGGAGACCCAAGAGCCAGTGTACCCAGTGGTCATCGTCAGACCATACCAGTTTACAACTCTACAAATCCATAAGTGATACACTCAAGGGACAGACTCAGTGAGTACCGAAGCCCCACTGAAGTAAGTCCTGTTTCATAAGGGTGTCTCCTAAGCAGCAGCTCTCCACTGTAGTTGCAGCTGGTCCCCACAGCCAATTGGCTTGGAGGTCAATTCCTCCTAGTGACACCAACAATAATCAAGGCTCAACTACAACAAGACTGTTCACACAGCCCAGAAAGGGATGCACCTAGAGTGTCGACCTCAGGTGACTGGGGAGGCTCAGCCACTAGGCCCTATAGGACACCTACTACACAAGGCCATTCTATCAATTCAAGGAGACTTAGCAGCTCTACCCAATACATAGAAATAAACACAGAGAAGCAACCAAAATGTGGAGACAAAGAAACATGTCACAAATGGAAGAAAGAAAACTACTGGATATAGAGTTCAAAATCACAGTTATAAGGTTACTTAAGAATCTTCTAGAAACCTCCAAAGGACTTAGTGAGACTTTCAAGGATCTTAGTGAGAAGGCTAAACACATGGGAAAAGACCAGTCAAAAATTAAGCATACACTGACTAAAATACAGAATAATATACAAGGATTCAACAGTAGACTAGAGAATCCTGAGAGTCAAATCAACAATTTGAAATATGAGGAAGGAAAAAACACCCAACCAGAAGAGCAAACAGAAAAAAAGAATCCAAAAATATTAAGATAGTGTAAGGAGCCTCTGGGACAACTTCAAGCACACCAACATCCAAATTATGGGGATGCCAGAAGAAGAGAGAGAGCAAGATATTGAAAACCTATTTGAAGAAATAATGACAGAAAACTTATCCTACCTGGTGAAAGAAACAGACTTACAAGTCCAGAAAACACAGAGAACCCAAACAAGATGAACCCAAAAAGGACCACACCAAGACACATCATAATTAAAATGCCAAGGGCAAAAGACAAAGAAAGAATCTTAAAAGCAGCAAGAGAAAAGTAGTTAGCTACCATCAAGGGAGTGCCCATATTACTGTCAGCTGATTTCTCAACAGAAACTATGCAGGCCAGAATGGAGAGGCAAAAAATATTCAAAATGATGAATAGCAAGAACCTACAATCAAGATTACTCTACCCAGCAAAACTATCATTTAGAATAGAAGGTCAGATAAAGAGCTTCACAGACAAGAAAAAGCTAAAGGAGTTCATCACCAGCAAACCAGGATTATATTAATGCTGAAGGGTATTCTTTAAAAAGAGGAAGAAGAAGTACAAGATAAAGATAAAAAAATATGAACAACAAAGGAGCAACAAATATATATCTATCAATAATTAAGCCTACAAGTCAAATGAATAAAATATGATGAACAGAATAAACTGGTGAATGGAATAGAATCAGGGGCATGGAAATGAACCAGACTGGTGACTCTCAGAGGGAAGGGGATGTCGGGGGGGGGAGGGGAGGGCAGGAAGAGATTAGACAAAGATATGCATGTACGCATCACCTACAGATACAGACAATAGGGTGGCGAGGGCCTGGAGTGGGGTGGGAACCAGATGGAGGGAAGCTATGGAGGGAAAAAATCTCAACAATAAAGATTTAAAAAAATAAATAAAAGACATGACCATGAGTGTACTATTTTACTGGGATTTGGGAGGAATGCAAAATAGATGTCTAATCAGAGAGTCTCCGTCACTTAGATAGCAACATGACACATCCTGTCCTGCCCATTTCCTTGTTTGTCTCAGATCTATATCTTGTTCCTTCTCTGCCCTGTCTAGGTCACATTCCCTGTTGCCTTTTGCTTTCTGATTTCCTGAGATTTGGCTAATGAAAGGCACTTGTGGAAGACTAGAGAGTGAGATGAGTGGGGATGTCAGAATATTTTTTTCTCTCTCTCTCTGCTTTGGGTAAGTGTTCTGGTGGCAGCTCTAGTTCCTGTTAGACAACTTCTCCCCCATGGTCCTAGCTACCAGAAAGCAGGCAAAGAGATCTGGCTTCCACCAGGAAGCTCCTGGGCTCCAGTAATACGACCTACTCCCTGTATTCTCCAGCTCCAAGTAATGGTAGTCATGTCCTGTTTGAGGTATTCTCTGGCCTGCTTTACCTTATTCTGATTAGCCTGTCAATTCTCCTATTGCAAGTGCAATTAATTCTCTCCATTTGAAATACTTCAGTTGCTTCTATTTACTGACTGGATCCTGCATATTATGTAATGAAAAAATTATGGCTTTGTAGAAAAAAAAAAATGTGACAGGTTTGAATCTCAAATCTGCCCATTTAATTAGCTAAGTGATTGTGGGGTACAGCTATTTCATCTCTTTAACTTTAATTATTGGAATAATAATACTTAACTTGCAAGATGTTCCTGAGGATTAAATGAGAAAACACATGTGAAATGGTGACTGGCACATGTTAAGTGTCTAATAAATGTAAATTTCTTTCCTTTTATTCTTATGGACTACTCAAGAAGAAAAAAGTTGCTCTTAAGATAATTATAAAATAACAGAAAGCTATAAACAATATACAAGGAAGTGCTAATAGAACATAACTCACTTATGGTAAGTACCCTGCAGCTCTAACACAACCATGGACACTTTCCTTTGCTATAGAACTTCCTGTATTAGTCTGCTTGCATTACCATTATAAAATACCGAAGACTTGGTGGCTTAAACAACAGATACTTAATTCCTCACAGTTCTGGAGGCTAGAAGTTCAGGATCAAGGGGCCAGCTGATTTCTCGTTAAGAGCTCTCTTTCTTGCCTGTAGACAGCTATCTTTCCACTTTGTCCTCATATGGCAATACCTAGGTGTGTGTACACACACACACACACAAACACACACGCACACAAACACACACACACATACACACACAGAGGGAGAGAAAGAGGTAGAGATAGATAGATGAGAGACACACAGGGAGAGAGAGAGAGAGAGAGAGAGAGAGAGAGAGAGAGAGAGAGAGCGCTCTGGTGTCTTTTCATATAAGAACACTAATACTGCCTGGTCAGTGTTGTTCAGTGGTTGATCATTAAGCTATAAACCAGGAGGTCACGGTTTGATTCCTGGTCAGGACAAATGCCCAGGTTTCCTGCTCTATCCCCAGTAGGGGGCATGCAGGAAGCAACCCATCAATGATTCTCTCAAATCATTGATGTTTCTATTTCTTCCTCTTCCTTCTTCTCTCTGAAATTAATTAATTAAATATATATATATATATATATATATATATATATATATATATATATAATTTTATATTTTATTGATTTTTTACAGAGAGGAAGGGAGAGAGATAGAGTTAGAAACATCTATGAGAGAGAAACATTGATCAGTTGCCTCCTGCACACCTCCTACTGCAGATGTGCCCACAACCAAGATACATGCCCTTTACAGGAATCGAACCTGGGACCCTTCAGTCCGCAGGCCGATGCTCTATCCACTGAGCCAACCGGTTACAGCATATATACTTTAAAAAGAACATTAATCCTATTGGACCAGAGTCTCACCCCATGACCTCATTTAACCTTAATGAGTTCCTTAGAAACAACATCTCCAAATATGGCCACACACTGGGGTTAGGGTTTCAGCATATGGATTTTAGGGCAACACAAACATTCAGTCCATAACAAATCATATGTATACTTTTATGCTGTTAGCAACGAAAGCATCCTTCCCTATTAAAATAACCAGTGGAGTACTAGTTTACAAACTTAATTTTGCCAATATTCTTCAATTTTAAATTTCCATATATTTTTATTTTCGCTTTCATAAAATCAAAGTGACCTACTTTATAAATCTTGAAAGTTTAAAGTCTACATCTAATAATGTACCTTCTTTCTAGTCTCTGAATTCATTTTTATGTTAGTGCTGCATTTAAATTTGAAAAAGCAAGAGTTGTTTGACTTTGGGGGGCATATTAACTTTCTGTTTTGCAACAACATAAGATGACTCAAAGAAACTAAGCTATCTTCCTTTTTGCAAGGGTATCTAGGTTCAAAGAACATTGCACTTCCCTTTGGACATGCAATTTAATTTTGCTAGTCACACATAGTTACTAAAATAGAGAAGTCTGAGGTAAATGAGTAGGTTTATTAATCAGCCACATAAACCAAATGCTGAGGACTGGCAGAACTTGGCAAACTGAGGGCAAGTCATTTAGTCATAGAAAACTCAGTTCCACATAGCTGTAAAAGGAGGGATGTAAGATAATCTACCATTTTAGGAATATTATATTATCATTCAATTTATAAAATACTTTCATAATCTATCGTCCTTGTAATGAAATGCATGTAAATAATATTTCTATTAACTCATTATCCCATTTCTATTCTATAAATAGTCAGTATAACTTCAATTGTAAATGCTGACATCATAGGATACAACATTTTCCATAGCTAATTCTCCTAAAAGGCTCCAAATGAATTTGGGTCAGTATTGATGCAAATTACTTTCTATATTTGCCCAAAGGCTGTGAAATTCTTGGTCAAATTTCAAGTGGATACTTGAAGAAAGAACATTAACTAATTCCCATACCTGATTATCATTGAGAAGATACAAGGTCCGTGGTTAGCCAGGAATAACAGCCTTCTCAGGTGTTTGTTTAAAATTTTGTGTTGGATTTTCCCACATAATCTTCCCTGGCAAAGGAGTCTAGTCATTGACTCTCACTTTGAAAAATCAATGGGAGATAACTTTCTTATGCCAACATCTGGAGGGGATAATAGGACTCTTGAACCTAGCCTGCTGCTAAGGCTGTACTTATTGCCACTATCCCATTTTTGGCAGGAAAAAAGTCACCTTACAAAATGTATCAAGAGCCTTAGTAAGTATGCTATCAAATTTGATTAAGTAAACCCATTTCTACAAATCCAATCAAGGACCTATGAGTTAAGACCCATATACAAAGATGTTCATTACCCCCACTATTTATAATGATGAAAAATTAGAAGAACCTAAATAGTCTACAAAAGGAATTATTTAATTATGATATATCCTTTCAATATCCTTTATATAGGTAAGGTAATTCAAATTATATTTAACAAAAGAACAGGAGAGCAAGTTTTCTCACCTCTCACTTTATGGACTTTTCACCTATAGCTATGAGATCACACAGATGTTTGCAAATTCTAGATGTAACTTACCGGAATCATGAAATCCAGTCCCAGTTGCCACATGATAATTGCCTGCCTCATAAAAGAATAGGTATGGATATCCCTCCTTGGGTACTTTCTCCATTCCACCCACATTTTCACACAAATGCCAGTGTGATGCCTACACCTTTTAGACTGACATGAGATTAAAGTTAGGCTCCATGTTCTTTCAACTTTCAGATATCCGAAAGTGCTTTCCCTATTTGGCACCCACATCATCGAGAGGCAGGGTATGTAGTGTTTAAGTACATGACTTCCAGCTTCAGACAGTAAGATTCAGCACTTACTCAGAAAGATACTCTCTGCTCTGTTTACTGTTCTGTAAATCAGATTCACTGGGAGGATTGTATTTAGTATATTACATAGAGCAGTGCCTGGCACATGACATTCAATAAATGTTAGCTGCTACTACTACTACCATTATTATTATTAAACTGGAGGCCCAGTGCATGAATTCATGCACGGTGTAGGGATTGGGCTGAAACCAGCTCTTTGACATCACCCAAGGGGTCCCAGATTGAAAGAAGGTGGTTCTCAGGTGACACACCCCTCCTCTCTGTTTCCAGATGTGTCACCCAAGAACAGCAACTGTTCAGTCACTGCAGCTCAGCACCTCCTGCATTGAGCGTCTGCCCCCTGGCGGTTAGTATGCATCACAGCTACTGGTCGAATGGTCAGATGGTTGCTTAGGCTTTATATATAGATAGATTATTACTGCTATTATACTTGTCAGACCCTCTATGTATCTTCTTTATTGGTATTAATATTCTGGTAGATTTTTTGTATTGAAGAAGAATACCTCTCTGTATTTTTGAGAAGCAAGATGATAATAATTAAGAAATCAAGGAACATATTTCATGAGTAGAAGATAATTTTTTAAATGTTTAGCACAACTAAATTTTTTAAAGATGTTCAGTGATTTCAACTTGCACAAGTTATACGTTCAGTTCTTGGTCAACTGGAAATAATAATCAGAAATCCCAGCATCCCATGACTTGCTTCTTCCACTAGGAGACACTGGACCCTCATGATGACAATATACCCCTAGAAAGGGCTCCAAATTATACTGGAGGAGGAGGATGAAAGACATTACTATCTTTGTTGTTGTTGTTAATCCTCACCCAAGGATATTTTCCATTGATTTTTAGAGAGAGTGGAAGGGAGGGGGAGAGACAGAAAGAGAGAAACATTGATGTGAGAGAGTCACATTAATTGGTTGCCTCCCACATGTGCCTGAACCAGGGTCAGGTATTGAGTCTGCAACCAAAGCATGTCCCCTGACTGAAATCAAACCTAGGACCCTTTAGTCCTTGGGCCAATACTCTATCTACTGAGCCAAACTGGCTAGGGCAAATGTGACTATCTTAATAGCAGATGAAGCAAGATGAGGAGAAGACTCTTAGTATAGTATTATAAAATTTTAGGTGAATGAGACAATCTCCCTTTTCATTAAAAACTGTAGCTAAAGCTACTAGCTTAAGTGCAATGGACACCTGTCTCTCATTGAGAAAACAGTCTAAACATCAGATGGAAATTAAAATGTTTCACATATTTAAAATAGAGTATAATTCATAAAAACTGTTTACATGTTGCAGTAAAATAAAATCTTAGCCTGATAGTTTTGATTTGTTCTTTAACAAACATCTCTGCATAATTTTTGTTTAGAGGTATAAGTGTTACTTATATTTTCTAATTACAAAGTGATTCTGGCTCCCTAACATTGGTTTTACACTGGAAACAAACTGAGATTTTGCTTTGGGTCTGGTCATCAGAATTCCGTCTTGCTGTTGTGTAAATAGCAATTTATACAATATCAGAGTCTGATGTGTTAATACAAAATGAAAATTCTAAAGCTTAAATTGTGAGGACATTGTGGATTTGATCATTCTTAATGTTTGTGAAGCCATGAAATAGTTTAGGGAATTTTATTATGCATTTCAAACTGCATATTTAATATTTTCAACCATGAAATGATTATAGAGTTTATTCCCAAACTCGAAAATGAAACCCAAAAAGGTTCATGGAGGGCAGCACTTCCGAGAATGGTATTTGAATGCAAAATGACATTATTAAATTGGAGAAGTAATCAGAAATCAACAAAATGAAGCTTAACAGGGACCAGTGGAAATCATGTTGGAGAAAAAAAAAATGTGGCACAGTTGCAGAAATAAGAATTCTATAGGAAAATGCCTCATATTCAACTCAACAGGTAATAGTATAAGCATAAATTAGGCCAAGTACTAATTAAGCCTAGTTTTCCTTTCTATTCTGTTTTATTCCTTAAATATATTATTAAAATATGTAAGTCCTTGCCCACCAGGCCAACTTGGTCCTCTCTTTCTTGTACCTTCCTTACTCCTTACCCTCTTCATCTCTTTCAACTTTTTCCAGGCTTTCTGCTGCCGACAGCAGTCACCTGGTTAGTTCTGATTCCAATGGCAAAAGTGGAAAAAAAAAAAAAAGTTATCCTGAGTTTCAGTAGGAAATGACCCGATGTCAGTCTTTATCACATGCTTATAACTTTCTCAGTTCCTGGAGGCTCAATTAGGTAAGAAGCCAAGCATTTTTTGATATAGTTCTCTATGTGGGTACTAATGTCCTCCACTCTCCAATATTAACTGAGGCCCTGAGATTTTACAGAAAGAGAGGCACATTAATCATTTCCTGGTAACAAAAGATACAGCTAGGTTTACTGTATCTGTGGCCCTGAAAAATGTCGAGGACCTAGCTGCTTCTCTTACCAGTAAGAGGCAGAGATAAGAATTAAAATCACACTCTAGGATAAAGATGCATTTCACTTTATAGCAAACAGCCAAACCATTCTCAAAATGCTTGTGCCATTTTATACATTCCCAACATATATAAGATTAAAGTTACTCTAAATCCTCAACATCATTTTATATTGTCTCATGTTTCTTTAATTTTAGTTATTTTAGCAGGTGGGATATGGTGTCTCATTGGGGTTCAATTTGCATTCTTCACTGAGTTTTCAATTTGCATTTCCAGGATGACTAATGATGTTAAACAGCTATTCACATACTCACTGGTCATTAATATATCTTCCTTTGTAAATTGTCTGCTCAATACTTTTGTTCATTTTTAATTAGATTGTTTGTCTTTTTTTTTTATTGATTTCAGGAGTCCTCTCTATATTCCTGACACAATTCATTTGTGAAAAATGCATTTTGAATATTTTCTTCCCGGCTCTGGCTTACCTATTCATTTTCTAATGATGGCTTTTGATGAGCAGGTGTTGTTAATTTTGATGAGCTACAATTTATCAGGATCTTTGTTCCCTATTATGGTTTGTACTTTTCAAGTTCTATGTAAGAAATATTTGCCTTCTACCAGGTAACAAATGTATTCCCTTATATTTTTTTCAAGAACTTTAAGGTTCTAGGTTTTATGTTCAAATGTATTCATTTCAAATTTAATTGTGGGCATGGAATAAAGTAGAAATACAAGCCATTTATCCCTTCATTGTGAGTATTTGGTTGTTACAAAACTTGATTAAAAATACTTTCTTGCCCTGGCCAGTGTAGCTTAATTGGTTTGAGTGTCCTCCCATGCACCAGATGGTCGAAGGTTCGATTTCCAGTCAGGGCACATGCCCAGGTTGCTTAGGCAGTGCATCAGTGGATACTAAGACTATTAGGTAAAATATTGATTAGGACCCTTAGAATAGACAGAGCCGGGTTGAGAGTACTAGACCCATTGATTAATCTGAGCATTAAAAAAAAAGTGTGACGGCAACGATTTAGAGCTTACCTTCACATGTTATGCAGATGCACTGAGCAATGCCTAAAAGACATTCTTGAAAAAAAATATCATTGATTCTGCATTTAATCAAGCTCTAACTAGGGGAGATTTGTAGAAGAGAAGAACAATGTAAACAACAGCATAAAGAAACAATCAAACAAATCCAGAATATGAAATATTTCTCAAGACAAATGGTGCAATTTTCCAAACAAATAAAAAAATTTGGAGGAGGGGATCTGTTACAGACTAGAGAATTAAGAGAGATTATAACAAAACAATGTGTTGACCCTGCACATCAGGAAGTAGATTGAAACAACAGACTGACAATAAATTCTGAAACTTAGATTTTATTTTATCTTTTCTTCTTCTTAGAGTACTAAAGGAAATAAAAGCTTTTTAAAGGGACAATAGAAAAAATTCATTATCCCTTGCTTGGTGCATCAAATCCTGGTACAAATATATTATTACCCACTGTTGTCTATATTTTAGCCACAGTGAGTTTATTGCTATTCCTAGAACCTTCCAAATCCATTCTCTTTTAGGATGTTTGCCGTGGTTCCTTCATATACCTCCAGGCTCAGTTCAAATGCCATCTCTTCTGAGAGATGTTTCCAAGTACCTAATCTAAAATAACTCATCCCACTGCATTTTATTTCACATTTACTCTACTTATCCTCTTCTAAGCACTTATCATTATCTTTTATTTTTTTATTTCTTTATTATCTGTCTTTATATGCACAACCATCCCCGACTAGAATATAAGTTCAGGGATCTTGTCCATATGGTCTATTGTTATGGCCATAGTGACTCAAACCATAATTGACACTCAGTGGGCATTCAATACATACTTGTGGCTTGAAAAATTATTTTCCCTGTAGGTCAGAAGCCAACCCTTGTTCTAGTCAAATGTGTACAGCAGATGGGGAAGGAACAGGACCACATGGTACTGTGGCAGTGTGCACAAAAGCCAACATCAACATCACATCCAGGCTCCACTGTCCCAGGGGGCTGTCCCGTAGGCGGCTCCTTGGAACTTCGTCTGGCTGGAGCCTCAGAAGAGACCGCATAAAGCCCAGGCCTCCCGGTCAACCCTCTCTCCACCAGGGCTGACCATAATAAAGGGCATATGGGGAAGGCCACCAGGTCATTTGAGTGGGGACATTTTCTTTGCTGTTCATATAGTCTTATTTGAAGAAACTCAGTTCTTGCAAGCAGGTGACTTCCAAATGGCCTGAGCAGTCAGGGAGCAGGGGCCTATCAAAAGTGAGCTCTCCTCACCCTCCTCTAGCTCTGTGCTTGAAATCAGAAGCTCTGGCTCAGTCAAATTCAAGGGCAGAATCACACCTCAAGTCCACAGTGCTTCGTGCAACACCCGCACAGACAAGCTTCTTAGTGGGCCTGAAGTTGAAAATTTTTTGATGTTGATAGAAATATATATTATGTCATGACTTTATTTCATAATGTGGCATCAACAGGAATACAAATTATAGTATTATTAGAACATTTTTCAAATATATTTTGTGTTGAGATGTCTTGATTGAAATTGGAGATGGCAGTGTAATAGAAACAGTCAGGCATCCAAAAATGAATAATAATGGTAATACTCGAATAATATAACACTATTAACATAATACAGTCCTAAGTTAAACAAAAACACCCTTCGTGTCTGTGGTGGTTTTTTTAAAAATATATTTGAGAGAGAGAGAAACATCCATTTGTTGTTTCACTTATTTATGCATTCATTGGTTGATTCTTTTTTTTATTTTATTGATTTTTTACAGAGAGGAAGGGAGAGAGATAGAGAGTTAGAAACATCGATGAGAGAGAAACATCGATCAGCTGCCTCCTGCACATCTCCTACTGGGGATATGCCCGCAACCCAGGTACATGCCCTTGACCGGAATCGAACCCGGGACCACTCAGTCCGCAGGCCGACGCTCTATCCACTGAGCCAAACCGGTTTTGGCCATTGGTTGATTCTTATATGTGCCCTGACCGGGGATGGAATCTGCAACCTTGGCATATTGGGGTGACACTCTAACCAACTGAGCTACCAGACCAGGGCAAATAATAACATTCTTTGGATCAATATCTTATTAATCCTCATCATATCCAGAGAAATTCTAAGGTGAATAAGCTACACAAGGGTATTAAATAACTTGGATAAAACCATTGAACATGTCAAAACAAAACTCAGGGCTTCTACCCAAAAAAAACACACCAAAAAACTATTTATCCATCCAGTCACTCAGTAAGCACTCTTTTGGAGCCTATTATGTGTCAATTATAATGCTGAATGAATCAGACAAGAACCCTGTCTTCATAAGATATTTTTAAAATTATATTACCCACCTATCTAACTCTACATTTTATAGAAGAAAAAACATTAAGGCTTGTGAAGCTTTTCAAGACACAGAAATCCCTTAGCTGGTCATGAAAATAGCCTAAGAGATCAAACCACATCTTTTCAAGCCAACCATCTGACCCTGATATCAGCAATGGCATTATTGATCAGCTACATGGACAATTACTTACAACTTCTGAATTAATTAACTTGTATAAAAATATGATATTTCACTCCTGCTTCATCTGCTTTCCTTCTTGATCTTTCTCTGGAGAAACAGTTTTCAAATTTTTGGCTTAAACTCTCTTGAAGGTAAAAAAAAAAAAAGAGTATTTTTTCAAACAAATGTGAGGTCAAAGTAAACTGTGGTTTCAAGTTTCAATTGTGTGAGCTAAGAAGGGAAGTGGGCCAACCCTCCTGGGGGATCCCATCTGTCCTGGTTCCAGTAACCAACTAAACTGCTGCTTTGACATTCCAGGGAGTTGGGATCTATTCTTCACTGGAGAAATCCCAAACTGTCTGACAAAACCTAAAGCATTTGACCTTTCCTGTCTTATTTCTTTCATTATTTAAAATGAAAAGAGAAAAAGAAGAATGAGAGACCAAGCACAACTATACAAAAATTTGCTTATCAGACTCAATCATCAGCAGTACCTTAAACCTTTTTGAAATGTGTGCACAAAATTGTTAAGTTAGGGTGAAACTGGGCCAAAGTGAAATGCAAACTCATATTTCAGAGAGTCATTCTTGTTATGGGCCTCCAGTGGTTAACAGGAGCTCCAAAGCTTGCATGTATACATTTTAATATTTCTATAGCTTACCCTGTCCCTACATAAAGAAATCAGTTATGCAAATTCCAGAGAAAAACTAAATGACAAAAAATATGAAACTTTAAAACATAGACATTTTTTAAATTGATTTCAGAAAGGAAGGGAGAAGGAGAGAGAAATAGAAACATCAACGATGAGAGAGAATCACTGATTGGCTGCCTGCTGCAAGTCCCCGACTGGGGATTGAGACTAAAACCTGAGCATGTGCCTTGACCAGAAATCGAGCCATGACTTCCTGGTTCATGGGTTGACTCTCAATCCCTGAGCCACACCAACCGAGCAATAATATGAAACTTAAAGAAAATGAAATCTAACATGTTCTATCTGGAAGATTGTGTGGTTCTGGGAAGATAAATAAACACCAATCAGAAATAATATGTACCTCTATGTCCATAACAGTGCTATTTATAATAGCTAAGATCTAGAGACAGCCAAAGTATCCATCAATAGATGAATGGATAAAAAAGTGGTGGTACATTTACACAATAGAATACTATGCAGTTGTGAAAAAGAAGGATCTCTTACCCTTGAGACAGCATGGAGAAACATGAGAGTATAATGCTAAGTCAAATAATCCAGACACAGAAAGACAACTATCACATGGTAACACTTATGAGCAATCTAATGAACAAAATTAACTGAGGAACAAAACAGATCCAGGGACACTGAAGCATATAACAGACTGACATATTTCAGAGGGAAGGAGGGGGGTGAGAAGAGATTAATCAAAGAACTTATATGCATATATGCATAACCCATGAATAGAAAATAGTGGTGCAGAGGCCCAGGGTGGGTACAGGAGCCAAGTGGAGGAGGTCAATGGGGGGCAGGGAAGGGGACATCTGTAATACTTTCAACAATAAAGATAAGTTTTAAAAAAATAACGCTAGGTAGACTAAATCCAGTAAAAAAACCCATCAGTATTTTATATATAACATTGTATCAATTTTATTCATATAAAATTATAGTATGTAATCCTATATAATAAAAGCCTAATATGCTAAGTGTCTGGTCATCCGTTCAACCAATCAAAGCATAATCCTATCTAATAAAAGAGAAACATGGTAATTGGCGTATGACCGCTACCCTTCCCATTGGCTAATCAGGGCAATATGCAAATTAACTGCCAGCCAAGATGGCAGCCGGCAGCCAGGCAGCTTGAAACTAACATGAGGCTTGCTTGCTTCAGTGACGGAGGACTCCAATGTTCCCCGCCTGCCGCTGCAGGTCTCTGAGCTGCAACTCTAAGCAACTATGTAACAAATATAGAAGCTAAACAAAACCCCAGAAACCTGCTTTAGTCCACCGGGCTTCAGCCAGCAGGATCACAACATTGTAAGTGCAGGCCAGAAGCCTACTTTCAGCAGCAGAGGCCTAAGAGCTGGAGCCAAGCCTGAAAGCTAAAGCTGGCCCAGAATAAAAAAAAAAAAAAGAAAAATAGGAGCGGCTGGGAGCTTCAGTCACCCCCAGCCTGAAAACAGCCCTCAGCCCCTCACCCAGACTGGCCAGGCACCCCAGTGGGGACCCCTACCCTGAAGGATGTGTGACCAGCTGCAAACAGCCATCAGCCCCTCACCCAGGCTGGCCAGGCACCCCAGTGGGGACCCCCAACCTGATCCAGGACACCCTTCAGGGCAAACCAGCCGGCATCCACCCATGCACCAGGCCTCTACCCTATATAGTAAAAGGATAATATGCCTCCCAGCACCGAGATCAGCGGAGCCGCGAGGCCTCCCGGCACCGGGATCAGCGTGACAGGGGGCAGCGCCCAAACCCCCTGATTGCCCTGCGGCTCTGTGTGTGACAGGGGGCGGGGCCACAACCTCCCTATCCACCCTGCTCTGTTCGTGACAGGGGGTGGTACCCCAACCCCCTGATGGGCCCTGCTCTGTGAGTGACAGGTGGCAGTGCCCAACCCCCTGATTGGCCCTGCTCTGTGCGTGACAGGGGGTGGTGCTGCAACCTCCCCATCGACCCTGCCTTGAGTGTGACAGGGTACGGTGCCCCAACCCCCCCAATCGGCCCTATCCTGAGCATGACTGAGGGTGGCATCACAACCTCCTGATCTGCCCTGCACTGTGCATGACAGGGGGTGGCGCCCCAACTCCCCAATCGGCCCTGCTCAGAGCCTGACCAGGGGCTGCACCTAGGGATTGGGCCTGCCCTCTGCCACCCGGGAGCAGGCCTAAGCCAGCAGGTCGTTATCTCCCGAGGGGTCCCAGACTGCGAGAGGGCACAGGCTGGGCTGAGGGACCCCCCTCCACCCCGAGTGCACAAATTTTTGTGCACCGGGCCTCTAGTATCTTAATAATATGCTAAGGCTGCTCAACCACTCACTACAACGTGCACTGACCACCGGGGACAGACGCTCAACACAGGAACTGCACCTGGTGGTCAGTGCCCTCCCACAGGGGGAGTGCCGCTCAGCCAGAAGCCAGGCTTATGGCTGGCAAGTGCAGAGGTGGTGGTGGGAGCCTCTCCCGCCTCCCCAGCAGCACTAAGGATGTCTGACTGATGGCTTAGGCCTGCTCCCCACAGGGCTCCTGGACTGTGAGAGGGTGCAGGCCAGGCTAAGGCCCCCCCCCCACACCCACTAAGTGCAAAAACTTTGTACACCGGGCCTCTAGTGTATACTAATTCCATTTTATATATCTTATACATTAATATACGTATATTCTATATAATTAACAGTTAATATTTAATATTCATAATTAGTCATATAACCTGTCTAATAAAAGAGTAATATGAAAATTAACTGTCACTTCGCAATAAAGATGGTGGCACCCATAGCCAATAAGGAGGGAATATGTAACTTGATGCAACAAAGATGGTGGCACTGGCCAGAGTCACAGAGCCAGCTGGAGTGGACGGGAGGCTTGGCTTGGCTTCCTGGGTTGCCCCAATAACCCAGGAAGCGAAGCCAGGCTTCATGGCCGCCACCCAGACAAAACCATAGTGGCAGGGCCGAGGCAGAGGCAGTTAGGGGTGATCAGGCCGGTGGTGGAGGAAGTTGGGGGTGAGCAGGCCAGCAGGGGGGTGTCAGTTGGGGCCAAGCAGGCCAACAGGGGGACAGTTGGGGGTGAACAGGGTGGTAGGGGGGCAGTTGAAGCCAAGCAGGCCAGCAGGGGCGGGGAGTAGGGGATGAGCAGGCCAGCAGGGGGGGCAATAGGCGGTGAGCAGACTGGTAGGGGGGTAGTTGGGGGTGATCAGGCCAGCACTGGGGTACAGTTGGGGGTGATCAGGCCAGTGGGGGTGCATTTGGAGGTGAGCAGGCTGGTGGGGGGCAGTTGGGAGCAATCAGGCCAGAAAGGGAGGACAGTTGGGGGTGAGCAGGCTGGCAGGCAGAGTGGTTAGGGGAGATCAGGCAGGCAGGCAGGTGAGTGATTAGAAGCCAGTGATCCTGGATTGTGAGACGGATGTCCGACTGCCTGTTTAGGCCCGATCCCTGGGGCAGTCGGACATCCCCCAAGGGTCCCAGATTGAAGAGGGTGCAGGCTGGGCTGAGCGACACCTCCCCCACATGAATTTTGTGCACCGGGCCACTGGTTAAATATAAATATGCTTCATAAATTATAGATAGCTGTATAGATATGAATATATAAATGTATAAATATGAGATTTCAAAAAGGACTACAGTGGGGCCTTGACTTAGGAGTTTAATTCTTTCTGAGACTGAGCTTGTTAAGGAGCTTGTTAAGGAGCTCGTTAACTCAAATTACTCTGTCAAGTCAATGCAAAAAATCGGCCGAGAGACAGCTGGTATCTCAAAAAACTCGTTAGTCGGGACACTCGTAAGTCAAGGCCCCACTGTATTTGCCCTGGCTGGTGTGGCTCAATGCCTAGAGCATCAGCCCGAGCATCAAAGGGTCTTGGGTATGATTCCAGGTCTAGGGCACTTATCTGGGTTGCAGATTTGATCCTGGGCCAAGCTTGGTTGGGCACGTGCACAGGAGGCAACCAGTCCATGTGTCTCTCTCAAATGATGTCTCTCTCTCTCTCTCTCCCCGCCCCTTCCCCTTCCTCCTTAATCTTCCACTCTTTCTAAAAATCCATGAGAAAATATCCTCAGGCAAGGTTTAAATGAGAGAGAGAGAGAGAGAGAGAGAGAGAGAGAGAGAGAGAGAGAGAGAGAGAAAGAAAGAAGGACTATCTGGTTAATTATCTAATTTCTTTCTTTTTCTTGGCCATGAAGACCAAACATTAGTTGTTACTTGGAATATTTATATTTGTTTAGATTCATAAAGGGAAGAAGCTGAGATCAGCATTTCTGAAATTACAATAATTGTATTTCTAATATAGTGAATTATATTTATGAGTTTTCAGTTCTATTGCCCAAATAGGAAGAAAGGTAATAGATAGTTACTCTTTTCTCATTAAGTAGTCTCTGTACAAAGTGACATTGGGAAATGTATACAATTGACCAACCAATCACACAATACTGATTTTTACAACAATAGCAGTACTCATCCTGGCATGTTAACCTGCTTTTTCTTTTGTTTAGGAAGCTGTGTTGCAAATTCATGAGCCCTACGGAATCTTAACATCAGAATTGTTATTTTCTCATATAATTTACAATCAGAAGAACAGGAGGAGGAGGGGAAGGAGGGAGGAAAGGGGAAGGAGAGGATCATATAAAATTTATTTTTAAAAATTATCTACTCCCACTAAACTAACATATGTATCTTCAATTTTTCCATCATCCTTAAATCCTTGCACTTCCCTGCCTTCTTGTCTGGGATTGTGTTATTTCCTACTCAAGCAACACTCTAGTTTCCATTTTTACTTTTCAAATAATTTGGCTTCTCAGATATTTGAGTCTCTTCCAGCCCTCATTAGGAAATCACATCCCTTGCCTAACCCTGAGCCTTCTCACCATCTCCATCTCTCTCTCACTCTACTTCATCACTACTTCACAGTCACACATTTTACTGTCCTACTCCAATTACAAGCTGCTATTTTTTACTCATCCCCTCTGCTTTTCCTCAGTCTCATTAAATCTGCTACTTGATCTCAATGAGACTTGTAGTGCTTTGATGCCTCAATTTTCTTTCTATCAGCTTTCTTCCAATTTCAATTCCTTACACCACCACCCTAGGTCCATTCCTTTGAGCACATTATATCTCTTGCTCCCTTTTACTTCTCTCCCAGATTATGTCTCCATGTAAACTCTCATTTATATACCAGTTCTGCCAAAACATTTTCTATCCCTATGTCAGGGTTGCTAAGTTCTGATAAAGAAAATCATATAGCCATATAGATGTGAGTCACTGTGCGTTTTGGTTTTGAGTGTAACCTGGAATTCATGGTCAGTTCTCAATTGTACTGCATAACCCTCGTTGACACCCTAGTGTCTTTTCTCATTTTTTCAGAACTTTTATTTACCCAAAATTCAACTCCTACTTTTCTCTCTCCTAGCAACTAACCTACAAAACAAACAAACAAACAGTGAGGCAACATCAATTCATCTCATCTACATGTAGAACTACGGTGCTGTGTTTTTGAGGGAAATGATTTGGCTCAGAGATACAGGAGAGATGAAGAGATGGTCAATGCAGTCAGCAGATCTTCTGCTCCTGGGTTCTTCCAGGTGTGAATTGAAGCTGTTGTGAATTACCAATGGAGTCACAAGGTACTACTATCACTACTTCCTCTAACATTACCATGACTAGTTCTGCCACTGGTATTCATGCTGCTGTCATTAACTACCTTCCCATGTGCTCTCCCAACTTGTGAAGGAATTGCACATAAACACACTGAATTAGTTTTGTTATCAAAAGACTTAGGAAATGCAAGGCGGAGAAAAAAAAAAACCAAAAACCTCATATAGAAAGGAAAATTTTGAAAAATAATAGAACTCAGGCCTTTTGTAAATGACAGATCTTCCCTAATGTATGTAAAACATCATCTTAAAATTTTGATTTTGATTTTGTTCATTATAAAATCCTCTGTTTAATACTATATCTTTCAATACCCATCCCAAGAGTAACAAATAAATGAGTAAACTAATCAGTTTCAACTACTAACAAGGGAACATCTACGTTTATCCTCACTTTGATTTCAGCCAAATATCATAAATTATTAGAAAACTAGAGGACTGGTACACAAAATTCGTGCACGGGGGTGGGGGGTGGGGGGAGGGTCCCATGTCCCTCAGCCTAGCCTGCACCCTCTCCAATCTGGGACACCTTGGGGGATGTCTTACTGCTGGTTTAGGCCTGATCCCACAGACCCGATCTGGCAGTCGGACATCCCTCTCACAATCCGGGACTGCTGGCTCCCAACTGCTCACCTGTCTTCCTGCCTGATTGCTCCTAACCACTCCCCTGCCAGCCTGATTGATGCCTAACTGCTCCCCTGCTGGCCCAATCACCCCCAACTGCCCTCCTCTGCCAGCGTGGTTGCCCCCAACTGCCCTCCCCTGCTGGCCTGGTCACCCCCTATGCCCTCCCCTACTGGCCTGGTCGCCCACAACTGCCTTTCCCTGCCGGCCATCTTGTGGCTGTGGGCACCACCATCTTCGAGGGTAGAGCAGTCAATTAGCATATTCCCTCCGAATTGGCTGTGAGCGCCACCATCTTTGCGATGGCATGAGGATGAATTAGCATATTCCCTCTTTATTAGATAGGATATGTTTACAACTGTTCATCTGCTTCATTACAGGGCTGTTCTGAAATTGTTGCACATGATATCAAGCTTATTGGAAGTTTGTAGGTATCTGTAATTGTATTAACCCCAGATCACTTTCATATATAAAGTGAGCTAAAGGAAAAGTCTATCACTTGGTTTTAGATACCAACTGTAGATGGCTTATTTTAATGGGGGTAAAATGTTAAAAATAAAACCAAAGAAATAGGATTTAGCAGATTTATATTATAGTAAACTTATCATGGACCTATACATAATGGGACTGTAAAAAAAACATTCTAAAGGAAAAATTTGGATGCCCCAATAGAATGGTTGAACCTAGAATGAGGGAGTTGATCACCTCACTTTACTCTGCATTGGTAACACCAGACCCAGGTTGTCCAGTGTACAAAGTTGTTATAAACTTGAGCTTTGGAGATAGACAGTCCTGTGTCAGCATTCCAGACCTGCCACTTCCTGGTTCTGTAATTTTGTGCATTTTAAAATTCCTATGCCTCAGTTTCGTTGTTTATAAAGTGAATGTAAAATGTTTACCTCATTGTAAAGCACTTAACACTATACATAGTTTGTCATTAGTAAGCATCTGCTCTTATGTTACATACTAGAGGCCTGGTGCACAAGTTCGTGCAGAGCAGGGAGGGAACATAGGAGGTTGGCCAGCTGTGGGGACGGACCATGGGAGGTTGGCTTCCGACCCTGAGGAAGGAGTTGGCACTCGGCCTCCCTGGGAAAGGGGTCGTGTCTGTTGCCACCAACCCCTGGTTCCCCATCCCAGCCTGGGGCCCAAAGGCCCCAGTGGGATTGAGAGAGGAGGCGATGGTCACTGGGCACAGAAGGAACAGATGCTGATGCCGCCATCGGTGTCCTGCCACCTTGCAGTTCCCCTCCTCCCACCCTCCTCCTTCCCTTGTTGCCGCGCTGCCACTGTGGCAGGCAGGTGGCCCCTGGGGGAAGGGAGAGAATGGAAGCTTGTGTTGAGGCTGACTTTAAATAGATTGCAGCGAGGGAGCTGCTCTACTACATATGAAACCCTGACCCAGAAGCAGGTCGTCTACGAACAGTTTAGCACAAGGGGCTGATGAGGGCCGGCCAGCTGGGGGGAGGGATAATAGGAGGTTGGCTGTGGGAGTGCACTGACCACCAGGGGGCAGCTCCTGCATTGAGCATCTGCCCCCTTGTGGTCAGTGCACATCATAGCAACTGGTCGACCAGTCGTTCCGGTCATTCCAGTCATTCAGTCATAATGGTTGCTTAGGCTTTTATATAAATAGATTACCTAAGAGGATGATTAGAAACTGATGTGAAATCAGGGTGGGAAAGAGAATTATAAGACTGTCATATGAGGCAGAGTTGAAAGTTATGGTAATATTTAACCTTACCAGTGAGGAGGTTATGAGAGACAGCATAGAGGCCTTCAAATATATGAAAATATATCATGAGGAAGTGCATTTTAATGTGTACTGTATGCTGTTAATGACAGGAATAGGAAGCAACATGACATAGATTCAATTGATTAGTCATTTGGGGTCAGATAGTACCAGAATGTCATAATACTATGAATATATACCTGTCATGTGGTTAGGCAGACCACTGACTATCATTTATTTTTTAAATGAGGGTTACTGTATAGATGAAATAAAGTTGAATGTGTAAAGAACCAGTCAATGGCAACTACCTAAGGGCAACAAGCCCCAGCTATGGTGTTGTTTCTGCATGGACTCTGTGATCACTGAACAAAATACTGCAGAGGGGATTCAATTGGTCCAATTAGTGAACTTATATCCCCTCAAAGATATAAGATATCATTGTTAGAAAATGAGTGACCCAACTCTCACTCTCAAGCTCTGCCTAAAGAATCTCTCTCCTAGTAATTAATTATTATTATTTTTTAAAATATTTTTATTGATTTTTCACAGAGAGGAAGGGAGAGGGATAGAGAGACGGAAACATCGATGAGAGAGAAACACTGATCAGCTGCCTTTTGCACACCCCCTACTGGGAATGTGCCCACAACCAAGGTACATGCCCTTGACTGGAATCGAACCCGGGACCCTTCAGTCCACAGGCCGACGCTCCATCCACTGAGCCAAACTGATCAGGGCAGTAATTAATTTTTTTAAATTATTTTATTTCTTATATAGAGTTCAATAATAAACTCTGGAAACAAGGAAAGATCAAACAAACAAGCTTCCTGAAAACAAGATGAAAAATAAATATACTAAGCACAAGGGTAAAAGAATCAGTGAGGAAATATTAACAAGTCAAGTTTTCAATCAAAGACAAATAAAATCTGAAATACTACAGCCATGCCCTTGGGGTCCATACCTTGTGATAATGAATTCACTTCAAGCTTTTCTAAAATAACACCATTCTTTTAACATGGTTCTTTTGATACTTTTCATATGAGACTGAGGCAGTTCAATATTATAAATGATTTTACTAAGTGATATGGTATGTACAACAAGTTCCATTCATGGAATTCCTAAAACTAAATTTTAAACTCATCTGTATATAACTATACTTTAGACTCAAAGAATCAAAACCCAATAATAACCAATACAGCGTTAATGATGTCAGTGGTTTTACTTAGCTTGACTATAACTACTTAATTGTCAAAGAAATGGAAATTTAAGTGACTTGAAGCATTATATTGCATTTAATGATGTAGCAATTTTTTGACAGAATTTCCACTGTTGAAAAGGTTGTAGTGAAAATAAAACACTAATTAATGGCTAATGGCATTGTAAGTTAATCAATTCATGTAAAAAAAAATGTAGCCAAAAAAATCCTAAGGAGTCATATATTTTGAGTCAATAATTTCACTCCTAGGACTTATCTTAAGAAAATAATTAAGCATACTTAAAAAATGAACACTGTAGTATTAATAATTTTAAAAGAAAAGCTAGAAACAATCTGAGTATTTAACATTAATAAAATGCTTAATAAATTTTACCATGTGAACAGAAGAAAATGCTCTATAGCCAATTAGTTGTTCAATATTTAGCAAAATAGTAAAAAATCTGTTAAGTGAAACTTATAGAACAGATACAGTAATAATCAACCTTTAGGATATATAAACATGTTTAGCATTGACCAGGTGGCTCAGTTGGTGGGAATGTTATCCCATGCACCAAAGTATTGGGGGTTCAATTCCTGGTTAGGACACATACCTAGGTTATGGGTTTCATCCTTAGTTGGGGCACATATGGAAGGCAACTGATCGATGTTTCTCTCTCACATGGATGTTTCTCTTTCTCTCTCCCTTCCTCTCTCTTTAAAATCAATAAAAATATATTGATTTTATATTTAAAAATATAATATATCTATGTATAAGATGTAGAAGGCAGTTTAAAATTTAATTAAAATTATTAAATTTTCAAGACTTAGTTTTTAATTAATTGCCATTTTCAATTAAGAGTAATAAAAGACACATAATTGGCAGAATATATAAATTAATTATATAAAACTGACAATCAGGTGATACAGTTTTTTCTTATATTTCCATACAATGTAAAACTCCAAATTCTTTAAGTCTAAGGCTACCCTGATCTCAATCTAATCACTTTACCCTCCAAAGTTCAAAGTTCTTTTTCTATGTTTTTTATACTTTGTTAAGAAAAAAGTGATAATAATCCAGAAAATTTTATTATGAAATTTAAGACTTTAAAATATTATGAATATAAAAATGCCTAATCAGATACTGATTAACAAAAATATTAGCTGGAATAGAACAAGCAAAGATTTCCATTGAAGACAAAATCCTCTCCTTTGTAGAATGTTAGATAATGCCTGTGCATTAAGAAGGAAGTGCTATTTTCCCATGTGGCCCCTAAGCTAAGTGGGATGAACTCCTTGCTTACAGTAGTTAATTAGAATTACCTGATACTGTATATTGATGGATCTTTATTCAGTCCCTTGGTTCTTAACAAATAAAAAATCCATTTCCCTATGCTGACCCATTAATTGAAGTCATTCTTTTGGTTGTGTTTTGCTTTTTTAAAAAACATATGCAATTTTGTCACTGTAAATTTTAATTTCCCAAATGGCAAAATATTTCAGAATATCTCTAAGGTACTGGGAACTCGAGATCAGCCACAGAGGTATTACATGTGTGGCCACACTTCCCTCTGAAGTCTATCAAGGCCCTTCTAATTAGCCTTTTGCCACATGATATCTCACCAATTTCAAGAGATTTAGGGTTATTAATCCTCCACCAGCAATTGCATTATTAACATGATTGCGTTTAGAGACTTAAAATAACTAAGATAGATTTTAGAAGCCACTCTTTGGGTTAGTTTAATGGAAATTAATTTGGGCTATTGGGTGGATCATGCCCAAGTTAAAAGATGAGCTTCTTAGGCTTTGTTAGTCAACTTTGTTCTGTCTCAACTTCTCCCTAAATCATTGTTTTTCATTTTCTCCATATGCAAAACAGAGTTAGAAACATCTGTCGAAGCAACTTGCTCCTAGGAATGTTTGATGGATAATTAGTTATAAAGGTCATTGTACCTTGCTGGGCACGGGTAAAAAAAAAATATTGGTGGATTCACACATTCCTTCGTCTATTCTAATTATTTTTCTACATTCTTTGTGTGCTATTTTAACTCAGAAATTTGATTTCTTATGTGAACCACTTGTCATTCACTGCCACAATTTGTGAACCATTTATTATATTTTATTATATTTGCAAAGGCAACTTATACACTAATTACTAATCTCTCATGCATATCAAACTAAAAATATAACATAATAATAAAGACTTTATATGTATAAAGAGCTTTAGATATATACATTAATTATTTTTCTTTCTCAATGGAATATAATCTTATGTTGCAAACCCCAGATTATTCAGTGTTCTTGTAGTTTCACTGCAACTAAGTCAATATTTGATCAGGAAACACTTTTGTTCCAATAAAACCTAAAATAAAAAAGTTTTCTATGGTCTCTACAAAGTCAGTTACATTGCTCTTATTTTATTTCTTCAAAGAAATTTGAAAAAGCTCTGGCATTTTAAAATCTCGATATTCATTTCTATTCCTAAAAAAAAGCCACTTTATTGGGAAAGTAAAATAGTGTATTCACTGTGGAGTTATTGAATTGATATACTATGTATTTCTCATTTATTAGTTTAATTTTGTTGTCAGCTATCCTACTGTAACATTATATTTCCCATGGGTTCACATGAGACTTTGCTCTCATTTTTTAGCTACTTTATTACTATGTATTTCCTTCTTATCATTACTTATTTAAAGCTTTTGCCATACCCATTTGATTTGAATGAATTTGTTGAATATATGTTTTCTCTTTATAATCAAGCTCACCTTTAGATGGTATATTTACATTAGATTTTTATATAATATGAATGAGATCCATAATTTAGAGAATACCCTTAATTTGTTTTTCCTTATCTTTTATAGCTGGATAAAGTGGAAGGTGTGAAAAGGAATAATCTGTCTAACTTCCATCTATCAGCCACTATCCTTCTTCAAAGAAATTCTAACATAACAATTCTTTAAAAAATAAGGTGTAAGCCTACCTACCTTAATTTTAAGATGCAGTTTATGAGTCACTGTATTTTTACCACTTTTTTGTGTATGTAATTTGGAGATGTGAAAAGCTAGAAGCTGAGGTTCCTGTGTTAGGAATCTGAAGAATCACTAAGTCTGCATTAGTCTTTCTTATAATATATAGCAACCTGCTTCAGTAAGGTGGCAGCTCATATTACTGCTCATTCATATTTGGTAACCTACTCTACAGGGTCCCTTTTTGTGGGAGGATTACACATGCCCATTTTATTGAAGTAAGACATGGACACATGATTTGCTTTTCCCAACTGATGGCAATATTCCATCATGGATACTCCATCAGCTGGAATCCTGAGATGAAGATGACATGGCGCAGAATCACAGAACACTCATGTTAGACATGGAGAGTGAGATGAAATATTACTTCATCATTATAAGGTACTAGGATTTGGGGGAGAGGTATCTGCTACTGCAACATACCTTCACTTCTCATATCTGACAAAAGCATCAATGTTGGGGTACTTTGAAGGACCAGGCTGAAAGAGGAGCCACTCTTTCACAAACAAACAAGCAAACAAGCAAACAGTAAGTAATACGACAGAACATGCACAAGAAGCAAGCACCTCAATTCAGTGGTCTTAAGTTAGTTATGGAACTAAGTGACTTACTGAAAGAGATTCAAATAAGTCAATGTTATAATAATTACATCCTGCTAAAGCAGTGGCATTCAACCTTCCTAATGCCGCGACCCTTTAATACAGTTCCTCATGTGGTGGTGACCCCCCAACCATAAAATTATTTTCGTTGCTACTTCATAACTGTAATTTTGCTACTGTTATGAATTTTAATGTAAATATCTGATATGCAGGATGTATTTTCATTGTTACAAATGGAACATAATTAAAGCATAGTGATTAATCACAAAAACAATATGTAATTATATATGTGTTTTCCGATGGTCTTAGGCGACCCTTGTGAAAAGGCCATTCGACCCCCAAAGGGGTTGCGACCCACAGGTTGAGAACCACTCATCCTTTAGCAGATAAAGGATTAAAGCAAATGTCAAAGAAATGATACTCACTTAGAGGAATCTTGAAGCATAAGGTTCCAGGGATTGGGTCAGACTTGAACAAGTCTGTGTTAAGATAGTGACTCTACATGGAGGTTCTACACAGCATTTAGAAGGGAAAGAAGCTCAGGTCTAGGGAAAGCAATGACAAAGACTGAAGGGTTAGGGAAGGGGTAGTGGATATTGGATTAAATGGTGAGGATGATCAGAGTTATGGAAAGAATTAAATTTCAATAGCTCAGAGGAAGGAATTCAGTACTAATAACTATGAATCCTCAAAGTATTGGAGCCTAAAAGGTGCTGTTAATGCAGTGCGGGATCTGCTAAAGAAGTTCATTGTTATGAGCAGTTCTGCCTATCTTCTGTATCTCAAGAGCTCTGCAGTCCTAGAGTTTATGAGCTAATGGTTTCCCCCAGACCAGTGGCCTAGAGGCGCACCTAGATTGTGAAAAAACAACAACAACAACACACACACACACACACACACACACACACACACACACACACACACACACCAGGACTGGCATTTACATTATTGGTGAAAGCACACGGACGCCTACTGCCGGCAGTGTACCTGGGTGCACAGATCACTCCGCCCTAATGAGGAATGCTACTTTCAGTATCTGCAAGTTTGTGCTGTGAAATTTCCAATCAAGTACATGGAAACAGAACCTAAGACTATTCAGGACTCTAATTAGTGATCATATCCACAGAATAAGCCAGTGAGTGAACCAGATCTGCCCAATTCAGATCCATTCCATCCTTACAGCAACAATATTATTATGCTCAATTTGCAAATGAGAGAACTGAAGCTCCAGAGGTACAGTAACTTGCCAGAGACCACGTAGCTAAAGATGGGGAAGGTGGGGAGAAAGAGGTTTTGAGCCCAAATGATCTAGCTTCAGAGCCCATGCTTCTTAACCACTAGCTAAACTGCAGCCCATTTTACAGTTTAAATCTATTTAGTTGTGAATTTCTTTGTGATTAAACACAAAATATGCTAAAATGGGGAAAACATATATAATATATATTTTTCATAAAGCCCCAATGACCCTTCCCCTTACATTTTACTTGGCCATGGGAGATATGGTCTGATTGTGAAATGAAATAATCAAGAGAGCCCCTGTTCAGCATTCACGGTAAGCCAAAGCACCTTAAATTTAATTAAGGTTCTATAAAACTTTAGGCTATATCTCTATGAAAGGAGTCAAGACCAGAAAAGACCACCAGGATAATTTGGCAGGGGAGAGAGGGGGATGCTATTTTTCTCCTTTCCCTAATTTATCCAGTGAGCTGACAGCAGTTCAGGTGCTGTCCCTGCATAATTTGTGAAAATGAGCCCATTCTTGGCTTTATGTGGGCTGATGGAACCAGATTCTACTTGATCCTCACCTCATTATTCAATGGCAATGCACACCCTGGGTCAGCAGTCAGCAGCAGTGTGAGGAGAGGTGAATGGCTGGCCCATTACCCCTGATAAGCCTTTTACCAAAGACAGCTCACACTGAGAGGCGAGAACAAGACTCCGACCAGCTACAAAGTGGGTTTCCGATAAAAATTCATTACTGTCCAAATTTAGCTCAAAGACCAAAGAGTTATCCTGAGGAGGCTGGAGTGAAGTTCACCTAATTATCAATTACACTGCATCTTCCTTCCTCTTCTCTCTCATTTAATCTCTTAAATTCATCTTTTGAAATGCTAACCGTGTGGATGTTTTTGATCAGAAACACAACCAAGCATGGAATTGTAAGGGAAAGGGTTAAAAGATAAACTGTCCTAGAGAGAGCTTTCATTATGAGAAATGATCTCTGATGTGTAATCTATAGAGCTTACAGATTACCGGGAAAGAAAAATGAAAGCTAGCAAGGCAATGAGGACTGTCTACAATTGTACCCTGCAGGGAGGCTCCATTATCTCACAAGCCTGAGGTATGAACCTTAGTTCAAATAGGAACCTTAGTTTAAAAAAAGTAAACATGTGGAAGAGGCGAACTGATGAGGAGAGAGGGAAGACAGAGGTTTTCATCTTAGCTTTCTCTAGTTTGATGTTAATTCTTTGCGTTGGGGAGGGGAGCTGTGTGATTTTCATAAGCGAAAGAGTAGTTTTGTCATCTTAGCAGGAAGAAAGCCTCTCTCTGCTGCCTTTTAAGGGATTTTTAGAGAAGTGAGATTACACAATCTTCCAAATAATTCCTATAATCCTAATTTTTGCTAAATGTTCACAGCATGTTTTGATCAATATTGAAATGTGATGAAAGTGGACAGGTATTCTAGGATTGGGAACAGCATTCAGAATCTTTATCAAGGATTCACAGAAACACATTTCCCTCTGTCTCAGAAACTGTGGCACCCGTGGGTGGCAGCCTTTCAGCTACCAAATCAGTCTGTCCAGGAGAAATGACTGGCCAGACTGCCCACCTAGGTGGACCCATTGCAAGAATAAACCCTGAGTCACCCAGCAGGGAGAGAGACCCTTGCCAGCCCTCTGCCCTCTGACTAGTTCAAGAAAGGAAAAGCTCCTACTGAGCTCCCACCCTGAGTGTCTGCATGCAAAGCTTCAGAGGCCTTTGGAACTTCCCTGGGATTCTGGAGAAACTGGAAGCAGCTAGAAATAATTAATAATAAGAGTAATAATAATAATGTAAATAAATAAAAAAAGAAGTATATGTGGCTGTTTCTTCACAACTAAAATAAAAAAAATCTCCTCCCTCAGACCAGAGAACATTATGACTTGCCCGCAGCAACTCAGATATACCCCACCAGATAGGTTTCACAGTATAAAACCAGAGGCTCTCCCTAATGTGCCCCAAGTCTGCTACACATCAGCATGCCTTGCAAGTATGTGCAGTGATGCATTCTACATGGATTTTGAGAACTCAGGATCAAGGACGCAGCACTGTACCTGATGACTTCAAGGGAACCTTGATGGAATTGGGGTGTGGACACTCTGGGTTTGATTTATTTTTCAGGCTTTGCATTAAAGGTAATTGTAACACATGCTAGCAGGCTGAAATATAGTGTGGACACACATACAGAAAACAACCAATACTTAAATGTATGTGTGCAATATCTTCGATAGTCCTCTTGTAGACATCTCACATTAATTCCACTATGTCCTGGCTGCTAAAAAATAGAGTTGGAAGGAAGCCTTTGGGCTATTTAGAACATATTACCATTGGATGATTTTCAATTTGCCACCTCTGGAGGAGAGCATATCTGGGTGTGAAGTAATGTTAAGACTTCTGAGAAAAACCTGAAAAGCAACCATCGTCCTAATCAGAAAGTAGATTTTGTTATACACATCAGCCATGCCAAGACTGGTCAAAAACGGAGACTGAGATGGTGGGTAACATGGCTGGAAACATTTGTTGAAATGAATTGAAAGACGGATGACTCCCATTGGTCACTGCTAAAACAATAATAATTCAAAAAAACAAAAACAAAAAGAAAACCAAACCAAGATGAATATAGTTGGAGTGGTCACATTTCTAGTTGCCTGATTTTAGGCAGCCCCTTTCCTTGAGACTCATTCTCCTTGAACTAATATAAAATAAGGACAGTGATAACATTTGACCAACATATTTCATAAAGTTATTAATATACTTGAACAAAACATGGGAAAGCCCTTTCCACACTGTATAGTGGCACCCATCAGTGAGTGAATCATGTGGTATTGATTTACATGTGTAACTATACGTACAGTTGTGTTCCCTGGAAATGCAAGTTCTTAGAGGCGAGATTGCCATTTTAGGTTAGCTTTGGAGAACTGTAATTCAGGACAGCTCCCTAAAGAAGGTATCAAGCGTTTTGTGGCCATTGGAGTAACTATGTGGTCATCAAAAGGGTTCCTCCACTTTCTGCATCCTCAGTGACAAACTCAGCATTTGTCAAAAATCACTTACTCTAACAAAATAAATAAAAATGCTCCCAGAGTTTCCCATTTGCTTTTCCCCCGCAGTCGTTCTCTGTTAAAATACACAATCCATGCATTGTTAGTTGTTCAGTGGCTTCAAATTATTTTACATTGCAGCAGGGGGATAAACGTGGTTACATGGAATAGTTAAATTAGATGAGGACAGCCTCACGTGACTGAAGACAACACAACCATGTTTAACTGCTCTTTTCAACGCTGGCTCCCTGACAGAGTTACATCCATGCTTGGAGTCTCAACTTCAATGCTACCTTCTTCCTTGAGCCTTTTCTGGTTTCTCCCAAACAAGAATTGATCTTGCCGTCTCATGAATTTCCATGTCACTTTGTCTTCAATTCTTCCTTGGCACTGAACTCAACGTAATGTTTTATATCTTCTCTAGGATATGCCACTTCAATATTCACTTCTTTCTCTTGTCTGCACTATGCCATCCTAAGTTTTACACATAGTAGTTGCTCAATAATTATTGATTAATAAATGAGTGAATGTGAATACAATTTAAATGTATGTGTGTTTTGCTTGTACTGTTACATAGAAAACCAAGGTTTACTAGGTGTCCGAAGAAAAGTGATCCAGAGCCCACCTTAGACTGGCTCTCGGCTGGGCTGTCACTGTGAGATCTCATTAAAGAGTCCAGGCCCTGAGGGCGGTGAGCATCAAATCCCCACCACATCAAACTTCCAAGCTCCCCATAGGTGTGTTTTGAAGAGAAGAGAAGGTTATAGTTTATGTGTGGCACGAATTTCTGCTCCACCAGGCTCTCCGGAACCTTGAAATTCAAATATTTAGGCGTCTGACATCCTCATTCACTGGCAACATGACTTTTGAGCTTCTTCCATCCTTTTCTCTTTCATTTAGCCCTAGTTCCATAAATGCTTCCTTTGTGTTCTGCTGTAGCTGCCGCCTTCGTTAGAAATTTTTGCTTTGATTAATTATTGAGCCCTCAGTGCAAAGGGTTTTCTACTCTGCAGTTCTCATTACTGAGGTCTTTCTTGCAGCCGCCCGCTCTGCTAACCCTGATGTAGGGCTCAGTGAACACTACATCGTGAGAGGGTTTCACACACACATAATCAGCTGTTTTTCCAGGGTGCTTTTTACATGAATATGACAGAAAAAGGATTTTGTAGACATTTTCTCGTGTGTGCATGTGTGTGTATGCACACACACATACACACACACTCACACACACACGTACAGCATGTCACCCAAAAATGTATGTACACTTTAACAGCTGGTAGCTCAGTTTTGAAAATGAAATGCATTTTAATTATTACCTTTATAATTATTCAGTCTTTGAATGCATCTAAGTACAGTAGACAGCAACATTGGAGCTGGGATTTCTCTTCGTTTCTGCTCAATCTATTTTTTTTCCTACTTTAGTTTTACATGCCAAATTTCTGACCATTTGATCTGTGGAAGAGAAAGCGATTTTCATTTATTTATTCTAGGCATATTGCTTATCACTGACTGCTGTATCCACTGATATATTCTTTGGGATTTCCTTCAGCTACTCACCAACCCCGTTTTGTCGCTCTATGCAGCAAAATTCCCTTTGACGATTTGAAAATCACCTAACAGGATTCTTAGTCTTATTCACAGCCTTATATCCAATTTCCTTCCCTCCTCTCTCCCCTGACCCTGACAGGGAATGTCTGCGTACCGAGAAAGGTCTATTTCAGGGGAGGATGGAAAGAATTTGGTGAGGCGATGATAAGCATGACAGTTCTGACACTCCAGGGACACTTTTCCACTTTATCAAACATAAAGCTGACGGGCTTGGGAAGGGTCTTTCCTGTGATATTTCTAAAAACTTGAAAAGATCAGACACTTGACAACATCACTTTAATCCAGTGAATCAGTCACGTGGTTACATGCTCTCCTTAGTTTTGTTTCTGAACAAAGATGAATTTCCACCTCCACCCGTACCCCCAACCCCCTTTTTTTGACTTGGATCTTTTCATGCCTCTTTGGAAATCCTGGAGAGGATGAGAAAGAATCACAGGACACCTGTGCAGGAAGTGTGCTCTGTGACATGCCCCCGCCCAGAACAGGTCTTCCTCCAACTTGACTCAAACCCCAGGAACTACTAAGAAATTAATCCACGGCTTGGGGTTCCACTACCAATGAATTACACAGACTGCACAGAGGTCTTTTCACTGCTCTCAGTACCTAGAAAATAAGGATAATTAGTTTCCATTGTCCTCCCTCACAAGGATACCATGGAAATTAATAACCTAATATCTTTAATTTGCCTCATCCCCTGGCACAAAGGTATGGACAGAGTACAAAGAATCACGCTGACCATTTTGTTTCTGATGACATGACTTTTTTCTTTTTAATTTCCCACAATGAAAAACTAGTTAATTCTCCTGATGTGGAATAGAGTACTTCTATCTGCCATGGTCTGATTCATGTCAGAGCCTTTCCAGTGAGAAGAAATTCACCACGTACTCTTGCTCACACACCATTCTCCCTTCCCCTTCATAGTCAGTTTCCAATTATCATGGCTGTTATCAAAAAGACCGGAGAAATGCAGCCCGCTCAGCGGTTGAAACATATGTCTTTTCTCTTTTTTCTTCTCAAAGCCCATTGCTCCAGAAGGCATAGCTGACCAAGAGGAGGTCAGGCGAGTGAGGGGGGCATACCCATCAGATCTAGGGTAGCAGTGGGGGAGTGACAGGTTTGGGCAGAGTGGGCACATATTTATACAGAAGGAAAGACAGTGCTCAATAGAATCATGTGAGCTAGCAGCCAAAAGCACCGAAGCTTATTCTGAGCAGCATAAAGATGCACCATTTTACAGGCTATATTGGTGGCTATCCTAATGATAATGCTCCTAGCATTTATCTTTTCAGATTTAGAGGCACATTGCTAGAAGAGTCTATTCAATTCAAAGGAACTCACAAAACAAAAGTGTACCCGTTATGAGATGGGGTATTTTGTAATGAGAAAAGGTTAAAGAAGTTTCAATATATTCATCTTAGGTTGGTGTTGGCTGGGTTGTATACTGGAGATAATTACACTTTCCCAATAATTAAAAACATCTATAGAAATGGATGGAGTTTTTGTCAAGAATGCCAGGAGCGGGTAGCATAAAACAGAGCAAAATGGTCAGAAAGGGCCTCCGCCTTCCTGATTGGGAGTATCCGTGAAACGCTCATGGAACAATGTCTGAAAAGATAACAAACAACACCGAATCAGAAAGAAAATTAGAGCTTTTTAGCAATTAACTAAATTGCAAATTAAGTAAATTAAATTAGTAAATAACTGCTTTTCTCTTTGTTACTGTATCTCATTAACGCCTGTTATTTCGTCTCCCTTGGCTTTTAATGAGTTCCATGGAATCTAGGTTATAACCAATGGACCTAAGAAATGTCTCATGCTTTTTCACACTCAAATGATTTAGCCGGGTGAACACAGACTTTGTCAGGGAACGAATGAAATCTCTTTGCTCAAATTTGACAGGCAGATGCGTGGTTTGAAGAAGTAATGTCTGTCAAGTGGTCACGTGGCCTCTAACATGTGCTTCCCATGCTCCCATAACATTGTTTGAATAATTTATTGACAAAACAATGAACCCACATTTATTTATACAACTTCTTACTCATGGCACAGTATGGTCATACCAGTTCCCTTGTCCCCCAAGTTGTATGGGGACTCTGTGGAACCAACCCAGGCAAGTGCCTCACACTCAGGTAGGTGTCACAGTTTGGAAACACTGAGTGTAGGAACTGTTTAATCTTAGAAGGGGCTGCTTGCAAATCTGTACATCCTCCCTTCTGGAGAGGAAGATTAGTTTTTTGTTTTACCCTAAAAGGTATGCAAATCTTCTCTGGTGAGAGGCTTGACTATTTGTGAAAGTCTATCTGGATCTCTATCTCTAGAGAGATACTAACTCTAACTTTTAAGATTTTTTTGTAAAGCATATGCCATTCCAGAAGACATGCAGAAATGCCAGAATTATGAGAAATTATCTCTCAACACCATGGAATGCACTTTGAAGGCAGAAACCTGGGTTCAAATACTAATTCCAATAGTTTGCATAGATTCTGTCAACACTAAACCACTCATCAGTAAATATATGGATTGCTTCATTGCTGCACAACTCTCTAAAAGTTGCAATACAGAACTTAGCACAAGGCAGAGCATATATTAAATGCTCATTAAACTTGATTACCTGCCTTCCTTTTGTCTCCCAAGTGCAGTAAGCTTTGGAAATGGCTCACTCACTATATGGTATACTTTGTATTGCTTTAGGTTGCAGAGGATGGATTACCATAACATCTATTTTAAGTAAAAAATAATTAACATGTGCAATATGTTTGTCCTAGAAAATAAACAATTATGCATTAGCTTTCTGAGCTTTTGTAAGCTATCTGACCTATTTGGGTTACAATTTCTTCATTTTAACATAAGAAAATTCTCCTAAATGATCTCTAATTGCTCTCTTAAATTCTAAGTCATGTTTCCTTATAAATATTTCCATCAGGTAGAGCGTAATGCTTTTTAATTTAATTTATTTTATGTATTTTTCTTGGGCTATAAATTGAATGTTTACAAATACTGCAGTTTTTAAAATTTCCTTCTGCTAGCAACAAAGTGCAAACACCCTCACAATCAAACAACTTATTTTGAATCCACACTTGTTTTCAAAGCAATCTTAAGTATACACATTAGGAATGCCTTCTTTCGATAAGGTTTCCTTGATATGTACATATTTATTGCAAGATTAGAGAGGTTTTACAAAAGAACCAATCCTCAAAGATTCATATGAATGGAAGGACAAAGCAATGAGTATAATCCAAAGTGACACAATTCATATAACTGCTATTTGGCTAGGAAATGTTTATATGCTTGCTTTTGCATACAGGTGTCCTTTGTGTCCTAGGATTGCATTTTAAACAAAAAGTGAAGTCACATTGAGAGCTGGCCTAAGACACAGGATTGTTTCGCTGCCCAGAATGGTCTTTAAAAACATTATTTATTCAAGTACATATTTATATCAGTATGGATTCATGGATACTATTTAATTCCATGGGTTAATATCTAAAACTCTTATTTATTTTAATTTTTAAAATTAAATTTATTGGGGTGGCATTGATTAATAAGTACATAGGTTTCAACTGTACAAGTCTATGATACATTATCTGTATATTGCATTGTGTGCCCACCACCAAAGTCAAATCTTCAACGTGGTCTTCTTGCAGGCCATTTTACTCTTGGGCATAGACCATACATCTCACCGTGATTTGCTCTGACAAACTCCAACTCCTCCTTTCCCCTCAGGACTGTACTATTGCTTTTTTTGTTTGTTTTTATTGATTTGAGAGAGAGGGGAAAGGAGGAGGAGGAGAGAGAGAGAGAGAGAGAGAGAGAGAGAGAGAGAGAGAGAGAGAGAGAGTAATTGGTTTCCACCCACATGCACCCTAACTGGGGGTCAAACCTGCAACCTGGCTTTGTGCCCTAACAGGGAATCGAAGTGGTAACTCTCCAATGCATGGGATGACAATCAAGTAACTGAGTCACACCAGCCAGGGCTGCACTATTGCTTTTATGTACACATTTAGGATTTATCTTTTATCATGAATTTGAATGCAATTCTTAATCTATCTTGTATCCAGCACAAAGTTGGTTACTATACAAGGGCTGAACCACCTGTAAAGATGAAACAAGTCTTGAGACATATTTGGTAAAGAAGGAGAACAAAGAGGTGAAGTTGGGTCTTAAAAGGAGACCAGTTTTCCTCTGGCCTGTGGATCTGCTGGGAACCAGGACATATCTGCAAGTCAGAGTTCCAGCTGCAGAGCCCCAGCACAGGTTGAAAGTAGAAAGTGCTTAGAACAGGTGAACACACAAACATGTCAAGACACAGAAGACAATGCTCTAGTTCATAAATAAATTGTATGCAAGGATTGAGCATATCCTATTAAGGTAGTTCAGTAAAACGTAATTTAACAAACATTCCTGAATTCTTAAGGTATACAAAATCTTATTCTAGCCATGTCTCTCAAACTGAAATCAGAGAGCTGAGAGAGCCAGAATTTTCACTCAGTTTGGCACAATATGTACCTCATAGCGAGCTTCACTGTTGTGTATTGAATTAGACCCAACACTCTTGTACTTTTCTACTTGTGCCTTCATATTGCATTATTTATACGGGGAAAATGTTGTAGCCATGAACTCTAGCTTGACAACATGTTAAGAGCCAGAGAACTTTTTGACATCAAGATTCTATGAGCACTTTCAACTTTTTGTAGAGAGTATTTTCTGAATAAAACTCCACTTACCAATGTCATTCTTTAGTTAATATTCTATATGATGCTTTTAAATCTTTTCCATATTGTTTTTCATTTTCACTTTGCTAAAACTGGCTTTGTTATGATTAATTCTTTTTTTGTGTAAATTGTACAGTGAATAGTTGAAAGACCAAGGACTTCTGTTCATATTGAATTTTATTAATTATAGCTTCTGCATTTACATGTAGGTTTTTATATTTGCATATATGTGTTTATTAATCCTACCAAATCCAATTTTTGTCAGTAATTTTTGCATATCTAAAATGTCAGGATTTTTTTCTATCAACTTTTAGTCAATAACAGATGATATTATGTGCAGTTTTAGCTACTTTCAGTTATATTTTGTTCTATTTGTTTCTCAGACCTCTAATTTTTCTTGGGTCAATTTTATAGTTCTCAGTGTTTTCATGAGATATCACAAACTTTACTATGTACAATTTTGATTTATATTATTTCTACAACTCTAATCTTTCTTGGGTCAGTTGCTGCACTTCTTAAGTTTACAAAAAAGCAATTGTTATATAACAAGCAAAGGAGCTAGTCCTCTGTAGAATTTAATTATCCTTCTAATCAAAGCAAAGACATCAAAACTTTCTTTTTAGTTGAGGGCATAATAGAAAATTGGATTAGAACAATCATTTTTAAAATGGCCTATTTATAGCCATGCACACAGTCCAGTAACAAGGTATGTATATATTTTTGAGGCCTAGACCCAGAAATATTGATCTATTTAAGGAGAAGTTAATCTGATATTTCTAATTCTTCTGCAGCTTCTTCATGGCTGTCCATAGCTGGCCAGTCAGGAATTGAACGCATTTTCAAAAACTCATATAAACCATCTCTCCCTAAGCATCACCAACATTCAGGGAGATTCATACTATAGTATAATACCAGAGTCCCCAATGAAGGGTTGAAATTTAAGAGATAGAAGCTAAAGAATACTACACTTTTAATTAAAGATGGCAACTTGAACACAGATATATTTCTGCTTCTTTCCAAAACATTATTAACTGACAAAAGAAAACATACATATTTTAAGGACATAATGGACAACAGAAAAATGAGAGGCAATGAGTTTAACAAAACTTTGAAAACTGAAAAGCAGATCAGCTAGTGGTAATTGACATAAACTGAGCTGAGAAAGTCAAATTCAAACTAAAGCAACATAAATCTGAGACAGTAAGTTAGCCCTGCAGAAACCACTTCCTTCTTCAAGGGCAGGTATTTGTAGCACTCAAAACCACTAGTAGTCAGGTCAAAGCAGAGCTAAAACAGGAGGATTTTTTTTTTTAAATCCTGTTCAAGAAATAACCAGACCTTCCAATTCCTTCCCCAATTATGTTTAGGGAATGCCTGCCCCTGCCCAGCCCCACCAAAAGACAATGGGTTGTCTATTTTTCTGGAGAGCATAAAACAGGTCTTTATTGGGGAAACTATACTGGCATAGGTCTTTCAACCTTTCGGTAAGATGTGAGTAGGCATGTGTGCACTCTTTTTAAACGATTTCCTAAAGAGGCCAGACATGGATACATGTGCTAGCTTCAGGTATGGTTAAGTGTGCTTTCATAGACATGCTGACACAAAAACACAGCCTGACAACAGTAAACACGTGTAACCATGCATCCTGCCACACCCATCTTTCATCCTGAAAGATGCCATTTATTTTATATATAAATCGACAACCGACCCACACAGACCTGCTGTTGCTGTGATACTAACACTGTAAATTATTTTCTGCATTTTGGAGAATTTATCATAGAAATGGAGTTGGAGAGGCAAATGCATACAGAAACAAATATTCTCATACTTTAGGAAGCCACTGTTACACTTTGTCCTTCATTTTCAAATGCAATCTGCAACAGGTTAAGAGCTATGCAATGAGGCATGAAAGCAAATACTGAACCCATTTCTAACACCCACAGTTTTTCATCTTTTCTACACAAAGATTTCAGAATGCAGTGTTCATTAGAGACAGCTCAGAGCACAACTGAGAATCTGAAAGTTTTCGGAATCTACTATCTTTTAGGAACCTGCTGAGCTGGCCATAATTTTCTCACACCTGTCTTTCCTGGGTTCACCACAGCTTGCACAACATTACCTAAAGGGTTTTAGATTTGTCCCCAGACACTCTTATTTATTGCCAATAATTGGTACAATACCTTCAGGTCAATACCTACAATAGTCCAATCTGATTTTGAATCTAGATAGAGCAGGGGTCCTCAAACTACGGCCCACGGGCCACATGCAAATACAAATATTGTATTTGTTCCCGTTTTGTTTTTTTTACTTCAAAATAAGATATGTGCAGTGTGCATAGGAATTTGTTCATAGTTGTTTTTTTTTTTTTAAAACTATAGTCCGGCCCTCCAATGGTCTGAGGGACAGTGAACTGGCCCCCTGTTTAAAAAGTTTGAGGACCCCTGAGATAGAGCATCCAATACTTCTCTTTCCTTTTGTATCAGAAGCTTTGTAAGTTACTGGTATTAGCAATAACCAAACTTTTCCATTGAAAAAGCAGATTTGGGGTGCAATGAGAAGTAGATTTAATCTTTACATAGCAGTGCACTAATTAGGAGACTCAATCTCTCTGTAGACCAACACTGGCACTAACACTTGGAATGTCCATTTCTATAGCATAATTCTCTCAAGGGGCTTACATGATTAACTGGTCTCTTATGGTCTCTTATGTTAATTGACTTCTGGAAGTGTAGTGTGGCCATAGTATGACCAATACTTGTATCTACCCACAGTCATGTCCTGAAAGTGTCATCTGCTGGCAAAGACGGCAGATTACATGTGGCATCATATGTGCTTGGGGTCACATTTTGAGCCCAGATCCAGCACTTACTAGATAAACCTTAAACAAGTTGCATAATTCCCCTAAGCTTCAGTTTCTTCAACTAGAAAAATGGGAAAAGGTAATGCTTATCCTATGGAGTAGTGTGAAGAATAAATAGAGGTCAAATTGGGAGCATGTGACAACATGGAGATAGTATATAAACATAGCTGTTGCTGCAGTATGGATACAAATATGGCGCAACTGTGGTCATTGATATGGAATTAGATACAGCTATAGATACAAATTATCCAATGAAACTGGTCCAGAGACACACAGTAGATGTTCAGGATCTAATACCTAAAAATAAAAAGGGGGGGCATATGTAATACTTTCAACAATAAAGATTTAATTTAAAAAAGATCTAATACCTACTGTTACCAAAGAATAGCTTTGCTGTTAGATCCCCTTATGTTAAGCTATTATTGCAGAATTACTGTGACTGGCAAGATGGTGCAGGATGGTTCCAAATAATAAAAACCTTCAGGTCCTTTCTCTTTGAACTTGGGGAATGACAAAAACGAGGTAGGTATCCAAAAGACTCTCCATCCTCCTTTCTATCACCTTCGACAGAGAGGCCTGGCTCCCTCGGGAGAATGGCTCCCACTGGCCACATTGCTGTATGAACCATTTTATCTGGAGAGTTAGTATAGACAAAAATTATCCTCTAAATGTGTCCTCTCATCAGAAGCTGTGCCAAGCCAGTGGCATCTCCCTGGCAAGGAAGTGTCTCACTAGCTCCATTTTCATCTTTCAGTGTCAAGTCAATGTCAAGTTCATTTTAAGAATCAACCCTTCGAGTCTGTTCCAGGGCCACTTGCCATCTCCACTACAGGCTGCCTTTGTAAAGTTTAATTCTTTCTTCCTTCCTTTTTTTTATAGAGAATTCTTTTCATCTTTCCCTAGAGGTATGGCACCTTTGAAATTGACCATACAGAGTCAGAGATTCAATGTGATACAGAATTTCTTCTTGTCCGCTGCTAACCTTTTGGCCCCTTGAGCTTTGACAAAAGACACAGAGTAAGGACATGAGGAAGATAAAAGGACCTCCCATTAGGAGTCAGGAATTGATTGTGATTTTTTTTTTTTTTGTCTCCTGGAAAGTCATGAAATGTGAGTGTAGAAAGGTTACCAACTCCTTTTCATTCTGAGATGTTGTCCTCAGAACTGTATCACCAAGGGAAATGCTGGCAAATTCAGTACATTGTTGCCTAAAGCCAGAGACCATGGATATGAAAGTGGAACATACTTTTATAGGTAAACATATGCAAGAATTCAAAAATTTTTTTTCTGGAGAAAAATGGACATAAAGAAATCAACTAATTGGGGAAAATAAAAAGAGGTCCAAGAAAACAGATATTTCTAGGGCTATATCAGCTAAGTACAGAGCAATCTATCACTAGTTGGACCATACGTGAATGATGCAAAATAGATAACTTAAGAGAATACTCAAACATGAACTTGTTCAAAATACTCAAGACTGAAAGTGTCAAAAATGTGAGACAGACAATATTCATTCACTGAGATTCAAGTTAATGGTCAAAAGAAATGACCAAATGGAGTTTCCTACACTTTTTTCTTTTTAAAAGCAGGATCAGAGTAAGATCTTGTGGATCATAAAACTTATACACTGGGGAAAGGGGTTCTTTGAGAAAGTGAATTCAGTTTTTGGGGATACAACGTTACTAAGGTCCCGCCCAGGGGCGAGAAAGGGGCTGGTGAAAATGAGGAGCTAAAGTATTATCGGTCTGATAATAAACCACCTCTGGTTAAAGGTTATTTATGATGAACACACGTCACTGTTTGAATGCTTTCTTTGGCTACCATTCTTGTAATATCTTGCCATAACTTCCTTGGTTGAATTGGGGGTAGACAAAAAACAAAATTTTCAAACCTAGGTTAATAGATTTGTAATAGAAAATTTGATATGGGACAAGGATTTTATACTAATTTATTTGCTATGTTAATTGACATATTGGAAAAAGTAAATTTAATTATAACATAGTTACTAAATATAAACTTGAAGAATAAATAGAAACAAAGAAAATTAAGAATCATTCTATATAATAAAGACCTAATATGCTAAGTCATCCGTTCAACCAATCTAAGAGTAATATGCTAATGATATGCTAAGGCCGCTCAACCTCTCGCTATGATGTGTACTGACCACCAGGAGGCAGATGCTCTGACTGGTAGGTTAGCTTGCTCCTGGGGTCCAGATGATCAGGACTGAGATGATCCAAACATGCCCTGGAGCCCTCCCATGGTCCCTCCCCAGCTGGCCAATCTTCTACATCCCTCCCTGGCCCTGATCATACACCGATGGGGTCCTTAGGCCTGGCCTGTGCCCTCTCGCAATTCAGGACCCTTCAGTGATGTCAGAGAGCCGGTTTCGGCCTGATCCCGCAGGCCAGGCCTAGGGACCTCACTGGTACACGAATTTGTGCTCCAGGCCTCTAGTGTTATTATATTTTCTAATAGTTTTTTTAAAGGTCTGTGTGTATTTAATCCAAATTGTATTCACAACATAGTCATTCTATCAGATGTTGCCTTATTCTTATAGAAGATTAAGTGATTGGTTCTTTTCTTCTCTCTCATATGTTTTTTCTTCTCTCATATGTTATGATTTATTTTTGGTGGCCTGGTAGTGGCTTCATTCTATAATCAAGCTCTATGTTGAAGTTTTTGGTTTTAATATATAAATAATATACCTTTAGAATTTGGGTCATCAAATTAATGTAGATGGAAGAACTATATTTACATGTGTATACTGAAAACCTTGGCTAAATTATCTCCCTTAAACCAGGTTGCTATAGAATCAAAACTTTCCATAATGCCCAGAGAATTCCTGAATAAATGATTGGCAGGTTTTTGGAATTGGATCCTGATCTATAATTCCCATCTCCGTTATTTATCATCTGTCACTTAAGGAAAGTAGGAAGAGGGTCTGCCTTTTACATTAAAAAAATAGATTTAATGTATCCAAACAAATACTGCAGAAACAGTAAAAGCTTTTTTGGGTGACTGCCATACTGCCATTCTCCACATTATGGTTTAGAGATAATTTTCAGTCATTATTTTTATATTTTTGCATTTGTATGGCAAGAAAAAAAACAACAATGCTACAGATTATCTTTTTTATAGTATGTGAATTCCATTGACTTTTCCCCTGATTTCATTTTTAAAGTCCAAGTATCCCAGAGAGCAAATATTTTTGTTGTTGTTGTTGTCACAGAATAGGATGGCAAAGGGAGCATGCATTACATGTGAGGAGCCTTTGATTCTTGTCCTAATTCTCCACAACTAGGGTTCACCTTCCTCATTTTTAATGGAGGCAGGTTATTTTTACATAATACTGAATTCCTTCCAGTTTTAACATTCTATGAGTCTTTGATAAGGTTATTTTTTCGCTCTTTTCTTGATGATTTTAAAATTTTATCTTGGCAACTGTTGACTTACATTGATTCACTTTGTGTAATCACCACTCCTGAATTCAGCATCTTTCATTCAGCTCTGCTGATGGTGTACTTACAGGGCATCAGAGAACAACCTTTTCCTATGTACTCTCTGCAGCTAAGCCAGTGATACCCTCCTGCAGGATTTTTTTCTGGTCCCCAAAGATCCTAAGTATGTTTTAAAAAGATACAGACATGAGTTAAAGTCAATATCTATTTTTCCACCCCCCACCACCACACACACATTTTTTTAAAGCTTACTATATGCCAGAAACCATTGTAGGGAATAGGGAAGCAGTTAGTGAACAAAATAGCCAAGTTTTCTCTTCCGAAATTTGCTAGGGTCCTATGAGAGAAGTAGACGAGGATCAAATCATACAAATAAATGTAAAAATGCAACAGTGACAAGTGCTACCATGATGTTCTGAAAATCTATAATTATCAATTGACCTGTTCAGGAATATCCAAGGTCCTTCTCAAGAAATTAACATTTAACCCAAGATATAAATGGTGTCTTAGAATAAAGAACAAAGAGGAGAAGGGAAGGAATCTAGGTAGAGGGCATGTCCCATGAAAACGCTTTGCAATGGCAGGAAGTAACAAGAATTCATGGGGCTAGAAATGGTGAATGTGGTCGAATACCAGAAAGCAAAGAAGAACCTGTGGAAGATGAGTTTGGAGACGTTAGTGGAGGCCTTACTATGCAAGACCCTGCTCCAGTTAAGAAGTTCCATCTTTATCCTAAGAGCAAAGAAAGTCATGGGTGGAACACCAACAGCAAGATTAGATTTACCTACTGATCTCTTTTCTCTTGAGAAAGAAAGATATGAGGTTAATTTATGTACAGTTAGACTGTGTAGAGAATTAAACATTCTAGATTCTTCTCTGGATTGATAAACCTCACTTACCTTGAATGACTCATTTCTGTAGAACAGACCACAGGACTAGCTGGGACAGTGCCAGGGGGACAATAGAAAGCTATTGTTCTCTGGTTTATTCCTGCATTATTTATGCTACTGAACTGAGTTTAGACGTCTGAAGGACAATCTTAGGTCCCAGAAGATTCCCAGAAAGCAGACTTGCAGCCCTGCCAGGTGAGAGGAAACACAGCTGTGTCTTCTCCAGGAGCATTGTTTGATGAGAACCACCAAGTGCTTGCTAATATGCTCAACAGAGAGGATGGGAAACCTAAATTATTCTGGTAATTTATCCTGGCCTCTTGTGATAGTTCTATATTTTCTAATATTTTTCAATTAAATGTGCACATCATCTATATTTCTGAGAAACTATGTAAATTCCAGGAGAGATTTCCATTCCTGCTAACTAGCATCTCACAACCACACAGCTGCCATTTAAAAAATGATTATTCACCATGTTAAGCACCAGGAAGCTTATGGCAATCTGGCTTTGAATGCCCCACTGTTGCTGTGTGGTATTAGGACATCTTTTTCATCACCCTTGGCCTCTACCTTGAGGCTGTGGTTATTCTAGATCAATGAAAGAAGGAAGGGCTGGATAGGATATAAGTTGACACGTATCTCTTCAGCCTTTCTAATCCCTGTTTTCTAAAGCAACACCATCAGAACCTTCCAGAGGGTGATATAACACCACAATGTTCCAGATAATAGCATTCACCAGACTAACCAACTCTGGCCCTTGTTAGTGGACAAAATACAGGTTTAAGACACATTTCCCAATAAATACCCCAAAGAAATTTTGTTCATCTTGCTATAGGACTAAGACTATTTATTGACCTGTCAAGGTTGGCAATGCTGAACTTGGCAGTAGGGAACAGGCCCAGGGACAAGAGGTAAGATTGATGAACAGGCCTGCCTGGTGTGGCTCAGTGGTTGAGCATTGACCTATGACCTAGGAAGTTACGGTTTGATGCCTGGTCAGGGCACATGCCTGGGTTGTAGGCTTGATCTCCCCAGTAGTGGACGTGCAGGAGGCAGCCAATCAATGATTCTCTCTCATCATTGATTTTCTATCTCTCTCTCCCTCTCCCTTCCTCTCTGAAATCAATAAAAATTTTTAAAAAATTAAGGAACAGTAAGATGGGGTGGGGAGCTTCTGATCCTTATAAAGCTGTACATGTTAGCCAGTGACAAGAGTTTTAGTTAATTCGTTGCTCCTTTGTGTGCCCCACAAGATCGAGTACCTCCGACTCTAAGTAAAATTGTTCCCTGACAAAATAAACAATTTGGAAATAAAAAGGAACATTGGGCTATTTGAATAGCTATAGAAGGCTGTCGTAATTGTAACCTCATTAAAACACATTGCCACCAACAAAAACAGAGAAATGTCATGAGAATTTGATTACTCTGTAAAAGATACCCACTTTTGGATAAAAGGGATGAGAATATATGGGAGAATATGAGTATAAATGGCAATGTCTTGCTGCTGCTACCAGAGATTTGCTTGTGTGTTTTTTTCTGTTGTTCCTCCAAATAAGGTTAAATGGATTTTATTTGTTTACAGATCACCTAAACAGTACATTCATCACCTTTTTCCTCTTATTATTCTTTCCTCTCTTTGCAATTTTTATTAAAATGAGAATAAAATGGTTAGTGACTGTGATCATTAGCTTGCAGAGGCTGCCTTATGAAACAGATTGTTAGTGCCATAAACACAAGCCTCAGAATTCTATCATCTGGTCCCTGATGTGGCATGTCAATTCTCAGGGAATGGCTTAGCCTAAATAGTGTTTGCTGTTATTCATAAATATATAATGACAGTGATCCTTAAGTAAACTTCACCCAAATCACTCAATCCTGCACTAGTAATGATTGTACATCAGTAAAAAACAGTGTGAGGCAGCTGCTTTATACTGTTTATAATATTAGCCATTATTCAAATACTGTGTCATTCATCCTCCACAGCTAGAAGGCTAGTCTTCAAAATTTGAAAGAATTAATTCCTTGCTGTGGAATTTTAAAATTTCCAAGGTTAAATGAAAAGAGAAGATAGAACAATGATATCAGGAAAATGGAATGAGTAATGAAAAACAAAACATGTTAGCATGAAATGAACACCATAGTTTTCTCTAAGAATTTATAGAGCTTATGAATAAAACTAAGAAAGGAATATATTTAAAAGATACTCTATGTAGTTGCCCCTTGGAATTAAAATTGAATAAATTGAAATATCTGCTTTATGCTTGGGTGAAGATTAAATATTGTAACAATAGCATTTCCTCTCTAAATTACCCTACAAAATTAGCACAATTCAATTAAAGTGCCAAGATGATGTCAAATTTTTTATGGAAAACAAAATCATGTAGAGCTCTCAAGATAATTATAAAATAATAACAACAACAACAATAATTTGTACTACTAAATATTAAAACATCAATCTAAAATATTTAAAATAATTTTCATTGGCTCAGATCATCAGAACAATGGAAGAAAATTATATAATGAGATAAATACCTAAGGGCAGTGGTCGGCAAACTCATTAGTCAACAGAGCCAAATATCAACAGTACAATGATTGAAATTTCTTTTGAGAGCCAAATTTTTTAAACTTAAACTATATAGGTAGGTACATTGTTATTAACTTAATTAGGGTACTCCTAAGGCTTAGGAAGAGCCACACTCAAGGGGCCAAAGAGCCGCATGTGCCTTGAGAGCCGCAGTTTGCCGACCACAGCCTATGGGGATCTAGTACATAATAAAGATGAATAAAGGTAAATTATGTAGCAAATTGTGTTATGAAAACTGGCTACTGGCTTAAAAAATAGTTAGCTCACTTTCTTATATAGTGTGTGAAAATAAATTTCAAATAGATAAAAGAGTTAATAGTCTTATAAAGAGAAAATATATAGGAAAGAGGTTACATTAGGATGAAAGAAAAATATGTGATTTTTTTTTTAATTCCTGAGGTGGATAATTAAAACAAAAATTAAAAAAAATATGAAGAACCATGTATAGGTTTCCCGAAAAATTAAAAATGAAGTTGCCTTATGACCCAGCAATTCTACTTCTGGGTATTCATCAGAAGAAACCTGAAACACTAGTGTGAAGGAATATATGACACCTATGTTCATTGCAGCATTATTTATAATAGCCAAGATTTGAAAGAAGTCCAAGTGCTCATCAGTAGATAAGTGGATAAAAAAAGCTGTGGTACATTTACACAATGAAATACTATTCAGCTATTTAAAAAAAAAAAAAGGAAATCTTAACTTTTGCAACAGCATGGATAAACCTGGGCAACATTTTGCTAAGTGAAATAAGCCAGTCAAAGAAATACAATACCATATTAATTCACTTATATGTGGAATCTACGAACAAAATTCTAAACAAATAAAACAGAAACAGACAAATATAGAGAATAGACTGACAGCTGTCAGAGGGGCGGGGCATACTGGGTGGGAAAGGTGAACAGATTAATCAGTAAAAACCAGTAGTCTCAGAATAGCCACAGAGATGCAGATTGTAACATCCAGATTATGGTAAATAATGTTGAGATAATGGGGAACGGGACTCAGTGGGTGCTTAGAGTAGCAGGGGAACCACTCTGTAGAGTGCATAGTTTCGGGACACTTTTCTGTACATCTGAAAATTATATTGAATATAAATTGTGGTTGAAAATATATATATATATTGATAAACTTGTATTAAAATTGAAAACTCCTGCCCCAGCCAGTTTTGCTGAGTGGATAGAGTATTGGCCCATGACTGAAAAGTCACAGGTTTGATTCCTGGCCAAGGGCATGTATCTCAGTTGTAGGTTCCATGTCAGTCTCTGGTCCAGACACATGGGGGAGGCAACCAATCCATGTGTCTCTCTCACATTGATGTTTCTCTCTTTCCCTCTTCCCCTTTTCCCTCCCTCTCACTCTAAGAAAAAAAAAAAAGGAAAAAATATCCTTGAGTGAGGATTAACATCAACAAAAAGTTGCAAATTCTTGCCATTCAAAACCAAGTCAAAAGAGAAATGATAATTGGGAAACCTATTTCTAAGCCATAAGCCAGTCTCAAGACTAATACTTTTTTATATTAAACAACTTTATAGGTAACATTTTGATAGGAAAATGAAGAAAATGATAAGAACAAACACAAAACACTAAAGCTCAACTAACATTAGACAATGTTCAAACTCACTCATAATTAAAGAAATTTAACATAAAAGTTGGACTATTTTTTACTCATCAAAATGGAAAAAATCTAAACTTTAAATTACCTATTTCTGAGGTAAATGTATTGGAACACTAGATGTATCTTGGTGGAGTTTTAAATTGGTGTACTTTGTTCAGTCTTTGCTTATATCTATAAAAAATATAAAACCCACCTATGCTCTGACCCAACAATTGGACTTCTAAAGAATTATTCTACAGAGATACTCAACAATTTGCATATATGGGTATAAAGAGGCTCACTGCAACATTCTTTGTAGTAACAAAGCAAAATAAAGCAGGGAAAACCATACATCAAAACCCAAAACCCTAGAAACAACCTAAATCTATAAAAGAAACTGATTAAATCACTATGCAGTGATGAAAATGAATGAAATCTATTTATAATGTATATTTAATGTTGTAGTTGCAGTGTTGTATGAAAAAAAGAAAGTGTTAATAGACCAATGCCATTTCTGCTTTTTCTCTTAAAATATAAATTATATATGGGCTTATATAGTTAAAGATAAGCAACACTTCTAGCTCATACAACATCCCTGATAAATGTTTGGGAGCTTCCAATTTACAGTGTAAACTTGAAGGTCAACCAGTAATTCCTATTCCCATCTTGCCAATGCTAACTTATTCAGCTACAAGAACACTCAGTGGAAATCTCTTAACTATCCACATTTTTGCCTTCTTTAATGTTTCCATAGAGAAATGAGAATGCAACAATACAAGCAGGCACACTCGGTGAATTATTTATATTGAAAACCATGTGAGTGTTATAGATCGGTGGATGTAATATAATGGCAAAGATATCTAAAGAGCAATCTGTAAATAAGCAGTTTTAAGTACCTAGGTATATGGGTTAAAATAATATCTATCAATTCTATCTATATACTAATCCTGCTGAGTCTTTCTATACAGCTCAATTTCTAGAAGACAAAAGTGTTCAAAGGTGAAAGATTCCAAGACGGATAGCACTTTCAAGCAGCATGTGCTTAAATGTCTTTCTCCAATGACACGAGAAAAGAATAAAATAAATATTTGAATGGAAGGAATCATGGGTAAAGCTGTAGGGATGTCAGTCCATCCTGGTATGCCTAGGTCAATCCAACCTCTAATTGGTAAACTATGAAGCCCATGCCCTACATTTGCTTGAGGGATTAAATGATAGGAAGAATGTAAGATGCTTAGCATGGAACACACTAAATGCTCAGAATATGCTATATTTTATAGTTTTTCTTTCCAATAATCTGTTTAAAAATGTCCATCCAGCCCTAACTGGTTTGGCTCAGTGGATAGAGCGTCGGCCTGTGGACTGTCCCAGTAGAGGGTGTGCAGGAGGCAGTTTCTCTCTCAACAATATTTCTAAGTCTCTATCCCTCTCTCCCTCCCTCTCTGTTAAAAATCAATAAAATATATTTTTAAAAAATGTCCATCCAATATGGGGTTTCTCTGATGTCTTTTATTTCTATTCCTAGCACTTATAGAAACTCTGAAACATGATAACTGGCATAATCTTCGACTGTTTTTGTTCATGCTATTAGGCATCTTGGTTTTGCCTGTCTCCCATATATTGTAAAGGATTCCAGTGCCCTGGCTGCACACATTCTTCCCTTGATTTTCTCTTACCCGTGTCAGTAAGGTGCATGCACAGCAAATGCTCGATGAATGTGGTTGCCTTAGCTCTCTGACAGTCGGACAGATGCAGCACTTCCAGGTTATACTATTTACTGCCTGCGTCATACAACTGAGTAACTAGTTAACCAGCCATCCAAGGAGGAAAATAATAGGCTGATTAGAACTTATGGTAACAGTTCCTGTGGGTCGATTTCAGAATTCACCTTCTCCCTCAGTGTGTTTTGCTCTTCCTCTAGGAGAGACTCTCTCTGGCTACATGTCATAATTCCCCTTCGGTATATGGGCTGCTTTACAAATGGAGGCAGTAAGTAAGGAAGACGCTGCTTACTTTCCCAGCTTGCTAACTATCACACCAGGAGTGTCATCCTTTCTGGGATATGAATAACAAAAGAGTCAGAATGTTTTCAGGATAAATAAAGGTCACATTAGCTGGGCATTAAAGAAATTAACCTGCACAGAGCTGATAAAGCAACAGAGAAAAAAAAGTCACTGTATTTGACCCATGTTTAATTTAATTTGTACTCAGTTAATTCAAGTTAATCAAATAAATGAGGTACTATATCTCCTCATGAAGAGAAAGTTCAAGATGATTTTTAAAATAACTGAGACTCTTCCTAAATTACCATGTCAAGGAAGTAAATGGAGTCACAAAACTAGCATTGAAAACCACACCTCCACTTTGCTGCTCCTGGTTTTTTGTTTGTTGGTTGGTTGGTTGGTTGGCTTTGCTTTTCTTGGTGGCTCCAGAATGTCTAAATAGGGAGGAATTTCAAGAGGCCCTCTGGTTAGAAGAGAAAAACAGAGGATTTACCTTGCCGTTGTCCGAGTAGAACAAGCACCCTTGTGGAGAGCAGCTACGGTGTTTGGACAGGTTCAAGCCTCGGACTAATGAAAGGGTACAGTTCTCTTATGGCCACGTGCAAGTCCCAGCTTGGAGGGCAGAGCCCTCCCAGCATAATCATAGCCCACAGCTATAGTTGTAACCTTGAACCTATGGTCCGAACACGTGGCCCCGCATGCCTGAGTGATGTGGGCTTGATAGAGTTCAGGTGCATGTAATTGAGTCGGATTGAAACCCATGAGAATGCTGTAAACATCTTGACCATGCCCTTACTTTGCCTTGTGGAATCTGGCTATAAAATAAAGACAGGGCCTGTAGTCCCTGGCACTGTCTCTCCATCTGGTAGCAGCGTCCCACCCAGACCCAGCTTTCTTCTCTTGTCTGTATTTTCTCCATCCTTCACCACCCCATCTCAGGGTCACTGAACCTAGCTGAGCTGGTGTGGCACATAAGGCGCCCTGGGCTGGGTGTGCCATGGCCATGCCAGCTCGCCACACACCCTTTTTGTGCTTTGGGGGTGACCTGTCAGGAGGCATTCTGGTGGAGAACCCACGTAGTCACCCTGTACTCCTACCTGCCATTTTCACATGCTAGTGAAAGTGGGAGGGATACTGACTTTCATAAGAAAAGCTTGTAACTGTTATTCTAAACCAGTGGTTCTCAACCTTGGCTGCACATTAGAATCACCTGGGAATCTTTTTAAAATCCTGATTTCTGGGCCTCATCTTTTAGAAATTCTGTTTCCTTGTTATGGGGAGGGGCCACAACATTAGTAACAAAGAAACAGAATTTCCAGAGGATGAGGCCCAGAAATCAGGATTTTAAAAAGATTCCCAGGTGATTCTAATGTGCAGCCAAGGTTGAGAACCACTGTTCTAAACTATCGAAGTAGTAGCAGATAATCCTTGAATTGCTTTGGGTAAAAGTTTTTTTGCTATATAGCAAAGTTTTCTCATTTATAAAATTAAACAGCTATATGAAATCAATTCAGGTATCCTGCAATTCTTTTATTATTAAAAATTTATCAATGTCTAATGACTAGTAATATTTTATGAAACTAAATTTTCATTCTGAAAACTCTGTTTCCAGCACAGAGGATGTACAGCAAATCTTATGTTGAAGTGTAGGTAGTATGTAGGCAGTCACTAGAACATGGTGGGGAAGGGCCTGGCTTAGCAGGTGTAGCTCTGGCCTCCACCCCTCGCTCCACCCCTCCAGTGTGTGCCCATGGGCAAGTCCTCCCCACTTGCTGAGCCACAGTTCCATCACCTGTAAAATGGAGACAATAGTCCCTAGCTCATGTGTTTTGGATCTGGCAGGTTCTAAGAACTGAATGTTAGTTATTGTCATAATTAAGGAGCCAATAGACATAAAAACAAAGACAATGGGAGAATGGAGGCATTCATACTTTATGAACCAGAAAAGACCTCCCTGAATCAGTATCATATTTACACAGGACATTTCATCCAGGGATAACCAAATGTGCATTTACATTTGATCCCTAATATTAAAATGTTCATTTAATACTTAATAATTAAGTATTTACTAATATTTAATGTTATTGCAGTAACATTCCTCTAGAACAGTGATGGCGAACCTTTTGAGCTCGGCGTGTCAGCATTTTGAAAAACCCTAACTCAACTCTGGTGCCGTGCCACATATAGAAATTTTTTGATCTTTACAACCATAGTAAAACAAAGATTTATATTTTTGATATTTATTTTATATATTTAAATGCCATTTAACAAAGAAAAATCAACCAAAAAATGAGTTCACGTGTCACCTCTGACATGTGTGTCATAGGTTCACCATCACTGCTTCTAGAAGTTTCCTTCTCTCCTGTACTTCTGAAAACACACACACACACACACACACACACACACACACACAGTGTGTGTCTGATTAAAAACTCTTATCACCTCACTAACAGACACTCATTTGATTTCTTCTTTTAACTGCAGTGAGGTCACACTCCTGTGTTTGTGACATAGCAGTGGGTTGCCATGGAGATGATAGCTTTATCAGCAAGTCAGCTTTGCAGTGACTTCACAGCAAGGTTACCAAGAAGCAGATGGGCTGTGAAGGAGACAAACCCCCTTGTCTAAACACAAATAGCATTGATAATTAATTAGCTGAAGCAGCAGGGAAAATTATGAAAATGTGTGAAAGGTAAAAGGATTTCTATTTATTACAGACTCAATAGTTCTATTCCTCTTGCCAGAGAAAAATCACATCCCTCCTCACTTTAAAAAATTACATGGTATACTGAATATATATTGCACTAACTGCTCTGAGTATGCTGGGGTTCATTTCTAGATCGGTTGATTTCTTGGTTAAAGCAGCAAAATAAGTTATATTTTGTGACTGTGTTTTTTGAGGTCCAATAAAGAGGTTATGAAACAAAACTATCTGATTACTTAGATGATTAAAGAATCTCAGTGTCAACATATTTAGACTTTTAAAGGCCCGATTTGAACATACCAATGCTCCATTTGAAAATGCTCCCTTTGATGATAAAGTCCTTTGTGTTAATTTTCTAGGGCTGGGATAACAAAATACCATAGACTGGGTGACTTAAGCAACACAAAGTTATTTTCTCAAAGTTCTGAAGGACAGAAGCCCAAGGTCGAGGTCTGGTTTCTTCTGAGGCCTCTGTCCTGTTTGCAGACCAACTGCCTTCGCACAGTGTTCTCACATGGTCTTTCCTCTATGTGTGCACATCCCTGGTGTCCCTGAGCCCAGATCCTCTTTCTTATAAGGACACCAGTCAGATCGGATTAGGGCCCACCCTACCAGCCTCCTTTTAACTGAATCAGCTTTTCAATAGCCCTATCTTCAAATACAGTTACATTCTGATGCATATCTGGGGTTGGGACTTCAACACAGAATTTAAAGAGAATGCAATTTATCCCATGACAGTCTTTATCATTTGGATATGTCTACATTACCTAGCACTGTATGCAACATCTTTCCTAACCAGATCTCCCCCTCGTTTGTAGAATTTGCCTCCAGAAATATCACCACAGGCAGCATAGAGTGAAAACACACCAGATGACTAGTTCTGCAAATACCCCGCCTCTCTTCACCTGCCTGTCAACTTCTGCTCAGCCACTTTTCAGATAACACCTTTTCTGATTTCTTTCCTGACTACTGTCCTGCTCTAGTAGAGCTAAGAACCCCTTCTTCCTCTGTATTTGCACATAGCTCACTAGAGCGCTTCACATCGTCTAATTGTGTGTTGACTCAAGTCTCTTTCTCCTAAGAAATGGTAAGAGCTGGGAGGGCAGGATTGCACTTGTATTATTTGTTCCATCATATTTTCCTCAGTGCACAGAGCTTTCAAATGTTTTCTGTATGCTTGGAAACAAAGCACTTGAAAGTAGTAAGGAAAAACAAAACAAACTGTATACTCCAATATAAATGTAGTTCCCTTGAGGAACTACAAAAGGCGCGGGTAGATGAATATATGTGTAGACATTTTTTCTTTCAAATGCTGGTAATCTGCATGTCTGGGTTCTTCCAAGGACATATTGTTAGGAGGGCTCACAGCTCATGGTTCATCATCTTGCACAAGAACCCTGCTGATGACTCCATCATGTCTGAGTTGGGGTTGGAGGCTCCAGTGATAGGCTTCGAAGAGTATATCTCAAAAGAAGAGCTGTCCCTGACACCAGTGACAGTTAAGGAGTAAACGCTATGCTCTACCATCTATTCACAGTGTCATGTGTGGGGTGGGTTAAGAATTAGAGGTCACCTCCTCTCTGCTGGCTCATATGCCTAATGCTGCAGAGCTGCATCATCCCAGGACCTGTGAGTTCTTGAAGCAGAGAAGACGGCTGGAACCAGTGGAGTGGCCCTGCCCCATCGTCCCGACTGGAGGAACTCTGCTGTCCCTTCTGTGACCTGGGATGTTGAAGTGGCAAGTGGTGTTTCAAAAGGAGAGGCGTTCTTAAAATGTCCTATGTACTAATATGTAGATTATGAAAGAACGATTTTAACATAATCAGCCCAAAGTGAAAATTTAGTTAAAATGTTACCCTTCTTTAGTTCGATTTAGAATATGAACTCAATGTGGTAAATCTCATTATAACACATATCTGAAACTCTAATTGATAGCTCTACATATTTGAGCAGTTAAAATTGGGAGGAAATTTTAATTATTAATATTGTATGCTTGATGTGAAAATATGCTTGCTATGTTCAAGTCACCGAGATGATCTTATTTAATGACCCCTACCCACCACAAAAAAACCCTCAATTAAAAGGAGGACAGAATTATTATTTTTCTCACTCTATTGATGAAAAAGGATTAGTATTTGGCCTGAAGAGGTTATACAGTGTTTTAGAATGCATGATAATCTAAATTATTCTAATTTTTCCAACTAGTTGACTTATGTACCTACTGTTTTATGTTTTCTTTTAGAATTGTCTTCTTAAGGAGAAATGGAAACATTATCCATCCCCTTTTTGTCATACACAGTGCCTACTTGCTATGTAATTTCTGATGAAAGCACTTTTTTTCCTTTGTAAGTAAAGACCTCAAGACATAGCTCTTCTAACTAGGTGCCCTGGCCCCCTTTCACCACCTCATCTGAAACAGCCTCTGTCTCTGCATTCTTGGTAGAAGCCCCAAGGAGATGATGTATAATTACTTATCTGGGGTGGGGGGGTTAAATTATGTGAATTGCTGTCTATCTGCAAGAGGAGTGTAGCCATTCATTCTTGCCTCAGTCAGTGGATGATAAGAACTTTGGGAAGTGAGCAAAACTTTGAGATAATTTAAAATGAATGACCTAGAGATCAAATGATTTATGCCCCACTATCTGAGAAAATGACTAATTTCCCAAGCCTGCAGATCAATAAATAAATAAATACATAAATAAATAACAAATTTTAAAGATGAAGCTAAAAACATTGTAGAATCACAAAAGGATTTGTTCAGTGTGAGCTGACTGTAACATCTTTAACCCTTCCATGTGTTTGCGTACATTAGAAAATGGAATATAAAAACCCAAACTACATCTAGCCCATTAGCTGGATAATTTTATTTTCATGGATTTGTGTGCTGGGGAAGCACGTTTGCCTCTCTCTGTGTGTAAGCATTGAGGCTGGCAATTAACCCTGTTCCCTTAAGCAATCAGATGTGTTTGCTGGTTACCTCACTCAAAGCCACCTCAGATGGGGCCTATGCTAATGACCTTTGCCGAGTCTCACATTGAAGAACACTAGGTGGCAGTCGGAAAGATTTTCAGAAATATATGTGTATACCTAATTGGACATATTAGGGAAATAATGTTGTTGGAAAGATGATTGAAATGGTATTCAAGAAGTTTTCTTGGTCTGAGATGCAAAGAGCTATGGGAAAACAGAAACTTAGAGAAAGATAGTAGACAACACATGGGAGACTGTAAAGATTATTATGGTTATAAATAAAGTCACCCGCATCTTCTTCCAGGATGTATACCCAAATTGGATGTCTCTGGGGAAATCTGATATATCTTCTCAGAGCTCCCTCCCTTAACCTCTCCCACAGATGTCATTCAGTTGATAATAATCTCTCTCTGTGTTTATGCTGAAATGCATTATATACTTTCTGTGGCTGAAATCAAAGAGAGTGCTGAGGGCTCAGAGAATACAGATGCATTATGCTATGTCCAGGTTGCTGGGGTGGTCTTCACTGAGTGGTGCCGTTCTTGCCTCCTCATTCTGATTTGAGATGGGAAGACAGGCAGGGGAGACAGAGTTAGCAAGAATCTCTACCATCTGGACCAATTTCTCCCTCTTGCATTCAAATAATATTCTTAAAACTTCCCTCACTTATGTCATATTCTGAAGTGTTAAAATATTATTGAAGAAATGCATAGCACAGGGTGTCCAAAAATTGTATAAGTACTTTAACAGCAAATAGCTCAATTTTGAAAATGAAGTGTATTTTTATAAACCCCATCTTTATAATTATTTAAAGTGTGTGTATACATTTCTTGGGACACCCTATGGTTATGTTGAGGATTTTCTTCACCCCCCTCAAAAAAAAAAAGGAGAAGCAGAGGGCCAAATGTTATGCCCTTCCTTGTTATTTCCACAGGAGAATTCTCTTTCTCTTCTATTTCCTTGATAGTGTGATTATTGATAAAACACCAATATTAAAGTCATAAGTATCTGAGACAAATACTTTTTTTTAAATTTTGAATTCTTCATATATTTCTCTCTTGTATTATTGTTGAGTGTTTATGTGTGTGCTGTATCCTCATCCAAGGATATATCGATTGATCTAAGGAGAGAGAGAGAGAGAGAGAGAGAGAGAGAGAGAGAGAGAGAGAGACTGATTGACTGCCTCCAGTACTGGGGATTGAACCTGAAACACAGGTAAAGGGTAACCTCACTGGGAATTGAACCAGAAACTTTTTGGTGTATGGAATGACGCTCCAACCAACTGAGCCACCTGGACAGGGCTGTGTGTATGGGGTGGTGGGTAGTTTTTTAACAGCGTTATGAAGGTATAAATGATATATTAAAAAGACTGGGCATATTTATTGTATACATTTTTGGATTTAATGTATATAATTAATAGATTTGGTGATATGTATACACTTATGAAACCATTACATGGTCAAAGTAATAAAATATCTGTCACCTCCAAAAGTTTTCTTCTGCTCCTTTTTTTTGTTGTTGGAATTTTTTGTGCATATTGTAAGAACATTTAAGATTAGTATCTCTTTTTCTTTAAACCACACTTTCTCCATCGCATCCTAACTCTCCTGCTTGTCCCCACTCTTAACAAATAAAGACACAGATTGAATTCTATTATATAGATTAATTATCTATCAATGAAAATAACAAATACCAGTTCAATAGCTGTCTCTTTTAAATAAAATACAGTATATTGGGATTTGATCATAGCTAAGAATTTTGATGGTATATACCATTCATTATCATTCATTTATCCATCCTTACATCCCACAAACATATATTTGGCATCTATTATGTGCCAAACACCATGCTAGGCTCTGGGGACCCACAGATTAAGATGAATCTCTTGCCTTCAATATATTTTACTGAAAAGGAATTTATTTGTAGGACCATGTCATTCAAATAGAAACTCATTTCTTTATCCTGATTATTCTTTTACCAGGCAAGTTATCAAATGGATCACAATCAAACCAAGCTCATAGTACTCTTCTTTGAACTGTTCTCCTCTCCATCAGCCCTTTAGAATCTGCCTTTGATTCTGCTTCTCTGAGAATTTTTCCCAACTTCCATATTTCTTGTTTCCATATTTTTCCTCTGAGTTACTCCTTCATAATTTTTTTTTTCAGTTGGAACTATAGAATTACCATCCTTGAATTTCTGAAATCTAATACTATATCCCTAACCCCTCCCTCTCATCACTCAGAGTGGTAATTTCAGTCTAAGTAGCACAATTTCTCTACCATCCCCATCTTTTTTCTCCAGTGTTTCACAGTTCTTTAGCATGCCTTGCAAAGAAGAATGCTAAGATAATAAATATAAATATAAAATTACAGGACAGAACATATCACTCACTGTCAAGTTTCCTGCAAGTTGGTAGTAAGGGTTCTGCAGGTGATTGCTTCTTAATAGGATAAGAAAACATATGCCTTGAGGTCTTTGACCAATATGGCTTCTCAGGTATGTGGGTTTGCAGAATGTCAGGTCTTTAGAACTTTAACCCACTTTCACCAACCACCTTGGTTACTGGACTGATAAGATTCTGAATCATTCTCTGCCGCTAGCCACTGGAAGTGAGCATGCCTGTGAGGCCAGAGAAGAAGGCTGGTATCCTAGTTCGTTGTTGACACTACTCCTGTTGTTAATCATTTATACTCAGCCATGCAGCTGCCTTTCTCTCTCCACTTTTGGTGGAGGCCAGGAGAGAGTGGAAGATTATATTCTGTAATCACCTTTAGCAGGGACAACAAAGTAAAACAGATAAGTAGGCTGGTATAGAGCCTGACTTACACCACCTCCATCACCTAAGAGTGTGTTAGAAATTCACAATGTCAAGCCCCATCCAAGATGTATTGAATTAGAAGCTACACTTAAACAATATCCCCAGTGATTCATAGGTACAATAGGGTTATAATGAAGTTGAGAAGCACTGGCTAGAAGGTGCCCCTGTCCATTCACAAAGATAGGAAGAGGCTCACAAATTGGGGTACAGAAACTGTCCCTTGGAGATAATAGGGATAAAGTGGTGTAGGACAAAGATGGGTGTCTGTATGTGTGCATGAGATATGAGAAGAAATGACAGACAGATACGCATCCATATAAACCCCCCGCCTACAACTTTTTGGTCTACTCTGGATTTCAGCTGTTAGGAGTTACTCCCAATTGGCTGCTGTGCATACCTGGGATCTGTATCCTATCTGAGATCTTCACAGACTCTTCTAAACAGCAGGAGAGTATTAATTAACTTTCTTCCTTAACCGGAACATTAGGTTTAGTGGTGTGAGGGAGTGTTCCTGACATTGTCATCACTGGCCAAGGGTTAGGAAGCTCACTGAACAAAGTTCTCCATATGATTATTTGAAGCAGGGATCTGGCAGTGCTATATGTCCATAAGTGAAAACCCTTTCTCTTGATCATTTGGCATTCTTCTGATGGTATCATTAAACACAGAGTTAGAAGAAATCGTAAAGAACCAGACCAATTTCTTACCTGATGCAAAGTCCTTGCCACAATATACTTAATCATTACCCTGCTTATCCTATATAATGAAAGCCTAATATACAAATTGACAGAACAGAGGAATGACCTGCTAAATGACTGGTTGCTATGACACACTGACCACCAGAGGGCAGACACTCAATGCAGGAGCTGCCCTCAGCCTGCAGGCCCAGGCCAGCCAAGGTAGGTGCCAGCCGGGGACCCCTGATCACCCCACTGGTAGCCCCACAGATCAGCCCCGATCTCCGGCCAGGCCTAGGGATCCTACCCGTGCATGAATTTCATGCACCAGGCCTCTAGGGCTTGGATAAAATAAATGAAAGAAAACTCAAAATTCATGTTCATATCCATCGAGCATTCAGCGACACTGCAGCTACCTTGCTCATGATTTGAGAATGTACTATTCCACTGATGGCACATAACACCCCCTTCTCAGTTTGTCATGCTTCTCTTACAAAAGGCTTCAGAAAATATTTTCTATTAATATTGTTGTTATTCTTGTATTACTGCTAATAATGATGATAGGCTGCTTGCTAAGAGATTGGGCCTTCAGTGTAACTGAGTAAGCATACTTAGAAAGGGCTCCCCTGAAGGCATTTCTGCAATTAATAAAGGAGACTGACAGATCTTCTCACGGTCTACCTCCAGGTACCAATTGATTACCTCACTTTAATAACTATTTAATTTGCTTTCCTGTACTAATCATGTCGTGCAAATTGTTGATCTCTGCCACTTGGTGACAAAGCAGATGGCATTTCAACAGGCTAAGCGGCACTGCCCACCAGCCCTACCTGCCTCCTGCCCTCCTCCCAACCTCAGCCTTTTCCATCCCTGCCCTGCCCTCTTCCTGCCTGTAACTCAGACACAAACCTGGCTACTCATTTCTCTGGGAAGCCTTATGATGACAATGAGAGAGTAAATTGGTCAGACGTCTGAAGCAGCCACTGAAGGAAGAAAGAAACATCTCTTTGCCATGTCTTATATCTAAATACCCCTCTATGTGCTTAAAGAAAATGTATAATCGCACAGCATGAATTAGCATGGCCGAATATAGACACAGAATTAGGGTTACATATGACCAAAATGGGAACAAGGTGATTAAAAAATCAAAGTCCCAAGAGCAGGGGAACTGTAGCAGGGAAATAGAAGGCTAGGAGGAATGAGCAGCAAAGACAATGAAAATGCAGGAGTGGCAGAGACCATTGATGTGTAAACCTTAGAGCCTAAGATTAGGCAGATCAGGGAACTCCAGGACAAGGTCACATTTGATGACTGAGGAGTAAATGTTGGCAGTCACCACCCTATCCTTTTACAAGAAACTCCTCTATCTGGCCTTTGGTTATGCTGAGATTTTTGGCTTCTTTCTTAGCCTTTATCTTTCTGTCTCACAAAGTGAAAGACCTATAATGAATCAAGCATGGAGCAGCATACATGGTGGTGGAAAGCACTTATTTTAAAATTCCCAAATGTACCTGGTCATTCACAGGTCTATGTCTGTAGGCACTATTCTGCCATCTGGGTGGAATGCCCTTCATACTCTATTTGAAGGATCAAGGATCATTGCAAAGACCCCCACCTCTCACACGAAGCTTCCTATTCCTAACCAGAGGACATAGAAATTGCTCCTTTGTAGTGATTCTTTTCCACTTTGCACCTGTTGCTCAACCAAGAAGAATCAGACCTGAGGAGTCCTTCCCACACATCCCTTAACCTAAACATAGTTTTCTATTCCACCTCCTACCACTTTCCCACAATGATCCTATGGCACCTCTTCCTGAACTTCTTGCTTCCTTCCCCTCTGTGCAGTGTCTTTGCCTGTTCTTCTATCATGAATTCCTTTTACACTGTGTTCACTAATCAAACACTCCATCCTTTTAGCTCAGCACTACAACCATTTCCTTCATTAAAATGCTGCAGAATATGATCTCTCTTTCTGTTAAACCCTATATCATTTATATCATATGCATAGAGATTTAATTTTTTAGAGAGTTTAAAAATTGAGGAGAGATACTTTCATGACTCTGCCATTTTTTTTTTTCCTGATGACACTAATAGTTTGCTCCAACTGCTTCTGTGGATATTGTCTACTAGATCTACATAGGAACCTTCATGGTAAATTGAAAGGTGGAAATCTTGGTCTGCTTAAGCTTTAAACAGGAAGTAACTTCTCACTACAAGGAGTTTAAAATTTCTTTCTCCTTCCCAGGGAGAAAAGAGAGTGTTGATTTCATTAGCGAGAAATAAGCCAGCAAAGAGAAGAAATGCAAGATGTGAAGTCTGTGGAGAGGTGTCATGCCACTCAATCATTTATGTAACTAGTAAGTAGACAATAGTGGAGGAAAGCATGGCCTGAAGAATAGTTCTGTAAATATAGATTTGAAACTTAAAGATCATAATATAAGCAGGTACTTTGGAGCCACAGCTCAATACCAAGCTAATATGGATTATCTAAAAGAGATACATGAAAAGGGGAATGTTTGTATAATTAAAGAGTAAATACTTCAGGATGATGCTCTGTTACTAAAACACAACTAATCTTTTGAGTGTCAACTGGGTGCCTGATACTGATGGGGTGGGGGCCAGGGGGGAAACCAAGCAAGCACATTTTAGAGGAAGGAAACATTTTAGGAGGAAAAAATTAAAAAAAAAAAAGGTATACATAAACATTTGAGAATTCTGCATAAAAACCTGACCCATCAACCAACAAGCAAACAAACAAAAATCAAAAATTATAAAGACTACATAGAAGACTGAAAAAAAGTGTTTTTAATCCCAACTGGCAAAAAAAAAAAAAAATAATAATAACAATAATAATAATAATAATTTCTTACCCATTTATTACAATACTAGAAGCCCGGTGCATGTATTTGTGCACCAGTGGGGTCCCTTGGGCTGGCCTGTAAGGATCAGGCCAAAACCAGCTCTCTGACATCCCCTGAGGGGTCCTGGATCACAAAAGGGCACAGGTCAGGACCCCACGGGTGCATGAATCCATTCACCGGGCCTCCAGTATGCATATAAGATCTTTTGTTAATCTCTTTCCACCCTCCCCCCTGCCCCTTTCCCTCTGAGATTCATCAGTCTGTTCCATGTTTCCACAACTATGGTTTCTGCTTCTGCATTGAGCATCTTCCCCCTGGTGGTCAGTGTGCGTCATAGCTACCAGTTGGGCGGTTGAACAGTTGGACGGTAGAACAGTCGACCAGTCACTTAGGCTTTTATATATATATATAGATCATATTTCTTGTTTGGATTAATGCAATGCTCTATTAACAAGCTTGCCAGCCCCAGCCTTGTTCCCTGTGAGTACATGCTCCACACAGCCAGACCATTTTTTCTGAATGAAAAACCATTTCACATCCTTATCACCCCCACCTACACCCTGCCCCATGCCATCACACACCCAACTTATTCACCCACTTCGTGAGCATTCACTTACTCAGCCTTTACTAGGCACTAAGGGTACAGAAATCACGCATGACAAGTTGGATCCCTGAACTCAAGGAAGAGCTTATCCCACAATCAAGGATCAAGTCCAAATTCCTTGATGTGTTGTGCCAAGCTCACACCGCCTGGAATTTGCTCATCTCTCCAGCCTCCTGTATCTCTCCCCTTTGGCTTCTACATTCCATTATTACATTCATACATCCTTATATTACTCTATTAACATTTTCCATGCTCTCCTTCGCCTCTTGTCTTTTTCATATGATGCTTTTTGTGTTGAAATCCCTGCCCCCTCACCCTCCCTGACATTCCCTAGCTAACTGCTACTATAACGTTCCAGTACATTTAACCTTTATCACCCTGTGTTCTCTTTGTGTGTCTGCTGCCTCCACTAGATAGCTCCCCGAGAGAGACCCCGTGTTATTCACTGGTAGATAACTCCAGTTCTCAGGCAGTACCTGATTTATGAAGGTGCTCAATTATCATCACATGGATGAACTAATTGCAATTTGACCTTGTGTTGCTGGTTTTTACTAGACTGAGAGAAATAGATTCCACATTGTACCTGAGAGCAGGGACATTGGTTGATATCTATCTCCGGCTTGGTGAATACCAGGCACACATTACTGAATGAATGGATGAATGAATGAATGAATGAATGAATGAAAGGATAAATTCAACCCATAAAACACAGTATTGAAACCATGTCCATATAACCACACGTGTGATCAGAAACAAAACTGGGCATTAAGGATCCTTTTGCCTAAGTAGAAATCTGGAATAGTCTCATAGGTATTTATTTTTCTTAAGACACACATAATTAATTTTCTAATCCTTTTGTAGAATACAACTTTACTTTTCCTTACATGGGGAGAGTAAAGGCACTAGAGTTGACAGTATAAGGCCCTTTTTACATTTACATGTGAATTATGAGATACCACATCCACCAGTCTCTGCAGAAGTAAAGCAGCATTAATATTAATGCTTGGATGGGCCTGCCACATGGCAGTGGGGTGATTTAAAGAGGAGAGTTATCAGGGACTGCATCTTAGTAAATAAATCTAAGGCCTAATTTGTTTAGTCTTTCACCCACATTTTAAAAGGGAAATTAATATTCTTTTTAAAAGCAAATCAATACAGCCTCTGAACTGCTGACTTGATCAGTTTAAAATGGAAATTCTTCTCTTGTCCCTAGTAGCCTCCTAGCTAATCTCCCTTTTTCCAGTATCTCCCTATTGCATTCCAGTGTACAGAGCTACAGGGATGCCTTCAAAACATCACTCATGAAGTGTTTCTTTTGCCTCCATATGCCTGGAGCCATCTGGCTATTGTTGGGGCTCAGAGCATGGAAAGGACTGCCTTTGCCATCACTGTGTTTATCGTTCAGACAGGGAGAGAAAACTCTTAGATTAGGTGTCCAAAGGATAATAATAACAAATGTATTCTAAGACACTGTGATAAAATGAAAATAAAAACAATTTTGAACATATAATTTCTACCCTTGGGAATCTCCCATGATTCTCCCTTAATCACCTCCTCCCCTAGACCCCCAGCATAGAGGCTTTAGACACTATATATATATATATATATTCTCACTTAATCCTTACAATAAATCTAAGAAGTTTTTAATAGTATAAGCACTTTATAGATGAAAGAACTGAGATGCAGTTAAATCACTGTTGCAAGATCCTACATTGGGGAAGCAGCATTTAAAGTTAATTTCTGCCTAATAATAAACTTCTATTCTTTCCACCATGCTCTCTTTCTCTACTAGTTACCATCCACTTTGTATGGCATCACCCTATCAGTTCTCATTATTTCCTGACATCTCTGTTCTAGTGAGATCACATTGATCTACTCAGCATCTCTGAAACAAAATTTACTAAAATATCTTTTCATGTCTTGGCTTGCCCAGCTCACCACCATGAAAAACTCAGAAAGTGTCAACACAGCTTATACATTCAAAGTGTTTTATCTGAAAGCAAACAGTCTTACATTTAAACTAGAGGCCCAGTGCATGAATTCATGCATGGGTGGGGTCCGGCTGCCCGGCCCCAATAGGGGTGGATCAGGGCTGGGCCTGTTGGGAGGAAGAGATGGCATGAGGTTGGCCAGCAGGCCTGCACTCGATTGGTGTGTGTGTGTGGGGGGCGGGGGGGGGGAGATTGGGGGTGGAGCTGGCTGGGCAGAGAGGCCAGGGGCTGATCTGGGTGGTGGGGGCTGATTGGGGCAGGGCCAGCCATGGGGAGGGGCTGTGGGCAGTGGGTCAGGAGGCCCTGCCCACGAATGGGGTGGGGGTACGATCAGGAGCCAATAGCCTGGGGAGGGGCCATGGGTGGTTGGCCGGCCAGCCCTGACCCTGATTGGGGTGGTGGGACCGAATTGGGGTGGGGCCAGGTGAGGGAAGGGGCTGGAGGAGGTTGGCCGGCCAGCCCCACCCCCTATTGGGGTGTGGGGGTGATCAGGGGTGGGGCCGGCAAGGGTGAGGGGTTGCGGGAGGTTGGCCAGCCAGCCCTACCCCCAGATTAGGCCGGTTCGCTGGCCGGTTCGTGGGCATCATAGTGACCAGTCGTTCTGGTCGTTCTGGTGTTACAGTTGCTGGCTTCATATATATAAATAGATTCTGACTTCACCTCCTTAGAGGTGTATGGCCTTGCATAGGTTACTTGACCTATTTGTTTTCTTATCTGTAAAATAGAAAAATCATAATAGTACCCATAAATTTCATTAACTATCTTTGATAACTAATACTAGTTACTATATTTGTGATTTAGGAATAGCCGTCTATATATATGGGTCCTGGATATTTATTAGGTTGAAAATAAAAAAAAATATATTTTGAGGACAGAACTTTTTAATGTCAAATTGCCTTGCCCAACAGAAGATAAAATAATGGTGATGATTTAATGGTAGAGACAGAATGAAATTTGTGCAATCCTCTCATTTCACAAGTGAAAAATATGAAACCCAGAAAAGGTAAAATAATTTTTCCAAGTTTACACATCTAATGGATGGGCTTTTCTAGAAGTATATAATGTTGCCTTTATCTCAGAAGCAGTTTCCGGCAGTGGCAACTCATTTTGTTCATAAATGTTTTTCACACACTCAAATCACAAAAATCTAAACAGCTGTGACCCACTCATTTGCCCCATTTTTAGCTATCTCTCTATGGGTACACATGCTGGTCCCCTGTAAGGACCAACTGAGATATTTTTTTTTTGGCTAGGTCTTAAGATTTATTCTGCCTTTACATTATTTCAATGGTTATATGTAGAAACACAGGAATTCTCCACCCTACACCCTATAAAATAAATGTTTTAACTGTGGGTGAAAACTCTAGTTCAACTCATTTCAACAAACATGGTTCTGGCACCATATGCTCGATGCTGAGGATAATAGGTTTCACATGCACCTCACCTTGGAAATTCTCTTTTCTTTAGTTAGGTTAGGTTAATAAGTCAAAGTAAACATTTACTGCTGGAATATAAATACATGATTTTATCTAATTTAGGGATAAATAAAAAATAAGGTAAGAATTTAGCAATTTAAGTGTTCCATGTTTCTAGAAGCCTCTTTTGAAACATTATTTATTTCATAAATTTAAGCCTTCCCCTTTCCCGTCATATTTCTACTCAGGTAAAATCCTTGCATTGAATATTAACCAAGGTTGTAAGACTGTGTCGGCTTCTATAGGCTATAGAAAACACACTCTATAAAGCAGATTATTTATGTCTTAGACTATGTTTTCTATACATAATGAGATATTGCAACATTTGTAGAATTTAGGATCTAATTCTAGGTGTTCAATATTCTTTAGTGTAGATACCATAATAATGTGTCACCATTACTGTGTTGTTTTTTAATTTTATGTTTTGGCTTTCTTTTTTAGTCCTTAGACATCATGTTAAGGACTTTATGCATTATCTTGTGCCATCCTTACATATAAGTAGAAATTATCATCCTCGTTTTACAGATGAGTCAATTGAGGCTTAGTTAATGTAACCTTGATCAAAGCCAGGTGGTTCGTACATGGTAGAATTTGAACCCAGGGTCTACCTGACCAGGTTTTGTGCATCTTTCTAGTCCCGAGGAAATTTTTTTTTTTTTTTTTTTACACAAGGTAGGTTTCAAAAAGTCCTTGTTGAACTTCTGAATGCTGAGACAGTAGAAAAGCAACAAAAATGCTACATTGTGAAAAACAACTAGAAAAGCTCAGCAATTAGTCTTTGACAGAGCTGTTCAAACAGAATACCTTGTGAATGGGCTGATACAGGTTTGTAAAGACCCTGGAGCAGCTTTGCAGAGACTAAACCCAATGTGCTTCAGTGAATTCTGAAGGGGTTTTCAATGTGTTCTTATTATTACAGAAAAGGAAATATAATTTTTAGTCATAATTCATCTAATAATGCAATCCAAGTTTTGGCTCTTCTAAGATTTTAGGCGGGGGGGAGTCAGGAGAGGGAAGAACAATAAAAGTGTCACAGATCCCCCCAAACAAAACTTCTAGGCTTTGACTAAAATAAAATGCAATTTTTGAAATATGAAGACCTGAGATAACAAATATTATAGACTCCATGTACAGTTCTCCTAAGCCAGTTCAGGCTTTCAGATGAAGTCTGGCCTGACAAATTTAGTACTCCCATCACTATCATTAGCTTAATATTGAACACACACACACACAAACACACACAAACACACACACACACACACACACACCACATACACACAGATGCCACATACACACATACCACATGCATGCGCACACACACACCACATACACACACACCACATACACACACACCACATACACATACACACAGCACGTGCACACATACACACCAAACACAACACATGCGCGCACACACACACCACATACACACACACCACATACATACACACACATACCACATACACACAGACACCACATGCACAGACACGCGTCACATACACACACAGTTTTGATAAGGAAGCGTTCACAGCTATATGACAGAATCCGCTGGTTGTTCTGTACTTTTTCTTTCCAAAGTGTGATCCACAGACCAGCAGTGTCAGCATCACCTGCGAGCATATTAGAATGCAGGTGCTCAGGCCCTACTCCAAATCCAGTGAACCAGAACCCACATTTTAATATGATCCCCCCGTAATTCACAGACAGTCATGATTAGGAAGCAACAGTCCACAGGGTGACTGCAAGTTTCCTTCCTGTAGGTACCAAAGCAGATAGTGATAAGTAACTGACAGGAACATCTGCGATAATTTCAACCACTTGTTGGTTTTGCTGGTGCTCTGCAGGCTGTCAGCTGGATGTGGGACTGAACTGGAGCCCTGCAGCCTTCTTTCAGGCCCTGACCTTGGAAATGCAAGGGCCAAGCTCAGCTTCCCTGTCAGTGAGGGTGGGTTCCCTTATAATGCTCAGGTCCTCCTTGTGCATCATTAAAACCTCTCCATGGCATTCTTTAAGATGTTCACCTTCACGTAGGTCTTTCTAATCCATCCCTCCATTAAAGACTTTGTGTGTGTGTGTGTGTGCATCTAAGCACTAATTTATTCAAGGATGCTTATTTGGTTTCTATGGCTTTGTAATTCAATACAATTTGAACCCTTTGGAGTCAGGTACATTGCAATCAATCCTTATTTAATTGCAAAAGGGAATGGATAGGGCCTGAAGAAAAATAAGTATCGAAATGGAATTTAGAACCAAGCCTACTTTGGCCTTTATTTCTTTGTTGCTTTTTAACTTTTATTTTCCTGAAGAACATGATCCATGGATTTCCTTTCATTACATGAGGTTTCCTAATCTTTGTTCCTGATGAAAAATCAAACTGAAGTGGAGTCCTGTTTGCGAAGGGAAAAGAAGCACAGCTCTGCTTCGTGGAGCCGAGCTGGTGGAGCAGAACGGAGATCACTGCTCCTATCAGGGCTTAAGCCTGGTCTGTGGACACACCACAGCTGAGCAAACCTGGTGTGGCAAGGGGACTAAGAACTCTGTGTTTGCTTCCCACGGCTTTTGTTTCATTTAGGTCCCATCTTATGAGCTTCACTTTGCAATGCTGCGGGTAGGGGTAGGACATTCTAAGTGGAATTCCCTCCAAACCACAGCATTTCTCCTCAATTTTAGGTCACAACTGAAATTGGGTTTTAATGTGAAATTTGCCTCAGGCTCAGCAGATGGCTCCCAAACACCAAGAGCATCCGTTTGCCTTCTGTACGTTGATGTGGTTATAACAACGTGTAAAACTGCAAGGCAACTCATATCCTGTCCAGAGCTGCCCTTCCTCCCTCTCTCCTGATCTTCCCATTTTTTCTATTTAAATCATTTGGTGCTGAAACACACACCTCACTGCATTCAGCCTATGCCAGTCAAACATGTGGTGATGAGCAGTGAGTGTGGATGGGAAGAAAAGAGGAGGACATTTCTCTGCTATACTTAGTGAGCCCAGATCATATGTCAGATTTTCTCTCTCTCTCTCTTTTTTTTTTTAAGTCCCTGTAAAATTTTGGGTGAAAAGGTAAGTAAATTGGATAGTGGATTAATTTACTCTGATGTTCTCCCTGGTGATTCTCATCTTTCAATCATCTTGCAGCCACACTTGCAGCCATTCTGGACATCAGTTTGTTCCCAGTTCCTGGCAGTAGCTGGCAGTGATGGTGTTTCGTACATCAGATGTAAAAATTAAAAACCAAGTGCTAGGGGGTGTTCACAATAGCAGAAACAGATCCGTCCAAGGGTTGATTGAAAGCTCTTCAGAAAGCCAGCCTTTACCAGCCCTTCATTTGCAAGGCATTACAATGGAACAGGTAAATAGTGGTGGCCCAGAAATTCACTCTCCTTCCTCACTTAAAAAAAGGGAGTGCGGGGAGGCTATAAAAGGCATGGGATGGTTCCAGAATATTTTCACTTTGAAGATCTTCAATCAGATTCTTAATTGGTACACAAGGAGAAAGAGCTCTGGCAAACCCCACTCGAGATGAGGCTTAACCAATGGATGTATGAGAGTCAAGGGTGCTCTAGGCAGCAGGGAGCTGACATCATCAGGTGTCCAAGCAATTTGCATCTCATTTACGTTGGTAGAGAACTCCATGGAGAAAGGTCATATGATCCCATATATTCCTTACTCACCTGTGCCAGGACCTTATTTCTATTTTTGTCAAAAACTGTCCTTTCATGTTTTCCTTTCATGTTTTCATTTTGTAGGTACCTAGATTCTTAAGTCTCTACAGAAAGACTGGTTCATCATTAGTATCTTCATATTATTATTTTCTTCCTACAAATAAACAAGTAGGTCACCAAATTTGAAAGGTATAGGGGCATGGAGAAAGTTTAAGAATGATCTCAAGGGCGGCAGAGTAAGTGGATGCTACAGGGACATGCATCCAAAAACAAACTGGTATTACAACTAAAATACAGAAAAACTTCCTGAATAATTAACAGAAAACTCACAGGAGAGAACTTTGATACCCGAGGACCAAAAATGGAGACCGCATAGAGACTGGTAGGAGGGGCGGAGGCACGAAAGGGCTGACTGGGTGCCCACAGACGGCAACTGAAGTCCTGGAGAGATATCTCAGCTGTGGGGGGTGCCACTGAGAACTCTGGGATCTAATCCCCAAACTGGGCCCCTCAGCAGAGAGCACCAAACCTGAGGAGGGTACCCACATAACACCTGGCTGTGAAAAGCAGTGGGTGCTGTCTGCCCTGGGAGTAACAGCTGAAAATTCAGGCACTCTCTTAAAGGGCTAACACACAAAATTCTCTGTGGAGCCACCCACCGTGTGCTCTGGCAGAGGGAGGGTGAAGTGGACTGGAGCTTTGAGAGCAGAAGCCAAGACTGGGGACTGGGGGATAGAGCTCAGAAGGCAGACACCCCAAGTTTCCTGGGCTGAGTCATTCTCTCAAGCAGTGGAGGACATCTCTCCCACATAGACATTTGCCTTACCTGGGGGGGAAGACAGTGGGTACAATCTATTGGAAAACACCTTGACCTGAGGCCATTTAAGAAATTAAAAGTAAGAATTAGCCTCTAGATCAGTGTTTCTCAACCTTGGCTGCACATTAGAATCACCTGGGAATCTTTTTAAAACCCTGATTTCTGGGCCTCATCCTCCGGAAATTCTGTTTCTTTGTTATTAATGTTGTGGCCTCACCCCATAACAAAGAAACAGAATTTCCAGAGGATGAGGCCCAGAAGTCAGGATTTTAAAAAGATTCCCAGGTGATTCTAATGTGCAGCCAAGGTTGAGAAACACTGCTCTAGATGGAAGCAACTGCCCCATCCTGTTGAAAAAACTCTCCCCATATCTGAAGACGATTGCCGGGGGGGGGGGGGGGGGGGGGCAATTCAATTCAGAATCCTATCAGTCTCTGGAGGCTTTGAGTCTATGCCTGACCTAATTAGTCGGAAACAACCTTTAACACTGTCCTGCACTAGAGATTGAGAGGTATAGAGGAATACATAGTCACAAACCCAACAGAAAGCCAAAACGAGGAGACAAAGAAGAATGATCTCAAATAATTATAAAGTAAAATGAATTATAATTAATATAAAATAATTGAAACAGACACCTCACCAAAATCCAACACTGTAAGTCCATCTACTCAGAGAAAGAAATTATCCTCACTTTACCACCATATCTTTTTTTTAAAATATATTTTATTGATTTTTTAGAGAGAGGAAGGGAGAGAGATAGAGAGTCAGAAACATCGATGAGAGAGACACATCGATCAGCTGCCTCCTGCACATTTCCCACTGGGGATATGCCCGCCACCCAGGTACATGCCCTCCACCGGAATCGAACCTGGGACCTTTCAGTCCGCAGGCCGACGCTCTATCCACTGAGCCAAACCGGTTTCGGCTACCACCATATCTTTATAGAGCTGTCTCCTGCCAGCTATCTAGTTTCATTTTAGAGTTGGAATAAAATGAAAAGAAAACAGAAAAGAAAGTTATTCTCTATCAATTATCTTCTCTCTCCCAGTGCTTTTGTTTGTTTGTTTTTTCCTGCTAATTATTTTGTTTTGTTTTTAATAGTTGGCAATTTGTGTTAAAGAAGAGAAAATAGACTTTTGTCAATTCTGGCCCAGGTCCTGTTTTCTTGGCTACTTCTTTTCATGAGTTAGGTTTGTGTATTTAGAAGAACACAGCTACTTTTCTGGAGAAATTTTGAGCCAGTGACTACATCCAAATAATTATTAGAGAAGTGACTTGTGAAAAACTTTGTAGTTTATAAACCTCAATTTTATGTAAGATCTCTTTCTTAAAATAATATGCCATGCCAGGTGTTTCCACAATTTTTTTCTTTGTTTATTGTTGTTGTTTTTATTTTTCTCCCCATGGATCCTAAAAATAGGTACTTCTTGCTTGCAATTCAGTTTATTCTGGTAATTTCTGTCCTAATCATTGGTACTAGTAAAGTTATTTCTCTGAAGAACCAAATTATACATTGTTTCTTAAAACTATCATTTTTCTTTTGTCTTCTGTTTGATTTTCTTCTTTAAAACATGGCAAGCCCTATCTGGTTTGGCTCAATGGATAGAGCATCAGCCTGTAGACTAAAAGGTCCCGGGTTCAATTCTGGTCAAGGGAGCATGCCTGGGTTGTGGGCTCGATCCCCAGTAGGGGGCCTGTAGGAGGCAGCCGATCAATGATTCTCTCTCATCATTGATGTTTCAATCTCTCTCTCCCTCTCCCTCCCTAACTCTGAAGTCAATAATATATATATATATATATATATATATATATATATATATATATATATATATATATTATTGACTTCAGATATATATATATTTTAATGTGGTTTTACTCGCAATGACTCCTGGGCTTTAAGCAATAGGGACAGAGTTCAGACTAATTTTCAAAAGTTGCAACAATATCACAACCTGAATTTTTTTTTATTTTTATTTTTTTTATATTCGCATATTTTATTTACTGACCTCTTTGAAACATGTCAAAATTCATATGGCTAGTAGAACTTTCCATGTTAAAAGGCTGCTCAACACAACAAATTCCTAACAAAACTCAGAAGGGCTAAGGATTATGTGAACTGTTATGTTATTTAACATAACTGTTGTCATGTTAAATCTTTGCATACCTCTGTACCTCTTCGATACCCCTGCCCATTCCTCTCATTACTGAATTTTTTTTTTAAAGTGAAACAAAAATAGGTTGCCTATTAGCCTATTGCATATCTGTATAAAAAACGCCATTACATTTTTGCTGCTCTTTTAGCTTAGCCGGTGTCTCATTTAAAGGAATGCTTTCTAACGGGTCTTTCAGCCTGTCACGGATGAGAAGCCAGGGACTGAGGAAGCGTACCATAGCTCCAGGCAGTGTTTGTGCTAACCAAAGCCAGGCAAGAAGGCTATTCCCATGAAGTACTGCAAATATTTGTATGGTTCATAGGGGGCAGGAGGATGTCCCAGGTAAGAAGCAAATCTATAGAACAAGAGGAACAAGAGATTTTACAAATCTTAGCAAAATAAAATAGAAGATGGGTAGGGGGAAAGGAAGGCGCCATTTTTCCTTGCGGGCACAACCATCTCCCCCTCGGCCTCCCGAGGGCACCCTCACCACCATCACAGTCTTGCTGCAACAGTTACTTCATGCATTTTCCCTGTATCAGTGCAGTTTGGGAGCAGTTCCATCATCCATGGAAAATAGCACAGAGACTGGTAGGAACATACCTTGGATTTCTTGCCTGTGAAGGGATTAAATGAAAGCAAATCCTAGCTGAGTCTTCAAAATAATGAGCACCATGTCCTTTGTCAAACAGTCTAATTTCAAGGTCCATAAAGAAGATGTATCAGAATTTTCATTAAAACCCAGTGGAAACAGTTCTGGGTTCTAGAAAAAGAGTGTGTAATGTCAGAGAGAAAAATGGTAAGCATTTGGCTTACCAAGATCTAGGTAAGATCTTGCCCCCTGATTGAAACAATCTAGAATAATTTTTATTGTAATAAAGGACTAGGAGAGCCCTTTGAATGGACTGGGCTTTGCTTTCACTGTTGATTGGCATAACTGTAATTCTAAGCATGGCTCAAGTCAAAATAGAGCGCTGCATTATTCACAAATTATGCATTAGCTCAGCAGGGAGACTACAGAGAATAGGCTTCCAGAATCAAGAACATGATCTCAAATCCCAGCCTCAATATTTACAAACGTGGTGACTTTGAACATGTTACTTAGCTGCTCCTAGTTTGTTTTTCTCTTCTGCAAATATGGATAATAATTGTAATTCTTGTCAAGGTTATTGTGAGAATTAAGCCACATAATGCCTAACAAGCCTCTGCATGGTTCTTTGTCATTTAGAAACTGCTCAATAAGTAGTAGTTAAAATTAGCTAGAGGATGTCTCATATTTTCCAGCATTCAGCTAACATCCCTAAATATAATAGCTAAAAATCTGTCTTAAACCCTATCACATTATTTCAATATTAAATAATGAAAGGGCAGAAAACCATGTCAATTGTAGTATTTTTTATAAAGGTATTTTTTTCCTATTAAACTTGATGCTTGAAGTTTTTCACAAAAGAACATTGAGTCTGACCTCAACCATCCATCCAACAAATGTGTACTAAGAACTTCCCGCCGAAACCGGTTTGGCTCAGTGGATAGAGCGTCTGCCTGCGGACTGAAGGGTCCCAGGTTCGATTCTGGTCAAGGGCATGTACCTGGGTTGCGGGCACATCCCCGGTGGGGGATGTGCAGGAGGCGGCTGATCGATGTTTCTCTCTCATCGATGTTTCTGACTCTCTATCTCTCTCCCTTCCTCTCTGTAAAAACATCAATAAAAATATATTTTTTTTTTTAAAAAAAAGAACTTCCCATGAACAGACAAACCGATAGAATCCCTTCTTTTGTGTGTGTACCAGTCTAAGTGTCAGACACATCAAATAAAACACAGGACCCATATCCTAAAATACTCCTGTGTACCAGATGGCAGCCATCTCACTTTGATTCCTTGAATCTCAGGGGGGAAAATATTTTCATAAAATGAAGTACCTTGGAAATATCAAGGACTTATGCTGGTGAAATAGACACACATTTTTATGATTCAAATTCCTACACAACACTTTCCGACTGGTTCACTGCATATGGGGAAGCAATGGACTTGGTTGGAAAGTTTGCAAGGAGGACATTCTGAGAAAAGGGAAGTGTGCAGAAGGCCACCTGCCCTGTTTATTGGAATTCCGACTGAGGGGAGTGCTGAAGGCAGTGCTCCTAATTATTCCTTGACCTTTCCAAACAAGTCTGTGCACAAGCAGACCCCCGGGTGTTTACTGGAATCCTTATGCTTCATCTTTTGGGTGTTCTTGCTTAAAAGACATTACAAACACATGTGTCCTCCCAATATTACTTACTCTGTTGATTGTATCTAAAAGATAAACTTTATCTCAAACTGCTGCTACAATAAAAGCCTAATGAGGCAGTTCCTTCAGCCAGGCAGTCCCTTAGCCCTCTCTTTCACAGCAAACATTGTGTCGGAGTAATCCATTCATCTGCCATGCAGGGTCTGCTGGTCAGCCCCAGCAGCTATAGTTTGAAGAATTCTGAGGAAGGATACAGTCATTAACATAGCCGTTTTTATATTGGGCTTTCCAGGGCATTCACATTCAGTGGGGGTGACTTGGGGATTGGAATTGATATAGGGGGCCAGGGTCTCTATTTCCTTCAAAGCAGCTCCTTCTCTTTTATCTGTTTCATATACTGGCTTCTGATTAAACTGTCTAAAAAGGGGGTAGCTCCGCTACTAAAAATCGATCAAACAAATAAACAGCTTGAAAAACACAGTGTTAAGACATTTCAATCCAGTGCCTTTTTTCTTTAACATCTCCAAAGCTCACCTGTCACACAAAATTTACAGCAGCTTAGTGGTTCAACAGTGTGTCAAGAACTACTCCAAAGTTAATGCCAAATCCTATCTACTTTATAGCATAGACTTTTTTTTTCTTCTTCCTCTGCCCTAGGAACCTTCTTATTTGTGTATTCTGAGTAAAAGCAAGGAACTGGCCACCTTGCAGAGACATGCACCGTACTCCAAAACAAATCACTAGCCATATTAGTGTGTGTGTGTGTGTGTGTGTGTGTGTGTGTGTGTTTACAGAGAGGAGAAAGGGTAAAATCCAGGTATAAAAATTACTTGTAGCCCTAGCCACTTTGGCTCAGTGAATAGAGCATTGTCCTGTGGACCAAAGGGTCCCAGGTTCAATTCTGGTCAAGGGCATGTGCCTCAATTTCAGGCTCCTCCCCAGCCCGGGCCCTGGTAGGGGTGCATGAAGGAGGCATCCAGTCAATGGGTTTCTCTCACATTAGTAATTCTCTCTGTCTTTCCCTCTCTCTTCCACTCTCTAAAAATCAATGGAAAACTATTCTCGGGTGAGGATTAAAAAAATTACTTCTAACAAATTATATGCAATAAAAATAGCTTTTTTTTTTTTTTTTTTTTTTTTTTTTTGCTTTATATCTCTTTTAGCTTATTGGCTCTTCATAATGACTTCTGTTTTTCAATATATTTTCTTGATATCGGAGAGAAAGGGAGAGAGGGAGAGAGAGAGAAACATCAATGATGCCGAAACCGGTTTGGCTCAGTGGATAGAGCGTCGGCCTGCGGACTGAAGGGTCCCAGGTTCGATTCCGGTGGAGGGCATGTACCTGGGTTGCGGGCACATCCCCAGTGGGGGGTGTGCAGGGGGCAGCTGATCGATGTTTCTCTCCCATCGATGTTTCTAACTCTCTATCTCTCCCCCTTTCTCTCTGTAAAAAATCAGTGATATATATATTAAAAAAAAAAAAAAAAGAAACATCAATGATGAGAGAGCATCATTATGCCTCACATTGGGGATCTAGCCCACAACACAGGAATGTGCCCTGACTGGGAATCAAACCACGGCCTCCTGAGCCATGCCGGTCAGGCCATAATGACTTCTTTTAAATACCAGCTTTCCCAGATGCCATTGTGAAGATCCAAGCACAAGCTCTTTATTACCTCTCTCTATGCTTCAAGAGTTCATTTCTTTCTTCATGCATCCATCCATTCAATAAACATTTATGAATTCCCAAATACTATGAAATGGTGAACTAAATAGTCCTATGGTAATCCACACGTACATGGTATGCAAGCAATGGAGTCAGCATGTAGAAGCAGAATTAACACAGGCTCTGGGGTCTGACCAGAGTGGTGTGGGTCCCATCACAGCAGTTATAAAGTCTGTGAACTTGAGTCAGTGACTTATTCTCACTGAGTCTCAGTTTCCTCACCTGTGGAGGGCTTTGTCGTATCTTCCTCATATAGTACTGATGATGAGATATGAACATACATGTTCAGAAACATGCCCATCACCTAACACAAAATAATCCTCAGCAACTAGGAAGAATTATTTTCTTTGAAGGGTAGCTTACGCCATGAAATCTCAGCACGTCTCTGCTTTGAACCTATGGTGGAGCCCTCAGGGGCAGTGCATTAGTGACACCACATACTTGGCAAAGGCCCTAAAGCAGCCTCCATTGCTCATTTCTTAATTCTCAGGAAAAACTGTATTGTCTCCAAGCATTTACTAAATTAACAGAACTCTCACTTGGTTTAGAAACATGCTTAGTGTAAGTTGGCCTTTATTATAGATGTGAACTCAGGTGTATAAAAAGAGAGGTTCCAAAATACTCTCAAAACATGCTTTCTAAACATGATGATATAAAAGACTAATCTAAATGAGTACTTTTCCCAGTAAAGGAGCAATTCCCTGGGAGTGACTAAGGAGATTTAGGCCATCATCATCAAGGTAACAGCTAACACACTGAAGCAATAATGACTAAATGGTGCCCTGAGTTATTAATGTAATTTCTAAAAGAGCCTAGCTCATTATGAGGAAATTGCTATCAAACAAAGCAAATTTGGCTCCATAATACTTTGCACATACTGCATATGTTTAATGTTTGAGGCTTGAAATCTGTGAATATATTTGGTTTAGTATTTGGGCTTTTATGGTGTATTAGTTTTCTATTGCTGCTATAACAAATCATTACAATCTCAGTGGTTTATATAATACACCTTAATTTTCTTGGAATTCTATAAGTGAGAAATCTCACATGGGCCTCACTGGGCTAAAATCACATTGCTGGTAGAGCTACATTCCTTTACAGACACTCTAGCAGGAGAATCTGTTTCCTTTCCCTTTCCAACTTCTAGATATTGTCCTCACTCCTTGGCATTTGTCCCCTTGCTTACCTTCAAAGCCAGCAAAATTGTGTATCTCTGATGCTCCTCCCTTTACCCATCTTCCTCTGACTACAGCCAAGAATGGTGCTCCTCTTTTAGGGACTCATGTGATTAGATTTGGCACACCTGGAAAATCCAGGATAATCTTTCCATCTGAAGATTTTTAGAACCATACTCATATCTTCAAAGTCCTTTTTTCCATATTAGGTGATATATTCAGAAATACTAAGGTGGAGTACATAGACATCCTTAGAGGGTCATTATTCTGCCTATCACATATGGAATCAGGGGGAGTGGGCTATTACAGATACTGTTAGAAGAAACATTGCTGCACATCTTTTGAATGTTCCATAGTGTACAGCCATTAAGGAAGATATGAACATTTTAGAAATCTCTCCTGCTCTGTACATCCTGAAAAATGAAGCAGCTGGACTAAATGATCTCTAGTTACCTTTCTATTTTCAAAGGCTGGAATGCTTTAAGTCTGTATGGACTAAAGGTATGCACTGCTCCATGACTAATTTGAATGATTCAAATTTCAAGGCAAATTAAAGACTCAGAAAGGGTGAAATAGGAAAAGGACAGAAAAGGTACTGCCTAGACCACATGGTTTAGGCAATATCACAATCTCTGCACTGGCTGGTCCCCAAGTTTAGTGCTGTGTTCCTTTGGCACTGCTGCTCTTAAAAGGGTGATCGCTACACTGCAGTGAGTCTAGGGAACAGTAATCAGCAATGTGAGAGGTCTCCCCAGTTCCTCATACAGTGGAAAGAAGAACATAAATTTACTTTAGAGAAGAGAAAATTGGAGAATGAGGTGGAAGGAGGATATGATAACTGTCTTTAAATATGAGTCCTTTTTGAAGAAAAGTGGATCTTATTATGTGTAGCTCTAGAGAGCCAAGGGCAGATCAATGAATAGAAGACACAGAAAGGTCCAATACGAGAAAAAAACTTCCCTCAGGAAGACCTGGAGCAGAGTGGAAGCAGCTCCCGAGGGACAGCTAGTTCTGTGTGATCAGGTGATGAGACTGTGAGCTGGAGACACTGATGAGGCACTCTCCCCATGGTGGGAGCACTGGGTGGGGTCTTCAAGATTCTCCCCACCACAAAACCTCTAGAAATAAGGATATGATTTATTACAGGGATAACGGTTTCATTTCTAATAAACTAGATTAAAAAACTAATGACACAGAATGTGTGATTTAGATTATACCTAAAAGAAGAATTTTCATTAAGCAAGGGTAGGTGGATTTAAGGATACACAGCAAAGAAAGTTTCAGAATATTTGAAACAAAAAAGTTGACATTACATCATTCTCAGGATCACAAGGTAGATTATTAGATCCTTGTAACTGCATCAGTGGGTCCTAGGCCCCTCCTGAGTGAGCTAATTGCTGCTAGAAATGGGAAGATAAAATAGAAGAGAAAGACTAGGAGAGGAGGGGAAGCAGGGGAATAAGGTATGCCTTTCCCTGCATCTGCTTGCAACCACAGGGGCTCCCGTTAGGGCTGCTCATGAAGTTCTCTTTAAGGGGAAAAAATGCTGAAATGCTTTAAAGAAAGGAAACTACTGATCTAGATGAATATTAGGAATATTAGGGATATAAAAGTAGAGGGTTTTAGATGAAACAGATCTAAAATCCTTTCCCCCATAGTTCAGAGGTTTATTTTCAAGATTGGTAGTTTATCAACTTGTGTAAATTTCCACATATATTCCTGTCTTGATATTACACCATTGGGTATAGCTCTGTGGCATGGCCTGATGCAGTCCAGATACATGCATTATTTATAGTTAAACTGTTACCAGGCTGTATTACTAGAAACTCCACAGACATGCCTTTTGGAACCCAGAGGCTTCTTGCAACTTAGATAAAAATCAGCTATTCCAGAATATAATGCCTTTAGCTAAATTCATTGAACAGTTCCTAAGTGTATGGTTGCAAATAACAACAAACTTTTGCAACTTTTAAAAATAATTTTAAGAAAACACACAACACTTCTCAAATGATAAATTATAAACTAGGGGAAAATGCTTACAACTCATCATGAAAAGCAAATCTCTCTAATAATAAAGGAATCCAAGACATTGATAAGAAAAAGGCTCATAATCCAACAGGAAAAATGGGCAACAGTCATGTACACAGACAGTTAATAAAACAGAAAATATAAATCCCATTTAAATATATAAAAAGATGCCTAATTTCAATTTTTAAAAAGCCTACCAACCTGGAAAAATCCAAACGTTTGATAATAGTAGCCTGGTGAGTCTGCAGAAGTAGACATTCTCATATATCTTGTAGCTCTTCCATTGAAGGCTCCTTGGTAATATTTATCAAAATTATAAATAAATATACTGTTTGACACAGAGGACTAATTCAGAGGATTTATCCTACAGATATATATGCATATACAAAGATTTATGTATGAGGTTATTCACTATATGGTTGTTTGTAATAACACAAAATTGTAATCAACCTAACTAGACTGGCTAAATAAATTATGGAAATCCATAGTGTGAAATAATGTGTAGCTGTGAAGATGAATGTAATAGCTTTGCATGCACCACTATAAAGTCTCTAGAAAGTCTTTCAGAGTAAAAAAAGCAACATGTAAATTATTATGCAGAATATTCTACTTTTTATGTAAAATATATCACATGATATGTATTCTTGTTTGTCTTTATGCACATCAAGAAAACTTGAATATATGCATACATATACTAACTAAATCCTTATTTGTGTTAGGGTAGAGGAAATTAGGTAGATGGGAACAAGGATACAGAGGAAGTCATTTTATGGTATTATACTTTAATTTGTTCTATACAAATATTTCATCTCTAATCACCTTTATAAAAAATGAGTTTAAATATTAATGAAATGACCATTTCTGACAAGCTAAGATTCAACCCAATAATTATTTGTAGTGTATTTCTTTAAAAAAAAAGTTGAGACAAATGCAAAGGTTGTTATATTAAAAATAATGTGCCCTAGCCGGTTTGGCTCAGTGGATAGAGCATTGGACTGAAGGGTCCTGGGTTCGATTCTGGTCAAAGGCACATGCCTGGGTTGCAGGCTCGAACCCCAGTGTGGGGCATGCAGGAGGCAGCCAATCAATGATTATCTCTCATCATTGATGTTTCTATCTCTCTTTCCCTCTTCCTTCCTCTCTGAAAGCAATAAAAATATATTAAAAAATAATGTAACCATAAATACATGCTGGTGAATGAGAAGTTAAGTATATCAACCTTCCTAGCTAAGGTGGATAAAGAGAGTGATTATAAACTTAATTCTGAACTTTCAAGCAAGCAAAGGAAAAATAAAGCTATATAATTTTTATCATCTGATAAAACATAGCCTACCATATGTTTCATAATTATTATAACGTATAATTTTCTGGAAAGGGAAACATTATTATTTTTATTAAATTTTAAGAAGGTCCTTTCTTGTCTTTTAAAAATTATCATGTAGTAATTTCAGCAATCATCTGTAGAGTATTGCAAAACAAGATTTATATTAAATAAAGATTAGCTGTTTTATTATGTAAAATCATCATAAGGCTATTTCAGGTAATAAAAATAGCTACCATTTAATTTTCACCATGAGCCACACAATGTTAAGTGATTTTTGTAAATTGTGTCTGCATAACAAACAGGCACATAGTATACCTGCTTTATAAAAATGAAGAAACAGGTCTTAAAGTTGGGTAACTTGACCAAGGGTACCAGCTACTAATGAAGGAGATGGAAGCTGAGCTGACAGTGGAGGCAATGCCCCTGACCGCCATACAATGCTGCCACCACCAGTCCAGCAATATAAACCTGGGGCCAGCACATTTATAGAACAATTTAGGAAAGTATGAATTACAGAGTTCAAGGTGCAAAACTTTCTCCTGAGCTAATACAGGCACTGAATTTGTATTTTAAAAATTATCTTCTTTAAATATTCTTATGTAGCTGGGCACATGTCTAACATCAGGAATGATTGCCTTAGACTTTCATCTGTGAATGTGATATCACTCAGCTGGAGAGTTGAAAAAAATCCAATTAGCAGTCACTTCAAGGATACTCTCACTAGAACCTGGAGTGCTGCTATTCTCTGTTGCTGAAGAAAGAACAACCCATATGCTTTGGCTACCACACTCTTGGTTGGCAAGGTTAACATTCCATTTTCTAAAGTTATGAAGGTTGACTTCATTCAGCTGGAGGGCCAGTTGAACAACTGTTTCCCTCTGTAGACCGAGCCCTGTGATAGAGTGGTGTGGCGTAGCGAAGACAGTTTTTGCCCTTGAGAAGGTAGAGAGTCATTGATTTGGGCAGATGAGATTTTCATACTTTGAAAAACTTAAAGAACCATAAAGAGAGCGCATAATCCAAGTCCAGACTATAGGCATGGCTATATGGAAATATATTTTCAGTTATGGAAAATCCAGGAAGGAACACGATGAAGGATAGTAAGAAAAGGCTTTATAACGTGATGAGTCCTCAGTCAGCCCTGAAGGTTAACAGAGGCAGGAGGAGGTCAAATTTAGGGGGTAAAATAAAAACCTGAGAGGAGATTGACAGACAAAAGTGGTATTTTCAGGAAGCAGGTAAGGAGCCAACAGTGCTTTCACATTAATTTGTTTGTTCATGTATTACTTTATTCTTATTTCATTCCAATTACCTAGTGAATGTATACACTCTGCTAAGCACATGGGATACAAAGGAGAGTAAGGTAAGATCTTTATCCTTATCTTCTGAAGATAAAGAGTTTACTTTTAGCTGGGGTAAGATTTGTGCATGCTGAGATAAGGATGGCATTTATGTTAGGGGGAACAATGACAGCAAAGGTAGGGAAATTCCCAGTACACATGAGGAATGATGAGTGTGGACAGAAATATAAAAGGTGTTTGATAAATGAAACCTGGGAGATAAAACTTGAAAAGCACTTTTTTCTTTTGTGGGGCAAAAAAGACTCTCCTCTCCTCTTTTTTTAAAATAAATATTTTTATTGATTTTTAGAGAGAGAGGAAGGGAGAGGGATAGAGAGACACATTGATGATAGAGAAACATCATGGCTTAGCTGTCTCCTGCACACACCCCAACTGGGGATTGAACATGCAACCCAGGCATGTGCTCTGACAGGGAACAGAATCAGTGACCTTTTAGTTCCTGGGTCAAAGCTCAGTGGCTGCACAACACTGCCAGGCCCTCTCCTCTTTTTGACCCAAGACCCAGAGAAGCTGCTTCAAGTGCAAATAAAAACCATTGGCAATACAGCATTCATTCTCTTAGTTAATGGAGAATGTTCAAAGTCATCATGTTGAGCTGGGGTAGGGGTGGTGGTCGTGGCCGTGGTCATGGTCGTGGTGGAAATCACAGGATAAAGAAGGTCCTGAGAATGGTTCCAGATCTAATATCAAGGCCTAGACAAAGGGATGTGGAGCTAAATTTTGTGACCCTTGATCAGATAGAAGCTTCTGTGCATTGTAGAAGTGTGACTTTCTGTGCTGGGCACAGCCAGCAGTGCCACTCTGTACATGGAATTCAAGAATTAAAAGAGCTATTCTCTGGAATCATGTCTGTTTCTTTATCTTTTTTTCTTTCACTTGGAGCTTTGTTTTGTTTTCCTTTTACTTTCCTAGTAAACTTCCCTTTGAAAAATTTCCACCTTGTGATTAGAAAGCTGGAGGGCACAGGCGAGGTGGTGGCAGCTGCCATCTCAGCTGGATAACACTCCCGCCCCTGCCTTTCCCTCCCTCGCAGCTGATGAGGCTGCAGTTGAAACAGACAGAGGCGAAACCCCTGGAGGTGGGACAAGACAGCTGTGATCACTAGTTTCCTCCAGCCTGGGGTGTTCTCTCACTGTGAGGCTGCAGCACCTCTTAAATATATAAATGTATATATTTACAAATATGCAAATATGGTAAAGTCATCAGTGGCTACTGCACAGTTTCTTAGTCTGTAAAAGAAAACAATGATTGCTTTTGAACTTAAGTATTCAAATAAGTTGCATTTAAAAGTCTGAGCTATTACATATAAACTGCATATAAATGATAATGCTAGAATAATGTGTCCTAACAATACACTTTGCCTTTAAGCAAACTGCATCCCAACATATTCATTTTTGATTTTATATTGTGCTGAGAAGAAATAAATGTCCCTGGGCACTTTATAACCCAAAGTACAAACAATACTGAGAGACCACTGAAAATAGTATTCCACTGCCTTCCTTCACCTGTTGTTCAGTGCTGGTGTGTGTTTTCATCCAAATCAGAAGGAACTGGATTTCCATGTTCAGGCTGGGGTTACAGTAGAATTATTCCTATGTGCTGGTTGGATTGCATTTACTCTCTACAACTGAGCCAACCCCCCACTGATCTCAGTGGGAGTGTTGCCTGAGAGAAGGTGGTAAAATTAAGGCTCATAGTTTATAAAGTACCATAGTCTTTTTTTTTTAATTGAATGGATTCATATTCTGTTTTAGAGTGTTGTGACTCTTCCATTCACTACACTCTCCATGACTTGGGAATTAATGTGGGACATGGAAAAGATGGGGAAAATCCGAGGCAAATCAAGGCCCTCACCAATATTGTTATCCGTGAAGGAGCAAATGCTAATGTCCCTTTCAAAGAGCATAGACTAATACATGTTTTGACTACTTGCTCCACTGAGAAACTGAATATTGAGAAATCAATATTGTAGCTCTCCATGAACTGAGGTTTATGGGACAGGACTGAGCCAAGCTGATATTGCCAGATTTATTTTGCATATAACCTTTTTAATCCTACAAATTTGAAATGCAGCAATGAAAGTATCCACTATTCAATAAAAACTGTCAATTGCTTAGAGAAATAGTCAATAAACGTGATATTCTTTCGGAGCCAAGATCATATCACTAACTCCCCTTGAGATTCATGCTTCCCACACAACCTTTTGTCACAGCTTCATAAAATAATCACAAAATCCCTTACTAATAAAAATTAGACTATATATCAATACAATCAATAGAAATGCCATGCCATCTTCTGTGCCATTCTATAGCTGGAGAAGGGGATAGAAGCATGATTTTTAGGACAGTACAAGGTGATAAGAGAATCTAAGGAAGAATATAAGAATATGTCATCTGAAAATGAAATCAGTCTTTTTTGGTGTTCAGTAAAGGAAATGGGATACCATTTATGTCCTTCTCAAGACCATTATAAAAATACCAAAGGGTTTGAGAATTATGAGGGATAACTTTGCTATTCAGAAAACTGATAGCATCTCCTAAAATACATAAAAAACTAATAAACATGATTCTCCACTGGGAGCTTCAAGTCTAATGTAAGAGTTAGACAAACTTTAGTAAAACTATATACCCACATAAAATATTTCAATGGCTTTCAATGCATTGGGATATAATGGGCTAAGCCAAATTCCACAGACATACACAATAAAATTGTTAAAATTACTGAAGAAATTTCTATTAACTGAGAAGATTTGTGAAGGCTTTGAGTTCAGGGTAGACTTTTAAATGAAAAGAACCATAACACCCAGTGAAAAAAAATGTCAATCTAGAGGAATTACACATGTCAAAGGTCAAAGTCAAGAATAATAAATTTAGATTTGGAGGTCAGCTAATAAATTTAGAGATAAAAACCAAAAGAGTTAAGAAGAAGGGGAATTTGGTAAAATTTTATTAGGCTAATACTTCACTAAGAATAGATACTGACAATACTTGTTGACTATATTATTAAATATACATTATATTCTATAAATGCATTTTGAATCAATTGGACCATATCATTTCCCAGGCAATGTGTTAATTGTTTCACATTTAACATTAAATAAATGTTATAGCTGCATAGTTCAAAATCCAACAGGTTAAGAAGGGTATATGCTGAAAACTCTCACCGCTGTTCTGCTCCCATCCAGGCCTTCTGTCTGGAATAAACCAATGTAATCAATTTCTTGTGTATCCTTACATGAATATAATATCTCAGGATACATAAATGTAAACTCATATATCTCAATAAAATAGCTTATGATCTACCTATCTAACTAGCTAGCCATGGGATTTATGTCAGGCATGACTTTAAAGAAATGTAATTTTCAGCGATGGCAGAGAGAGATTGTTGGTGTTGTTGTTCGTGTGTGTGTGTGTGTGTGTGTGTGTGTGTGTTTGTGTTATATATATAACATAGAATATAGAACACAGAATATAGAATATAGACACAGGCATGTACAAGGGTGAGCAAATTAGGTTTACAGTTGTGAGTATGCAAAACAGTTTATTCTTGTATTATTATTTATTAATTATTGTATTATTTACCATGTGAACAACTGTAAACCTTTTTTTACCAACCCTGTATATATTCCCATATGCTCATTTTGACTGTATATATACATATATCTATCTCTCTATATAATGATATATAGATGTATGTAGACATATATTGATATATAATCATATGCCACCTGGCATTTCTACTTAGTTGTCCCAGATGAACAACTTTAGTCTCCTCAATTACCTTAAAAACTCCCAGGAGTCAGGGACCATGACTTATATAATGCTTTGTCATCTTGTCCCAGCAATATCTCAGGCTTGCAGTCATCATGTAAACTGTACCTGTTTAAAGCTTTGCAGACAGCTGGCTGCTTATCTCAGTCCTTTCTTGGGCATGAATCTAAATGAAAATTAAACTGCATTTCGAATGGCCTCATGATACTTTTCTCTGGAGATACTAATGCCATTTCTACACTTAGATGGCTCATTGACCAATTAGATGCTCACTTTGAGAAATGCCATATGATAAGTTGTTTTAATACTAATTCATAATCTACTTTTCTCTCACTCTCTTTTCATGCATTTGCTGTCAGTTTAAGATGGCTCAAGAGAAGTGACTTTTAGTATTTGCAGCTTCTCTGTTGTTTAATCAAACGGTGGGTGGAATCAAGGTTGGCTGCTCTCAACTTCATCCAAGCAGTGATTCTTAGAGGGTGGAAATGTCAGCCTGCCTATTGGGAGCTATTCCAAAGCCAGCTGGAGCTGCCTCAAACATTCTTAATTACCATTTTGTATTTTAAATGTCTCAGCCAATGTGGTCTCTTAAAACAAAACAAAAAAAAAGTAAAGTAAATAAGTTCAGGTAAACAAAAAGAAGAGGAAAATCAGTAGAATACAGTTTTTCTCCAGACTTCATCTGACAGAGGAAACATAGGTAAAAACTTTTCTAGGCATGTTCATTCAAAGATCATAGTCAACTGCTCAACTGCACAAACCACTTTTTCTGGTGATTTCTTCTTTTGAAGATTAATTACCATAACTCAGCCTTTATCGTAACTTGGGTTGCCAAGAGAGACAGTTATTTGGGAGGGACACCAACTTATTTGGAAATCACTAATGCAAATAAAACCTCATAATACCAATTGTTGCCAATGACTTCATGGAGGCAATAAGCTTAATTGAAAATAGTGAAGAATTTTGTCAGATGGTAAACAACTTTCCCATTAGTCCCCAATTTCCAGTTTCTTTCTTCTAATTTCTTTGTCTTTGACCCCATCCTTTTAACTCACATTGTTTTGCTCCACTTTGAAACCCCTGCAGTTAATAACACTATAAACATGGCTGTCAATGGAATGCAACTGAACCAAGGGTGTTATGCATTTATACCACAGAAATGTGAATGACACGTATAACACAAATATATGCAAGGAGAGTCTCCAGACTTACTGTTGACTTTTTTTTTGCTTTCAGTTTATGGTAGCCCTCTTAAAATTATAAATTATAATACTAATGACACACTATCACAGGAATTTCACTGTTAAAAACTTTAAAAATTACACGTATATTTATATTGGTTATTGTCACTAGAATTTTCTATTTTTATTAAGTCCTTAAATATAATTAATTTAAGGCCAAAGTTTGCATTTCAAACATAAAATTCCTATTACAACAACATGGCAGAAAATCCATTTTGTTAGGAAACTGCATAGGACCAGCAGGAGGGAGTGAGAGGCTAATTGTAATGCTGCTAAATGAGTATGGACCATATTAACTGAGAGAGGTTTACAGTCCTCATAATACTCATTAGAAGGACCCATAGAAAATGAATTTTACATGGGATTTATGTCAGGCATGACTTTAAAGAAATGTAATTTTCAGCGGTGGCAGAGAGGGATTGTTGGTGTTGTTATTCTTGTGTGTGTGTGTATTTGTGTTTGTTTATGTATGTCTGTGTGTATCTCTGTGTCTGTGTGTGCATGTTTCACAACATACCAAATGCCCATTCCAAAGAACATTCACTTTCACAATACATAATTTGAGAGATCATAGAGTCTGTCCTTAATTATTTATCAAAATCTTTTTATGGAATTAGTCTTAAATTTATGGTCACAGAAGAAAAGTAGTTTTATTAATGCTTCATTAAACTTTGTTTTAAATAAAAAATAAAACAAACTGCTTAATTTGCCACAGTTGGTTCCTAATGGCATTTAACTGTTTTCCAATATAGAACATTCTCTTAAAAGATAGATTCATGTCTTTTGATGATATGGGCACAATGGGGATCAGGCTTTTATGCTATGACCTTAAGAGACCTTCAACATTCATCTGAAGATCCTGAAAAGCCATATATAGCTTGCAAACATGACTGCTTTGAAAAGGGTAGAACTTATTAGAATACATAAAGTCTGTTTGTTCAAAAAAGAAAATGCCCTCAGTCATTCTAATTTATATTCTCATCATGTATACAAGTTAAGGAAAAGGAATTATCATTCACTTATCATATTCATTTTTTTGATAAATATTTTTGAACATGAACTATGTGTCAGCTATTATAGTAAGTACTGGGTATATAAAAGGTGTGTCACCTAGGATCATTCTCACAAAGTTTACAGAGAGAAAATAATCACAACAGTGATTGAATAAATAAATTATAATAAAGTTTTGAGGTATAAATACAACTCTGAAAAGCAGAAGATCGGGGTACCTAACACAGTTGTCAGGTCATCAGGGAAGGCTCCCTGAAGAAGGCAGCCTTTGGGTCCAGCCCTGAAATTAACTACTTTGGGTACATTATTTGATTTGATTTTCACATTTGTCTTGACAATTCCATATTACTATTCTCCTTTTTTTTTTGGGGGGGGGGATGCCGAAGTTGAGGCCAAGGAGGTTAAGTAATTTGTCCAAATGTGCACTGCTTACATGAGGCATAATTAATATTTCAATCTATGTTCATCAGATTCTTAAATTAGACACCTCTACCACACTACTCTGTTTCCAAGAATGCCTTAGAGTCTGACAAACTATGCTGCACTTACTTGCTTAACCTGCAGGAATCCTAAGTATGTTAAACGTCACTCAGTTGACATTGTCTAACGAAGACTATCGGTGCCAAAGGAATTCTGAAGAAAATCCAATACAAATCAATATTATTTTGGATGAGTACAAATTGTTAAATTGATCCAAATCTTTCTTTTTCATTTCAGAAGGCAATTTCCATGGAAGATATAATCCCATGGGTGTAATAAGAAACAGAGATCTGGGGCATGGTGAATTGTGTCACTGACTGTGAACAGATTCTTTGGACGGCTTTGCTTCATCTCTCACAGGCAGAGACTCCTGTCATTATTTGATCTCCCCCAAAATTTGGCATGCTTCTTCAGATGAATGTATGTTCCAACAATCCAAGGAGTTTCAGTAAAATACTGTATGTTCACTTTAATTTTACAAATATTTATTGAGCCCCCTCTGTACACAAATCATTGTGCTAAGTTTTACCTCTTTCATCCAAAAATAAAGCTAGCAGACAACTTAATAACTAAAAGGAAATAATGTAAAGGAGGGTGACATAAGTGCCATCAGAATAAAGTGTCTGAAGGGTTGAATGGGGGAAAAGAAGCATTTTTGGTCTCTGAAGGTAGTAGCATTTGAGGTAAAATGGGAAGAGTGGGCTGGAGGAAAGAAGAGACCTTCTAAAATGTCAATAGTACATGTAAACAAGTGGCTGTGGGGGAATTTGGAGCACACTTGTGCACAGTGGCTGCATCTGATGGGAATATAGGGTAGCTGAGTTGTGGGGGAAGGAGTGGCAATGTGGAGCTATTATTTGAAGGAAACTGGGAACATTAAGAATTTTGAGGAAGAGACTAGAATGTTCAGAAATGTACCTTACAAAGATTAATGGAATGACCATGTGTAGAATTATTTTGATTGGAGGGAAAAGAGACAGTAAATGATGAGAAAATGTGGAAATTATCAAATGTCAACAATGTGAATGAAAGGACAATACTGATGACAGGTACTGAATATGGTTTGTGCTGATTATTGGTGAGAAACTAGATTTTTCATACCCTGATTGTGGTAGTGTAAAATGGTAAAACCACTTTGAAAACCTTTTTAATGGTATCTGATAAATTTGAATATATTTATACCTATGATGCAAAAATGTCACTCCTAAGCATGTCCCAAATAAATGTATACATAAAGTGAAAACTTGTGAAAAAGAATGTTCATAGCATTTATAATAGTCCCAATGTTTTGTTGTTTCCATGCAACACAATTGTCCAAATTTAGCATGGGTAAATAGGTTGTGGTGTAATCAACAATGGAATACTATATAGCAATGAAAATGAATGAACTGCCACTACACACAACAACATTGACCAAAAGAAGTCGAATACAAAAGAATACACAGAGTACTATGCCATTCATATACAGTTCAAAAAAGGGTCAAACTAATTATTATGTCAGAAATCAGAATAGTATTAGCCTATGGAGAGGATGAGGGATGATAATTGGGAGGGACAAAAGAGGGTTCAAGAAGGACTAGTCAAGTACTTTTTCTTGGTCTGAGTGGTGGTACGTGGGTGTGCTATTTTTTGTGAAAATTTATCAAGGTGTTCACTCATGATTCATATACATTTGTTATTTATGTCACACTTCAATTAAAAAGGTTTTTTTAGTTGTTTTTGTTTTTTGTTTTTTAAAAAAAGGAGGGAAATGAGAAATGTTACAGAAAGGTAAAGCCAGATATGAACTGGAAGTGAAGCCATTAAGAGGTTTAGCCATTTCAAGTTTCCTTATTTCATTCAAGACAGTACAGTACAGCCAAACATCTAACACTTCAACCTTCTCAGAACCAGATATCACTCTGGAAGATGGCTAAGATAAAGAGGAAATACAGAATTATCTTCTGCTTTCTCATACATACCCATTTTCTTACGTGGTAATTGTAACACAGCAGGAAGACTGGGCATTGAATTAGTTTTCCCAGCAATTTTAGCAAGTATTTGTTTCTGTGTGTTTTTCTCTGCTGTAAGGGATTTCAAAAACGATCTCAAAAACCAATGGTCTAATGGCATACAGTCTAAATATTGCTTAGTCAGACTTTATATGCTGTCATGTTCTGGCCTCCTCATTTTCAATACAGATAAATATAATGGTTATTAATGTGTACACACTCATTATTCAAACAATCTACAGAGGCCTTGCTTAATGGTTGATGATTCAAAAATTAAGTTTGGTCTGACCTTGTTTTACAGGCCAACTATAACTGCATTCACATGATAATAATCGATATGTATTTTAACTCTAAATAAATAAAATACAAAATGTTAATAAAACTTTTCTCTTTTGTGCTGGCTCTGACTTGTCATTTGCAAGCTATTTACAATCCTTGTTAATAAACTGTCACCCTTGAGTTGGATTTTGGTTGCTAGGAACTCAGGAAAGAGTCTCAATAGATTGCCCTTTAAGTACACCAGTATCAGAATTTTCAGCAGAAACCGAAGACTAACAGTCACACAAAGGAGTTAAGTACCCTCTCATTACAATAGATAACGTCCTCAAAGGCAGGTCCTTGAGCACCAAGAGGACAGACTGGCCGCCAGTTTTCCCTCCAGGGAGCAATAGTCTACCTTTATTGTGGATAGATGATGCCTTCCTTCTGGGTTAGCTGCTAACTCATTTTCCCTATATTGAATCCGCTTTCACTATTTAAATGCAAAAAACATTAATATAACAGGCTTGGCATCCAGGGCATGATTAAAGTGTTATGGCACTAATCTATTTTTTTTCTAGAATGGGAAGGCAATTTCTGCTGAATCAGAAGGTTCACTCACTATGTATCACTAACCAGGCTCATAATATTTTCAATTCAATACAATGTTCATTTCAGTGCATGTATCCATACCAGTGGAGGGGAGTAATGGTATAGACAATCCTACATTTATACAACCTAAGTAGATTGATATACTTAGAATTTTGGTGTATTTGATATTTTGCTAACTCATAACATACATAAACACACACAACACACAAGCCTTCAGGGGAAAGATCTGACCTATAAAAGCGGAAACAAATAGCCCAATCAAATTCTTGCTAATTCTTTAATCCTTGTTATATCCCTTCTCAGTGTGAAGCAGGAAACCTACCCGTGATGTGCTAGCCTTCCTCATTTTCACCTTTCAATACTAAGGGAATTAATTGATTGTTTTGTTTTAAAAGGCTTCCTGCAGGGTTGTAGACAAGCTGGGTAAATAAAAATAAGCATGAGAGAGTAAACTGTGTCTTTACATGATATTATAGCTGCTTAATTATGTTAATAGAGACTCTAAAACAATTATAAGATGACTGTTCCTATTTATGCCACTCTATTGGTATAAAATGTACTTCCCTCTTCTAGGCTTAATGGAATCTGCATTATAGGGCTCTACTTTTTTTCTCTGTTTTATTCCTTTTGGCCATTTAATTTGTTTAGTAATAGGTATCAGAGGAAAAGTGAAATAAAGAAGGTGACCCAGACTAGTCAGGGGAACATTGATTGGAATGTTAGGAAAATTTTTCAATGTCAGACACCTGTACTAGTGTCCCTATTATGACTAAAGTTCAATAGGTGGGGATAATTTATCCCTGGTCCTTCCTTTTGGTGAAGTTAGAGAAAGGGGGGAAAATACAATAGAAAAAGATGGTGTTAAACAGTTAAGCCTGAATTTCTTTTCAGCCTGCAAATGTGTTTTTCTACTACATTTACAAATCACCCTGGAATCCATTTGGCCTCTTTCTAAACCCAGCCATTCACCTCAACTATAGTATCCTGAGCTCTCACAGCTTTAAAGTTTAGCAAGAGGAAGAGATATAAGGGAAAGGAAAAGTGTATGTATTCAATTGAGGGTATGCTGTGTCCCAGAAACTATGTCAGGTGTGAACTGTTCATGTAATTTTCAGGAATAGATATTTTATTGATGTTCAGATAAGTTAAATAACGTGTCCAATTTCACATTTGTTAATAGGTAGCAAAGTCAGAATTGCAACCAGGCTGTCTTATCCAAAGCCCATGACTTTTCCAGTACAATACCAAAAGGTATATGTACATTACTATATATTACCACCCAGTTTTTATTGGTGTTGTCATGAAAATCATTAAACTTACCTTAACGTAAGATCAATATTTTATTTTAAAAGCTTGGAAAACAGTTATTTCAGCAGTATTTCTAATTTCTTCATTTCTAATGCAAACTACTTCAAATGAGTGGCTTTATCGCTGCAGTGATCCTATTTCCAATGCAGTGTACTGAAGAGGAAAGGTTACAATGGTGATCATGGAGAGATCAGTGCACGTGTCAGTATTGGGACAGAAGATCAATTGTAAGCATTGTGAGTTCTCCTTGCCCAGCACCCCAGGGACTCAACTGCAATCCCATTCTGCTTTAAATGCCTCCTTTCTCTCTACTCCTGAATAGCCCTGTTTGAAAGTAGCTGTCCAAAGTTCACGCAGGACTGGCTCGAGCTCAGAGAGTTCAAACATTTCGTTGAGCTAAGAACCTGGAAGGGCAGATTATTGTTATTTTTTTTTTCTCTGTCATGGAAACCACTTGTGACTTCTAAATGAGGATGGCAAGATTTCACATATAGTATTCCCTGCTTCCAGTCAAGTTGGTTAATACTGTAATTTACCATGTTAATGGTACCATTTGTCCCTTCTGCTCTCACCCCACACTCAGACGCAGCAGTTTAAAAGGGGTTGCATAAACTCTGCTTCAACTAAGGAGGAGAAGGGTTGAGATTATAAATAATGCACTTTGCAGAATAAATAATGCACTTTGCAGAATATAAATCAGCATCCTCAGATATCGACTCTGAAGACATTTTGGCAACCTCAATGGCATTACCATGAATATGTGACTGTAAAGAGCATGGCTAAAGTACTTAATGCTATATTTCATATCACATGTTATATAACTTCAAGTGAATTTTTACATTACTAAAATAATAGATCAGAATATAATCTGGTCATTGATTATTAGGAGTACCTGCACAAATAGAATTGCTAGCAAACTGTATATGTTTTTAGTCTGAACAATTTCAGCAAGGAAAGTTTTCAACCTTGAACTGCCCAAAGCTAAGATTACTCTAATCATCAGCTATCCTCTGTAGTTTTCTTCTCTTTTAAAATCTGCCTTTATTTGCCAGTCTAATCAGAAATCACAAATTGCAATTTCAAGAAGACACAAAGAGACAATGTAAACTTTGATCCCCAGTGTTTCTTCTTGTAGAACTCCAAAAAGCAGTTTCAAGTCTTACAAGTTCTCTTTGCTGGCAATGATTAGAAGCCCAGTGGCTGCCACAGTAATTGCTCCATAATCATATCTGTAAGACCCGACCTGGTTTATGCACACAATCTATATTCTAATAGCAGTCAACAGGTCACAAGTTAATAAAAATACCATTAGCGTCCCCCTGTGACTAAGGAAGAGAGATATTCATCTTCCTAGGCCACAGCGGGCCAATATAATTTCCTTGGCTGTTAGTGTAATTAACTGTGCTGGCCTGCGGGTTTCCCTGGAGGACAGTGTGGGCACAGGATGACCTTGAAGGCAGCTCTGCATGGTACTCTGCCAGAGGGGACAGTTTCTCAAGGGTCCAGGTTAGCTCTGAGTTGGCTTCCTCGGAGGATAATATGCTTATGTCTCTGTGCTGGACACCACAAGCATTTACAAAGAGTTTCTGTTTTCCCAGGTACAGTTGCACATAAACAGAGCAATCGGCAAATTTGTGAAGTTGATTGCTTTCCTTTGATTCCTCCAGCCTCCTTATTTGCTTCTCTTTTCAAGACCAAGACTTTCCTGGAGACACAACTTTCCAAAGTTCTCTCTTATCTGATCATAAAACAAAAACATTGCTGTCAATTAAACTGTGAGCAATGTACCATTCCCCTAAAGTATAAAGCCTCGTATGGTTTTACATTCTGAAAATGGCTATTTTTAAAAAAATGAATAGAAAATGTTTTTATTTCTCATTAAAAGATGGAAGCTAGGGATTTGAGATCTGAGGAAAGCCAAAGAGTATTGCCTCTTGTCTCTGAGATTCCTCCTACTGACCCTCAGAGTAAATGTGCTTGATGATGTCTGGAGCTGTGCCTGGGGACAGGAGAAATGGATCAGGAAAGCCAGCGAGGAGTCCTTTCCCTTCCTCCTGTCAATCATGGCTCTACTGTTTCCATTGTACAATTTCCAGTTTCTCACTAAAATATGGAAAAGATACCAAAATGCAGAGAATATTATAAATGCATCTGTAGCCATCGCTTGGCTTTACATATCTTACTTTTTTGCCATGTTAGCTCCTGATCTTATTCTTTTACAGATACAGATGGCCTTTCTTTTCCTCCAGTTACCTGGGTAACTGACATCCTAAAGCTTTGCTAATGTTAGAGTTCTTTTACTGGTAAGCAACCTGTAGTTTAGTTCTTCATGGTTTTAAAGTTTATATGATATCTATCACCCTAGTTACTAGGTGCATTGTGTCCCCTCCAAATTCAAATGTGGACGTCCTAATCCATAGTACCTTAGGATATGACTGTATTCGAAAATAACTTACTGTTCATTTCAGACTAAATATTTGAAGTTGAGCATGTGGGGTTTTGTTTGTTTCTGTTACCTGGGCTGTATAAGAAGAAGAAAAATTGTACTCGAAGTTAAAATCACTAGTTAATTCAAAGCCATTCTCCTTAATGCTCTTTTATGCAGCAGGATTCTTACAAATATTTCTTAAAATAGTTTCATAGTTTTACCAATTCAGCATTAAAGAAATGGCTTTTTTATTGAATGTCCCTGAATTCTGAAAGTACTTTCTTATCTCCTTAAACATTACTCCTAGGTACCTCCCCCTTGAACACATCCCAGCAATCACAGTCACCAGGAAAAAAAACTCTTGATAATATAACAGCTGTTCATTTGTTAAGGAGGAGGCAGATTTGAGAGCTGTTTCCTGGGTGGATCAACTCCAGGACAGAGGTGCTTCAGAGTCAATATTTTGCAGCAGAGCAGTGCACTAAAGCACTTCTGAGGCATCAGGGAGCTGCGAGCCAGCAAAATTCCTACAGTGCACAACCACATCCGCCCCCTTTGAGCCATGCTGTTTAATTCCTAATGTCTGCTATTTGGGTAATGTCAGAACACTGGGGAAATAACTGAAAAGCTGTAATAGGTTTTTAAAAAAGTATACATGTATATGTTGAGCATGGGAAGAATGTTTGGTTTTATGTAAAAGTGTGTTAATTTTCAGTAGTTCCTTCACTTGGTTGCTAAAAAGTACTATGAAGACATCTATAAAAATGCATGCAGTAACTCATAAAAATACATAGAGCAGCACATAGGAAATAGTGGAGGGGCCATTGCGTACACTTACTAGCTAATCCTTTAAGACCAAGCACTCACTGTCCCAGTTGTCTGGAGTTTTTGGTTGCTGATGGCCCATAGTTGGGTCCATCCCTTTCTAGGAATTGTCATTAATTAAAGTGCATTACCCAAGGTTACACTCCTCTCCAGGGGGCAACCTCCACCTAATAACTGGTCAACATGGTGATACAAGGGCCTGGTCTCCTTGCTTTAGTTGGGACAAAGGAGCCTCCTAGCTCCAGAGCTCTCAATAGTATTGGCTGTGGCTTCTGTTGTAACTGCACTACTGATCAAGTTCAACCTCTGCTCATCCTGCATCTTTACCCCTCACAGGTGGTGTTTGCAAGGGCCCTTTCCCAAATCTCTACAAATAATTCTCCGTGTCAGTGTCTTTCTCAGGAAACCTGACATTAGACTGTTGATACCAGAATTGAGCCTAGGAAAGACTTTAAAACAGGATCTGGGAGCTAAATTACTCACTAATCAGCTGGCAATGATTATGCCCAGTGAGTAGAGGGACTGAGCCAGTCACTTGACATTTGCCATTCTCTGCCATGGGCCAGTGCTGGCACAATATGTACATGGTGGATTAGCCATGGTAATAGGAATGGGGGCCATGGGCTCCCACTCACCAAATCTGACATAGCTATTGCTACTGCCAAATGGGCCCCCTCCCGCTATGGCAGGAGGAACAATGATAGCCCCTGGCATTCCATTAGGTCAGATGCACTACCTCAGGTGTTTGAGAGGTTTGTGGGAATACTAATTATAAGGACTATGGAATCAGATAACTGCAGTGCCTTTGAGAAAGACCACAAAAGGCTAACAGTGATTAATCATCAACATAAGGCAAAGTGTGAGTGCCAGAAAGCCTTCTTGGCAACATGTGGACTCTTCTCTGACAGGAGGACAGAAAAAGCTGAGGATCAGACCCAAGACCTAATTATAAGAATAGCAATGTTCCAAAAAAAGTTGAATTTCCAACCCTAGCAAGTTTGCTACCAAGGTCAGGAGTGGGACTCTGCGTCTGAGGAGAGAGACATCTGGATGGAGCTCTCAAAGACTGCATTCTTGCCCTAGCTGGTTTGGTTCATTGGATAGAAGCGATCCCCAGTAGGGGATGTGCAGGAGGCAGTCAATCAATGATTCTCTCATCATTGGTGTTTCCATTTCTCTCTCCCCCTCTCCCTTCCTCTCTGAAATCAATAAAATAAAAAAAGACTGAATTCTCATGACACCTAAGCACTCTAAGCTTCCAGAAGAATCCCACGTGGTTACCTACTAAAATCTAGTGCTTACGCCTTATTTCTAGTGTTTGTGCCTTGTTTGAAGATAATGCAAAGGTGCGTATATTGCAAGACAAGCCCACTAAGAGTTACCACCATCTTTCCTTCTAGATATCAGGCAAATGACTGGTAGGAGAAGAATACAGACACCTAGAGTTTTAGAGCAAGGCCATGATATCTACAGCAAAGAATTATACATTCTCTGGCAAGCAACTTCTGATCCCTGATAGAAATGGACTGCCTGGTGGTGAATATCAACTAACCATGAGGCCAGAGCTGCCAGCCATAAGCTGAGTTCTGTCGTAATAACCAAGTCATAAGGTAGGGTTGGCTCAGCACTAATTCATCATAAGATGGATGTGTGGAATTTAAGATCATGTGAAAATAAGGACAGAGAGTACAAAAAGACCTCATGTTTTCTACCTATTCCTCAGTTTACACCTATGGGTACATCTGGTATGTCTCTGTGTGTGGTGGGGCTGAGGGTAGAAGGAGAGTCTCTTATGACCAATTGATGAAGAATTAAAAAGTCTGAGCTTGGATGATGAAGGGGACACTGCAATATTTTAATGCAAGCTAAAGCTCCATTACAGTCCTATCCAGGGGTGAAGGAAAATTCTCTCACTGGGCAGAGATTTGGGTGGTAGATTTAATTATAAATTTTGTGTGACAGTAGATCTGGCATGAGATAGACACATAGTGGGCATCAAAGGAAGTAGGGAATGGCTTTGGTGGTTGGTCCAGGGCCTGCACGGAGAATGATGAAAAGATTGAGTCCAAGGACACCTGGAGAAGACTGTGAATGGGCTTTTGGAAGCCACGGAGTGTGAAGAACTCTGAATGAGACGGCGACATTCACCAATGAGCAGCTACCAAAGAAGAGGCACTAATAAAACCAAGGAGAGGGACTGAGCCAGTCACTTGACATTTGCCATTCTCTGCCATGGGTCAGTGCTGGCTCAATATGTACATGGTGGAGTAGCCATGGTAATAGGAATGGGGGCTGTGTGTGAGCCAAAACACCATAGGCTCCCACTCACCAAATCTGACATAGCTATTGCTGCTGCCAAATGTCCAAACTGTCAGCCACAGAGATGGATGCTGAGTTGTTAACATGGCACCATCCCTCAAGGAGAGCAACAAATCACCTGGTAAAAGTTGGCTACAGTGGGCACCTTCTATCCTTTGACTCAATAAGTTAAGCTCCATATGCCATCTCAGAATCTGAAATGGTACAGTCCTATCCAATTCTGCTTCTCTCATTCCACACAGGTGTTGTTCTGAGAGCGCTCCACTATAAATCTCCTCAAGCAGATTTCTGTCTCATATCGGTTTCCTGGGTGATCTAACCTAAGACAGATGATAAGGACCAGGACTTCCCCACTGATAGAAGTAATTACCTTCAGAAGAGAACATTAATTAATAACTATGATCATTTTTCCACATCTGCAAATTCAGAAAAATGGTATCACTTCTTATTTGAAATAAGAATTTTCTTTGTGCTCAAGGGTGAGCTGGAAGTAATAATTTGGAGAGAGAAATTATTTTATTCACATTCTATTGAAATGATGCATTGTCTCTGTCGTGACTTGAAAAGTCACAAAAGTAGGTCTTAGTATGGATTCCACATACACATACCATCTATCAGAATGCTTCAAGCAAATGGTACTGCCTCATTTTGTGCGTTGCAAATGGAAAGTTGGGAGAGATTAGCTGTCTTGCCAAGGTGCCTGATCAGGTTGGTGCTGAAAGGGAAGTCAGAAAATAGATTTGGCGACACTTAGTGTTTCTTCCCATCAGTATGATCCTCTTCTTACTCTTTAAAATCTACTAAAGTCTAAGTAAAACAAATCATTTTAATGGGGACATTCCACCTATTTCTAAAGAGCTATTTGCTAAGTATTGTGTCCATTTTTTGGAATATTTTATATCATGCTGATATTTCCCCATGAGAAAAGGAGGATTGTAACTAGGCTAACTTTTCTTGGAGAGAGAAATGAAAACAAATAGCCTTGAAGTCCACCTTAAGTAAAACTAATCTTAAAAAATGGAACAGCTTATCTGCCCTCAATTTTCTACGGAAAACAGAATATTTTTAGAGTCAAGAAGATCTTTAATTTAGATTTCATTAGAAAGCATTTTTGATGCTAATATATTTCAATAGTCACAACCTTCACCATCAGGTTAATATTCTCTAATAAATCCAAATCTCTTGAGATTACATTTTTCTTCATTACAACATTTTTCTATTTTTAGCAGAAATGAAAAATAAACTTGAGATGGTATCAGTATGTTCTTTGAACTACAGTTACAAAATTGATATTCTATGTGACATATTTATAACTAAATTATCTACCAACAAGTTGTATCTCTTTACATTCCAAACAGCTAACTAGACTTAAGAAGTGAAATATACATAGCTAATAAATAACCCAGGTGGAACTCACTTTCATAGTCTATCACATCTGTCTTTATCATAAATTGAAAAACATAGGTAGTATACAAAATGTGCAGAGTATAAAATCATAGCTTGGCACCAAAATTAGTAAAATTGGCCAGATTTTTTAAATAAGAACATTACATACATGAGAAAAATCCAGATAACTTTATTTAATGGCAGAAATACTAACACTACATTTTAAAATAAAGGAAGAAATCAGTAGTATTTTAAGAGCCATAATCAGTTTGCCTTTCTTAGAATAAGGATGACTTTTTTTTTTATTGATTTCAGAGAGGAAGGGAGAGGGAAAGAGAGTTAGAAACATCAATGATGAGAGATAATCATTGATTGGCTGCCCCCTGCATGCTCCCCACTGGGGATGGAGCCTGCAACTTGGGCATGTGTGCTTGACCAGAATCGAACCCGGGACCTTTAGTCTGCAGGCCAATGCTCTATCCACAGAGCCAAACCAGCCAGGGGAAGGATGACATTTTAATGGTTGAAGTATTTGACTTATTATAAAAATTATGAATGTGAAGGTATGCTCTCCCATATGAAAACTTAGCCAATGTGGCTGTGCCCGGAAGAAATCAACTCTTAATACTGGTTCTATTTCTCAGCTGGGTGACATGAGAAAACTTACTTAGCTTCTCTGTGCCTTTTTATTTTATTAGACCAAAATTTATGGGGGACAGCTGATTGCAGTCCATCTAGTCTTACAATTCTATGGCAATTCTTATTTTCCCAGGCTTGTTACTTTAGGAGATATAAAATATTTAGTAATTTTGGAAATATTTATTTGGTGCAAATTACATTAATAACTATTTCGATTTACATGGAACTTTACAAGTGTTTTTTACATTATTTACCTCAATTAATACCCACAATAACGCTGTGAGATGGGTAACTGTATCTCCATTTGATAAATGAGAGAACCTATGCTTGAAGAAGGTAACAGAGGATCAAAAGGCAAACAGGACTCAGAACTGGATGTCTCACTCCAAGGCTGCTATCCAAGCTATCCGCCATGTAGAGCTTCTCTGTAGGAGATTTCACTTGGCTCTAAGAAGTAATCATTACTCCAAAATGATTTCAGGATTCTCTTGACTGGGCAGTGGAGGACCAGGACTGACAAGAATACTGAAAACTCAAGACTACTTATATGCATAAGTAGTTAATCCCATCTGGATAAATTCCCCTACTTAGACAGGCCTATATTTTTATTATATTTCCATATGTAGTTTAGATTTTAGAAAACTGGGAAAATTATTTAAACCTGTTTTAAACAGCATGATGTCTATTTTACCTAATACCTATTCTCTTAAAGACTAAGATGTCCTTTGTATTTCTTAACCACACCTCCCCCACTCCAAATTTAAAAAAAAGGGCTTTTGTGGTTCAAAAATATTAGGGGATGCTGAACTTAATTAATGCTAATCTCAATCAATGCTAAAGTTACTCAGGATGTCTTTAGTAGAAGGTATTTCAAAGCCTTTAATATGTTACTATGCTTGTGAACTACTAGTATGTAACAGAAGACAAATATTTAGTATATCTCAAATTTATTGGACCAATACCTTTCTTTAAAGAAAGCATAATATCTTATCAAACTTCTATTCATTAGAATACAGTTTGAAATTATTTATTTCAAATTCTACATGCTATTAATGAGTAAACTGTAAACCAGAGAGGTCTAAAAAATTAAAGTGTTATTTTCATTTCACATATATATTTCTGTAAATTAATATGAACATTAAAAAAAATTGTCACCTGATACATTTATACCTATTTGGCACAGCCAAAGTCAATATGCATCGATCTAAATAATGTATAGTAAAATGTCTTCCCAAATTAGAGGTAGTCACTTACTAGAGCATTTTTTACCATAAATTCAAAATATTTCTATATAATGTTGATTTTCATCAGGGCGATTGAACTTTATAAAATAATTTAATGTTTTCTTTTCTTTTACAAATGCTAGAATCTTTCTAAAACAAGACATGTTTTAATAGAAAAGAGAAACAAAATCATAACAATCGAGTGCCATAGTTTGCTCAGCACTTACCATACAATGCTTTTATTTTGTTCTCAAGGTTAAAATGTATACATGATTAGCTCTGTTTACCATAGGAGATGAAAATAAGGCTCAGAATGTCAAGTGAGATATCCTATCACATGATCAACTGGTAGTAGAGTCAAGATTTTAATGCAGTTCTGTGTCCAATTTCTTTTTTATGAAATGGGAGCAATATCTAATTATGTCAAATATGATATAAATTAGAATGTTTTATGTAGCATAAAGTTCTCATATAGATACAAAGTACTATTACTATTTTCAGTGAACTTCAAACATATCTTAGTACTGTTCTTGATTTTCAAGTCTTCTGATAACATACACTTAAAGACAAATATCCCCATCAGGGAAAAACAGTAAAAAAAATTCATGGATTTTCCTTTTGTTGTTTTTGTTCTAAAGTTTCCATATAACTTTTAAAGTTGCACTGCAGGCCTTGATCATATTTGTTGGTTAAGCATGTGTAAAATTGAACATCTTTAATGAGAAATGCAAGATTTATGGGATTAAAAATTGCTTTGGAAAATTAAAACAAAATTTCATTTAGTAATGGTCACCATTGGCCTATAATCAAGGTAGCAACTTCTAGGCAAATAAATAAATAATTCTCTGGTTTGACGTGTAAGCAGAGGATAATCTAGCAATTTTTTCATTATTCTTATCTGCTGGGCCTTCTACCACTCAACTCCATAATGGAAAAGCTGAATATAAATAAGCAAAATGTGTTTATATTACAGTATATTTTAAATAACCTAGATCAGTTTGTGCTTACTTTCTAATTGAAACTGTTTATATCTACTTTTTTTTTTTACATTCTGTGCTTCCATATAGTAGACATTAATGGATTAATATATAATAACTCTCCACTTATTCAGAAGAGCCAGCTTGTCATAAGGCCTCAGAGAAGCCAGAAATACCCCAACACCCTGCATTAAAGCTCTTAGCTATATATGTGAAACTACTGACTTTTTAAATTTGCCATTATTTTAAGGTCTAGTTCTCTCACTTCTCACCTTCTGATAGATTGGTAGACGCAAAGGTCAGAAGCTGTCTAAGGAAAGTAATGCAAGAGCAGAGGTGATGGTTGGCAGCCTTTTACCACGGTGTCCAAAAAACGTGGTCCATAATGATTGTCCTCATGAAGAAAGGACTAAATGATGTTAATGATGCTTGGGATTTTCTGGTTAAGTCATGCATTTCAGAATGATTGCCCTTTACTGTGGTTAAGTTCAGGTCACTGTAAAATTGAGGTGTGTGTGATTGTGTGTGTGTGTGTGTGTGTGTGTGTGTGTGTGTGTGATTGTCAATGCCTTGTTAAAGTAGGGAGCATTTGAAAAGGATCTTAGTAAAGGAAACAAAAACCATCAGGAAGATAAAAATAAGGCATATATTTTGAGAAGACGGGATACCATAATCCAGTTTTTTTGTGACTTGAAAGAGGGGTGAATGGTGAGTTGCCTATTATAACTGGAATAAGTGAGAGGGTTACCAGAAGCATGGCTCCATCTTTCTTTGAAGTCTTTAATTATTGTTAAAGCATCCTTCTTCCCTACAAACTAAAAGACTCTACAATGGGGAATCACTAGTTATATATATACTAGAGGCTCAGTGCATGGATTTGTGCACCAGTGGGGTCCCTCAGCCTGGCTTGCACCCTCTCACAATCTGGGACCCCTAGGGGGATGTTGGACTGCCAGTTTCAACCCGATCCCTGCAGGCCAGGCCAAGGGCCCCACCAGTGTATGTATACATGCACTGGGCTGGTTTCAGCTCTATCCCCACAGGCCAGGCCAAGGGACCCCATCAGTGCATGAATCTGTGCACCAGGCCTCTAGTATGCATATAAGATCTTTGGTTCATCTCTTCCCACCCTCCCCCCTCCTCCCTTCCCTCTGAGATTCATCAGTCTTTTCCATGTTTCCATGCCTGTGCATTGAGCATCTACCCCCTGGTGGTTAGTGCGCATCTGATCTACTGCTCGAACAATTGAATGGTCGGACGGTTGGGCGGTCTCTTAGGCTTTCATATATATGTAGATTGTTGTGATTAAAGAGCCTGTGATATGGTTTAGTTAGAAAAATAAAGGAATAGAATAATCCCTAGTATGCAAAAAGATAAAAAGAAGTCATCAATCCATGCAAAAACAATCTATCATAAGCCATGGATTGTGCTACTTATTTTTTTTTTTTGCATCTCATTTCATCTAATTTTCATAAGAGTCATAAATCACCACCATTGTTGTTATTCTTATTTCAGGTAAGAAAACTGAAAATCGGAAAAATTCATTGCCTTACTAACAGACATAGAGCAATTCAGTGCCAAGCTCAAATTTCATACTCAGATATGCCTGGCTTCATATCTGTGTGTTTTTCATCACACTGTATTAGCAGCTTGGGAGAAGGAACTTTGCAAAAGGAAAAGGAGTACACAATCAAAAACATGGCTTCTAAACTTTGCCTACTGCAAAATAATAGTGGTTTGAAATCCTGAATAGATTATTACAAATGAATTAATGAATAAATAAATGTCGGACAAAAATTATGTGCCAGTGATAATAATGACGTGCACTCTTAATTGAGCATTTATTATAGGGAAAGCAACATATTTTACATACCCTTCTACACAGACACTGGGGCGGTGGGGGATTGCCTAAGGTGGGAATGGTTGTGGAGGGCGGGTCAATTGGGGATAAAGGAGACATATGTAAAACTCAAGACGATAAAAAAAAACAAGTAGCACAATAAAAAAAAAAGAAAAGAAAAAAGAATGACTTCATATAGAGGGTATGGCAAAAGTAGGTTTACAGTTGTTCATATGGAAAATAATATAATAATTAATAAATAATAATACAAGAATAAACTCTTCTTTGCATACTCACAACTGTAAATCTTGGGGTAAATTTTTGCTCCATGCTGTATTAAAAATGAGGAAACGGTGGCTAACATATTTTAAATAATTTTGCAACCATGACATAATTTTAAGTGGTGAAACTAGATGAACTAGTCTGTGCTTTCCCCCACTTGGGTATGGTGCTTCTCTAATAACCCAAAAAGGATTAAGTTTAGTTGAAGAAAATAGGAATTAGTATGAGATTAGAAAGTGAGTACTTAATGATGTTTGCAGGAAACAACAGATTTCTCATCACTATATATAACCAGCTGTTTGTGTAGACATCTATCTTTGGAAATAGAAGCACCATAGTGCTTTGTGATGTCCCTAAAACGATATAATTAGCTGTAAGAAGGCAGTCACTTTAAAAGTCTATACTGTACAAGCATCTGCTATTGTTCTAATTTTTATAATGACTTGGAACTGCCAGCTTTCTATTTTATCCAAACCCAATGAGACATTGGGGCAGTTTGTAACCTAGTCAAAATTATTAGCAATGAAAAAAAATGAACTACCACAAAATTTGCTTAAGATGTTCAAATGATGTGGTTAAGAAAAAGACTGAAATAACTTCTTAGAGATCTAGTTCAAGCGTTGGGTCTTCCAGGAATTCAGCATATGACTACGTATGCATCACTTACATGACCAGGCCCCCCTCATATGTTACAATGTTGGTTCTACCATTACACATTTCAATAGTCTGAAAGAACTGTAGACTGGGATAAAAAGAGTGCTTCTTAATCGTGAAATATTGATCAACTTAGATCCTTTGAGTCTTATTTTTTCATCTATAAAATTTTGCTATCTGGTTGGTCTACCAAATAAAATTGTGTTGAGGATTAAAATGAAATAATGAACTGAAAGTGCACTAAATTCTATAAAATGCTGCAAGTCATAAAACAGTTCACACAAATGTCTTGTACATTGTAGACATATTAAATATTTATGGCACGGATAGCAGACAAGGGGCCAGTATTAAATAAGGTTTAAGAGTGTAGCCCTTGAGTCTGACTGCTTGGGTTTAAACACTGACTTCACAGTCAGTCTTTCCTAGGTGATAAATTAACCACTCTGTGTCTCTGTTTTCTCCTATATAAAACGGAAAGTAGTATCTTCCTTGTGGGCAGTTATTGAGGATTAAATAAGACATTCCATGGAAGGTGCACATGTAAGTATGCTATTAAATAGAAAAAGTTATGAATGTTACTCTTTTCCTGAGGTTCAAATGAAACCAGTAAAAAGAAGGAAGAGATTTAGGAGGCCTCCTTAGATTCTCCTGCCCTGCAAGAGCTTATGAGTGTGTCGATGGAGGATGGTTAATTTGCATTGACACAGATGATTTGAATTCACAGCTTCTGTTGCAGACCTAGTATTTCTGAAATGATTCAACAACTGAACACTACCTAGGAGATTATCCAGGACCATAGCAAGACACTAAACCCTTTCCCATTGCTCTGTTTTTTTCTAAACCCCAAAATGAATACTGAAAGTCAAGGACAATAAGAGAAGCAGAGGGGGTAAAAAAAAAGTAGGGTAGAATATGCCAGTAATTTTATGGATTGTGCTTATGACATAGAGCATAATTGGACAATTAAATGCATGTTCTTTTCTCTGCTGAGAACATCCTTTCCTCCTCTTCCTGTCTATGAACCTCAGAACTTCTTCCAGCATCCATGAGTCCCTATGCCCTACTCTGGCTGTATTTTATCAAATACTAAAACTATCTGTTTGCCTATTGGTGAAGCCTTTCCATAATATAAGTTCCTCAAAGACAAAGACTATACTTATATCTATGCCCTTGAGAGATTACTTGGCATAGATTAAGAACTCAATAAATTTTTATTAAGTTAGACTAAATTGTTGTTCTACTGATCATACTAACATATCTTAAATTTTAAATCACTTTTGAAAGAAGTTCAAAATCTACTCTATAATTTTCTTGACTAAATTTATATTCACAACATTTTATTTTTAATCATTCCTATTGGCACAAAACAAACATCCGTTAACATTCAGAGAAAAAAAAATGTATCCATTCTACACAATACTCCACAAAAGCTCTTAACTTCCTACCATTTTTTATAAACAAGTGATCCAAGTAGTTGATCTAGATTTATAACACAACTTAAAAGGATTAGCTGCTGTTGGTTAACTTTCAGTAAGGTTCTCTGATAGATGTCCATGTCTTGTCTAACTGCCTGCTATTACAATTGTCCTGAAGCTAAGTTCCTTAAGGCATAAAACTGGAGTTATTTATTAACCAATTATGTTCATTGTTGAGAATGGGCTCTACTTACTAAAAAGGAAAAAGAAGTATACTCTTCTTGTTTGATTACAGTGAACTATAACACAGCTATTTCTGTTTTTCCACTTTTTTTTTAACCTAACTCTTTGGTTCAATTAGGAAGCTTTCTACAATGGCAGGAAAAACCTTTACCTCCTGAACTTTTTTCCAGGGATTTGTGCAGGCTTCCTGAGGAACATATACTGCTTGGCTTCTTTCACAGGATGATTGCCACTTTGATCATTTGTAAACACATAGGTAGTTTTTAAAATATATTTTTATTGATTTCAGAGATGAAGGGAGAGGGAAAGAGAGATAGAAACATCAATGATGAGAGAGAATCACTGATTGGCTGCTTCCTGCACGCCCCCCGACTGGGGATCAAGCCTGCAACCCAGGTATGTGCTCTTGACCGGAATCAAACCCGGGACCCTGCAGTCGCAGGCTGATGCTCTATCCACTGAGCAAAACCAGCTAGGGCTAAATATATATATATATATATATATATATATATATATATATATATATATATATATCCCATATTGATTTGCATTTCATAAAAATCATAACTACCAGTTATAATGCTATACAACACAATTAAACAGTTTATAATTAATTTATACTGTAAACAGATGGTATTAGGACTGAATTTTGGAAAAAAATATTTTTCTCCAATTTTCTGGCCATTATCTTTTAACATTCTATTATTGACTGAAATGTTATTTGACAAAATGTACATTTTTTTGTCCCAATTCTCACATGGCACAACATTAAGATTGTTTTAAAAACTACTATATTTTCCTCATTGACATTTACATAGGCCACACATAAAGCAATGGTACATATTCAGTAGTTTACATATGCAATACTCTTTAATGTATAATGTATAATGTTTACCTGATCATATATATTCTTGGATATAAAGAACAACATTTAAACTTAAGATACAAATCTATCATATACTCAACTGAAATTCGGATTTCAGTTGAGTATATGATAAGAAATAGAAATAAGGAAAAGATTAGAAGTAGCAGGAAACCAAAATTCAACAATGATAGGGAGAAAATTAAGTAAGGTTACAATATGAAGTATAGGATTATCTTCATTCTTGGTTGAGTGAAGATAATGGTATATGTGGGTGCATATACCCCTCTTTAACCAAAGCATTATGGTTTCCTCTGGATCTATTTAAATATTCTTACATTCATACGCTGTGCACACTTAAGTTATTGATGGTTACACAAAATAGGACACCCATTCTCTCGCTAAATAATACAATCATGATTTCATTAAATTTGTCATTATTGAAAATTGTACTGTAGAAAATACACCAGCCAATCACTTTCAGAACCATTCAATTTGCTCATGTCCATCTAGAATGAAAGGCTTGCTGCACAGCTGTGTTTAAGACTGTATAATGACTTTAAATCTAGGACATAGACTCTTTTTGCATGTCCAATCAATTTGTTAGAAATCTGATCCTGTGCTAATAGGGCTGTGTGCATTAAAATTCATTCTTTGAAAATTGTATCTGAACTAGATGCTGCATACAGCCTTTGAACTCTATCAACTTGATTTTGCCTTTTCTTCACTTTCCAGAAGAGGTTATTTTTTTCTTTGAGAAGGAGACTATTGTTTTCAGAGGCATAAACTGAAGACTAGAAAATTTCACATATTGTTGCTATGGAACTCTTAAGTTAGTATGTGTTGATGGTAAAGTAGTCAGATTCAAATGCATGAAACATATTGCCCCACTTTCTATGGAAGTCCATGCGGCCTTAAAGCAATGTTTTCTTACTAATTTTAGAATTACAGCTACATGCAATAAGCTATGATACCAATCCCACTCTAAGACAAAAAGTGCTTGAAATAAGAATATCAGACAAAGCATAAATAAAAAATAAGTTAGGGTGTATACCAGAAATTTTTGGTAACAAAAGAAAAGCAAAATAATGCAGTTCTCTAGTTTATATTCCCAGTTAAAGAAACCTCTTTTCTTAATTTTTCTTCATTAGCATACTCATTGAAAACTCAAAGTCTAAACTAATTTGTGACAACTGTCATCCAATATTATGACTTTCTTGGTTTTGTAATCTCCTGTGATAATTACACATTCTTTTTTTAGATGGCATAGTAATAACCAATATATGACTCCAACATTCTGAACTCTGCATGCAATCATGTCATTCTACCTTGTTTTCATAATACCATTACACAGTATTAAAACTCTGTAAATCAGTGTTTGGCATAAAGCTGTTCAAATCATAACAGTGAATGAGGCATAAAAATGTCATAACATGATTATCATACCTCATGAAACAAGTACTATAATTATCACATCCTGGTTATCCAAGCTATTGAAGAGGCCAAAATATCATATACAGCTATACTAACAATAAGAAATAACCTGTGAGCAGTTCAGTCAAAGCCAGTTTCACCTGACCTTCAAGGAAGGTCCCTGTGCTCAAGGAGTGACCTTTCTTTCCTGTTCTGTGAAAGAGGTATGAAATGTGACTGTCAGTGATGTGACTAAGTGGTAACTGTGACTATAAGTTAAGTGACTAAAGATTGACCCACCAGACATCACGCAAAATAGCCAGTAAGGAGTCCTAGCTATAAAGTTCCATAAGACAGGAGTTATATTTTAATACCTTATCTCTATGCTCAACATAGCATCATGCACATGGCTTTGTAAACCATGAAAATATTTTTTAATTGAATTTATTTATTGGATTATGTCATTGATCACTCTGCTCAGGGCAGAAGTTCCTCAGATCAACCAAAGCTGTGGGGTTGGTAGGATCAGAGTTTTCTTTACCATTTGAACCCTTTGAATCCTCTGGAAAATAAGACAGGGTATAAATAAATACCTAAATAAATAAAGTTATGAAATTAGGTGTGCTTCTCATATTATTAGTTAGTTTTTCTCTAGAATTCAAGGTTATCAAAAGATACTCCTTTGTCTGTATAATACAAACAGACAGTAGGTGATGCTCATAGACTAAGAAAATGAGAGACACATTTTGAGGCATGTCTGGACTATAAATTAGGATTGAGAAGTGAACAGAAATTGAGAGAGAGAGAGAGAGAGAGAGAGAGAGAGAGAGAGAGAGAGAGAGAGAGAGAGAGATGCTCTTGAAGAGCTAAATTTTCAGACTCTTCTCTGCATCCATAGATTTTCCCCATGATTCTCCCTTCCTTCCTCCAGTTCACACAGTTTCTACATGAGGCAATCTCGAGGAACAATCAAGAGGAAGAGACATCCCTAAGACTCACTCACTGATGCTTCTGTCAGCTCACTGCTATGAAAGTTAACAGGCGCTCCTTAAGACAGAGGGACTCAAGCACACCAGGGCAGGTGGAGAGGGACAGGTGCTCACACTGCTTGCTGCACTAAGCTCACACCTCACCACAGAAGGACTTACTGTTGTAGCTGTGGCTCATGTTACCTAATTTGACATAAATTAACAAAATAATTTGCTAAATTATATGTTTTCCCATATGAATTATAATAAAAATTTTAAATACTCTATAATTGAGTTTTTATTACTTTCCTACAGGGCAATAACTATCTTAACAACTGGGTATAATCCCACTCCATTTTTTCCTATTTATTTACTTACTTATTATTTTATTGCTTTCTATCTATAACCTAAAACATTTTCTGATAGTGATAGATGTAACTCTTTTTCTTAGAAGGAAACAGGTGAATAAATTAAAAGAACTAAAAAATAATCACTTCATAGCTTATCAAATTTAAATGATGGTTCAGGACTTCATTTTTTATACATATTCCTGTGTTTAAAAATTATAATACTTTTAAAATTCTTTCATTATAAAGTCATTCAATCAAGTTTGCTTTGTTTTGCCTCTTTCTAAAATGCTGAACTCTTGAAAGCAGGGCCCATTTCCTATTAGTTATGATTATATTTATCTCTATGTTATTACAAACAGTTTTCAGATACATATTTGATGCCAGGTGACTTAACTTTCATTGTTCTGATCAGCATGTAGAAACTTGACCATCAATTAGAATATTAACAATACTGATATTGTATTGCTAACTCTGCAGTAAGCTTTAAGACATATTTCAATTTTTCCTAAGAAGCTGTAAGTACTTACTCAGAAAATGAGTGATTTCTTTTTTAGAGAAAACAAAAAAGTTATTTAAAAAGAGCATCCCCTAACAACTCATTACAACAAATGTTATGACTGAAAATAGAAAGAACTCCTTAGTTTTGGGTTATAAAATAAATTGAGTCTTTGAATCAATTGGATGCATTTAGCAAATTATGCTTTTAAAATTTGCTGTAATAATTTCATTTAAATCTATCACTTACTATTTAGGTCTATCTGCTTCCCTTGCTTCTGTTCTCATGTGACGTGTTTTTAGACCTTATACTATAAAATGGAGTGGTATATATGTTGAAGTAATTCAAGTTTTGTAAATCAAATATATTTTTTGTCAGTCACCAGTTCTCAAGAAACTAGTTTGGAAACCTAGATTGTATCACCAATATAAATTTTAGTACATTCCAACTGTCTTATCACTTAGATTGGAAGTCTAACAGGCTACAAGTATATTTTAAACAGATAACACTGCCGATAACAAAAAATAAGGTACTTCACAATCAAGAGGAAGAGACTTATGAAAACAGTCACAAATATATATTTACTCATGTATATGTCTCATATACTATTTAAACTAAATTGCATATCTGTTATTTAAAATCTGTTTAAAATGACATTTCAATTTGAAGCAATTCATATATAACAAGTTTGCTGCTGAGGGTGGGCTGCAGAAGCTGTGGGTTAAGAAATGAGTGGACTCAAATGCAGATACATAAAAACACAATTCTCACCGACCTTGAGTTTTAAGCCATATCAATTCACAGTGAAATAAACAGGTGTAACCACACCAGAGAAAACAAGAGCCTTGCTGGCTGGCCATGAGAGAGGCTCCTTTTGTGTATGGAGAAGCTGAAACATTACCATTTCAAGGATCCCTGACTTCCTTTTTCTTCTAAGAGAACTCTGCCACCTGCACAGTTTCTGTGGAATACTTCAGAAGGTATCTTTCACTTACCTAAAAGACAGAAGAAAAACAAATAAAGCATTTTAGCATCACTTCATGGTGGTTTTTTTTTCCAATCTTAATTTAAAAAATGTTAATTCTATAATAGATGTTTCTAAAATGTTGTGTACCCATCAAGTTTTATAAACCAAATCCTACTTTCCCCTTTTCTTGACATTACATAATTAGATTATTTTTGAATATTTATAGTTCATTGATCACCATCCCCGATAAAATCATTTAAATGTCTTGCATCAACCAGAGTATCTTGTACTAAAGAAAGTAGTGTCTCAATATGATGTAGAGAAAGGTCCGCTGGCACCTTTCATGGCGTACTGAGACATTCCATAGGCCCAATGCTTAACTGAACTTTAACTCCCCTTTCCTCCACATGAGGAAGCTCATCTCCCTGCATTGTTGATGTTCTTAAGCTAGTTCTTAAGCCTTTTAGGCTACAAATCAGAGAAGCCAAACAGTCCCTAGAGTGAAAAAAAAATGATAATAACTCTCTGCTTCAGTTGAAAACTGCATTGGTCTCCTTGGGGATTTAGGCTCCCGCATTTCCTATCTGCCACTGGATGTTGCTGATTTATATTGTATCTTAACATCCACATCCACAATGCACATCGGAAGCTCTGGGCTTTCATCCCACCCAATCTGAGTACAAGGAATGAGATCCGTTCAGTGGGCATGTGACAAATGAAGCTGTTATCAACATACAATAGAAGTGACTGGAGCTATCACAGAGGGTTGTGAGGGCCCCGGCATCACAGCCTCTGCATGTAGCTGCTGTTTTGTAGGCGCTAACACACTTTAATAAATGAAAATGATTAGATGGAAACTGCTGAATGAGGTGACTGCTCGGATGACTGCACTTGGAATGGCACATAAGACAACAAGGGACAGTTTCCCGCATGCGTGGGGCCTGCTTGATTTGGGTGGAAGATATGCATCTTCTTTCAAGGAGTTTATTTGACTCATTTAATTTTAAATAGGCAAGCTCCTGAAGGGTATAAAATAGCAAGGTTCCTTTGTGACACCCCAGGTTATTAAATAAATTATTATGTCTTAGGGAAGCTCTAAAACACTATGAAAAGATAAAGTGCTTTGCCATACTTTACTACACTTGTCCTCATGTAACCAAAAGCCAATATAAAATAAAGTGTGCAGGCCTGTAACTATGTATTAGTATTAAAACAGGATTACATTGTATTATAAAATTCTACACCCATACCTGTGAGGAAGAAAAATGAGATGATGAAGGCTATGCAGATACTCATGTCTTTGCATACTGGCTTTTCTTAGTAAAAAATCTTACTTTCTTAGTAAAGCAATCTGTGATTAATACTCTGCGATACCCAAATCTAATTCACCATAATTGTATTTCTTGGCCAAAATACTAATCCTTTAATGCAAAGTGAACTAGAGGCTAGTATATTTTAATTTAGTCTGTAAAGGGGCCATAATGAAGCTAGGAAAATAATAATAACAGAAGGTGATAATGACTTTCACATTTGCAGTTTCAAGTTCTCCTGGGTCAGTAGTAGCAGGCAGACGCTGCTGGAGGTGTTTTGATAGCATGAGAATGAGAAGCAATCTGATATTCTGGAGACAGTACGTATTGCAGAGTGTTTAAATGCGTACACTCTGGAGTGAGAATTCCTGAGTTTGAAAAGTTACTTAAACTACCTGAACCTCAATGTCTTCATCTCCAATATGGTAATGACCATGTAATAATACATCACGACATCATGTGTCTGCCCACTGGAGCCTGGTACATGTTAGCTATTACTCTTTTTTGACTCTTGTGTAATCTCAGCTGCATTGCCTTTGCTTTGCTGTGGGAAAGGTGAGTGGGCTTCAAGCAGAAAAGGAAGCGGGGACTACCCATACAAAAGTTTTACCTTATGGCCAGGCACAGAATAGGCTGATTGCCTGTCTTTTTGGCGATGGCTTAGAAAATTTGCTGAGGAAGGGAGGTGATAATGAGAGATAAGAATAACAATGCTGCTTTCCAATTGTGTGGCCTTTCCTGCTTCCCAAATGTTTCAAGGCTTGCTCTCAATGGGTCCTATGCTCAGCTGGGGAAAGGGGTGCACTGAGGAAAGTATGGGTAGAGGCTCAGGTAGAGTCTCTTAGCTCACAGGGCAGGGATAGTATTCTGAGTCTCAATGCTGCTGGGAAGGATTATTAGTAAAACTTTGAACACAGTACCTTGGCTAGAAAGTAAACTGAAAAAAAATTATTTTTCTCATTGTCACTGTCATGAAATGATAAAGTTTTAATAGTGTTGTGGTGCCTAGATTATTTTCACTGAAGAGAGAAAGAAATGGTAGGAGAAAGTGTGAGCACACTGCAGGCCAGCCTTGTTTCCAGAACCTGGGGCAAGAATGCACATGGACATATTTTATCATTATAAATTAAGATAATAAACTGATGATAACACATGTTAGACATGTTCGATCCGCCCACCTAGACAATCTAGCTTCATAATGACCTTGCAAGGCCAGGTTAACATTTTAAATTCTAAGGCATATTAGAGTTCTATACCCAAACATAGTGTCACAAGGAGAATTGGCTCCAACCCCAAACCTGAGCCACGGGCTTCCTCCTGTTCCTTCCCACCTCTGGCTCAGTCAGCACTGTGAGGAAACATGTTCATGTGGACACCTTCAAGCTATACCCCAAGCAGACAGCTTCAATGTTGGCCACCTCTTTAGTCCAGACATGTGCACACTAAGTGGTATAGTTTGCCCTTAAAAGAACAGATCCAGGGAAGAATTCCTTCCAGACCCTGGAAGCAGGCTCAGGGCCACTTGTGTAGAGAAATTTGGAGTTCTCTGAACCTGGATTACAGACTAGAAGGGGTGGTAGAGGCCCTGTGTGGGCATAGCTCTTAGACTGCTAAAGACCCCTCACCTCCTGAGGAGGAGTACAGCTGGTGGGGGGGATGCTCTAAAACATGAGTCTCCTGGAGGGATCCTTTGTACCCGGGGCTAAAAGTCAGACTGCCCCATGGAGTCTTGAATAACACCCACAAGGGGGAAGAACATAAGATTTCCTAAAATAACTGAGGCCATTATTACCTTCCAAGTTTCTAGTGAACATCAGCACTAAAAAAACTCACCCACACACTCTAATTGCATCCCCACTGCCTCTCTCATAGTTGTCATTGTTTGGTGTTGTGCCCCCTTCTGATATTATAATTCTCACTCAGATTTCATTAGGTATATACCGCGTGGCAAGCACAATGAAGCAGCTGCTGAACAGCTGCAGCTAAACAAAAACAAGACAATTTAACCCAAAAAGTCTTCTCCAAAGAACCCTGGGAGTAAGAAGAAGAATGTGCCAAAATTGAAATCTGGCCAGGCATTGAAACGATCCCTGCCATTTTCTCAGATGTGTCATGGGATCCTCAATTGTTGCCCATGGTCAAGATTTGGGTTTTAGGTCTCCTTAAAAGGATGTGACTATAAGAACCCAAACTACAGTGTAAGAGGCAAACAGTTCAGTGCTGACACATGACTACTATCCCTGCAAGGATGGTTTTCACAGTAGAGCCCCCATTGGAAATTCCACATACATCAAAATCATAAATAAATAATATTATGTAAGTACTAAATGGACCTAGTGGTCTAAGATAGGTTAATCAAAGCTTCAGGTATTCTGAAATCAGATTTGTTTGATTTTTCTACAGGTTCCCTTTTTTACTTCATGATAATGAAACAAAAACTTTTCTAAAAATAAACAAAAATGAACCACTATTACCTTGGTTAAGTGCCATTTACATTTCTTGAAAAAGTCACCTTGTCATTTAATGTAATCGAAACAACAACTGGAAAGTTCTAAACTCTTGTTAAGTAACCGTTCACTATTACTATTTATCCAAAGAGTTCTTTGTTTAAGTAGATATAATTCTTAGCCTTGGATAAAAAACAGCAACAATGAAATTTTATCTGTTGAGGTAAAATGGCATTATTTTAATCAAAGGAAGTTTATAGAAACACTATCAAAAGAAAGAAGTTGCTTGGCCTATGTTACCTACATGGACATTATTAGCTTAAGTGATAATTACAGCTATAGCAACTCTACTCTCTATCAGCATCCACATTGGTAGATTAGAAATGTGTATAACTGAAACTTGAGGAAGGAGGAAAGAAGGAAGGCAGGAAAGAAGGAAGATTAGCATACTTAAATGCTACAGGAGACTACACAATAAGAATAGTCTTATACTTAAATGACACCTTATAATTTAAATTATTTTTTCATGCATCCCATTTGATCCACAAGACAACCATGTGCAATACTGTGTCTAGGAAACATACTCATCCATCACCTGCCTTTTAGTTTTCTGTTCCATCTCTAAACCACAAATGGAGAATCACTTCCTTTGATAAAGGAGGGAGTAGACAGAATTAGGACTTGACCCTTGTTTTCCCACTAGCTTCATTTTATCTAATAGCAACCTATGGAATTTACATGTAGAAGTAAGTATTTTATATGCACTAAATTACATTTATTCACCTGGAAAACCTTTTTACTCACGAAGTTAAAAGATGATACTGAGCAAGAAGCATTTGTTTGGTCAGTTATGAAAACTGACCCTTCTATTTATTTCACCTTCTGAGTTACCTTCATTTTCATCTTTTTCTGCAAGTTTCTCTACTTGACTTATGGTATTATTCCTTTGTTCTATCTTTGTCATTTTTTAATTTTTTTATTTATTTACTAGAGGCCTAGTGCACAGATTCGTGCACTGATAGGGTCCCTTGGACTGGCCGGTGGGGATCAGTGGGTCTCCGCGCTGCCACAGCCCAGCCTTACCCGCCAGCTCATTGGGCTTCAGCCCACTGCCCGCGTCAATCCCACACAGCACAAAGTAGTGGGCAAAGTGGCAGGTGGGAAGGAAGGAACCCACGCCCGGTCTGGGCACCGCACCACTCCAGCTCATCCCAGCCCCGCTGCACTGCTGCTGCTCGGGCATGCAGGGGGAGTGTCTGGGGGAGTGGCTTGCGCCACTGCAGTTGCGCTTGCCAGCTGTCAGCCTGGCATCTGGCGCCTGTCTGTCAGCTGAGTGGGGCTCCCGCTGTGGGAATGAACTAATGGCCAGGGCCAGCTCCTGTGTTGAGCGTCTGCCCCCTGGTGGTCAGTGTGTCATAGCTACCAGCCGGTTGTCCAGTCATCTGGCTGTCCAGTCATCTGGTCACTTAAGTATATATATATATATATATATATATATATATATATATATATATACACATATATATATATACATATACACATATATATGTATATATATGTATATATATATATGTATATACACATATACATATATATGTATATATAATTTCCATTAAGTCCCCCAAAGATTCAGATGACCAATTCCTTATCTTTTACTGCTGTATTATATAGAGTAGTATACTAGAGGCCTGTTGCATGGAAATTCGTGCAAGAATAGGCCTTCTTTCTCCCAGCTGCCAGCATTGGCTTCCCTCCGGCACCCGGGACCCAGGCTGCTTCCCTCTGTCCACTGGCAGGCACCTGGGACCCAGGCTTCGCTCTGGCCCTGGCTTTGTCCAGAATGACTCCCGGAAGGACATCTGGTCTAATTAGCATATTATTCTTTTATTATTATAGATTTTAGTCCTGGTTCTCTGGCACAAACTAAAATGTGCACAAAAGTTAGTGTCAGGATTGAAACAACACATGTTTTGTAAAACTTTTGTCATGTTTCTGCTTGTATATCATACCTACTAACAAGATTTATATCCAGATTTAATTTTGAATGGTTTTATAAATTTCATTATCCTCTCCTCACCTAACTCACACCATGTTTGCTTTCTTTGACACCTCCCCTGGCAATTGAACTTGTTTCTGTTCTTTTCCTATCATCATTGACAACCCTCCTCCTCCACAGATGCGGCTAAAGGAAATTAGGGAACTTTACGAAGGTTACATACTTGTCGACCGCTCTGCAATTCTGCCCCTAGGAAACATCCATACTCCTTGCCATCTGCCTTCTACATTTTTTCTTCATTCTGTCTATAAACCACAAATGGAGAAAAGGTGGTGAAGCATACAAAGCTAAAGGAAAAGGGACTTAGGAATATTTTACTCAATATTATAGCAATTGGTATGTGTGTATTAGAGGGAAGGCAATTCATATGCTTGTCCCTGGTGTTCTCCAACAGCGAGTCTGATTTTGCACATGCCACAGATCAAGCCTTATAAGCAAGGTCTTGTCTCACATGTTCATGTATCTATTATCTAAGAACTGTCCCAAGTTTAATTTTGCTGAAATGCTATTCTGATCACACCCAGATTTTACAAGCAACTAACCTGTCTTCGTTCACTGCCACCCCAGAGGCAAAGGTGCTGTGTGAGTTGCAGCTACATCATCCTCATAACTACTATGCTTCATCATTCATTTCCCCTGCTCCCTCTCGCATTCCTCCCCCTTCTCTTTTCAGCTGGGATGGAGGAGTAAATTACATTATATTCCTCTGCTCCATAAACTATGTCAATTTCTGTGGAAACAATATTAAATATGGTAATTTTGCCTCTCTTTTTCTTAAGCCATTACATTCTCTAACCTCAGTCACGCTGAACTTTGAAAGAAAACAACTGCACAGGCTTCTGGGTAATGCCATTATGCTAATTTGTCGGTGCTAATCTGTAGAAATAATAATAAAAAAAAAGTAGCTATTAGTGTGGGGAATCTCTGAAAAGAAGGCATGGCACACTTTCCCGTCAGGCCTCCCCTGGGCCTGCAGTCCACTCCCGCTGAGCTCTTTCTTTGTTGATTAGGGATCTTGACCTTTTTACTCAAGTCGACCCTGCATCTCTCTCACCTTAACATGTAATTGGCAGGGTTAGACTTGATCTGAACTCAGCCCACAACACACAAAGAAGACAACTTAGTCTGAAATTGGGTCCTTCTCTGGGAGGGGTGCTCACCAAATGCCCCAAGAGAATTGTTGGAACCATACTTCGTAAAAGGGGCAAAGAGGGAGCAGTTCTCCCCCCACAGTAGGAACCTGTAAAGTAGTAGAAGTATAATGCAACAATGACAACATAAACCTGAGCCATGCTGTCACCATTTTGTTTCTCTTCCCCGCCTCCCCCCGCCCCCCCCCCACTCCCGCTGCTGAGCTTTCCTGTGTGCACTTTCTTTACCAAGTCAGAGATCTTTCACTTGCCCCAGGTGGCACCCATGCCCTCATCTTCGGGGCCAGCGGTTCTCAACCTGTGGGTCGCCAACCTGTGGGTTGCGACCCCTTTGGGGTTTGAACGACCCTTTCACAGGGGTCGCCTAAGACCATCGGAAAACACATATATAATTACATATTGTTTTGTGATTAATCACTATGCTTTAATTATGTTCAATTTGTAACAATGAAAATACATCCTGCATATCAGATATTTACATTACGATACATAACAGTAGCAAAGTTACACTTATGAAGTAGCAACGAAAATAATTTTATGGTTGGGGGTCACCACAACATGAGGAACGGTATTAAAGGGTCGCGGCATTAGGAAGGTTGAGAACCACTACTCTAGGAGCTACCAGGAACCACAGAATCACTGAGCAGAAAGAGAGCACAGAAAGCAGGAAGTCTTACTCTAGGTCCACAGGGGTGGGGAACCTTTTTTTCTGACAAGGGCCATTTGGATATTTATAACATCATTCGTGAGCCATACAAAATTACCAACTTAACAATTAGCCTGCTATATTTGCTCAAACATTTAATGAACTCACCCCTAATGCCTTGGCAGGGCCAGATCCAATGATTTCTTGGGCCTTATACCTTTGCGGGCTGGATGTTCACCACCCTGCGAGGTCTGCTCTCACTCCCTGCATGTTCCAAAAAGAAGGAAGGGGGAGCTGGCCATGTGGAGCAGCTCCCAGTCTCTGGTGGTGGAGCCGACCTAATGTTGCTCATGTGAGGAAGGGCTGCAGGGAAACACTGACACCCAAATATTCTTTGAGACCCTTAACTGTGTTTTCACTTACTGCACTGTGTAAATGAGTCCGGAAGAAAGTGTTTTGCATAATTTCAAATCTGTGCTAATGTTCACACAGAATCATTTTTATTTTAGAAATGGCAATCTCATATATTCTAATTGGAATTAGGTAAAAATAAATAACCCTAATCTGTCTTAGATTCAGACATACAGCTCAGCTTGAAATGTGTCCAATAATTAGAGAAAAAAATAAAAAAGGGAAACTGTGCACAGTTGATATTTTACTTTGACACAGCCTCTCAATTTTTCTAGAGATATAAATGTGTTTAATCCATCTACATCTTCCCACATATATTCTGGCAAAATCACTGCATTATGACAGCAGACATGCATTAATTATCTAAATGTTGCTTAACGCTATAGCACTAAAGTACTTCAAGCAACGAGGGGCAGACGAATTTTTGCATATTGTTAATTCATGTGTGATGCTAGTAGATTGAGAATAGTGGGAGACAGATGTAGTGGAGGGTGAAGTGCTGAATCTCATAACACCTGTGTCTATGATTTTATAATACTGCTCACTGTGGGAACTTTATTCCATGGTGGGCATTTGTTTTGTTTTGTTTCGTTTTATTCATTTGTTTAACATTTCTGAATCTAGAAAACGAGCCAGTTTGCTTTGGGTAACTATCATTCAGCAGAAAATAGAGTTATCGTAAGGGTAGCAAAGAGGATTATGAGTGTGGTAGGAGTAGAAACTAATAGAAAGCTGGATTTATGGGGAGCTTTGTTGAAAAGAAAGCTAGCGTAAAACCAGAGAATGGTACAGTTGCCAGCTGTTAAATACAGTTCAGCACAGTGAGGGTAAAACCCACCTCTGGGGCAGCTCAAGAATAACCCAGGCGTCTGGAACACTCCCAGGCTGAATGGCACTACCCATCTCTTCTGTTCCCAGAACCGCTGTCCCAGGAAATGTCCTTTTCCTCTCTCTGAAGATGGATTGCTGTGTTATCCATTCTTGCAAACTGTGTCCAGTCCACCCCTCTCTCCTCCAATCTATTTTTTAAAATATGTTTTTATTGATTTTTAGAGAGAGAGGAAGGTAGAGGGATAGAGAGGTAGAACTTCCCATTGGCTGCCTCCTGTACACCGTCTACTGGGGATCCAGCCTGCAACCTGAGCATGTGCCCTGAGCAGGATTCAAACTGGTGACCTCTGGGTTCATGGGTGGATGCTCAACCACTTAGCCATACCAGCCTGGCTCTGATCCAGTCTTGAGAGGATTTATACTTGGTCCTATGACATCAACCTAATACTGCCAGCTCCCCACTTAGAAGTGCTTGTGTAGGGCCCAATGATTTCACAATAATTGGAAACCCTTTCATGTGCCATTCAAGGCCTTTCACAGTCAGGCTATCACCCTCCTGCCAGCCTCCTAGAACTCCCCCTTCATGCAGTCCTCACTGGAGCCCTGGAAGGCCGCTGCAGGCTTCCATTAACTTTCTCACCTTTATTTTTCTCTTCACAAAGGTTTTCTTCCCATAATGCTCTCTGATCTCTTTTTTGAGCCTGTCAAAACCTTGTCCATTTTGATAGTTTCTGTTCAAACGTTCCTCAGCCTATGAGGTTGTCCCTGATGCCTCTCTCTGGACCCAATCCCCATCACAGGCACAGGATTCACTCCCCTCCTGATACTCCCAGAGCACCCTGTTTACATTTCCCCAATGTCCCACTCTGCCTTGTTATCCCCTTAATGTATAGGAGCCCTCTACCTCCATTAGATGGTGAAGTTCTGAAGGGAAATAAAGGCAACTAAATAATTTTGGATTTTCAGATTCCCAGAATAGTACCTCGCACCTACCAGGTGCTGAATTAATATTTGTAGACTCAAAGACTTCATTTAATTCCATTCAGAGAAACAACCAGTGACTCCATCCTACCTGCTCTGCAGTGCTCCATGAATAACAGCATGGATCGCTTTAACCAATATATTATGCGACATCTCTTTGGAGCTTTAGCATTCCCCTGGTGTAATCATAGAATACAAGAGAGAAAGAAACACACTGAAATGTCAGTGCCCTGAAGGCAGAGCTTTGACGCAGGGAAGCCACTTGGGGACGTCCTCTGTTGTATTTCAATAGGAACAGTAACAGTGGGCTTTGGTAAGGAAGAGAAAGCTAAAACACCTCTAATTTTCCCATTCCTAAAGCCTCCCTTGTTTGGCAGAAGCTCTCAATACGTGGGAAGGCCTTTGGGACACTTTTCTCTGCTGCTGCCAGGTAGCTGCTTTCACTATGCTTGACGTTGCCTTCCCGTCCACCTGCCCAGCTACAGAAGGAGGAACTGGCATTACATGCAAAAATGGCAGAGGTGAGACGTGAGGTCCAGGTGCTTTAATAACTGAGCACATTCATCCCAGTCCTTTGGGGAAAATAAAACCAATAAAGATATTGACAAAGGGAACTGATGTTATCTTTGAAAGACATTCATAAAGGACCTCTGAAAACAATCCCACAGTAATATTTGCCTGTTTGTTCTCTGCCTTGAATACAGTCTTTAGACCCAGGCTCCTTCCCTTTCGCCCACAGTTCGCATTGGGATGCAATAACAACAGCGGGTTCAAAGAGTAGATAAGAGAGGCAGAGAGGAGATACAATCTTGGCTTTTCCGCATACACAGTTTTTTGAGTCCAGCCTTCCCCTGAATTGCTCAGGCACTGAGAATCCCCTTTCCAGCAGCTAGGGGGAGCCCGAACACAGTTGACTGGTCTCAGGTAAACAGAATTCATTTCAATTTTCTGTCCCAAAACTTGAGAGTACCTTAAAAGTATCCCTTTTCATTGGTTCAGAGAAGAGGCGAGGTGTTTCTGATTGGAAGGTGGAAAGTGGGCACAGCAGAAAGACCCAGATACATTCTAGGGAGGTGGGGGGATGTTATAGTTGTCTATATCTATCTGTGGGCTGAGGCGCTGTTGCCTGCAGTTGTACCTAGCCACAGCAAGAGTAATCAAAAAGATCAGATCATGGCTAAAAACACTGGAAAATTTAAGGTGGAGATATTTTTCAATAGTCTGTCTTTCCTGCCTTCCTCACTTGTTTTATCTTTAATTTGATGCCCTTTGTGGTAGCATTTTTTTTCTCTCAATTTGGACTTGCAATGGCTCTAATACAAAAAAAAAAAAAAAATTATGTGTGGTGTGTACATACACTAGATAAGAATGAGTTTGCAACATGTAACGTAATAACAATATCCCTAAAACAAGCTGGCTAGAGTCAGATTTTAATTTACCAACAAGCAGTTTGCATATTGGCTATTTAGAAGTCTACCCCCCTCCCTTATGAATAAGAAACAGCCTTGTGGCACTTAATAATTGCCATAGTGCACAATATCCTTGATCCTAACTTGAGGAGCAAAAGAATATAGTGGAGTTATTTCATTAACTACGCGGCCTTCGGCATGCTCCTTGACTGATTGGAGCTCCTTACTTTAAAGTGAGGATAACAAACATAACCGATTCTCTGGGTTATTTTGAGGCTTAAATTATAAAGTAGTTATACAGTAGTTAGCACACTGCTTGGCACACCTAAGTGCCTAACATTCTTACTACCCACAATCTAAATAGCACTTGAGATAAAATAAGTATTCAAAAAAAAAATTTGTTGAAAAAAATAAAAGAATGCATGAATAAATGAGTTAGCAAAGAAAATTCCACATTCAATAATGTCTTCAGGGGAGACATCCAGGATCACAGTTTCTGATATCTTCTCCCATCCTGTGTGCTCTGGCTAACATGGGTGGAGCATTTCATTCCTCTCCCTCCTTGCTCTTTGTTCAGTAGGGAGGATATCTCCAACTCTACTCCCTTTAGGCAGCTTGTGGGTGGAAATGAGAGGATTACATTGGGGGTGGGGTCTCTATGGTTCTGTCTCAGGGTAGAATAAATAATACCAATATTTGAAAAAAATGAGTTTTGAGTTCCCCAAATTATAGAGGAAAGAGGGAGGCTAAATCGGATTCTGGACAGGGGAATAGCATTCAGGATTCCAGTGGGGAAAAAACATATTTCTAGGAGAAAGAAAATCATCTGTGTAATAATCAAAAAAAGGCAGGGTGAGGGAAATGAGGATTTTATGAGATGAAGCCTGCAGAGATGGGAGCGGCAACATGGTAAGATGTGTAATGTAACAATTGAGGGGTAAGAAAAAAGGGGCAGAGGAAGAAAATCTCTATGTGGTCAGGCATAGGAACTGTTCAATATCACAAGCAGGTGAATGGAGAGTCAGAAACTAGAGCCAGGTCATGTTTGTATAGGGGGTCCGGGTGCTTTACATTACTAATTCCCAAGGGGTGAAGAGGAGTCATAGACATATCTTCAGGCAGGGCAGGAGAGTTAAAAACAAACAAACAACAACAACAATAAAACCCCTGGTCAGGGATAAAGTGGGGGACAGGTTGCACCACAGGGAACTACAGAGCAAAGGAAGGCAGAGTCCCGGTTGGAAGATCAGGCGACTCAACCACGTAACTGCAGGGAGAGGAAAACCCCCTTCTCTCTGACAGCCTTGGCCAACCCCATTCGCTCACTCTTTTGGACCTTGAAGATCAGGCCTAATGATCTGGCCTGGCCCCAGCGCTGGAAGGGGAATCTTCCTTCACACCACTGTTGCCATGAATACTCAGCAAATGGCTAAGCACAGGTTTCATTTCACTTCGGGGAATCATATTATCCCTCAATCCTGTGAGTTAGGCTTCCCTGGAGTCTTTCCCCTATTTGTCTTCTTCCAGAAATGCAGGTTCTCTTGGATTAAAAATCAGATTGCAACTTGAAGCCTGTGCCCTGCCTTGTGGTCCCAAGTCAACTTCTCGGACCAGGCACAAAGGCCTGTGGCTGGACCCACCCAGGGAGAGGTCAGGGCATCCCCTAAATAGGGATATTAGTCCAGTGAAGAGTTCCCAGTTAGGAACTGTTTAAATTTCTGAACATCTTAATTGCAGGTCTGATAATTTAATTAATCATGTTGAAAAAGGCTACTCACACTTCTATACTTAAAAGTATAGAAGATGATTGGAAATTCTTTGCTTAACAGAAAGAAAAGAATCTCTGAAACTAGTTCATGTGTGTTTGTAAGTAAAGTCTGTTTCATTGTGACTCCGTGGCATTTCACATTATCATGAGATAGTATGTGTACTGGTGACTAAAACCACATGAAGGACCCACGTGAAGGAGGGGATGGGCACTCACATTCTGTGCATGACATGTGGCTCAATTTGTCATCTTAAAACAGTGACACATGTTAGAAACACATTTGTTGTTTATTATTTAAAAGAGCTGAATGGCCCAGCCAGTGTGGCTCAGTGGTTGAGCTGCAACCTATGAACCAGGAGGTCATGGTTTGATTCTAGGTCAGGCCCTTCCTTCTCCAGTTACGAACTCGATCCCCAGTAGAGGATGTGCAGGAGGCAGCCAATCAATGATTCTCTCTCATCATTGATGTTTCTCTCTCTCTCTCCCTCTCCCTTCCTCTCTGAAATTAATGAAAAGTAAAGGGTGTCCCAAAATTCACGCAAGAAGTAATTTTGATGGAAAACACAGGTTGATAATGAAAAATTATAATTTTTTTATTGTCTCATAAAGTATACAGTATAGGGTTATGTATGGGATAGCATATCGGGTAAATGGCCTCCACAGCTTTGCTGGCTCATACGCATTCTTTTGTTGAAATTTTCCATGACCGTTTTGCGTAAATGTGGCTGAATTTCGATGAGGCTCATTTTCATCTTGATGGCTTGATTAATCAACAAAATTGTTACATTTGGGGTTCAGAAAATCCACGAGTGATTGTTGAGAAACAAATGCATCCACAACGTGTCACTGTTTGGTGCGGATTTTGGGCTGGAGGCATCATCTGACCATTCTTCTTCGAAAATGCGGCTGCTCAGGCAATAACAGTTAATGGTGCTTGCTATCAGGACATGATAATCCATTTACCCAATATGCTATTCCATACATAACCCTATACTGTATACTTTATGAATCAATAAAAAAATTTACAATTTTAATTATAAACCTGTGTTTCCTATCAAAATTACTTCTTGTGTGAATTTTGGGACACCCTTTATATTTAAAAGATTAAAATAAAAGAACTGAATGAGAATTACTGCAATAGGTGATTTCTCTGAGGGAGGTTACTAGCTCCAGGAGTGCATGCTTAGTGTTCTGAAGATTTCTCTAAGATACAAAAATATTCAGTTCACCGGATACCTCACTGTGCCTGAGCTTTTCTGTTTATAAAATGAAAACTACTATTCAAACTCACAAAGATGCTGAGGGAACTAATGAAACGCCAAAGATAAGAAGAAAAGTGTTTACATGGATACATGTGTGTGACTATAAATTGTCTAACGTATATAATTTTTACTTATCAGGTGAATAAAATGTGTTTGTAGATGGAAGTGGGACTCAGTAACCTAGGCAATCAATTGAAATCTCACTGCTGTGTGACCTTGGTCAAGACACTAACCTTTCCTGGATCTCAGGTCCCAGGAGACTCTTATGTGAAAATTCATTTAAAAAAAAAAAACTGTAAACAGCAAAGCACGTTATAAATGCATGTTTTGTTGGAAACTAAGTGGATGTAGGAGCATAAATACATACAGTTTAAAGACATTAAGCCACTTGGTGATTTCTCTACAGCATACAAATACCTAAATCTAGATACCAAAGATTAGAACATAGAAATATTCCAAGTAAACAGTGTAGGGCCTTATGTAGCAAATAAGAACATGGATTATATATGTTAGAAAAAATGTTAAGTATTTTCTCCTTCCACCCAAAGAACAAGCAAGAGCTTAAATAATTTTAAATTCAGAGCAGGGGAAGAGAAAGAGAGAAAAAGTTGAAAGAACAGGCTACCAAAAATGCATATTTTAAGTTAATACATTTTGTAGAGGAAAAACTGGAGCAGGCAGCATGGATGATGTTTGATATGGATAGAGACATTAATATTTGGGTTTAATTTCCTTCTTTTAGTAGAGTTTCCAGACTCTTCCATATAACCCATTACCTTCCTCCTACAATCCCTGTCTCCCTCCCGTTTATATTATCCTTCCTTTTGGCTCTAGCACTTTCTAGCATACCAAAGGATAAAAACTTCTAGCTGGTATACTCACATGAAGAAACCCTATACTCTCTGGAGTAACATATTCATTCTTAAAATTTATTTTAGAGAGAGAGAGAAATATTGATGAGAGAGAAACATTGATTGACTGCCTCCTACACTCCTGCTGAGGATTGAGCTTGCAACCGGACATGTGCCCTGACCTGAAATTGAACCAGTGACCTTTTGGTGCATAGGATGATGATCAACCAGCTGAGTCACACTGGTCATAGCTAACACACTCATTTGACTCCTGTGCAGCCTCTCCAACAAGCCTAATAATCCTAACAGACTCTTAGGATTAAGAACTTTACTTAAGGTATCAAAGCTGGTGATAGAAAAAGGATTGACCTTCAGACCTGGTTGGCTTCAGTGACTGTATGAACTGGAAAGGAGAGTTCTAAGTGCATGGAGCTTGATAAGGCACCAGAAGACATGAAGGGGGCAAGTCAAATGAGTATGTGTATGCAATAAGAAAATTTTTCTGCCCCAGCTGGTTTGGCTCAGAGGATAGAGTGTCAGCCTGTGGGTTGAAGGGTCTTGGGTTTGATTCCAGTCAAGGGCACATGCCCCCGTTGCAGGCTTGATCCCTATCAGAGGGCATGCAGGAGGCAGCTGATCAATGGTTCTCTCTCATCATTGATGTTTCTATCTCTCACTCCCTCTCCCTTCCTCTCTGAAATAAATAAAAATATTTAACAAACAAATAAAAAACAACATTTTTTTTTCCCATGAGTTCCTAACCTGAACATGGAGCATTAAGAAATGTATATATAGCCCTGGCCAGTGTGCTCAGTGGTTAGAACATTGGTCTTCGCACCAGAGGGTCATAGGTTCGATTCCTTGTCAAGGGCACAAACCTGGGTTGCAGGCTCGATCTGCACCTGAGCTGGGAGCATGTGGGAGGCAACCAATCCATGTGTCTCTGTCATATCCATGTTTCTCTCTCTCTCTATCCCCTCCCCCCTTCCTCCACTCTCTCTAAAAATCAATGGAAAAAATATCCTCACTCCTCAGGTGAGGATTAATAAAAAATAATTAATTAAAAAGTATATATATATATATATATATATATATATATATATACTTTATTTATTCTCTCACCTCTCTGAGACTGTAAATAAAATTTTGTTTGCATATGTAGATGTATTTTTTTCTGGAAATAGTTTTCAAACAAGTCTATAACCTAAAAATAGATAAGGACAACGAAGCTATTTGAAGATAATGGCGATAAAATTTCTAATTTCTGTTCTCTGTATAGGTGTTAACATTAGGCTATTGCTCATACATCATTTGATTTCATGATGATCACAGTTTTGATAGACACAAATGAAGACTATTATCACTGAGTATAACTTGATGGTTGATGGTACATTTTAAAGTTTGGCTTGTCTCAACATGACATAAAAGGAATTGGGATTACTCAGAAGAAGGGACCAGTTATAAGATTTATTTATAATGGATGGTCCACTTCAAATTAATATATTATCAACTAGATTCACTATAAAGTATTTTGATGCACTTACACAGCAATAAAACACATCTTTATGGGATTGCCTGGGGAAAAATGTTTCAAAAGAACAAAAGTTAGTGATTATTTTCATCAGCTTTGCTTAGTGCAGCCTTATGTATACTATTCACAGGGGACCAGACTCATGCACAGCGTTATCTAATTTAGACTCAGCCACACTATACATAGTAACAGTTCAGTGATACTCTCTGGTATAGTGTGCCCAAATAATCCTTTTTTCTATATTTATACCTAGAGACAAAGAAATTCACAGGCTATTCTTGCCTTGTCAATGAAGTGAGGTATGAAAAGCCTCTAGGATTTATCAGATTACAGAATTAGCTGGCCACATTTTATTTTACATTTTGTTTTTCTTACAGTTTTATGTGTTGGCTCTGATTCTTTTCCATTGACTTTGTTCTGAAGGACTCTTTCCCACTCTGTTTTTGTTTGTTTGTTTGTTTGTTTTATTGTTGACAGTATTACAGATGTTTCCCATTTTCTCCCTTTTTGCTCCCCCCGCCCTACCCCCACCCCACCCCAAGCCTCCCCCATGCTGTTGTCTGTGCCCATGGGTTATGCATATATGTGTATATGTTCTTTAGTTAATCTCTTCTTGCCCCTTTCCAGCTCTATCCCCCACTGAGATTTGTCAGTCTGTTCCTTGCATCCATGCCTCTGGACCTGTTTTATTCATCAGTTTATTTTGTTCATTAGATTCCACATGTAAGTGAGGTCCTGTGATATTTGTCTTTCTCTGAATGGCTTATTTTGCTTTAGCTGCCCACATGTTAAAAGGAAACGCTGGAGGTGGAATTCCTCCTGGAGGTGAGATGGACTTGAACTCGCCAGGCTCTTTACCCTTTTGCTATAGACGATCAGGCCTGCTCAGCCCAAAGGGCAAGAAAAGGGATTAAGAGCTCTACATCCTTGAAGTTTTGTAAATAAAAATTAAACCTCGCATCAAATCATTTTCACATTTGAAATGAAGGTTCAGGTGGAAATAACAGAAACTAGATTTAGATGTGAAAGAGGCAATGGAAATACCAGCCTTGCTGCGTTGATGGCATACTGAGGAAATAAACTGTGAGTAGCTCACAGGGAAAAACAGAAACATCACATTGGTCAATTCATTCATGAATTCACTCAATAATAATGTATATGGCTTCTCTAAGATAGGTCTCCAAGTGAAATGCAATCCTATATTCACATAGAAACATTTACTGTATGTGTATAGCAGCTTTTCATACAACCCCAAACAAGAAACACCCCCAAATGTCCTTATACATTTGGAATAAACCAACTGCAGTACATCCCTAGGAGATACTCTGTAATAAAAATGAACAAAATATTGATACAGGCTACAATATGGATAGATGTCAAAGGCACTGTGTGAATCAAAAGACGCTGGACTCAAAGGTCACATACTGTATGATTCCATGTATGTGACATTCTGGCAAAAGCAAAATATAGGGACAAAGAAACAGACTAGTCATTATCAGGGTAAAGGGTAAAAAAGGGCTTAACTACAAAGGATTAGCACAGTGTGCTGTGGGGGTGGGTGGGTGAAGGCACCAGTCTGCCTTGATCGCAATGCTGCTTTCCAACTCCATATTTGTCAAAGCACACAGGACTGCACGCCACAAGGAGTGGGTCCACTGCATCCATACTGAAAAGTAAATTTGAAGAAAAAAAGGGCAATAAAAGATTCCAAGTTCAAAAGCAATTTTATTTGAGATCTTTTATATCTTGGACTCTTGAGTTCAGAGATGGAAAAGCAAGCAAAACAAAACAAAATTCAAAAGTCCTCTTCCAGGACCTTAAATTCCACAGCCTAATAAGCTTGTCAAGAAAAACAGAAAGAGCTTGAACAGCTATAGAGGAGGTACACACCATCTAAAGTCTGAGAGAAATCTTTTATTACTGGAATAGATTTTCTTTTCCTGATCACTTTTGCCTAAAAGGTATTCTTATAGCTGTAACTTTTGCTCCTAAAACAAAGCCAGCTTCCCGGAAGAGGAAAAGCGGGCCATCCTGGTCTGTCCTTAGACCTTCCATTCTGAGGTACAGGGCAAGGCCAGTAGGCATCCAAGCCCTCCCCTCTCTTCTGCCTCATCACTTCAACTGCTGGTATTCAGTGGAATGCAGCTCCGACTCTGCCATCTCTAGCCCCCTTTCCTATAGCTATACTGATCCACAGTGGAAAAAACATTCTCCTCCAAAGAGCTCATGGTATTGGGGGTGTCTGTGGGTTACCAGGTAAAATGAACACCTTCTGGGGACCATATAAGGGGCAAAACATATTTCTTCATCTTTGATGGATATATAGAGTTGATAGCTTAAAAAAATAGCTAAACTGTACTTCTTGTGGGCTTTTTATTTTTTATTTTTTTCCTTTTTCCTTTTCTCCATTCCCCGAGAGCCACCAAGCAGCTCCCTCCCTGCCTTATCTCACTGACTACAGTAATGAGCTCCAGGGGGACCTTGCTACTGCCTTTGAAGTAACACGTTTCTCTGAATACACTTTGAAATTTCTCTTCTACATTGTTTGTTTCTTGTTGGCTCTGAAGGTCTCCTTGTAGGGGGGTCTGACAGCTGTTGGAGGGAGGGGCAGTCCAGCATGACAGTTCTGGAATGTGTGAATTGAACAACAACAACAAAAACACAAACAAAACAAAATAAGAAAGAAATAGAAAAGGAAAAAGAAACCCTTCCAACCCACTGCCAGAGCAGGGATGTAAGCCCTTGGGCTGGAGTTGCTGAAGCGTCCTGTGGGCCACAGGCAGAGGAAGACAGCCAAGGACAGATACAGCTGGGACTCCTGAAAGCTGTCGGAGAGGAAATGGCCTGTTGGAGACAGGTTCTCTGGGAAGAGCTGAGACAAGCCCAGGGGAGGGGCAGAAAGGGGGAAGGGATCGGCCCTCCTCTCCTTGGGATTTTAAATGCACAGAGGTCCTTCATCTGAAACAGTTCAGAATCCCTGCAGATTAAGCAAGGAGGAGGACAGCACATCCATTTTAATCTTTAAACCATCTACATTGAAAAAACGTAAAGCATTTTTTGGTGATTCAAGAAAGGGAAAGTAGATGTAGTGTTGAGGAAGCATCAAAGAAGGATGTAAAATGCAGAAAGAAACCTGGTCTAGAATCATGATTTAGCCATCCACTGGCACCTGGGATGAAAGAATTAAATTTCAGCCTATAGAGAATTAATCAGGCATTATTTCCAACTGACTGGATTGCAACTTGAAAGTGTGCCACAGTGGAAATACAGAGAAAACTGGATTGCGCTAGTCTATAATAAACATGCAGAGGGCAATCCTATGTCCAGAAATCCAGACTGACAAAGTCCACTCAGTATTATTGGGCTCCATTTCCATGTAAGTACTTGTCTGAGAAGACCCTTATATTTGGAAATGTGGGCTAGAGGACAAGGACCCCCAGGGAAACTTGTGTTGCTCCAGCAGAAAAGCAGAAGCAGCGTGAAACTTGCCCAGTTTTAAGGACACAAGGAGCTTTCGGAGTGTTCTCACAGCTGCTTCTCTGGGCTCTTTTTGAACATTTACCTGTGGTGTTGTAACCAATTCAGACTCCTGAATGAATAGGGCTTTATAGACTCATTGACTCCTTTGCCTCACAAACGTATTGAAATTTCAGTCACCTTTGTTTGGCTCCTATGACTTTGCTTTCTTCTCCTTTTGACCCAGTCAGTCTTCAAGTCATGTTTATCCCCCTTTTGTCCCATATTTTATCTTAGTTCTTACCTTTTCTCCTGGTTGTCAATTCAAACAGATAAGTGTTCATTGCTTTTGAACATGGAATATATTACTACCATGTTAGCTTGTTTTCAAATTTATTTTCAATATGTATGCAGTGAATCCATGCCTTTTGGTGTACAGTTATGTGTTTTGACAATGAAGTCTTGGATAACACTGCTATAATCTAGATAGAGAGAATGGTTCCATTATGCCCTGCACACACACACATTTGTGCTAATCCTTGGTAGTTAAACCCTCCTTACCCTTTACCCTGACAATGACTAATCTGTTCTGCGTTTGCTTTTGCTGGAATGTCACATAAATAGAATCACATAGTATGTGGCCACCTTTGAATCTTTTTCACATAATGCATTTGACATCCATCATGTTGTAGCATATATCAGTACTTTACTTTTAGAGTACTTAAGATAATAAGGCACGTCTGGAACTTTATAAATATTATATACCAAAGCTACAGTAACTTTCCTATTGAAATGCGTTCCTTTACAGATCTGGAAATAGAACAAAGATGCCCATTATCAGTCATTTAGGTTCTAGCCAAAGCAAAAGCATTTGAATAAGAAATAAGAGCTAACAAGATTGAAAGAACTGCAATGAAGCTATAATATTTGCAGATGGTATGATCATTTACATAGAAAAATCATCAGACCTGTCATATAAGGTTCTGAAATACTTATGAGTAAGCTCAACATGCACAAACCAATAGCATTACTTTATTTTTTTTTTCACAAACCGATATATTCACTTATTTAATATCAGGAATAACCAACTTGAAGATATAATAGAAATTAACTGCCATTCATAGTAACTACAATATATCCAAAAGTATTTAGAAATTGTCTTGATCAAAGGTACACAAAGTCTTTACAAAGAAAAATTTAAAACTCTATTATAGTATAAAAGTAGATTTAAATAAATAGTGATTGCCAACTTGTTCATAGATAACATTATAAAGATGTGTGTTATCTATAGGTTAATGTGTAAATTAAATGTAACTCCCAATAAAAATACTAGCAGGATCAGCAGAATTATTTTAATGAAATTTAAGAAATTGATTCTAAGATGTATACCCAAAAAATAAAAAAATCATGCATGCATCACTAAATCCATTTCAAAAAAGTAGATCATAGAAAACCTTACAAGAATTAATACACATTATAAGTTTATAGCAATATAAGCAGCATAAATTTGCCACAGAAATAAATAAATGAAATGAGTCAGAGTAAAGAGCTTAGAAGCAGACCTGTGCATACATATGCAGATGCTCTATACATGATAAAATAGTAATACAAATCTATAATGGAGTATTTATGTAAAAGATATTTGGGAAAAATACGTTCATTATAAGGAGAACAATAAAATTGAAATGCTATCTTATACTGTATTCAAAAATTAATTCCAAACAGATTTATAGCTTACATATAAGAAGTAAAAAAAGTAATACTAGTGAAATAAATTAAGGAAATATATTTGTTACCCCAGGGGTAAGCACATAATTTTTAAATAAGACTCAGAAAGCACACACTCTAAAGCAAATAATTAATTAATTATTGACTTTGCACTGGAAATTATTTAAATTCATGGTAGTTTACTATTGATAAAAGTAAAGTGCCAGACATACTTTGGACAGATATTTACAATTCTAAAAGGGGTAATATCAAGAACATGAAAGTTATTCCTGTAATCAATTAGACAAAGGAAAACATAATAAAAAGTGGACAGAAAATTCAAAAATAAAGGTCATAGAAAGAAAAAAAAACAATATTTATAGCAAGAATACAATTAATCAGAAAAATGCAAATTAAAACTATCATGAGCTATCAAGTTATACTAACCTAATTGGTGGGGGGGGGGATAAAATGGGATGTTTACTGGTGGGAATGTGTAAAATGGTTCAGCCAAGCAAAGAGCAATCTGGCATGATTTACTATAATCATGCATGTGCTGAATCTAGGAAACTTCAGTCCCACTATTGTATATATACTTCAGCACAGCAGTCTTCAAAACGAGATTCTTCTGGGGGTACAGAAAAACTAGTCAAGGAGGTATGCAAGCGAAAATAATGTTCAGTGATTCGGTTATCTCATCTTCAGTTTCTTGTATTCTTAAACTTATCTACTGGTTTTCTTCCTTCCCACTACCTCTCTGATTATTGCTTTTCTCCCACTTTAAAAAGAAAGGCAATGCCTACTACCTCTTACTCATCCCAGAGTCTTACTATTACTGTCATAACTAGCTAGTTAATAGTAATAATAGGAAAAAAGCAAAGGGGAGTCCAGGCATTATAAGCATCGTCATCACCAAGAAGCTACAGGTTCACATTCCCCACAGGGAACCACCAGTCCCTTCCCTGCAAATCACTGGGCGAAGGAATCAAACAAAAGTGAAGATCGGCACATGAGCAGTGAAGTCTGGGTGAGGTAGGGAAGGTGCTTGGCTGTCAGTCTAGCCTGGGAAAAAGATAATTGGCTAAGGGGCAGAGCCATTACAAGTATATGAAATCCTAAAGGGTTAATTCGTTAAGCTCCTGGTTAAAACCCTGAGACAAAGAATCATCTCTCTTATTCTTCTTGCTTTGCTGCTGTTTCCTTCTGCTCGCTTGCTGTGTGATCCTCACTCACCTGTCATGCGATCTCAGCAGCAGCATTGGCAGTGCGGACCCCACATGCAATGGACTGCAGCTGGGAACACAAGCTAAGCTAGCCAGATGCTGGACTGGACGGTGCTTTAATATAGATCGAAAACTCTGGGAAGTGGCTTTAAGTCTAGCTCTGCTGAAGACAAGATGGGACTTTTTCCATGGCAGAATGGAGGGGGATTGGACCTTGAAGGGGAACTCCCTTAATGTTACATCATCAATAAAGCTTTCCAAGATACCTCTTCCTCCCCTGCGGGTCTCTCAAGAAATTCTTGTTCCTGCAGCAACTCAATAGCTCCACTTGCACCAGTGTTAGATGGGGACACAGAAGGCACCCCACCGATAACATTACTATGGGACATTGTGCCAGAATTTAAAAACCTGAATCCCTGATTCAAACAAAGGGACAATGTGAAATCTGAAGGCAACGTGTTAAAGTAGAAGCAGCGTGATTTGGTCAATGGTGTGATATGCTGAATTCAAATATATCAAAGAGTATGGAAGAAGAGTGAAGACATAGCTCTTTGTATGACCTAAATTTTTCTTCCTTTGACTATTGTCAAAGAAAGCATATATATTTGTTATATTTATTTTTATATTTATTGCACAGTAAAGCTAACGAAGTGTTGCTCAAAAGTACATTGTTTTATCCTGGTAAATAGAGTACTCAAAGACTCTGTGGCTTGTCTATTTGTTTTAGAATTTCAGTATTTTAAATCTATAAAAACCATGCTGAACAATACTAATCTATTGTGAAAGGCTTCCTCTGTACCTTTTCATTATTGTGTTACAAGAAAGGCCTAGGGAATTACTCTTACTTTCCCTTTCTAGTTCTCTGCCTCAGTTGCATATTTTGTATGATTTCAAGAAAAAGAAGGAGAAAAACTTCATCTTCTCATAGATTAACATTATGTGTTTATGTTAAAAAGTTACATTAGAGAGTTTTATGTTTGAATATTGATTTAACTTCTTAGGAGAAACATGTTCATAAACGTCTATGTGAAGTTCATATAATAGACTAAAGCATTTAATACTTGAGACATGATTGCAAGGAAGAAAGAAAAAAATTACATTTTAATTTATACACAATATTTTGTTGCAGAGAGTTCAGATGGAATAAGCAATAACATTCTTTCAAACTTAAAAATATATTTCATTAGAATAAAATTATGTGAGGGTTGTGAATGGGAAACAAGTTCAAGGAGAACTAGGATGAATGTAAAATTATAGATAGTTACACTATTTGTTTAGGTATTTTTACCCTTTTTTAAAGTTATGGTGAATATCAAAACTCTGTGCTGTGCCCAGATTGTTGTCTCTAAATATTACTTATATTTCAAACAAATAACAACAACAAAACCTGTTCTTTTGGAAAATAGCTGATTCCACATCTGGAGCAGGACAATTATAGGATGAGCCTTGCCATGCATGAACGACAGACAATATCAAAGAATACTAGGGTCATATTAAAGGACATAAAAGCCAGCTTAAAGAGACTTCCATAGCCAAAAATGGGAAAATATGATAAAAATATGACTGCATTATGTTGAAACATACATAAAAGTCCAGAATTCACAGTAATTTTTTTTAAAGTCCTCATTCATAACCCTTGAAGGTTGCTAGGGCAATGCCTCATTATTCTGAAAACTGATTAAAATAAAATGTCATGTGTTTGTATTGTCTTTCCTATAAGGTTGCTTTCTCAGAGTAACCAAATAGCAGATAAGGAAAAGGCCTTCTTTGTAGAAAAGAACAGATAATAAATGCAGGAAGAATCTTAGAATTAGAAATGGATAGAATTACACAACTTTGTAGGCTTAATGAAATACTGGTTATAGTAATCATAGACAGCTGCTAAAACTATTTGACTGTATTATAGTGAATTTTAAATGAATGGACCGGGCTGGGAAAACATGGATCTTAATGTTTGTGAGAGTAGGACAACCTGCTGTTATGTGCTGTCCAATGTGATGCAACAGATAAAAGCATCACCCATGAAGTATTCTAGCAAAATAATAAGAATGAGAATGAGGAGTAGGAGGAGAAAGAGGATGAGGAAGAGGAGGGTGAGGAAGATGAAAAGGAGGAGGAGGAGGAGGAGGAGGAGGAGGAGGAGGAGGAGGAGGAGGAGAGGAAGGAAGGAAGGAAGGAAGGAAGGAAGGAAGGAAGGGAGGGAGGGAGGGAGGGAGGGAGGGAGGGAGGGAGGGAGGAAGGGAGGAAGGAAGGAAGGAAGGAAGGAAGGAAGGAAGGAAGGAAGGAAGGAAGGAAAAGAGAAAGAGAAAGACACACACACACAATCCTTAACTTCATTAATCCACTAGATCGAACTTTCAGTTTCAAGGAAATGTGGGAGAAAAGAAAAACATGTGAAATAATACCTTGACGATACAATTGTAAAGCTCATTAACCATATCTAGAATATGGGAACTTACATAAGACAAAAAGATGCAGTTTCTTCTACTAATAAATTATAATCAAGTAAATTCAAAATAAATATAAGAAGTAAAAAAATGAAACAAATGTTTAAAAAAGAAAATGTCATAGATTTTAAACAAACTCAAAGGAATCAACCACAGAGAGTGCCTGGGCCTTTGCTGGATCCTAATTAAAATAAACCAACAAAACACAAATCGTTTTTAAACAAGGAGGGGAAATTAGCAGAACTGAGCATTGGACATTGTCAAGAGACTACTGTAAAGTGTGCTGGTATTGTGCTTTCTGTGTGTCTGATATATATTCTAAAATATTTGTGAATAATATGATATCTGTGATATGCTTTGAAAAAATAGAAAAAATGAAAATTGCACAATTTACAATATATAAATTTATAATAAAACAGATTTTAATGCTAAATTAATAATGTGCAGTTGTTATTGCAAAGAGTTACCATTTTTCAAAGTATGTTTAGTGGTATATGTGCATAACATTTGAAAATTTGTTGTACAGAAATTCTTTTCCAGGTACATGACCCTTCTTTCCACCTGAGTCGGTATCTCAAGATAGAGTTTTAAGAAAAAAACTCTGTTACATTGGTGGCTAGCCATGTGACCCAATATTGACCTGCAAAATAAAGAGCTGATATTGCTGGTCACTCTGTGAAATATTTCCTTCCATAATGAAATGAGATAAAGTGCTGTCTTGTTGCCCTGACTCCTACACCCCGGCCTGCATGACTTTTGTATAGCACCATGTCAAGACAGGATGCTAGAAACGGCTGCAGCTGTCCTGTGACAAAGGGGAGAGACCTAATCTGAGGATGACAGGAAAACATTGCAAGCTGTGCTCTGCAGAAGCAGAATTAAGACAGTGTTTGGACATCAATAGCTATGAAAGAAAATTGGAGAAGTCAGATTTGGCAGAGGGAGAAACCAAACTCTAGTGCAGGCCCAACAAAGCCTCAGCTAAAATGTGAGGTTAGGGTTAAACCCTAACCTCAACCTCACTCAGTCACTAGAGGCAAATTTTCCTGGGAAGAGGTGGCTTCCACTGGTTGAGGCTGACCCTCAGGGAGCTGATAGCTAAGGGCTGTTTGCTGAATGCATGCCACCCAGCTGGGCTGCTAGTACTTCCTTGAAAGGGGGCCTTCCCCTGTGTCTACCCAAGAACCTGAGTTCTTTTTTTCTTTCTTTTTTTTTTTAAGAAATGGGATAGAGTACACACTGGTCCTCCTGCTACTTTTAGAATGTAAGATACGCATATTAAAGTTTTGGCATCCACCATTTCTAGGGAGCTCTAAAGCCAAAAAATGTCCCTAGTCCTTTGTGCAGGTTGGAGCTACTTAGGGTAACACAGTATATGTAGTCTTACTAGTGTCCAGTTGAACCTGAGTTCTTGATGTTATTGTTGAGCCTCTACCAGGGGTGGGGAACGTCCGGCCCCCTGGCCGTATAAGGCCTGAGAAGTCATTTGGTCTGGTGCTGCCAAGGCATTAGGGGCGAGTTAATTAAATGTTTGACCAAATATAGCAGGCTAGTTTTTAAGTTGATAATTTTGTATGGCCTGCGAACGATGTTATAAATATCCAATGGCCCTTGGCAGAAAAAAGGTTCCCCACCCTGTATCCCACTTATGTTAGACAGTCAAGAGAGGTGAAGTGAGGGTAGGAGTGTTTGGGGAGGTAGAGGATGGCAGAAGTATCCCTGCCTGGAGCTTGTTCTGAAGGATAGGCATGTGCAGATATGAGAGTAAAAGATAAAGAGTTTCAAATTCCAAAGGGCCCTTCCTCTATTACTTGCTAAGTGGTTAAGATCTTTTCCTACATAGTTAAGATCAATGGGAACCAATGGAAAAATTTTAAGCAGAAGAGTCAGATCAGATTTTCAATTTTGATTATCACTTTGCTTACTATAGATTTCAATGATACAAGGCTTGGGGCAGGTGGAAGAGGCAAGAGATAGGGTAGCATGTCTTGAATACTGGTAGAGGCACCGGCAATGAGAATTAGTAAATGTAGCTTGAGCCATGTGTTTGTTTCACTCAATAGCTGCCCAAAGGTGCTGATATAATGGGGTAAGATTTGCCAGAGAGAAATACTAGAAATTGGTGATGAGCCTGGGGCACACAGCATACTTACAAAAAAGAAACATAGTTCAGCCAGGTTTTGGGTCAAGCAATAATCAGGATGGCTTCTGTTTATTTGATATATCTTTTTCCAAAATGCTGGAAAAATTATATATGACATAAATGCATCTATGCATATGGGCAATTTATAGTAAGGGCCTGCTTTGTGGGTTGAGTTGAGCCCGTGTTTAAAATCACCTTTGTTGTTTATAAGGAGCTTACTCTGAGAAAATTTGCTTACTTCTCTCATCCTCAGTACCTACTTCAGGTCTGTTGGAGAATTAAGTGAGAAAAGTGATGTGAGGTGCCTAATCTGTAATAAATCCTAAGCAGATAGAAGCTATTCTTATTACTTGTGTCATCCAGCTCATATGAAAATTAAATTAAAAAAATAAACAAATTAGTTATATAAGAAGGATAGATTTATCAACATTTAAAAGCATAGCAAAAAAAAAAAAGATTTAAGACTAGTAATACATACACAAATGCCCATTACTTATAAAGAAAGGGTGACTATAAAATTCATAAATCTGAATAAAGTACGCATGAACCTTCCAGATATGTTCTAAGAAATGATTTGTGTTTATAAGTGCCTCACAGATTTAATATAGTAATACTATTATTCAATTGTGTCCAATTAAATCCTATTATCTACTTATTGTCACACCAGACCCCTTTGTTTTCATGACAAATATATATTCTAGAAAACTTCTTTGCTAAGGACAATTTAAGTTTAAAGTAAACCTATTTATTTTCAAACTTCAGGCTATGTACAAAATTGGTAAGATAGGAAACTGATATACTGGGCTTTGACTAGGAGAAATAGGCTTCTGACATAAGTAGTAGAGCCTGTGTTGCCACTGTTTTCCAAAAGGAATGAACTGTGCACTCTTTTTACTGCCTCCCTTAGGTCAGCCTAGAGCAAGAGCTCCAAGAGTGTGCATCCTGGGTTCATATATTGCCCACTCCATTGTATATGTGATTAATATTTTAGACCAAAGTAGAGAAAAAGAAGTCAATCACATTTATACAGGACACAAGGTGGGAGTGGGAGAACCATCAGACAGGATTTAAAAAGTTTGTGACAGGCTAAAAAATGGGTGCAAACTAACAAGATCTGATTAAGTATAGATTCATATAAAATTCGGCCTTAAGGTTTAAGACTCATAGCATTGGGAAAACTTGATTTAATAGATTTTCTTAGGGAAAAGAAGGCTGATTTGCTGACTCTATAACAAAAGGAATAAGAGTACTAAATTATACTATATACTGTATGTCAATACTGCTGAAAAACAACTTATTGTCTCCCAGAATACATTAATAGAGTAAGTCACTAAGTCCACCAAAATATTATCTATTATGTGCATGGCATTGTACCAATCTCTGTGAGAAATTCAACACTGTGTAGAAGGTCTAAAGTTTCATTAGATCAAGAGATAAAATGGTCCTGGATGTCCTTCATATAATTATGGAGGTCCTACCATGGGTAAGGGATGGTCATGACTATGGGGTGGCAACAGATAAAAAACACAGCCATTACTGAGAGTTTGTCATTTATTACACGTTATAGAACGAGGAGATATTTTTTCCTTAAATTTTGAGATTTTAGGCTTATTACAAAATACAGCAGCTCAGGAAAATCCAATTCAGTGGGTGAGTTAATCACATACTCACATATCCATACTCACATACATTCCTGTACATTTAAGTCACAGTTAAATATTCAGTGGGTTTACCTCTGACCAAAGCAAAGAGGGTGGCTGCTTCACCTTTGTGTTAGTATACATAAAAATTCCCAAAGAATTTCAATTTACAGGTCTCAGATCCTCAGCTATTCCGGCCTCATGATTGTGCCAGATCTTCTTTCTTTCTTTAATCATCAGTTCTCATTTAACAAAGTTGATTTCTGAATTGAGTTTGATTTTGAGGAGATTTAATGAGTTCATTTGGTAATTTACCTGATTAATTGACAAGACAAAGGCTTAGGAAGTGAGATAATTTCCTCTATCCTTCAGTGTAGTTTTTGGTTGTTTTGTTTTGTTTTGTCTTACCTGAGGTGACAACCCTGAAGTCAGCTGAGTTTTTTTGGCAGCTCTATTTTAATCTTGGTTAGATACACTTCATCGATCCTGTTGTCTTGGAACTTGCTTTCAGGCAACTTAATACACATGCAAATTCAGTGTGCATTCACTCTGTATAACCATCTCTCTTTCGTTTCACTTTTTATCTACATAGATTTATGGTTAGCAAAATGCCATTGTCATGGTTTACTTAAAAAAATTGTGCAACCATCCCTACAACTTGCAAAGTGGTTTTTTTTTTTTTAGCAATAGTAAATAATAATGGCCAACATTTACATAGTGGTTATGCTTATTGCAGACCTGGAAGTCTTCAAAGTACTTTACCATACATAGTATAACTTACTCAATCCCTCAAACAAGCCTATAATGTATTCACTATTGCCATACAAAATTATATCCAAATGCTTTTAAGACAGTCTTTGTTCTATTTTGATCCATAGGTCCTTAAATAACAGAGTTTTATTGGAAAAACTAAGAAAGATTTTTTTTTTTCTTTTTACTATGGGCATTGTATAGGTTTCTGGGGGAAGATGTTGTACAATTTGATGGATGTCAACAATTTTCAGTAAAAAGAGAAAAAGAAAGGTAAAGAAAATGAGAAAGTAAAATGCACATTCCAGGTACAGATAACTATGAATAAAGCTCCAAAGTAAGGAAATGCAAGGTGTGTTAGGAAGATATCCAGGCAGTAGGCTGGAAATCAATCACAAAGGCTTTGAATGCCATGCTGAAAACTTTGGGCTTTAATCTGAACAGAAATAGATCATTTCAGGAATAGAATGCTTTCTCCCTTCACATGGAAAATAAACAATAGAAGACAAATCCACTTTACTGATCATCATCTCAAAGCAAATTATAGCCACCCTTCCTGGAGGAGTGTAGGCCTGATGACAGTTCCTAACTAAATACTAAAATTGAAAGGTCTAAAAACCTTTTGACCTTCACGCTGATTCACCACTGAATGACTCCTGAGCAACTAGTATATGACAGCCCGACACAGTCAACCCAAGCACACCTTATTCACTTACCAATATACTGAATGCCCCAAACCACAGTTATTCTCCATGTTTCTGGTAGCTGGTTATACAAAGTTTATATGAGCTTACGTAAGTGAGGTTTGACTATATGATAAAACTACTATTTGTACAATCAGGCCAGAATTGTACTTCCAAGTAGATGTTTTATTTTGTGGACAGTAACTTGTACTTTACTGGTGATGCTCTTGTCAAAATCCTGCAGGGAATGACTTTCAAACCCAGGTTCCAAGCTACCCGAGAAAAAATGGTTTTCTTATTTTACCCACGTGTTTTGTTACTGAGGTCAAATTGAATGCAAGTTCCAAACGGCTTTTGACTATTTGCAAAAATAAATATGGAGATTCATTATCTGCATAGAAATAACAGCTACCATTACCCAACAATTAATGTGTTCTGGGAACTATGGTGATGAGTGATATAGGAATATGATCTGTTGCATGCCTTAAACCATGAGATTACTTTGATTTAAGTGGGTTAAACATCAATTTAAAAAGTCACACAGTTAGACATAATAGAGGAGAAACAGTCTGCAATGTGGAATGTAGAATATTTAAAACAAATATTTATGTAGCACAATGGTTAAGAGTTGGTGACATGGGTAAAAGTATTTAGATTTAAAATCTTGGCGCCAACAATTGATGTCTGATCTTGGGCTGGTTATTTGTAACCTCCCATAGTTTCCTTATCTTTAAAATTATAGTAATTATTTTTGTACTATACTATGTATACTTAACACAATATTTGGTGTTGGGCTTGGCTGGTGGGTCTAGGGAGGTTCAGTTGGGAAGCTCCATATGGCCTCTGATCCTTCAGGGGGCCAGACTAGCTTTTCCACATGGCAGTGTCTGGGGAGAAATCTAAAAGAGTGAAAATAAAAGCTTCAAGGCATCCTCATGCCCAGACTCAGAACCCTCACATCATTCCACCACATCCTTCTAGTCAGAGCATCTCACAAGGTCTGTTCAGATTCAAGGGGTAAAAAAATCCACTTTCTAATGAAAAGAGTAACAGTCACATCATTAAGGAGCATGCATATAGAAAGGAATGAGTATGTGTGTGTATATATATATATATATATATATATATATATATATATATATATCTCCAGAAATGTTAGGGAGCTGAACCTTAGGATATATATATATATATATATATATATATATATATATATATATATATCTCCAGTAATGTTAGGGAGCTGGGACCTCAGGATAAAGATAATATACTTCCGAAGAACTTTAAGAGAAAAATAATAAGATGATCAAATTCACTTTTTTATTGTTTAAAGTACTACAAATAGTAGTACATGTCTCCTTTTTTTTTCCAATTGACCTTCCCCCAGCCTCCCTACCCCCAAATTCACTTTTAAATGATTACTCTGTTTAAAGTGTGGAGGATACCTCTAGCCAGGTGGTTCAGTTGGTTGGAGCATCCTCTCCTACACCAAAAGGCTACGGGTTCAATTCTCCATCAGGGAACATACCTAGGTTTTGGGTTTGATCCCTGGTCAGAGGGCCTACAGGAAGCAGCTGATCAATGTTTCTTCTCATATTGATGTATTTCTTTCTCTCTCCCTCCCTTCCTCTCACTCTAAAGAAAAAAAAAACAATTAAAATAAACAACACATCTTTTGGTGAGGATTTTAAAAAAAGCAAAGTGTGGAGAATAGATGGAGAAAGAAAAAAATTAGGCACAGAAAAATCCATCAGAGGCTCAATTACATTACCCCATTCAGAGGCGATGGTGGCCTGAGATAGACAGTGGCAGGGGCGCAGATGGAAGTGGACAAATGGAGTAGCTCTTACAAGATACAGAATCTTGAGTTGGCAAATATGACTGGCTCTGGGAATAATACGTCTTATTAACTTGCCATCTTTCTCATCACCTGAGTTAATGAATCTGCAGCCAAACTAAATAAAGCCAAGGTACTGCAAGCCATGAGTTTAAAAGGAATAGGAAAGAAGCAAATTAAAGTTTGCTGAAAATGGCAAGATTCAGCTGCTGGTGACACTTATTACTGTCCATGTGTCCAGTGATACTGTGGAGTGGTGGGGAATCTATTAAGAATTACTTGATAGCATCCTTTTACAATGTCATTTCCAATCGGACTTTAATTTACATTTGATAAATTATGCAATGTTTTATACAGTAAGTGAAATCTTTTAGTATTCTAAAGTGCAACACTATATTTTTGGCAGCTTAAGAGTTTTAAACATAGAATTTCACATGCCCTGATTCAGTAATAAGCTTTCCAAAAGGTGAGACCTGTGGAAATGAGTTATTCCATCTCCTTGTCAATTTTTTAAAAGCAATTTCCACATTAAGTCCTGTTCCCATACAAACCATAATGGGGACGTCTGATGTGCCTACAGTAAATGCTTAAAGTGAGTTAACATTTAATCAGGCATGCTTGTTTTAATCCTCATAGAGATATTAAAGGTAAACATTTCGATGGCAATTGAAATGGACTCTCTATATTTGTAAGAAATGTGTACCTTAAGCCTGGGAAAGGGGAAGGGGTCCCTTGTAAATACCTCATTAAAGCACACTGGGACTCAGTCGATGGTGCTTTTCCAAACAAGATCAACACAGGCTCTCTGGATTTGTATAAGCCTGATGTGGGCCACTCTCGCATGAACAGTGGAATTTAATTATGTGGCAGCTGACTATTTCCAAGAAGCACGGAACTTATTGTTTTGATGCATTGAAGCTATTGTGTTGAATAAATTAGGCCAGTCAAGATTCTTTACATAATTGGTCCTGCAAAACACCAGGAGCTAAGTGGACACTGGGCCCTGACTGTCTGGAACAATCTTCTACTGCATGTAGACTGGGAATTACAGTCTCATTTCCATGAGATTTCAGTGTATTTCCATTGATCTCCAGACATGCAAGAATAGCATCAATTCACAGTATTTTTTAATTCCCTTAAAATGTACTGTATGCTTTTTTAAAAAATGATACAAAATATCTATACTAATAAAAGGGTAACATGCTAATTACATCAGAGACCTTCCAGGAGACCTTCCAGACAAAGTCATGGTGGCGGGGCCAAGGCAGAGGTGGTTAGAGGCGATCAGGCCAGGAGGGGAGGGAGTTGGGGGTGATCAGGTGGGGGGGGGGCAGTGGGGGAGAGTAGGCTGGCGGGGGGGAAGTTGGGGGCCATGAGGCTGGCAAGGGAGGCAGTTGACGGCAAGAAGGCCAGCAGGCAGAGTGGTTAGGGGCAATCAGGCAGGCAGGTAGGTGAGCAGTTAGGAGCAAAAGGTCCTGGATTGTGAGAGGGATGTCTGACTGCCGGTTTAGGCCTGATCCCTGTGGGATCGGCAGTCGGACATTCCCTGAGGGGTCCCAGATTGGAAAGGGTGCAGGCTGGCTGAGGGACACCCCCGGCCCCATACACAAATTTTGTGCACCAGGCCACTAGTGAAATAATAAAGGAGTAAATATTTTAACACTTTGCTCTGAATTGCATAGACGCTTCCTTAGATACTGAGAATGGGGGTTGTGAGGGTTATCAATTACATGTAAAAATTATATTCCATCCCATTGAATTTGATGTGGATTGAGAATAAGAAAGAGGGAAACATGTGACTTTTGAATGTGCCAAAATAAATCCAAGTCAGTAGGAACATCTTTCCTTTTTTAATGGTTGAAAGAGACTTCATAAATGAAGTGAGGAGGGATTTGTAAATGACTGTATTTAAAATAAACCACTAAGTTGTTATGAAAAATAAGAGAGCAGTTTTTAACCCAGGGCAGAGGTTAGTCATGACAAGGGATGCCATGATAAAAGATAGCTAAGGGAACAGAAGAGGAAAATATAAAGATATAGTGATGTGCTAGAGACAAAAATAATTTTTTTTCAAGGCATCTTTGCAAGGGCTCGTAGACCTTTGCTGAGGCTTGTATTTCAATGCACCATTGAAGTGTTATGGTTGGATGACTTCCATAAGGCCAACCTGATAGAATCCATTCAGAATAAACCAATGGGAAAGGGGACTCAGACCTGGATTCCTCATTCACCTCAAATATGTTGAGGGATCATTGAACCATAAGGCCTGACTTCCCTCTTGGCATAATAGTCTTTGCATGCTGTTCAAAGACAGAGTTAGTGTTTAAGGAGTAGTATCAACACAGGCAACATGGAAATAATTTAAAAGGGGGTAGGAGGGGAGCAGCTAAGCCAATCTGATGTTAGATCATCTTCTAATCTGTGCTCTTCTCTCCTTTCAAACTTTTCAGCCACTCAGCTTTGTACCAGACTTTTACTACAACTCAAAACACTACTCATGGTGGGGAGGGGAACTCTTCCCTAAGATTCCTTCATCCCCATTCCTCTGCCATCAGCATGTGGTCTGAATCCCATCATAAAAGAGAAGTCACATTAAATGAGAAAGGGGAAAGAAGACAGAGATGAAGTAGGAATCTCCATGGTACAAAAACAAAAAGGGATATTCCTTTGCCTAATAAATATGTATTGCAAGTGCCTGCCAATTACCTTTTAAAGATTTGCATGTGCATTCCATGCCTTTCGTCTTTTTCATGTCACAGTCTATTCAAGCCTTGAAGAGGGCATGTGTCAGGTAAATGTTGATTTACATGCAAATTATATTTGCCTTTAAGTGAAAAAAAAAAAAAAACACCTGGAAGTTTATTATTTTCCTCATTAATTCCTACTTTTTCCAAAATTTAAATATTCAATGTCAGCTGAATAGAAAAGAGTTCAGTAGGCTTTTGTTTGGCAAGCTTGCCCCTCTCTGGGCCTTTTATAAATCTGTGCTGATTAAAGTCAACAAGAACAACTCCTCCTTCAACTTGTTTTTCATCATCTCCTTTCTGTTTGCAGTTGGACCCTGGAAGAGTCAATGAATTCAAATTTATGTGTTTGGTTTGTACATATCTTAGGAGGGTCCCACTACATGCTTCCAAGAGAATACCTCCCCAAGGCCTGGACTGGGACAGGACAAGCCAAAGAAAGAAAGAGTGGGAGGGAGGAAGTGTCAAAAGACAAAGCTGATGGTTTGAAAACCCCAGGATTAAAAACTAGTTTCTTCCCAGTTTTTCTTCCACTGGGAAATCTTAAAGTGTCTCCTCTAGTGTGAGGAATCTTATAACCTAGACCAGAGTTAGGAACATTAGCCAAGAAATTATTGAACCGACAAAATATCTTGTCTTCATTTAAGATTTTCAACACAAGGAGGAAAACACCACTCATCAGAGGTCAATGTGAACTTAAAATTTTCAGAAGGTTCTGGACTGTGAATTTTTTTTTTTAATCCTCACTTGAGGATATTTTTTCCCATTGATTTCTAGGGAGAGTGGAAGGGGAGAGAGAGAGGAAAACAAAAACAAAAACAAACACAAAAACAAAAACAAAATAAAACAAAAAAACAAACAAACAAACAAAAACATGGATGTATTGGTTGCTTTCTACCAGGGCTGGGGAACCTGTAACTGAGGTATGTGCCCTTGACCGGAATCAAACCCTCTACCCTTCAGTCCGTGGGCCAATGCTCTAAACACTGAACAAAACCGTCCAGGGCTGATTTGTGATTTTTAACCCTTGTTCCCTCCCCTTCCATATCCTTCACCTTGATATAGGTCCTTGCAGAAGGTTTTCTTAGTCCTACAGGTCAGAAGTAGGTAATTTGTTGATAAACTATTGTTTGAAAAGATAAGGAATCCTTTCTGGGTAGAGAGCAAAGGGAAGAAGTCTATTTAAGAGAGACTGAAATATGCCCAGAGCTTAGGAACAAAAGAGTAATTACCAGGGGACAGTTAACACAATGCAAAAAAGGGGTTACTGTGAATAGTTATAACAACGCTGGGATCAGCTAGAAAGTACCTTGATAGTTTTTGGACTTGAGAAGAATTGTAGAGTTGCCTGTTTTTATTTAATAGCTGAGCTTTACAGCTGCAAAAAAATGAAAGTGCTGAGAAATGCCGAAATCTCATATTTTGATGGATTTGTCATAAAGCTAATAAAACTTAAGTTTTCAAATTTCTCTCTTGCACAGACCTTGGTGAGTGCTGGGGGTTGTGTGGTATTTTCAAGTGAGTGAAGAGGGGAAGGGAGGCAACATAGTCAATGGGAGGTATTTCTCCAAGATTTTATGGGAAAGAATGCCTATAAAGATTATAGAAATAAAAGACATGGATTCCCAAGCCTTATATAATTTGTGGTTATTTGATATAAAATTCAAGATAAATATTACATATTATAAATATTTCTATAAATATTTTTGTATTATTAAGAGTTTTCCCCAATTTTTAAGCTTCCACAAAATCTGAATCTACTTTCATGTTTTATAAGAGGTGATCACTCTTATGTATTTAAACTGATTTAAAATTGTTAATTTTTGATAATTGCTTCAAATGGTTTAGGTTTATCCATTTCTGTTTTAAATTATTAATGGATTTTAGAGGGAGAGATAAAGGGAGGGAAAGAGAGAGAGAGAGAAAGATGGATTTGTTGTTCCACTTATTTATGCATTCATTGGTTGCCTTTTGTATGTGCCCTGACCAGAGATCGAACCCACAACCTTGGTGTATCTGGACGATGCTTTAACTAACAGAACTACCCAGCCAGGGCCTAAGTTTATCTATTTCAAAGAAAGAAGTATAGTTGTGAAGATACAGAAATACATGGTTACAGAGATAACATTTATAATGTGGTCATGAGGCCTTACCACCACATGGTGGCAGTATCCCTAAAATACAGAATGTAAATGGTTTCACTTGCTTCAAGTATTAAAACAATTTACATTTTCTTTGTCAGTTTATTTTGTTCATTAGGGGGACACCTGAAATAATCTCAACATTAAAATTTATAATAAAAATAAATGAAATAGAAAACAATGTTTACAAAAGAGGGGGCTTGCACATATAAAACAGTAATAACTTGTGTTTTACTGGTTGATATGTGATAGACTTTTATTAAATTAATTATTAATTTGATAAAATACAATTCTGTTTTGTTTTTGTTTTTACTTTTCCAGAATACATCTGGCCTTTTATTAGGTATCTGGATGTGTTAAATGGAGATTAAAGTAAGTTCTAGGCAACAAGAATTACTATAGTAGATGCTTATCAATTATCCACAACTTGTGGAAGGGGTAAGGAATGACTTGTGTTCACAGGCTAAGCATACTCTTCAATGGTTCACACTTTTAAAGAAAACATGAAAAATACCAAATATTATCATTTATTTCACTATTTCTGAGATGATAAGGCATTCCTTAGCTATTGAAATACTTAGAATTAAATTAAAACTTAGACATATAAGAAGCTTGCTGATCCTATACTTTACAATAAACTAGATATTACAACTTGGGGAAAAAGTGTCTCAGGCCTTTCTCAGTGAGTTGCTGATTTCCACCTTACATTTTGTGGTAGGCTGGACACCTTTGTGGGGCTTTAACATGGATGGACTAGACTTTCCTGAGCAAAAAGAAACTCACAGATTCTCTGTGTACTAAACAGACCGTTGGCAATAGCTAAACAGCTGTTGGCTGTATGATACATATTTGGCTAAAAACAAACCCATCTGTATTTAATGCATTATTGCCAAAGTGTAGTAACATGCTGTTTCCAGTCTGAAAACACTGGTACCCTCATGTGAGATGATCAAATTGAAAATCTCACAACATGGCTCTTGCACTTCTTGGCTATGCAAGCGGAAAACCTAGGAGTGTGCCCAAGGACTGCAGAGTCGCTTTCCAGCTGCTGTTTTCAAGGCAAGGAGGGTGGTAGTAGATGGGAGCAGACTAGAGAGTTCTTTCCCTTGGTAGATATTTCATCATACTTTTCAAAATAAATCCTTAGTATCTAATACTTCCTGTAAATGTACTACATAATCTTTACTCTTACTGATTAAGAAGTAATAGATTCTGAATAGTAGATAATTGAAAAATACAAAGCTCATTTGTGGATTTTTATAAACAACATAAACCGATGAACAAAAATAGATCTAGAGACAGAGAAGAATTGTTCAGATGCTCAAACCTCAGAGGGAAGGCAGGGGAGGGTGGGGCTAAGATCAACCAAAGGACTTGTATGCATGCATATAAGCATAAGCAATGGATACAGACACCGGGGGGTGAGGGCATGAGTGGGGGCATGAGGAGGACAATGGGGAGATAAGGACACATTTGTAATACCTTAATCAATAAAGGGAAAAAAATTACACCTTGCCTGGCTGGCATGGTTCAGTGGTTGAGCGTTGACCAATGAACCAGGAAGTCACAGTTTAATTACAAGTCAGGATACATGCTGGGGTTGCAGGCTCAATCCCCAGTGGAGGGTATGCTGGAGGCAGCTGATCAATGATTCTCTCTCATCATTGATGTTTCTGTCTCTCTCTCCATCTCCTTTCCTCTCTGACATCAATACAAATATATATTTTTAAAATTACCCTTTATCCAACCAGAGTTTATTTGGATGGGTTATTTATTTATTTATTTATTACTGTCCAAAGTTTTACATATGTCTCCTTTTTCCCCACTTGACTCCCCGCCCAAGCCATTCCCACCCCAGGCAAGCCCCCACCGCCCCAGTGTCTGTGTCTATTGATTATGCTAATATGCATGCATACAAGTCCTTTGGTTGCTCTGTAACACCCCACACCCCTTCCCCTGCCGTTTATCTCTGGATCTATTCTTGTTCATCAAAATATGTTGATCATTATATCCCACACTAGAGGCCTGGTGCACAAAAATTTGTGTACGGGGGGGGGGGACGGGGGTCCCTCAGCCCAGCCTGTGCCCTCTCACAGTCTGGGACCCCTCGGGAGATAACGACCTGCTGGCCTAGGCCTGCTCCCGGGTGGAGGAGGGCAGGCCCAATCCCTAGGTTCAGCCCCTGGTCAGGCTCAGAGCAGGGCCGATTGGGGAGTTGGGGCGCCGCCCCATGTCATGCACAGAGCAGGGCAGATTGGGAGGTTGAGATGCCACCCTCAGTCACTCTCAGGGTAGGGCCGATTGGGGGGTTGGGGCACCGCCCCCTGTCACACTCAAGGCAGGATCGATGGGGAGGTTGCGGCGCCACCCCCTGTCACGCACAGAGCACGGCCGATCAGGGGGTTGGGGCGCTCCCCCTATCAGGCACAGATCAGAGCCGATCAGGGGTTGTGGTGCCTTACCCTGTCACGAACAGAGCAGGGCGGATAGGGAGGTTGTGGCCCCGCCTCCTGTCACACACAGAGCCACAGGGCTATCAGGGGGGTTGGGCGCTGCCCTCTGTCACACTGATCCCGGTGCCGGGAGGCCTCTCAGCTCCACTGATCCCGGTGCTGGGAGGCATATTACCCTTTTACTATATAGGATAGAGGCCTGGTGCACGGGTGGGGCCAGCTGGTTTGCCCTGGAGGGTGTCCTGGATCAGGGTGGGGGTCCCCACTGTGGTGCCTGGCCAGCCTGGGTGAGGGGATGAGGGCTGTTTTCAGGCTGGCGGGTGACTGAAGCTCCCAACCGCTCCCTTTTTTCTTTTTTTTTTTTTATTCTGGGCCAGCTTTAGCTTTGAGGCTTGGCTCCAGCTCTTAGGCCTCCGCTGCTCAAAGCAGGTTTCTGGCCTTTGTTTACCTTCTGTATTTGAAACAATGTTGCGATCCTGCTGGCTGAAGCCCGACGGACTAAAGCAGGTTTCTGGGGTTTTGTTTAGCTTCTGTATTTGTAACATAGTTGGTTAGAGTTGCAGCTCAGAGCCCGGCAGCAGCAGGCGGGGAATGTTGGAGTCCTCCGTCACTAAAGCAAGCAAGCCTCATGTTCACTTTCAGCTGCCTGGCTGCTGGCTGCCATCTTGGCTGGCAGTTAATTCGCATTTTGCCTTGACTAGCCAATGGGAATGGTAGCGGTCGTACGCTAATTACCATGTTTCCCTTTTATTAGATTGGATATGAGTGAGATGATGTGATATTTATCTTTCTCCAACTGGTTTATTTCACTTAGCATAATGCTCTCCAGTTACATCCATGCTGTTGCAAATGGTAAAAGTTCTTTCTTTTTTTATAGTGGCGTAATATTCCATTGTGTAGATGTACCACAGTTTTCTAATCCACTCATCTGCTGATGGGCACTTAGGTTGTTTCCAAATCTTAGCTATTGTAAATTGTACTGCTATAAACATAGGGGTGCATATATCCTTTCTGATTGGTGTTTCTGGTTTCTTGAAATATATTCTTAGTAGTGGGATTACTGGGTCAAATGGGAGTTCCATTTTTAACTTTTTGAGGAAACTCCATATTGTCCTCCACAGTGGCTGCAACAGTCTGCATTGCCGCCAGCAGTGCACAAGGGTTCTTTTTTTTCCCCACATCCTCGCCAGCACTTGTCATTTGTTGATTTGTTGGTGATAGCCATTCTGACAGGTGTGAGATGGCATCTCATTGTTGTTTTGATCTTTTGTATTGTCTTTTTGGTCTCTATGCCATTTATCTCCACTCTGATCTTTACTATTTCCTTCCTTCTGCTTACACTGGGCTTTTCTTGTTGCTCTCTTTCTAACTCTTTGGTTGTAAGGTCAGATAATTTATTACCATTTTTTCCTGTTTTTTGAGGTAGGCCTGTAGAGCTATGAAATTTCCCTCTCAAGACTGTTCTCATTGTGTCCCATAGATTTTAAATTATTCTGTTTTCATTGTTGTTTGTTGCCATGATGCTTTTTATTTCTGCTTTGATCTCTTTGATAACTCAATCATTTTTTTAATAGCATGCTATTTAACCTCCAGGTGTTTGATTTTTTTCCTTGTTTTTATTGTACTTGATTTCTAATTTTATGCCATTGTGATCTAAGAAGATGCTTGATATGATTTCTATCTTCTTGAATTTGAAGAGACTTTGCCTGTGTCCCAATATTTGGTCTATATTTGAAAATGACCCATGTGCACTTGGGAAGAATGTATATTCTGTGGCTTTGGTGTGAGACCTCCTGAAGATGTCAATTGATCTGATATAGTGAGTCATTTAGGATTGATATTTCTTTGCTGATTTTTTTGTTTAGAGGATTTATCCAGTGCTGTTTGTGGAGTATTAAAGTCCCCTACTAAGACTGTATTGCAGGCAATCTCTCCCTTGATATCCTTCAGAAGTTTCTTTATGTATTTTGGGGCTCCTGTATTGGCTGCACAGATGTTTACCAGAGTTATATCTTCTTGTTAAATTGCTCCCTTTAGTATTATGAAGTGGCCTTCCTTATCTCTTGTTACGGCCTTCACTTTGAGGTCTAATTTGTCATATATAAATATTGCTACCCAGCTTTTTTTTTTTTTCATTTCCATTTGCCCAAAAAACCTTTTTCCATCCCTTCACCGTTAATCTGCATGAGTCCTTTTTTCTGAGGTGGGTTTCCTGTAGACAGCAGATATATGTGTCATGTTTTCTTATCCACTTGGCTACCCAATGTCTTTTGATTGGGGCATTTAAGACATTTACATTTAAAGTTATTGATAGATACTTGTTTGTCACCATTTTTATTCTTTATGCCTGTGTTCCTTCTTCCATTCCTATTTCTTCTTTTTACAGCAGTCCCTTTAGCATTTTTTGCATTGCTGTTTTGGTGGTAATAAACTCCCTTAGTCATTGTTTGTTGTGAAGTTGTGATTTCACCCTCAACTTTGATTGATAACCTTGCTGGGTACATTATTCTTGGATTCAGAGCCTTGCTTTGCATGACTTTGTATATTTCATTCAGTTATCTTCTGGCCTGATATTTTTCTGTTGAAAAATCAGTCGATAGTCTAATGGGAAATCCCTTGTAGGTAACTTTCCGTCTCTCTCTGGCAGCATTTAGGATTCTTCCTTTGTCATTAGTGTTTGCCAATTTAATTATAATGTGTCTTGGTGATGGTCTTTTTGGGTTCATCTTGTTTAGGACTCTGTGAGCTTCTTGGACTTCTGTGAGTTTTTTATTCTTCCCAATATCAGGGAAGTTTTCTGTCATTATTTCTTCAAACAGGCTTTCTATTCCTTTCTCACTTTCCTCTCCTTCTGGGACCCCAATTGTGCGAATGTTGTTTCATTTCATGTTGTCCCCAGTTCCCTTAGGCTGTCCTGTTTTTTTAAGTTTTGTTTTGTTTTCATTTCATGTTGTCCCCAAGTTCCCTTAGGCTGTCCTGTTTTTTTAAGTTTTGTTTTGTTTTGTATTGTTTTGTTTTTTGTTTGTTTGGGGTTTTTTTTTCCAGTTGCTTCTCTGCTTGGGTATTTTTTTCTACCTTGTCTTCTAGCTCACTGATGCCAACATCCGCTTCTTCTAATCTACTGTTGATGCTTTCTATTGTGTTCTTTATTGCAGTAATGTAATTTTTCATTTCTTCTTAGTTCTTCATTTCCTCTTGGTTCTTACACATATTGTTGGATTCATCTTCCATTCTTTTCAGAGTCTGTGTGACCATAGTTCTGAATTATTTCTCTGACATATTGCTTGCCTATTTTTCATTTACTTCCTTTTCTGGTGATTCCTCCTTTTCTCTTGTATTGGGGCTGTTTCTTTGTCTCCCCATGTTTGCTCCTCTAAGGGTGTCTGGTTATGTAGCTCTCTCTCCTGTGTTGACTCTCTCTAGGCAATATTTGAACTTTCTGTCCAGCTGTTTTTAATTTGCCAATTCAGGGTGGATGTTATTTGATTCAGCTATTCCTTCTATCTTCTCTGTGCTAAGGTGCAGAACCCGTCCACGTATTTGGCACCACTTTGTCTCCCCCTAGACAAACTTTTTAGGCGCCCATGGCCTGGGAGGCTGGAGTCTCAATGTTTTTGGTTTTGCAGCTGAGGCAGCTGGTCCCTGAGCATTGTGTTTGTAGAGTCTAAGGAGGTACCCGAGGTCTCCCTGGTTGAAGGTAAGTCTGGGCTTCTGATCACAGCTGCTCTCCCCTTCAGGGTGGTGTGATCTCTGCAGCAGAGCTGGCCTTTCTGGGAGAGATTTCAGCAGTAGTAGAAGCTTCCTGGCCAGGGGAGCCTGGTCCACAAGTCCCCAGCAGTCCTGTGGAATATAGCTGTCCTTCACTCACATATACAGACACTCTCCACATGTCCACACACTCTTCTTTCTCTCTCTTACTCACACGCTATCTTGCAGCCTGCCATCCCATCGGCCACCATCTTGGATCCCCTAGATGGGCCACTTTTTAAAAAATATATATTATTTGTAGATTTGAGAGATTTGTTGTTCCACTAATTTATGATTCATTGGTTGATTCTTGTATGTGCCCTGATGTGGGAATCAAACCCACAACCTTGGCATATCGGGATGATGCTTTAACCAACTGAGCTATTCAGCAGGCTTTGGAATGCCCCCATTTTAATAAAGTTATTATTTAATGTCTAAGGTTTTTAACATGACTCAATCAATCCATTTACTGGGATCACGGTACTTGTGTGACAAATAAGAAAACAGACTGACAGAGATCAGGCAATTTACTAAAAAAATTATCTCTTAAGTGTGCAAGCAAGGATTTGAACCCACACTTGCTTTTAGAGTTGAGAGCTGGGGCTTTCACCACTATAGCATACCACTTCTCATTATGAAAATAATATCGTTCAAAAAATATGTCCCAGAGGTTAAAGAATACAACTGTTCTTATGATAATTTAGACCATTTGAGATTTAAAAAAATAGATTATGTAATAACTACAATGGAAAGCAACAGCTTAGTTTGGTCATGAGTAAAATATTCCTATGTGTACTAAACTGTATGTGTAAACAATTGGATTTGGGATCTCCCAGCATATATCATTTAAGTGAAAAAAATGTGTTAGTTAATGTATTTTTAATGTTGATTAGCATAATGGAATGTTCCTCTAAATACTAGCACTTATGTTATTTGACAAAACACTGAACAATTTGGGGGAATTTTTGTAGTTTTTTAAATGTTTTGAATAATGCATAGCTTTTTCTCATAATAGGCAAATGTTCAAATCAACTTCAAAGAAATCTTTACCTGGAAAGCTCAAGGTAATTAAGCATTTTCTCTGCCTGCTGCCAGCACCCTCTTCTGCAGTAAATATTCAACAGCTGGAATGGTAACAGCGAACTCTCAGTGCAGCTACCGAGAGCCCCATATTTTACAGTTCAGAGACTGTCAAAAACTTTTTAACAAAGAAGGTATTTATGAAACCTTACTTTTTTGTTTAAATACATACCCAAAAACTGTTATTTTAAAGGAACACACTCTTTGCACTAATAATTAAGTTTACAGTACTGCAAAATACAAATTAAGATAATTTATAAAGTGGATAGTTTTGCAATGTCACAATCCCATCAAAACAACAAAGATGTGTGTGGAGTATGATTAAATCTAACAGTGAATTATTTGTAAAACCTTATCTTCCCTTATTTCTCAGATGCCAGGAAGAAGGCATGCCAACATTATCTATGGGAATGTTCAACCAAATGCTATAAAATTCATGATACAGAGAATATATTAGTCCCGACGCACTAGAACATCCTTGAATATATATTTTAAACATGTTGACAAAATGCCACCTCCCCAGAAAGACATTTTAAATAATTCAGATTAACTCTAAGACATGTTTGCTGAGTCTTTTGTTTAATTCAAGTTTCTTTCTTGCTCCCAACTAATGTTTGTTTTTGCTCAAAAATGTTTAGAAGAAATACTGCAGGCACCTCTTGTAGTAAAATTTGAAGACAACTGGAAAGAACTGGGCTAAACACAGGATCATATTAGATTATGCTTTGGGTATGCAGAAATAAGAGAAACAGAGAAATGTGAAGGGAACTTGAGGCAGTGAGAAAGTGTGGCACAGTGAGTGAGTTTAGGGAGAAAGGGTAGAATGACCAAACACTTAGAAAGGTAGACACAAACAGAGGAAGAGAGGGCAGGAGAGAGGTGTTCATGCTCCAGTGATAAGAAATGAGCAAGGGGAGAATGATGTGCAAATCTAGGTCCTTAAAACAGTCATATAAAAGAGTAGTCATTGGCCTTCATAGTGTAGCTCTGTGGAAAGAAGATGGACATTGAGTCACACCAAGCCCTTATTAGTTGTGCAACCTTGGCCATTACTCTCAGAAAAGTTGCTTCAAAGGTAAAATAGAATTTTTAATTCTTAAACTATGTGAGCTAGCATATGTAGCAATGTCTAATACACTTAATGTCTTATAGATACATAGATGTTTGATTAGTGATTATTTTTGCTTCACTTTACACTTTTTCAGAGAGGTCCAAGGGTTTAGCTTGGAAACTCACTCATTTTGTTTGTTTTGTCCTAGCTTATAGTAGGCTCCCACTAAATGATTCCTATCATTATTATCCAGCACTTTACTCCAGGATTTGACAGGGGTCCTTCTCTTCTCACCACTCAGAAGTTACCTTGCCATTGTCTGGTGAGAATAAAGGCAAGTGTTGCTGTGCAAAATCTATTCTTTTGTTAGTGCATAAGGAATTTAATTTGTAAAAGTCAAGGTGGCCCATAATTATCACAACTATTATATTCTACTAGAGGCCCAGTACACAAATTCTTGCATGGGTGGGGTCCCTCGGCTTGGCTGGTGATTGGGGCCCATTGGGGCTGCAGGAGGTTGCACTGGGGGTAGAGACTGGGGGAAGTTGACTCACTGGGGGGAGGGGCTGCGGGAGCTTGGCTGTGGGAGTGCACTGACCACCAGGGGGGAGCCTCTGTGTTGAGTGTCTGCCCACTCGTGGTCAGTGCATGTCATAGTGACCGGTCGACTGGTCGTTCAGTCATTCAGTCGTTTGGCCGTTCAATAGCATAGGCATATATATAGGAATATATATATATATATTCCAAACATAAATTAATATTGTCTTTGAGAGATATATTCTAACAATCAGGTAAGATAAACAGAAATAGATATAACCATGGGTCTTGAATAGCCCTGCCCAGTAGAAATGTAATGGGAACTAACCTAGTGATATAAAAATTTCTAGTAGCAACATTTTTTAATAAGTAAAAAAGAAACAGGTGATATTAATTTGATAATTTATGTTGGTTAAGCAAATATATTCAAAATATTGTTGTAACATATAATTAATATAAAAAAATTCCTGAGAAATTCTACTTTTAAAAAATATTTGTGTAGTAAGTCTTCAAATTCTGGTGTGCATTTTAGAATTACAGCACACCTTAGCTTGGACTTGCCTCATTTCGAGGGCTCAATACCCACATGTGTCAGTGTAGATATAGAAGAACCTAAGCAGAAAAACAATATAAGGAACCAATGCAGACACTAACTCTTATCCCCATTCCCCCAAGTAAGCCAACTAGAGAAGCAAACCCTCTGAGCTTAAAAACCTCTTCTTCATCAAATATTTACTCCTGCCTGGAGTATTGTGGAGCATTATGTGCCTCTGCTTTCCTGAGAAGAAATCAAAGTCACAAAATATAAACTTCCTTCTACCTCTTCTCCTCAAAATGTGTGTATAACCATATGCTCCTCACAACTTCTGAATAGCCAAGGGTGTTACCAATTCTCTCCTTCCTCACTTCTGTCTCAAAGGAAAAGTGTTTTCTTTTCTTCTAAGAGTTAAAGTCCCAACTACTCCCCTTCCCCTGCTTGTTTCATTGCCTCCTTCCATCAAACACAGTCTTAGGTGAATTCTGCAATGTGAGGTACACTACATTTCCTCAGACCCCCTTTCTTAAACAAACAAGGGCTGTACACACAGACAGTCCCAAGCAGCTAGAATCACAGCAAAAGTAAGAGGAAAGTTCAGAGATTTCCTATATGCCTCCTGCCCCCACATAGGCACAGCTATCCACATCAACATCCCACACCAGAGTGGTGCATTTGTTACAACTGATGACCCTTCGTGGACATGCCATTATCCACCAAAGTCTATAGTTTAAATGGGGTTCCCTCTGGATGTTTTACGTTGTATGCAGTTTGACAAATTAATAATACTAAGAAACCACTATAAAAGAATACTTTCACTGCCCTTAAAATCCTCTATTCTCTACCTATTCATCTCCCCCACCCACTTTTGCCTGTGGCAACCACTGATGTTTTTAAATGTCTCTGTAGTTTTGCCTTTTTCAGAATGCAATGTAGTTGGAAACATACAGTATCTATGTAGCCTTTTCAGATTGGCTTCTTTCACTTTGTAATATGCATCTATATTTCCTCCATGTCTTTCCATGGCTTGATAGCTCATTTCTTTTTAATACTGAATAATATTTCATTGTCTAGATGTACCACAATTTATTTATCTACTTACCCACTGAAGAAGATCTTGGTTGCTTCCAAGTGTAAAAAAAATAATGTAAATGGAGCCCCTTTAAAATGGACCTGGAGCTGCCAACTGCCTTGCACATCTTATGCCTCAAATCTTTGGAATGTTAAAATAGGGCAATGTAACCTTTGGACTGGGCCTAAAGCAACAGTGCCCCAAAGTAAGCAAATATTTTGACTACCAAACTGATGGCTCTTAGACTGAAAATTAAAAATATTCTTTAGAATTAGCATCATTATGTTTGCTCATTTGCATCAAATACAAATGCCTTTCTTTTATTGATGTTATTAATTGTTTCTCTTCCCTTTCTCAGAAATGTCTTTGTCTCTGAATTGGAACATTATTTGGGTTTCTGCCTAAATCAGTGCTTCTTTAATAGCTATTTTTTTTTATCTCAAATTCATGCTTGCTGGCTCTCACTTTGGCCTTGTATTTCTAAGTTAACACACATTTGGGCAACTATGAATAAAGCTGCTATAAATATTGGTGTGCAAGTTTTTATGTATATGTGATTTTAACTCATTTGAGTAAATACCAAGGAGCAAATTATTGAATTGTATTGTAATTGTTTTCTAAGAAATTGCCAAACTGTCTCCCAAAATGGCTGTACCATTTTGCATTCCCACCAGCCATGAATGAGAGTTCCTGTGGCTCCACATCCTTGCCAGCATTTTGAGTTATCCTTCTTCCTTCCTCCTTCCTTTCTTTCTTTCTTCCTTTCTTTCTTTCTTTCTTTCTTTCTTTCTTTCTTTCTTTCTTTCTTTCTTTCTTTCTTTCCTATTCTAATAAGTTTGTAGTGGTATCTCATTTAATCTGAAATTCCCCAATGACATATAATATTTAGCATCATTTTATTTTATTTGGCTTATTTGTCAACTGTGAAGTATATGTTCAGATCATTTGCTCATTTTGTAATCAGGTTGTTTGTTTCCTTATTGTTGAGTTTTTAGAGTTCTTTGTTTACTTTGGATAACAGCCCTTTATCAGATACAGGCATATCTCACTGTATTGTGCTTTGCTTTATTGCACTTTAAAAAAAAAAGTTTTTACAAATTGAAGGTAAGATCCTCCACCAGTAAAAAAATTACAGCTCACTTTGTTGCAATGCTCACTTTGTTATGGTGGTCTTGAGCAGTAGGCACAATATCTCTGAGGGCTGTCTGCATGTGTTTTGTAAGATTTTCTCTCAGTCTATCGCCTCACTATTTCTTAATTCTTAGATAACTGCTCCATTTATTTGACTGAAACTGCCTTTCCTAAATTCAGCAGCAACAATCTCATACACTAATAGACTGGTGCTGGTTTCACTCTGTAAATATACTAAAACAGAACAAGAAAAAGCACCAAGTCATGCAGATTAAGTGGATAAATTATAAGTATGATGTATACTATTAAATTAGATCTCAATAAAACTAATACATACATGTACAAATGTATGCATATACACAAACATAGCACAGAAAAAAGGAGGAGTATGGGGGAGAGGGAGAGAAATAATCATAAACATAAAAACAAATGTATTTTTTCATTCATGACATGGCTGCTGTTTTCAGGGTGTCCTTCATCCCTCACATGTTTGAATCACATTCCTCCACAGGATTTACTTAGGCCTTGTTCCTACTAGAAACTCCACACAGATTCAAGGCTAGCATTACTAGTATTTGGTTTATTTATCAAGCACATACAGAGCACAACAATGTGTGTGGCACTCTGCATACACATGGATTTTTACAAGATATATACTATTATCTTAATTCCCTTTTAATAGATAGGATAACTGAGGCACAGGGAAACGAAAAAACATACCCAGAGCCACACAGGTAAGAAAGTGCTTAAAACAGAATTTAAACTCAAGCAATCCGACCCCAGAACCTAGACTTTCAACTACTAGGTCACACAGTTTCTTTGGTGGGGGAATAAGTGAATACACACTTAGTGTAATTCTATGGATACTAGGAAGGCTCAGGTTTTTTTTTGAATTGGTCTTCTAGTCATCTATTTGCTGATGCCTAAAATTCCAGGTCAGAGCCTAATCCTTTAGTGAAGCACAATGCTCTTTATTCAAATGCAAATGCAACCTTATCTGTCCTTTCTACCTTAGTACAAATTGATTTAGCAAGACATTTGGTGACAGCAGATTTTGATGATGGGTGAGTCCAAGAAGTCACCCAGACTAAGATTATAAAGTAGGAGCTTTTAGATCAGAGGAGAAGAGGTGGGGGAGGGAGATTGAGCTGGTGACTACATCTCAGGCTTGCCTGGTTTGGCTGTGTAGACTGAGGGGAAGTTTCACTGTATGTGAGAGAATGGGAAGTATTTCATTTTTCCTTGGTGTACTGGAGGTTTCAATATTTCCCTCTAAGTAAGAAAGTTGAAACAGTTCTAAATTTGCCATAAATCAGAAAAAAATAGACATCTCAACCTATGGGAAAAACCCTCTAGGACATAGTGGAATCATTACAAGGCAGTTCTTGAATTTATATGTTCTACAAGCATCACCTTTAAAGTGAATAAATAGTAAGTATCACTCGTTTGTGCATCACTATTTCTCAAAATTTATAGATTCTAAAATACAACTTTATTTAGAAATAAATTCATGGTATTTTTGTCATTATGGATTTTCTCAAGAAATTTGGATTTAGATGGGTGAAGAGGCCCCATCTTTAAAGCACATGCTTGAATTATGAACCATTTTTATAGAGAATAAATTTGGAAAAAAGTGGAACGAATCTGGTTTTCTTTTATGTGCCTTGTTTACTTAGATAAACTGTGATTCTAAACTCAGGAGAGCATCTTTTCCTTGGCATCACCTTTTAAGCTCACAGATAGAAACTGTATCTGGGAGATGAAGCTCTCAGGTCTCTGGGTCAGCACCCTGGGTAGTGCACACAGCCTGATGGATGTGCATGTGTGCTGTTGAGCTGTACTGCCACATGTAGCAACACAACCTTTCCTTGCATTCTTTTACCTTTGCCTCTTTAATTCAGCAATTAAAACACTTGTAACATCATACCAATCAAGCTGTGGCTTTCTGACAATTATCATATCTAAATAGAGTAACAAGATCAGTAAAGACACATTCATTGAAATACACATTGGGCCACAGACATCAGCTGCATTTGGGATCAAATCAGGCTATTAAACCACAGGCCAGAGCGTCTGTGATTTGCATGAGTAATTAGAAATGATTAATAGAATGCCTTGCTTAATTAAACTTATCTCATAAGGGCACCTCTTGAAAATGCATAGCTTGACAATTCTCGATATGTTGGGTATAATATGTTTTGCTGCTAATGAAGGATTTTTTGACTATTTAAAATAGACATGATATAATGGCACAAGCCACACTGTGTTAGAAATGTAAGTTGTCTTTGAAATTTAAGAATTCTGTAGAAAAGTGTAGAAAACAAACAAAAAAGATGATGTTTCAGGGAATATTATAACTAAGAAAGGGATGTAGGCTGTTTCAGGGATGCTAGCTGCTATGTATGGTGACCAGCTCTTTAATATGGGGGAAAAATTAGGAAAAATATTACTATTTTAGTCATTTTGGGGTGCTATAACAAAATGCCACAGAATGTTGATTTAAACAGCAAATGCCTATTTCCTACCAATCTGGAGACTGAGTATAAGATTAAGGGGCTGTCAGATTCAGTGTCTAGTAAGAGATCTCTTCCTGATTTGTAGGTGGCTGCCTTCTAAGTGTAATTCACATGGTAGAGAGAGGGAGAGCTGATGTTTCTTCCTCTTTTCATAAGGGCATTAGTCCCATAATGGGGCTCTGTCCTCATGATGTCATCTACACCAATTACCTCCCCAATATTCCACCTCCAAATATAACCACATTGAAGGAATGGGACTTCAACACATGAAGTCTGGGGGTGGGGAGGGTACAACCACTTAATCCATACCAGATGAAGAACGAGACAAAATCTGTTAAGTATCTGCTGGGTACCAAGTGGTAGGGTGAATCCTATCTAATAAAGAGGGAATATGCTAATTGACCCTCATGCCATTGCAAAGGTGGTGGCACCCACAGCCAATAAGGAGAAATATGCTAATTGTTGCCCTGCCTTCTAAGATGGTGGCACCCACAGCCAATAAGGAGGGAATATGCTAATTGACTGCCCTGCCCTCAAAGATGGCAGCACCCACAGCCAATAAGGAGGGAATATGCTAATTGACTACCCCACCCTCAAAGATGGAGGAACCCACAGCCAATAAGGAGGGAATATGCTAATTAACTGTCATGATCTCAAAGATGGCGGTGCCCACAGCCACAAGATGGCGGTGCCCAGTCCCCTCAGCTCCGCTGGGGCCTTGCCACGTGCCTGCCTCCAGAGTCCCCCAGTCCCCTCAGCCCCCCAGCTGCCCAGGGCTGGTCTGAGGTACAGGCAAGCCTTGGATGGCAGCTTCCCAGCCGCCCAGGGCTGCCTGAGGCTCAGGTAACCAGGGTCGACCAAGGCTTGTGCTGCCAGCAGTGGCAGCAGCAGAGGTATGATGGGACATCACCTTCCCCTGATTGCCGGGTCGCCTCCCACCCTGAGGGCTCCCAGACTGTGAGAGGAGGCAGGCTGGGCTGAAGGACCTCCCCTCTAGTGCATGAATTTTCATGCACCAGGCCTCTAGTATTACTATAAATGCAGAAGAGAATAAAGATTATGTTTGAACTTGAAGGGCATATAATAGAATAAGAAATATACTTTTAAAAATCACATACATATGTCAACTAACTTAGTTATAATTTTTGAAGTTAGGGGAGATGAATTTAGGGCAAAATTTTGAGGTGAAAGGTACTGGAAGACAGAATACAAACTCTATTGCTAATTCTTAAGAGGTACAGTATTTTCCCAATATTTCTCATATTTGCCGGTAGCATTCTTTTGTGTCTTTCAAAGCAAACCTCTTCTGCTTAATTCTACTGTTTCCTGGAGCATTTCTCTCTTTTTTCCCCTTTCTTTCTGTTGACTTCTACTGTTTTAAATTGCCTTCCATACTTCTTATCTGGATAAATGTTTCACAATAACCAGACATTTTTGATGGTCCTAATAATTACTGGAATATAAAATACACATTTAATATTCAGTGTGTAAATCAACTTTAAATGAAAATGACAAATCTTTAAAAAATAATTCCCATATCTATTTTTAATAAATGCTTTTTGGTGGATCGATGGTCAAGCTAAGGAGAGTGGACGTAAGGAAATGGAGCAATGAGCATTGAGAGCCATTATAGTCTTCTAAAACAGGAATGATGAAATTATTACCCATGAAATTGTTTGCTTATATGTTTAATAGAATGGTCGATTGCTCACACTGCTCTAGATATATTATTCCATACTGCACCTGGATCTGAGTGCTAGAAAACTCCCTTTTAGCAAACAGTAAATTATTTTTCCAGCTTGTGACAATTTGGAGTTCAAGAGTATCTCCTTTTGTTTAAGATGTTTTATTGATTTTTAGAGAGAAAGGAAAGGAGAGGGAGAGAGAAACATCAATGTTAGAGTGAAACATCAATAAGCTGCCTTCTGCATGCTCCTCACTACCACCAAGGATGAAGTAAGCAATCTGAGCATGTGCCCTGACCAGAAATTGAACAGGCAACCTTTCAGTGCACAGGGCACCCAACCCACTGAGCAAAACTGGCCAGGGCAAGAGTAACTTTAAGATAGCCATCTGTGCCCTTAAATGATGAAACTCAACTGCTTAACAAAGGTAAACGCATTTGTCATATGTAAGGTAGCAGCTTTTACTTTTATTTCAGAAAGGCATGCCACTTTAGAGGTTATTTTTGCATAAAGAAAATAAAATACAATTGACATTAAAACAAATAACTTGGATAAAAGCAAGGTGTTTATTCAGATCTAGGGTTTGTATTGTTAATCCAGATAAGTAATGTGCTGAGAGTTGTCATTCAAATAAGTCATGAAGTATGTTTGAAGAGTAGATACATTGTGTTTAATTAATTCATTTTTTTTTTACATGACTGAGACCAGTTTCCAGCTTTGAGTCCTCTCTTTCTCTTTTACTCATGCAAATATGATTTGAAAATGCACTTGAACTCCACATATATTAAAAACAAGTACATCTCAAACTTCTTTATGTGAAGGTGTATTTGGACAAAGCCCCTAATCTCAAGAAGTTTTAAATTTTATTGGAGAAGATAAAACAGAACAGAGAAAATATGAGCAAGGAGGCCAAATATGATGATTACTGGAAGAAAAGACATTTGGTCTTAAAAATTGTGGTGTTATTGTGCATTATGCTGCAGGGTATGTATTCTGATATTGCTATAAATATTAATCTCTGCCCACATAAATACAAAAATATACATTTTTGAGCCTCACAGGCTTCCTATAGATCAGTAAGGAGCTCATAAAAATGCCAGAATCCTCAGAACATGGCTTTTTGGTTAAGATCCCTTAAGGACTAGGTTCTTCTCAGTTTTGTATCCCTTGCTATATTAGTAGGTAATAAGGGCCCAATAAACATGATTGGGATAAGTTGAATCTAGTTGAATGAATTGATGTTTAGAAGCAGCTATTTCTCCACTGAGCATGCTGTTGACTGCATGGATATGGGGTTGGGAGGATGGATCATTGGGCTCAAATGTTGAAGATCTCATTATGTGTAGGGGAAAAGATGTAAATTGTGGTTCCAAAGACCTTAATAAGTGGTTTATGGTGAGCCAACGGAGAGTTAACCTGTCCTAGATCCATAGTAGGTGGTACAGTGACCTTGTGTTGGCCATTAATGGTGGTGTGATCATGGATAAGTTCCTAAACCCTTGTGAATTTCAATATCCCTATTCATGAAATAAAACAGAGAAGGTTTGAACTAGATAACTTCTAAGACCTCTTAAAAATTTGATGACAGCATCTTCCAAAATACATTCTGGAAGAACTTAGTAAATGTTCTGTAATAATGTTTTCTATGACAAAATGAGTTTTCTAAAAAATTGGATAAAAAATGGATTAAAAATGATAGGCCTTTTATTGACTTTAGCATGCTAATGTGCATTTTGTGACTCTACAATAGAATCTTTTCAAGGTTATTTCACTTTTAAAATCTTTATTTTTATGTAAAGGCTATTAACAATTAAAGAAATGATATTATGCCAGAAAACAGAGTTTGGAAAACTTACCTTTATCATTTTGAAAATTCCTTCACAGTCCTTCAACAGAACTCATCACAACAACTAACATTCCAGCTAAGTCCATACATCCTTATTGAGTGCCTCCTATGTGGAAAGCTCTTTCAAATATCATCTCACCAACTGTCACAACAGATTAGGGATGTAGACACGATCTCATATTACAGGTAAAAGAATTGAGTTCTGAGGAATGACTTGATTTGCCCAATATGACAAAACTTAAGGAGTAAAGCTGAAATTATAACCCACGTCACTAGTCTGACTCTACAGTGCTGGCAACTTTGCTTAACAGCCTTTCGCTACCACCAAAGCCACACTTTTACCTTTCAGTGTAGGTTTCTCTGGATGCAGTGGCATTTCGCAGGGGACAATGCCCAAGGGCCACTCAGGGGAGAATAATAACTACCATTCGTGAGTAATATGATAGGGGTGTGGGGTGACAGACCTATACTACTTAATAGTCCAAACACTCCAGGAGAATACCTGGGGGAAAGTATTTCTGTAATTACTCCCAGGGAGTTCAAACACATCATATCCTAAGAAAAAAAGAAAAAGTAAATACTATAGCCCTAGCCAGTTTGGCTCAGTGGATGCAGTGTTTGCCTGTAGGCGGAAGGGTTCTGGGTTCAATTCCGGTCAAGGGCACATGCGTGGGTTGCAGGCTCGATCCCCAGTAGAAAGCATGCAGGCAGCAGCCAAGCAATGATTCTCTCTCCTCATTGATGTTTCTATCTCTCTCTCCCTTTCTCTCTGAAATCAATAAAAATGTATTTAAAAAAAGATTCAGCTTTAAAAAAAAGAAAGAAAAGGAAATACTATGTTTCCTCCACCTTGAGAAGTTTATCCTTTAAACAGGAATTTTTACAATATGCTACTGTTTTAAATTTGTGAAATCAATGTATTTTTCAATCACTTGCTTTCCATGAACTTATAGCCCCAAAACACTCTGGATTGTTTATCTTCACAAATCTTCAAAAAAAAAAAAATCCCATTCTTATTAGACAGGGTTGGGCAAAAGTATGTTTACAGTTGTTTATATGGAAAATAATACAATAATTAATGAAAAAAACAATTTAAGTATAAACTTTGTGTTTCACATACAACTGAAAAACCTACTTTTGCCCCACCCTATATAGGGAGAAAATTGATGCATTGTGAAATTAATGATTAGAGAAATCTTCTAAACTTAGTGGTTGCCCAGGATTCAAAGACAGGCACCCAATTGTCTTATTTCTTAGCCTGTGGCATGCTACTCTAGAACCCTCCCTAGCTTCATGGGAGGAGAAATATGGACTTCAATGAACACAGGTTTTCTAATAGATCAAAAAGAATTATAGATAAAGCATACAGAAAAAAAATAGTCATAGCTAGGTGAGGGACATTTTGACACACTTACAGAAGAATTACCTTGAACAAAACATATTAATCTTACTATTTCATAGTCAACAATAAGTTCAATCAAGAGAAAAAGGAATTTCAATACTGATTTTTCCCAAACTGAAGTTCTGCCCCCTATTGAATAATGTAGAAGAAGGCACTGAAGTACAAGCTTATTTTGCAACTTTTCAAAATAAGAAATTAATACAGCTTCAAAGTTTGTAATCAAATAATAGATCCAAGGCCTACATTTTGACTGCAAAGAATGCCTTTATCAAATGAGGCAATTGGCTTTAATTGGCTATGCTATATTTTCCACCTGAATCAGTGCATTCTTTCTCCCCAAAGTCACTTAACAAGAATGTGATGGAGGTGATTAGAGTAGGGGAGGAAGAAAACGGCTGCTAGAGGATTCAGGCAATGTTCTATGCCTCACTTTCCCCATTTGTAAACTACAGCTAATTATTCTTATTCATTAATGAGTTGCAACCTAGACAAACAAACTCCTTTAACACATTTCAGTTAAGTGGTATCTATTCCAGGTAAAACGTTCTTAAAGAGCTTTTGGATTTTCCTAGTCTCTGAATTTTCCAGAACTGGCCTTTGAGAAGGGACTGTGAACTTGAAAACAGCCAACCCCAACAAAGAGATCAAATGACCCCATGTGACCATTGACTACAAAGCCCAGCGAAACACTAAATAGTGGTTCTGACCTCTGACAGACTTACCCAGAGAGAGCATCTTACAGCTGATAGAGAAGTGGACTCAAATCCAAACTCCAGAGTCCTACAATGGGCTCTTTCACTGATGTTGTTTGGCTTTGGCAATTAACTTAACCTTTCTAAGCTTGACTCCTCGTATGGGGCCATGGCTCTTTCCTCTCCTGCTTCCCAGGGTTGCAAAGAGGATCAAATAAAACAATATGTGAGAAAGTTAAAATGCTACGAAAACGGACACATAGGACACCTAGTCCATAGGATATTTCGCAGCATTTTTTTCTCTGTAAAATTCACCTTCTCCGGGGTGACTTCTGCTACTGCTTTACTAGTACTTAAGAAAGGATGAAGAGAATAGGACCTACGCCAGGACTGGTGACTTGCTGCACATGTGCGTGCCCGTGGAAGATTACTGTAGCTATGGCTGTGTGATACCTGCATAGCCTCCTCAGCAGAATTGCCAGACTCTACAAGGCTGTAAAACCAAATGCCTGCAGCTTTGTGGTGTTCTCTACCATAGGCTCTCATCTTCCAGCTTCAGTGTGTACGCTCCTTTATCACCCACATGGCAAAGGCATAGAAGAAACGGAAATGAGAAGTAGGAGAAAGTTCAGGCAGATCTATTACTGTAAGTGTGGTGTAATGTCATTTAGATAAAAAATAGTCATGTAACATATTTTTTGGTTGCTGGGTGGCTCGAGTGGCACTGATGATCTTTCGGAAATGGAACAAGATTTATATGGAATAAGAATTTAAACCTTATACATTTTTTTTTTTTTAACACAGCCTAGTCACAGGCCACCTCTTGCCCCTTTCAACACAAAGCTAGCATTAAATAGTATCTAAGAAACATTGAAAAGGCATTTCAATATTCATTAAAATATATAAAGAGGGAATACTGGCTAAAGGGCATCCAAAAGATGAGATAATATCCTTTTCAGGGTAAGAAATTCTACACAGTTTTCTGAAATCCTCCAAATAGATTCTCAGACTAATCAAACTAACAAACATCCCCCAGCTCTTCCTTCACATTCCAATCTCCAGTGCCAGCTAATCAGCTTTACTGATTCCTCCCCTCTCATCCGGATACTCCAGTCCCTCTTCCAGAGTACTCCAAGCTCTATTTTTTAAACCAATCTACCTATTTTAGCTCTTTTTCATTCTAATGCTCATCCCATTTCCCCAATTGGACAACAAACAAAATAAAACATAAATTTCTGACAGCTGTAGGTTGTTTTCCCAGCAACAAAGTTTCTTATTATTTTAGAAAGTTGGTTGCAGAGGAGAGGAGAAGAAACTGTGGAAATATTTATATCATTCCCTTTATAGGCTCCATATGGGCAGTTTGGAAAAGTTTGATAATAGAAAACAAGCCCCTCTTGAAACAGAACCACCTTTGTAGGCATATGGAGTTGAAATATACTAAACACTGCCCTATCTGGTTTAGCTCAGTGGATAGAGCATCAGCCTGTGGACTGAAGGGTCCCAGGTTAGATTCCAGTCAAGGGCACAGACCCGGGTTGTGGGCTCAACCTAATCCTAATGGGTGGAGTGCAGGAGGCAGCCTATCAATAATTCTCTGTCATCATTGATGTTACTATCTCTCCCTCTACCTTCCTCTCTCTCTCTCTCTCTCTCTCTCTCTCTCTCTCAATCTCTCTCTCTCTCTCTCTCTCTCTCTCTATATATATATATATATATATATATATATATATATTAGGGGCCCGGTGCACGAAATTCGTGCACTGGGTGTGTGGGGGGGGGAGAGTGTCCCTCAGCCCAGCCTGCCCCCTCTCACATACTGGGAGCCCTCAGGCATTGATCCCCATCACCCTCCGATCGCCTGATCGGCCCCTTGCCCAGGCCTGACGCCTCCTCCAGAGGTGTCAGGCTTGGACAGGGGACCCCCATCTCCCCCCGATCACTGGCTCTGGCCCCCGCCCAGGCCTGAGGCCTCTGGCCCAGGAATCATGCCTGGGCAGGGGACCCCCATCTCCCTCTGATCGCTTGCTCCACCCCCCGTCCAAGCCTGACACCTCTGACCCAGGCTTCAGGACTGGGCAAGGGGACCATCATATCCCCTCAATCCCTGGCTCCGCCCCCCACCCAGGCCTGATGCCTCGGCCAGAGGAGTTGACCCTCATCACCCTCCGATCACCAATCACCGGATCGGACCGCTGACCAGGCATGAGGCTTCCGGCAGAGGTGTCAGGCCTGGGCAGGGGACCCCCAGCTCCCCGCGGTGGCAGGATCCGCCCCTGCCCAGGCCTAACGCCTTTGGCCTAGGCGTCCGGCCCGGGCAGTGGGGAACCGCAGTGGCAGCGGGGGGCGCCGAGATCGTGGGCTCCGCTTTAGGCCCAGGCAAGGGACCCCTAGCTCCCAGGACTGCCAGCTTCGACCGTGCCCAGCTCCCATCGCTGGCTCCATCCCTACTTCCTGCTATCACTGGCCAGGGCGGCAAAGGCACCTGATTCTCCAATCATGGCTGGGGGGCAGGGCAAAGGCGGCCCCAGGGCCGCCTTTGCCCTGCCCCCCAGCTCTTAGCTCCCCCTGGGTTTCAGATCACTGTCAGTGGCAGGGGGCTTCTTCCTGCTTTCCCTTTCGCCTCCCTGCATTGTGCCTACATATGCAAATTAGCCGCCATCTTTGTTGGCCGTTAACTGCCATCTTAGTTGGCAGTTAATTTGCATATAGCCCTGATTAGCCAATGAAAACGGTATCGCTGTATGCCAATTACCATTTTTCTCTTTTATTAGTGTAGATATATTGGCAAGGGGCCGATCCTGCGATCGGAGGGTGATGGGGGTCTACGCCTCTGGCCAAGGCATCAGGCCTGGGCAAGGGGAAGAGCCAGCAATCGGAGGGGTCTGGGGGTCCCCTGCCCAGGCCTGACGCCTGGGCCAGAGGCATCAGGCCTGGGCTGGGGGCAGAACCAGTGATGGGGGGAAATGAGGGTCCCCTGCCCAGGCCTGACACCTCTGTCAGAGGCATCAGGCCTGGGCAAGGGGCCGATCCTGCGATTGGAGGGTGATGAGGGTCAACGCCTGAGGGCTCCCAGTATGTGAGAGGGGGCAGGTTGGGCTGAGGAACACCCCCCCACACACACACAGCGCACGAATTTCGTGCACCGGGCCCCTAGTATATATATATATATATATATATATATATATATATATATATATATATGGAATATACTGAACACCAGTGGGTTTTCAAAACAATGTGTTTATTTATTTATTTATTTTTAATATTTTTAAAAATTGATTTTTAGAGAGAGAGGAAGTAAGAGGGAGGGAGAGAAACATTAATGTGAGAGGGAAGCATCCATTGTCCGCCCCCTGCATGCCTCCTACTAGGGATCAAGCCTACAATCCGGGCATGTGCCCTGACCAGGGATTGAAGTAGTAACCTTTTGGTGCATGGGATGATGCCCAACCAACTGAGCCACACTGTCTAGAACACAGTGTATTTATTTTAGAGACGTGGGGTACCACAGAGGTACTATGGCGGTTCATGGAGCTCCACAGTGGTAGAGCAGAGACAGTAATGCTATAATTCTTGCTTCCCACACCATTGCTTCCTCCTCCAAGTGTCAGTAATAAGAATCTGACTAAAATAAGCACATGCATGCAGGTGAGCATGACTGCACAGGGTAGAAGATACTGTCAAATGTGTGATTTTTAGACTCACAGGACATGATATGACTGGAATAATTCATGCTAAAGACAGTTCATTCAGTTTATTCTGAGGCCATTTCTATGCTGTTTTTGGCTCTACTTCTATAAGATCCCAACTTCTATAAACTACAATACTTCAGACAGGCATATGTATTAATAATAGTATACATAATTAATACCACTGTGATTCCATGATTAAAAAATAGTTTCCCTTCAGGAGATTTTGAATTACATTTTATATTGTTATGCTCTTACTTTTCCCTTCATTTTCCTCTGCAACCAAGTTCTGGCTTCTCATTAATTGGGTCAGTAAGCAATCGCTAATGAAAATAAATAAACACCCTCATTAAAAAATCATCTTTCCTCATGAATTTTCAGAACCTGAGTTTTCTTTAATCTCAGCAGTACATAATAGCATGTCTCTGGAATGTACGCTCCTGTCCTGTGACTAAAAGTTGACAACAACTTGGTCCCTGGGTCGTGGTCTCTATGCTGGCTCATTCTAATTAGCCAGCAGCACACTCCCTAGAAGCTCTGCTTCAGTGATTTCTGAGAAGCAGGACAGAAAACAGCTGGGTTCTTATGCAAACTAGAGCATGACACTGAATTATTATTTAGTAGTAATTTTCCCTTATCCTATCGCCACCTGCCAGAAGCCTATTTGGAGTTTGGTAGGATACAATCACTGAGAACCAGTTTTCCTTAAGGTAGGCTGATTACTCACAGTCACAAGGAGGATGGTGTGCTCCCAAACTGCACAAGAGAGGTTTTAAATAGTTTATCTGGCAAGGGGCTGAGAGACCAGTGAGTTGGTTTGAGAGACCTGTGGTGCTAAGAATGAGGCATCTGGAAGCCAGAAAGGTGGGGGGGGGGGCGGGGGGGGGTGATACAACTTGGTTTTCCAGAGATTCATGGAAGGCTCAACCCAGTGCTACATCTGGCATGTAGAAAGTGTTCAGTATTTGCCTGAAGAATGGAGTAATGCAATCTGGAAGTCAATAAAGGGCAGGGATGTAGGTTTCCAGGCTAAGAATGGAGCCAGATGTCTTGATGAGAATTCGAGAAGGGGAGCTTAAGGCTACATAACTACTCAGTAACAAACAGAAGCCTCATTCTTTCCCTTAAACCATATTATTGCCAAGGCAGGCCTAAATCAACAAGTTTAGAAATTTAGGGATTCAGACTGAATAAATTTGGATTACCATCTTGATTTAATATATGGACAGGTGCCTGGGTATCAGGAACTCCTGTTCTGTGTTTCTGTCCTGGATCAGTAGCTAAGCTGGCTGGATAAGTCACTTCATCCCTTCAGGCCTTCAATCCATTATCTGTGAGATGAGTGAGTTGGAATTAATGGATTCCTGGGATCCTAAAGCATTAAAATTCTCATCCACATCTGCCATAGGAAGTTTGTGAAAGAGTAGGAGTGCCAGAGATTGTGCAAACTTTTTCATAGGCTTCATGTTACATAATTATTATGTCACCCTATTAAATTATATATTACCCCCCTCCCACACTTTTTCTTAAATAGGAAATCCACGGCAAATGATGGTTATAGAACATGTTCAAGGTCACACAGCTAGTAAATGGCAACACTGGGAATCCAACACAGAGCATGCCCATTTTGCAAATTATATAGACAGATTAACAGGAGGCAGCCTTGGTCTCATTCTTGAAACAACAATAAAGGAATGATCACCTTAGATTGCATCCTGGTGCTTAAAATAGAACTATGACATGAATTGTCATGAAATGATTATTTTCTCATTGTGCCACAAATAAATATGTAGGAACTGTCTAAACCTGAACAAAATTTCTGTAGGGTTTTGAAACCATCATTGTGTATATAATGTGATGGTATTAAAACTCCATTAACCCCTGTTTTTGCTTCAATCAAAACTTTATTGAGGCACCAAATGCGGACTAAATGCTGAATGGAGAACTTGATCTAGTCAGTTTATCTTAAAATCTTTGGAGCATGTGCAGAAAACAACACATGCTGTTTGTGTTTATGAAAATAAAAAATAGGTAAGGAAGGATTTTAACTTGCCTAAGCTAAAATAAAACTGAGAGTTATAAAAATCTAGATTCAGATTTATACACATATATTTATACACATATACACATATATAAGAATTTATATATATACACATATATAGCAGAATATATATGTATATATAACCTATAAATATATATCCACCTATTTTTAGAATCTCAAAAATCACTACATGTTGGATAAGAAAATGTCAGGAGCAGTAAATAAATAAAATGATTTCTCATGTGCTGAATTTGAAGAAAGTAATCCTAGGCTGTCCAAGAAGAACACTGGGAGATAATTTCTGTACTGGGCCATATCATCTCTAGTCATTTTCTTTCACACAAACACATAATTTCACTGTGTTTACTAATTGTTATTATAACTATATATTAAAGCACATACATATATACACATATACTTATATATACATGCATAGTTGCACATGTCTATCTATCTATCTATCTATCATCTATCTATCATCTATCTATCTAATCATCTAACATCTACTTATCTCTTCATCCACCAATCAAATGGATTTCCCACTACAATAGGGTGACTATAAGTTAGAAAGGCTGACTTAAGTCCATGTTTTACAGACAATCATTAAAATATTATTTAACCTCAAACTTGCAACAGGTAAAGAATCTATCTGTCAGATGTAGAACTTATGAAAATCATGAATGAGTATGTGCTGTGCTGTAATGGGCAATAATATGAGCTAGACTTGACTGCTGTGTTCTGAAGTCTTCACTGTAGCCTGGGAAAGCACTAACAATGATGGGAGAAACATCTGAGGCAACACCAACAAACTGCATATTCTCTCTAGGGCGCCTGGGTCTTGCCCAACAGTACTCAGTGACCTTCCCATTTCTGGCAAACAACAAGAATACTATATCTACTCAATCTTTTAGTTCCTATTTAAACCACAGCCGTCTTAAATATGGGCTTTCCCAATGAGGAAAATATGACTCCACATGGAATTAGGGAATGAAATGATAGGTATCTTATAGTTACCTATCAGAATGACAGAGGCTGTCACACTGCTTTGAGGTGTTCTACCCAGTTATTCAGTCTTGCTAAAAACCTTACAGGGACTCAGGCTGTGTCAGGATCAATTATTTTCAGGGGACTTGTTTGGTGTCCTTGGCTGCTATCATCATCTTTGTTGAGCTTTTTCTTTATTTTTTTTCCTTGGCATCCTATAAGGCATCCTTGTTTGTTGCAAGATATCTTATTACAACTCAGCACCAAGGCTTCTTTTTTGAAGGTGCCAATGAATTGACCCTCATTTTAATAAATATTGTATGACCAGATAATAAGCCAGTAGCTCTATGAAAAATATTGTTTTTAAGGTTGTCTTTTGCTCTGATCCCCATAACACATATTCAGCAAGGGGCAGGGGAAGTCTCATACATGTTTTTTTCATTATTTCTCAGCTATCTGGCTATTGTCATATTTTCCTATCACTAATGTCAGAAGTCATTTTTAGATGGAGGAAGAGGACCTAGACTTTTTTACAACACTGAAACAGTTAACTACCAGCACCTCCCATAGTGCTGAAAAGGGTATCTAATGTTATTACTTTCACCTTAGAGTTTATCAAGGCAGTGGCTCTCTTCACCAAAGGGAATGGAATAATATCCTTCCTTTTGCTGCTATTAACACAAGTCAAGGAAAGAGCATTGGGGCCGACCAAATTAAAAAAAAAAAAAAAAAAAAAAAAAAGAGTCATTCTTTGTTGTTAAAGCATGCTATGCAGTCTCACTCTGAGGTTACACCCAGGTTCAAATCTTGGTCCTACTACTTTCTAATTCCCTTGAAAAAACTACTTATTCTCTTTTAACTCTACTTTTGTTATTACAAAAATATTGGATAAAAAATTCACCTCTCAGAACTGTTATGAACGTTGAATGAGGAAAATTACATAAAATGCAATAAAGTAGTTGAAAGTAAGTGCTCAATGTCCATTCCTTTTCCTCTCATTTTTTGTCATATTTAGGAACAACAAAAATATATAATTTTGGTAGAGTTTTGTGAATGAAAAGACTAAGACCATTTACAAATAACAAAGATCCTGAATGTCACTCATAATAAAACATGGGTAAGACTCAGTGGGACACAGAAAATCTTTAGAAGGGAGATAATACACAGTGATAACCAGTGGTAATCTGGTGGAGGATTATCACCAGAATCTTAGAGAGGGGAAACTAGAGTTTGGAATTTCCTCAGAATAGGAGTCAGTGAGATAATATATAATAATAAAAACATAATATGCTAATTAGACCGGACATCCTTCCATCCTCTGGATGAAGCCGGGGCTGCGAGGGAAGCCCGAGTTCTGGGTGCCAGAGGAAAGCCGATGCCAGCAGCCGGTGGAAGGGAGGCCTACTCTTGCATGAATTTCATGCCTCAGGCCTCTAGCATTGTATAATGTTTAAGGGCATAGGTGGGGAGCCAGGCTGCCTGATTTTGAATCCAAGTTCTACCTCTTATTAGTATTAACTAAAATCTTTAAGATTGTTTTACTTTTCTGTGTCACTGTAAAATGGAAGTAATATTACGGAAACTTAAAGTGTGATCCTGAGTGTTACATGTGTTAATATATGAAAGTGTTTAGATGATTGCCTAGGACATTGTAGGCACCATTCAGCAGTTTTAGTCTCTGTGTGTGTGTGTGTGTGTGTGTGTGCACGCTCAAGCTGGTATAATAAATAACATGTAGTTGTCATTTCAGAGTAGAGATAAGTCATTTCTTTTTTAAATTTATTTATTGATACTAGAGAGAGAGTAATGGAAGGTGAGAGGAAGAGAGAGAGAAAGAAAGTGTGTGTGAGAGAGAGAGAGAAAGAGAGAGAGAGAGAGAGAGAGAGAGAGAGAGAGAGAGAGAGAGAGAGAGAGAGACATCAACTTGTTGTTCTACTTATTTATGCATTCATTGGTTTATTCTTGCATGTGCCCTGATCAGGGATCAAACCTACAACCTTGGAGTGCTGAGATGATGCTCTAACCAACTGAACTACCCAGCCAAGGCTGAATCAGTCATTTCTGAATAGATCAATTTGCCTTTTTATAAAGCCCATGGTGTCTTAAAGATTATTCTAAATATAAGGACCTGGTCTTGGGGGATTGTACTTCACTAATTCAAAAAAGATATAATGCTAAGAATTGATAAAATAAACAGTACCATCCCTTTAAGTGGTGTTTTTCAGAGTGTGAAATTTGGGCCACTTGAATTAGTATACTCTGGGGCATTTGTTTAAAATAAAGATTCCCAGATCCTATCCCTAAGGTGAACATATACTTGATTGTTGAAATCTGGACATTTTGTAAAGTGAAAAATATTGCTATAAGTAATCATGCCAGGCTAATAAGTATAAACTGCACCGCCCTTGGGCAAAATAGAACATGGGATGCCCCCACATATCCCAGATCTATAGCACTTTTGGGATTGAGTCCCAGAAATTTGTATTTCTATTAAGTTTCCAAGATGATACTTTGTGCAATGCAAAGTTTGAGGAAGGCTCTTAAATTGTGTTGTTTCAATAAGTCTAAATTAATTCAGGGACTCTGAGAATTTTATGTCATATCTCTACTTCCTAAGGATATTTCTTTATGATAGGGAATAAAAAATGGAAAGAAAGGACCATTTATTGACCAACTACTCTTGTTAAAGCCTTCTGCCTCTTGGCATGACACTGTCCTGTTGTCTATGAAATAGGTTTAGAGATGTTTGCCTGCTTTTGAAATTGAGTGCACACCATGTGATTACGGCAAAGCCACATTCCCCTGGCTATGAAACCACCACTTTACCACTACAAACCACTTATGGGACTGACCCTGGGAAGAAAAGAGGTAGTGATTAGCTAACTATCCTTAATAACAGAACAACAACAATCCATAGGAATTAACCCATCAAGCACTCCACCCTGCTGACAGCAGTCACTACCAGAAGTGGAAGCACCCAATCATCATCTGACAATGCGTAGATTCAACCTAATGGAGCTCTATGCAACCTGTAATCTGACCTAAACTTCCATCCCTTTTTAGCTCTCTCACAAAACCATTTAATTGCACAGCCTCTCATCAGCAAATCCCATTTCCCCTCCATCATTTCTATGAGCATCCTCCTCTTGTACTTGCCCTAATTGAAAAGTAAATATTCCTTGAGATCACAGATGCCCCTGTCGCCCTCTACAGGGAAAGGAAGGAGGCTTCCTTCATGCTCCCTGTTGCCACGCCAGCCCATTTCTCTTTCTCCTCTCTGAATAACTTAAGAGCCATTGAAACCTGCCACCATACTACACCATCTACTACTGCTTATTGTTTGAATCGTTCACTGACCAACCGGTCATTCATTCTTTCATTATGAATATTTGGAACCTGTTCACTGTCCTTGAGTAGACTTGAATCTCTGTTCTGTTCAACACATTGGTATATAATCCAACACCTTGGGGTATCAACTTCTTATTTGTTTCACTTCCACCAATGTTTTCTCCAATCTCAGCCAACCATCCCCATGATTTTCACTACACACTGTTATCACCAACTTCAAAATCTTTTATTATTTTCACTTTCTCTCTTCTTCCTTGTCCTGTTTCCATTTCCTTTTGTACCACACCTAGATACCAATGACTCATCACTGTAAGCAATCCCTTGCAAACACCATCAACTCAAACTTGGTTTTCCTCCAACATGTCAAAACCCTACTTGGTAAAATTCAACCTTTCTCTGCCCTAGCCACTTTGCCACAGTGGATAGAGCATTGGCCCTCGGACTGAAGGTTCCTGGTTTTGATTACAGTCAAGGGCATGTACTTCCATTGCAGACGCAATACCTGGCCCTGGTTGTATGGGAGACAACCAATTGATGTGTCTCTCTCACATTGATATTTCTCTTTCTCTGTCTCTCTCCTCTCCCTTCCACTCTCTCTAAAAATCAATGTAAAAATATCTTCAGGCAAGGATTAACTACAACAAAAAAACCTAGCCTTTATCTTCTTCCACTAATGTACATGAGCAGCGAAAAAAGGTGGAGAGAAACACCAAACTCTGTTACTGGACAGGCCCTAATTTTTGACGACACATTTCAAATGGGAATTCAGCACTGCCAACATGTGTACACTATTTCCTGTCAGTTTGCTTTTTCATTTTTAGGAGGACTATTTCACACCTTTTTCTTTCTCCTGAAATATCTGCTAAGACCTAGTCCTACTTCATTATCAACTGATGACCTCAATATTTATTTGAGAAAATAAAAGCATTCTGAATGCAATAATACTCACTTGTCTTCCATCAAATCTACTAACCTGCCTGCATTTGGATCAATATACTTTGCCTTTCCTCCTGTTAAAATTGATGAACTGTCGCCACTCTATCTAAAGCCAACCCCTGCACTTGTGTGCTGGAGGCCGTTTCCCTTCACCTGCTAATGGATTTTGTTTTGCACTTGACCTCTATCTCCTACATCATCAACTTTCTCCTCTATAGCAGCTCATTTTTATCAGCATATTAACATGTGGTAATATCTTCCATGATATAAAATTCCCTCTTGACCCAATATTCCCTTCAAGCTTCTGTCCCATTTCTTTGCTTTTCCTCTAAAAAATCACCTCAAAAGAGTTATTTATATTTGTTGTCTAAAATTCATCATTTGCCATTCTCTCCTCAATCCATTCCACTCAAAACTTTGTGCTGATCATGTCAAGGAAACTACTCTTGTCAAATTAACAATGATTTCCACCTTGTTAAATCCAACACTCAGTTCTTTGTGCCAATAGTATTCTATCTCTCAGCAGTATTTGACAGGACAGAAATATTATTTTCACTTGACTCCTATGATACAAGATTGCCCTAGTTTCCTTCATACTCTTTCCCTATGTCCTTTGTGAAATTATCTTTCTGACCTCAAAATTTTGGAATACTCCAAAACTCTAACCTCATCCTTCTCCTCATTTCTACCCACCCCAACTGCCCTGATGGATTTATTTACTTTATTGTGATATCTTTGACATATAACACTGTACAGATTTAAGGTGTATAACATGTTAATTTATATGTCTGCATACTGTAATATAATTGCTATTGCAGCAATAATTAGCACCTTCATTGTATTACATAATGATCCTTTCTTTATAGTGGTTAGAATCATTAAGTTCTTGAACATAATATGTCAAGTGGGATCAGTCAGAGAAAAACAAGTACCGTATGACGGCACTTTTAAGTGGAATCTTAAAAAGCTGAATTTGTAAAAACAGAGAATAAAACAGTGGCTACCAGGGGATGGATAGGTGGATAGGACAGATGTTGTTTAAGGACACAAACTTGCAATGAGTAGAAAACAAGCCCTAGAGATGTGATGCACAAGATAGTGATTCTAGATAACAATATTATCATATAGCCAACAAATTCTTAAGAAACTGGAACTTAATGATTCTTCTCAGCTCTATTTACTTTTTGCCTGAATTATCTTGTCCATACCCATAGTTGTAAATTCCAACTGCATACATAGTGAAATATGTATGTCTTTACTAATAAATTGATACAATATCTGGGGTTTGCTTCAAAACAATATAAAAAAGGAGAAAGTGGTGGGAGTATAGATGAAATAATGTTGTTCATGAGTTGATAATTATTAAAGTAATTAAATGGGAAGCCTGGATTAAATCAGGTATTGTTGAGATTTTCCATAATAATATGTAATTTTAAATACAATTCCAACTGTTCTCCTCTTGTATTAATACTTCCCAACTGTTAGATACATATATTCAATTTTCTATTCAGCATCACCCCTTTGATTTCCAAGAGTGATAAAAATTAGCATGTCCAAAGTAGAACTCTTGAGGTCCCTTTGCTTCAAATCTAGCCTTCCCATGTGTCCCTAATCTTAACAATGGTTATATTTCCCAAGCTGACAAGCCATTATTGATTCATCTTTATTCTTTCACACATTACAGCCCATCAGTCAGCAAACCTTGTTTGATTACCTTTCATGTACAAAATTTTTATCTTTCTTGCCATTTCCACAGATATCACTCTTATCCAAGTTGCCATCACCTTTTGCCTAAACTACTTTAGGAGTCTCCTAACCCATATTGTTTTGTTCATTCTTGTACCCAAACTACCTGTATTCATATGGTAGCACCATCATCTTTAAGTCACTTTATGTCATTCCCTTGGTCACCCCTTTAATGGTGTTCTTCCCATCTCTAAAAACAGCCAGAGGCTATATCATGGACAATGAGAACCTGTGTGGTCTGTCTTCTTCATAACTCTTCAAGCTCATTTGCTGCAGATGTTCTCATCTAGCTACTCCTGTTAAAGTTGCCTCTTATTGTCTTCCAATATGTCGGGCTTACTGTACCTCAAGGTTCTTCTTGCATGTGATACTTTTCCTGTCTAGAATGTTCTTCTCCCAGACATGTGTACATGGCTCAACACTCACATCCCTCTGTGTCAGGGAAGGCTTTAAGCCTTTCACCTGTTGGAATCTTTTCTGCTTTAACTAACACTGATCATTACTTAAAATTATATTCTATCTGTATTATTTTTCTTGTTAATTTTCTGTTTGCTAAACTACGATGTAAATTCCACAAAGACCACCTTTTCCTATTGTGCCTCCAGGGCCTAAAGCAGTGCTTAGAATCTGATACATTATAAACACTACACACACACACACACACACACACACACACACACACACACACACACAGTGTATAGATGACATAAATGAATGCTAGACTTTGCTATGTGTTTTCACTTAGCAGTGAAGTGAAAACTGGGCAGCCACCACAGTGAGATATTACCTTCCATTTGAACTGTGAGTTCTCAAGAATTCAGCCTGGGATTAACAGTCTGCTGCAGTTTCCCTGACAGTTCTCTTTGTCTACAAACTGCCCAATCTCTTAATTCCCAAATTACAAAACACACAGATTGCCCCAGGGGAGAAAAAGGAACCAAGAGTCTATCTTCCTAGTAATTTATCATTAATGAACCTTTTACTTTGAGTGATATTTTAAGAGTAGGAATTTCTACTTCTCTGACCAGGTTCTTTCTATAAATGAAATGCAACCCCAGGCAACTTGTGGACAATGGGTTTAATGAATCCTCAGACTGAGTTCCCTTTTTAGCCAATGATATAGTGAAGTCCATTTGCAACTTGACTCTACCAAACAGTTTGTGTGTTTCCTTTACATCATTTGAGCTTCTATTGTCCCAGCCTTCCAGGCTATAAAAGTGGAAATTTATTCCCAACTTTCTTTCTAATGGGTGGCTTTCTGCCCTAGTTCAAGAGGTCAATATCATACACGTTTAGGCCAAGCGAAAAATTCTTATAACAGCTGAATGCCTCGTGAATTTGATATAGTACACTTATTTTCTGTGGACTTCAATATCTGTGTTCTCAGTAGGTGATTACAAATACTTTCATTGGAGTTCTTAGCCCCTGACCCCTGGCTTGTGTGTATTCCATCCAGGAAAGAGTTGAAACAAGCTAAGTTATGCTTTGATTTTTCTACAGTATAACTGAGGGTAGACAGTTCAAAAGCTAATTTTCTACTGCAGAGTAAGAATACAATGAATTTACCTGCACATAATTTCTTCTCCCTTTCTTCCCTTCCATTCACATCTCCCTGAATTGTTACCTGTGCTTATTTGATACACCAATGAAGTAGTTTATGGAGCCCAACCATCTGTGCCTTTTTCCTCCTCGAATGCATAAGACCATAATCCATATACATAAATTCATAATCCATGTGCACTGCTTATAACTCTATTAAGATAGTGAATTTCCCAGTGCAATTAAGCTATGAGCTAAAGAGATGATTGCAATTTCAGACGATATCATAAATACTTGGGCCCTTAAACCTATACAGCTGGTGAAAATTTGGGGCTAAGTTGAATTTTGAAATACATACCTTAGAAAAAAACTAAAAGAATAGCATAAAACACAAACCTTCCCCCTCTAGTTATCTAAACTTCCACTATCCAAAATCAGAATATAGAAGAGTTTGATATATTTATAAAGTATTCCTTGATCTCTGACTTGCTATCTGATACAAACTAACTAACCAGCAAACAAGCAAAAAACTGAATACATTCAGATACATATGTAACCCTTGCTGCCTGCACATGCTATTTGAATACTCATCTCTAAATCCAGGAACTAAATAGAGTTGGTAAGTGAAAAATACTTGCACTTTGAAACTGTGGCATTGTCCCCTTTTAAAATAAGACCTTATTATTGGAGTAAGGTAGTAAAAAGTTTTAAAGGATGTATAGGATTCCTGGTAGGTATGTGTCAAGTTCTAAAGAAAAGTAGCAAAGTCACTTTCGGTGTTTTTGACATGAATGATTAAGTTGTTCTGTGCATTCCTAACCAGCTTCCCAAGACCTCTGCTAAATTTGTTATAATCATCACACAAAGACAGCCCTCGTCACTCAGTCATCGGAAATCACTGTGCAGATTCAGTGGATTATATGCTCCCATCCCCAGGACTGTCTCTGAGCTCCCCCTGAAAGTGGACTGCTATCGATTAGGTCAGTTTAATAAAACCTGGATTTCACAACAGAAAAGAACACTGAGTTGTAGAGTTCAATAGCAATTAAAATATCTCAGATGGTCATAGGATTCTCTTATTTATTCCTAGGCTCCTCTGTCGCACCCTTGGTACTTATATAAGGGGATCAAGGTGGATAGAAACGACCCTGCGCTAGAAGAATGTCATTTTCATAGGACTTAGTACCGCGTCTTTCACAGACCAGGCATTCCAATACTGATTGAGTAACAATGAATTTGTTTATAAAGATTTATTTTAAATTCTTTTCTGAGCCATGAGGTAGGAAACTCTGAATTGAAGGCAGAAACAAGCATAGCAAGATCAGTCTAGAAGAAAACTTTTATCTGGGAAGCTGATAAACTATACTAGAGAGTCAGAACTAAGAGCCACAGAAAGTTGTGTTAGCATTGAACTTTCAAAAATCTGCCTGTGATTTATCCGTGAATGTCGGGACACTTCCAGGCTAGCGCTGCAACATGCACTTTCCTCTCAGGGTTGATAGTAGCCAGAGTGACTTCGTGTTGGCAGTTGTTAGGAGATAACAGAAATAGTTTCTCAAAGGCTCAAAAATCATGAGTCTCCCTGAAGTTTTGGGGTTGGAATTTGCTTAAGGCCCACATTTAGCTCTTTCATATAGTTTTCCAGTATGATGGAGGGTGTGAGAACCTTATTAATCAACTGAGCCAATTTAATGTAAGGTGATGAATTCCCAGGCATAGAGATTTAGATGCTCGTACATTGTCAGATGTATGTATGCAAGTCTTTCTCCTCGGCCTATGCCCTGTCTGTTTATTTCTTAATGGTATCACTTGACAAGCAAATGATTGAAATTTAGTGAAGCTCAAAATTTCCATTTGGTTAGAGCTTTCTCTGTCCTATGTAAGAAATCTTCATATACCTAAGATCTTGTATTTTCCTATATTTTCTTCTGAGAATCTTTATGATTTTGGCTTTAATGTCTAGGTCTGTGATATGTTGTTGGGTTTTTTTTAAAATATATTTCTTTATTGATTTCAGAGAGGAAGGAAGAGGGAGAGAGAGATAGAAACATCAATGATGAGAGAGAATCATTGATTGGCTGCCTCCTGCATGCCCCCTACTGGGGCTCGAGCCCGCAACCTGGGCATGTGCCCTTGGCCTGAATCGAACCTGGGACCCTTCAGTCCACAGGCTGATGCTCTATCCAGTGAGCCAAACTGGTTAGGGCTGTGATAAGTTTTGAATTATTTTTTTGTATATTGCAAGGTAAGAGGTGAGTTTCATCCCCCCTCCCCATATAGTTATTTAGGTTTTCCAGGATCATTTCACTAAAAAGAATTTTCCTTTCTCATTGATGGCTATGGTTGGTTGCTGTTTTCTCAGTCCTCACCCAAGGATATGTTTTATTGATTTTAGAGAGATAGAGGGAGGAGGAAAGAGAAAAGAAACATTGATGTGAGAGAGAACCATTGATTGGTTGCCTCCCATACGTATGGAACCCACAAGCTACATATGTATCCTGACGGGGAACCTAACCTGCCACCTTTAGGTGTACTGGAGGACATTCCAACCAACTGACCCGCCCCCCCTCGCCACCTCCAGCCAGGGCAGATAGCTATAGTTTTCAATTGTAAAATTAATCAAGCTCCATTATTTTCAACAATATAAGAAATGCCTCTTTACATAAAATTGTTCTAGGATCTAGGTAGACAGCACTCCATGTCTGATAGATACATCAGGAAGCAATTACTTGTCCTTTGAGGCATATGCTTAAAGAGGTTATGATTTACTGTGACTATTCTTCTATTCTCTTAACACATGCAAAATTAGCAGACTCATGCCTCCAGGGTCTTGCTTACAGATGAGTATGGTGCCCTGCGCAAGAATACCCAGCCAACAGGGACCACTGTGAGCCAAGTTCCCTCCGTGTGCCAGCTTGTCAAGCTTCTCATTCTTGGTGTAGGTGGGAAAGAATCACAACCACACCATGAAAATGGCCCCTTTTCCACATACAGGAGGCACTCTTTTTAATTCATTTAGAGGAAATACTTGAAGGTTTGCCCAGTGCTGACACCTTTTTGAATTAGTATAAAGCCGCTTTATGCGCCAGCATAGGCTCTGCGCTGCGCATCTAACCTGCAGTGCTCAGTACTTTTTCAGTCGTAATATGTTGCTTCAATTTAAAACTATGGAGACACAGTAGGGTCCCTGCCTTTGTTTCACCTTTCAGGCTTTGATGATGATGATGATGATGATGATGATGATGATGATGATGAGTTTACTTGTGGCTATTTGTTGCCTTAAAAAGCTTCCTTTACTTAAAAACAATTGCATTCAGGACAGTCTTTTTCACAAATGTGAAAATGGTGTTGTAATATCCTATAATGTCAGTAGATTTTAATCTGAATAGTAATTATGTAGTTTAAAAAAGGACATTTTACTAAGCTTTTAGAAGACCAACTTCTTTTCCTACACCTCCCGAACTTTCCACTTTCTTGGTTCTAAGTTCCCTCTCTCTCCATCCTCTCCATGGTCTCAACCATCAGGATGGATGCAGAATTTGACAGATGAGATTGCAATAGCACAAGATTTTCAAGCATCTCCTTAAATCTGTTTATTTCTATAAGGTAATCCTATAATACCTCTATTCACATATCTCAATTTAGACCTAAAGAAAGAGATTCTATGAACTTTAAATACTTGCCTAGGTTTAGAGAGCTTTTTAAGAGCAAAACAATGTCTAGAACCCCTAAATCTCCAAGCTAGTTTGGAAAAGACCTACAGGCTTATTCTCCCCCCATAGTTCCAAACTCTTTTTATGTTAAGCAGAAAGTCTTGTTCCTCTTCCCTTTAAGGTAAACCAAAAATCATATGTGGATGGGACAGAAATGAGAGAGATTGGGAGGAAAAAGAGGAGGGTTATTTACGCAATGAGGAGAAGGTATGAAATATTCATTTTAGTGAGTGTGAAGAAACATTGACTAAGGAAATAGAGTACTATTCTTGGATAGTTCAAAAAGCCCAGTTGGAATTTGTGGTCATATAATTAAAATAGGATGAATGGTGGTTTAGTGTCAAATTTAAGTGTTTGAATGGATATGCAAAAAGACCAGTATTTTGATTGCATTAAGTTTTGGGTTTTGTTGCACAAGTAAGAAAGTAGGAGGAGTCATGGAGGTGAGCAGGTATGAAACGGTATGATTATACTGAAAAATAATGGTGTCAAAGGAGCCTAATGAATGGGAAACATTAGGGAAAAATATTGCTCAGTGAAAAAGGATAGGTCCTGATGGGGACAAAAAATTCTTGGGGTGTACATATTAGACTAAATGAGTTTGGAATATAAGGAAGAGGGATATTTTTATATAGCAGCACAAGTAGAACAAAAGAGAGTGAGCCTGCAAGAATTGGGAGAATGGGATGTTGTTATAGGAATGAAAAAGAATGGTAATCTATAATAATAAAAGCATAATATGCTAATTAGACTAGACGGCCTTCCGGACATCCTTCCTTCCTGACAACGTCGCAGCAGGCAGGGGTTGAGGCAGAGGTGGCAGAGGCCCCCAGCTGCAGCAGCAGTGGGCAGGGGCCAGGGCCAAGGCCCTTCACAAATTTTGTGCATTGGGCCTCTAGTAAATAATAATGTCTGATGAGGAGCTGCAGAGGAACTAAGAACTTTGAAAGAGGAGGAAAGAAGAGTGGTTTATGAGAAGCAATGAGGAGCAAGTACTTTAATTCAACCTCAAGGACCTGTTTTAGAAGGGTGGTGGGTAGAGAAAAAAGGCAGTTACCATTTAAGACAGATATGGCAGTATTGGATCTTCACCCAGGTAAAGGTCAGGTTTCCATTAAAGTGAGGAGGTAGATGAGGAGTTCAATAGTACAATGTATTTTAATGACAGACTGAGAGTTCCAGGGACATAACAAGGTCATGTGAGAGTGCTACATTAAGTCAGATTAGGAGATGGGGGAGGCATGCATGGAGATGGAGGAGTAAATAGCACGGGTTCCCAGTGGTGACAGGGACTGGATGCATGTTGTTGTCAGTTCTGTTGATCTCTTGGGTGAAGGTAGGTATGTGTGCATGCAAGCGCGCGCACACACACACACACACACACACACACACACACACACACACAAGGTTTACTCAAAATAAAACCACTTAGTATTTCATGAGTGAAGGGCATCGATATGGTTCCAAAATGCATCAATATGTCAATTTGCTTTTGGGTATCTTATAATTTCTTTCCATCTTAGAAAAGGATAAGATTGCATGAAAAGAGATGGTTGGAATAAAAGGCATGGTGCTACTGACTCAGAAAACCAGAGACACAGCTGTAAGAAGGGCTGTCTGAATTGTTTATGCTCTTTTCCCCAAATGTTGTGATGTGTCTTTCTTGAACACTGTCACCCCTCTCAGAATGAAAGAAAAGATGAACACAGCAGCAACAACAACATAACAGGGTTCCTGCATCCCCAAGAGATGAAAGCATCCCCCAAACTGAAACAAAGTGCTTCCCATTTCCTCCAGGGATTCCTGCTATATAATTTCCATTTTAAATGAAGCAAAAATACTTCCAATAACCAGGAAAACACTTAAAAATTAAGAAACACTTGTTCTAGTTAATGTGTCTGAGTATTACTAAGAAAAAAAGTCTCCCCCAGGAGGTCATTATTATTCAAAAATTACTCTAATTAGGTCATGAATACATCAGACCTCATTCAGTGCCAACAAGAGGAAAATAGAATTGGAAATGTGACACACGTAACACTCCCCATGAGGGAGGGTGATTTTATTCCAAAATGCCATTAAAAGATGAAAAGGTCACCCTGTAGGGAAGTAATTGGGACAGCACTCTTGTACCTGATGAAAGGGGCTTTTCCTTCGGCCTTTTTTTCCCCTTTTCTTTCTTTGAAAAGGGGTCTTTCGAGATAGAAAAAATGAGTGTGTGTATCTTTGTGTGTATTTCCATATATGTAAGTCTGATTGGATGACTGTTTGGATGTTTTAGGACAATAAAAGAGCTCTTGACATATCAAACTAGACACACTTGGTAGTGCGAGAACAAATTGCACAGGCCATTTTAAGAAAATATGAAAATGTGTGGGTATTTCCTTATATGATTTTTTCATTCAATTAATCCATTACTGTGGTTTCTTAGAGTATCTGCTGCATAGACAAGTTTTGTGTTTAATTAGAAAAGAGTATACAATTTTAATGACTTGCCCAAAATAGGAGGCTGGGAGGGTGAAAGTCTTTTTTTTTTTTTTTTTTCCTAAGAAAACTTAACAGAATCTGATAATAAAGCCCATGGGGTAGCTGGATGGCTGAATTTGTGGCTCTCCAGTAAGCCCTATCATACTTCATATGGAGCCAACAGGGAAGGCAGCCACAGGGTTTTCACATGCATTTATACCCCTGTTGAAAGCCTAAAAAACGGAGACATCACTTTATCAGTTGCAGCAGGCTTCTGTTTTTCCTATATAATCTCACGTTGTGAATGCAGTTTCATATAATAGCAGTTTGCAACATTTGTAACAAAAATTACTTTCTTTAAAACATGCTAAAATTTTCATCATGTATACAAGATTACCATTTCAATGACATGATGCCTAAACATGAGACACCTGAAAACTCACCTTTCCCCCTTTTTTAATTAGCTTACAAATATCTCAGGTCTTAGTGTCCTTTAAGAATTCTAAAAGCAAGCTACAAAGGGCACCGGGTATATCAGATATGGACGAAAAAGGGGCCGAATACTAAACCTGAGAAGTTCAGGGGAGGCCTGCATGGCGACCTTACAAACTCAGAGACCTAAATTAACCTCATAGGATGGTATGAAATTAAAACTAATTAAAAGCAAGTCATGGCTGGTAGACATGTCCTAGGCAGGTATCTTCCCTAACAAAGGTCAATCTTTAGCTTAACTAAGCCTGTCTACGTATTATCTTTTTGCAGCTAAGATAACATACCTTTCGAATGTCAGAGTAATCCTTTTTCTAGGCTCCCCAGGGCAAAATCTCCTATGGGAGGTGAGATCAGGAAACCCATCATCATTACCTTGTTTACCAAATACTATCTCTATGTGCTGTAAATGTTCATTTTTAACTATCCTTTACCCACCCATGTAAAAGAAGTATTTGTCTCTTCATTTTACTCTTTATCCAATTCCAGAGATTTCCCTGCTTTGCTTTCTCCTGCCTCCCTAATCTATCACCAATGAATTGTAGGTAATCCTCCTTATGCCTCCTCCTTTGATTGTAATGTATACAATAATGTGCAAAATGCCATTCTGTGCAGCATTTTCTCAATCCATTGAGATTTTGCTTCCCAGCAATTGTCATCAGTTTGACTCATAAACTCATAAAAATTCTTACAGTTTGGACATTTCTTACATTGACACAGATGTCTAAAATGATTTTGATGATACTAGATTAATCCTTGTTCTCACTCCCTCATGTAGTCACTCATCCATTCAACAATATATTTTTTAATTGTAACTTTTTATTGCAACACAATCTCAGAATTAGGAATAAGTTACTAGATTTCTCAAACTATCTTCACTTAGATTTTCAAATGTATACAGAAACGTGCATGTATATATCTTCTGAACCACTTGAAAGTAAATGGCAGACAGTATGCACCTTTACCAGTAACTATTTCAGGATGAATTTCCTAAATACAAGGACATCTTATTACATAACTACAGTCAAACTATCAAAATTAGGAAAGTAACTTTAATACAATAATATCATCTAATTTACAGATCTTATTTAGATTTTGCCAATTGTCCAAACAATGACTTTTTAATACTCAAGATTCTTTGGTATATAGCAAAGTAAAAGATTCAAGAGAGTGTGTTTATGATAATACATTTCATTTTAGTTTAACATATTCAGTACCTTTTAATTCAATAAAAGGTATTGATTGTCAACTTTTGATATAGAATAAAATGATATAGCTCCCATTTATTGAGTGATTATAATGGGTCAGGCACTATACTAATATCTTACTAATATCCCCTACTAAGAATGGTTTGACTTACGATTTTATTACTTGATGATTGTGTGAAAGCAATTCCCATTCAGTGGTAACCATATTTTGGATTTTGAATTTTTTCCTGAGCTAGCAACATGCAGTATGATACTCACTGGTGATGCTGGGCAGCAGTGGTGAACTACAAGCTCCCAGGTACCCACAGGGGCAGGAGGGCAAACAACCCATACTTTGCAGTGTCTGTGTTGCCAGCCTATTTTTGGACACTGTATTCAATAAATTGCATAAGATATTCAGCACTTTATTATAAAATAGGCTTTCTGTTAGATGATTTTGCCCAACTGTAAGTTAATGTTAGTATTCTGAACATCTTTAAGAAAAGCTAGGCTAGCCTATAATATTTGGTAGATTGGGTGTATTAAAAGTATTTTTGACTTATGACATTTTTAATTTACAATGCATTTATCAGGACATAATCTCATCATAAATAGAGGTGCACCTACAATTTTATTCTCCAAACAATTTCACAAGGTCGGTATTATTTTAGAGAAGAAAAAACAAAGGTTCAGAATGTGTAAGCAACTTGTTTGGTCTCAGAGCGACTGAGGTGCAAGGATTTTTGTCAAATCTTTCTGAGTTCAAAACCTAAACTCGTTTTTTGAGGATTGTTAAAAATATGTTTTTTATTGATTTTTAGAGAGTGAAGAAGGGAGAGGGGTAGAGAAAGAGAAACTTAGATGTGTGAGTGGAACATTGACCTCCTGGGAACTGAGCCCATAACCCCGGCATGTGCCCTGGCCAGGAATCAAAACAGCAACCTTTTGGAGCATGGGACCATGCCTAACCAACTGAGCCACACCGGCCAGGGCAAGAATTTCTGTATCAGTCATTTGAGCTAAACAGGATACACCTGAAAGCAAGATTGGAAAAAAAAAACAAACAAAAAAACTGAGAAAATACTTCCAAGAAATGACAGTTTGCAACTTCTTTTATGCATTTGGATTTAAGGAGGGAAAGTAGGAAGATTATATGAAAGCAAGGCGGGAACAGATCTCATAACTGTTATCTTGAGGGAGGTCACGCCTTAGAACAGCAGTTCTCAACCTGTGGGTCGCGACCCCTTTGGCAGTCGAACGACCCTTTCACAGGGGTCGACTAAGACCATCCTGCATATCAGATATTTACAATACGATTCATAACAGTAACGATCAGATATTTACAATACGATTCATTACAGTTGTGAAGTAGCAACAAAAATAATTTTATGGTTGGGTCACAACATGAGGAACTGTATTTAAAGGGCCAGATGATTGAGAACCACTTCCTTAGAAGGAGAGATTTGAAAGGGTGGTCAGCTTTAGAAGGAGGGTTTGACAGGGTGGCCACAGTTTACAAGGAAGGGTCTGAAAAAACTAATCATAACCTCTGAAAAGAGGTTAACAAACAAAACCTAAACTCGCCGAAACCGGTTTGGCTCAGTGGATAGAGCATCGGCTTGCGGACTGAAAGGTCCCAGGTTCGATTCCGGTCAAGGGCATGTACCTGGGTTGCGGGCATATCCCCAGTAGGAGATGTGCAGGAGGCAGCTGATCGATGTTTCTCTCTCATCGATGTTTCTAACTCTCTATCTCTCTCCCTTCCTCTCTGTAAAAAATCAATAAAATATATTTAAAAAAAACAACAAAAAAACAAAAAACCTAAACTCTTATTCATTTCACCATATTCCTCATAGCTTAAAACAACAGACATTGATTATGTATTTCCTACTGTCTTGGAACTTATAATCTTCCTGAGAGATGTATATAAACACACACATACAAACTTGGAACATTGAAGTTGGAAGTTCATCTTCATTTAAAGCAACCCAGCTGCTGACCTGCCCCTGATACATCAATCTCCCTACTCCTCACCTATTTTCTTATCTTCTGCGTAGCACTTACCATCACTTAACTCATTATATAAAAATGCAATTTACTATGCTAATATTGTGTTCTCTTCCCACGGGAATGAAATTACAAGAGAGTAGACTTTTTTTTTTTTTTTTTTTAATTGTTGGGTCATCAGCACATAGAAAAGTGCCTTGCATCAAGTGGGTATTAGTAAAATATTTGTCAAATAAACAATTGAATTTCTTCACCTGCTTACTTTTATAAATGAGGAAAGTAAAACCCAGGGAGACTGAGTTGCTCAAGGTCAGAGTACACTGAACACACAAAATGCCATTGTTTTGAATGTAAATTGGAGTCACAATGATTGACATAGAGTCCCAAGAGAGCATAGAGGAGGAAGAGATAAGGATGGTCTGAGTATGCGGGAGATGTGAATTTCAACGAAGAGGAAAGAGAGGGTGGACCATAAATAATAGGTAGAAAACCTTTCATGTACAAAGACATGGTGAAGGAAATTAACAGGGAAATTAGAGGGCATATTAGATGACCAGATATACAGGAAGGCTCATTATGGGAAATGATAGACAATGAGGTTTGGAAGGAATAATGCAAAATCATGGAAGATTTTGTTTTTAATTTTAGCAGAGAAGTTTGCATTCCTATAAGCCCAATAAGTTTAATATTTTCTGGCAGTTAATCAGTTAACTCATCAGTGACATAATGCCTAACCCCATCTCTACTCTAAGCAAAAGCGTTATAGATAGCAAGAATGAACTGGTGACTTTCCAGGGCTCATTTGTATATTCATTTCTCATTTTCCTAGTTAGTGTTTGGTTTTAATGGATTTAAAACAGTAAATAACTGCTCAGGGAATGATTGAACATATCACTCCTTTAATTAATGTTCAGAAGCTCCAGTAAACAGAGATGAAATATTGTAGCTAAGTAAAATAGTAAGAGATAACAACAGATGCTGGAAAGAATAGGACAAGGAAAAGAAAAGGTGTGTGGTGCACACTTGGCACAGGAAGCTAGTGAAAGGAGAATCTGACCATTCAGATGTCTTTAATTTGTATTTTGTACTTTTTATTTTAGTTCATACAAACCTATCCCAGATTTAGGGTTGTGCCAATTCTGAAGATCATCATTTTTTACCTTTCTGATGTTGAAATCATGTTGATTTAAATTTTCTGCTCTGACATGGGTAAAGAAAGATCCAAAAATAAAGTGTGATGTATCTCCTCTAAAACCAAACTAAATCTCTGTTTTGTTTCATATTATTCACGAAGTCTCTGATAACTCTGACTTGTTAAGGATTCTCACCCTCATTTTGCAGAGAAGGAAACAGGCTCAGAGGGTGTTGGCGACTGTTGGAAGCGTATCCACTGAATATGAAAACCAGGATCCCTTGGCTTCAGGTGTCTTGTCCTTACCTGACCATTACAACATGCAGCAAGGCCCCACGTCAGTTTTCTTTGCCCAATTGCCTCTGTGATAAAGGTAGGAAATATACTTTCTCATTTGATGTATCGTGACCCAGCAACTGAGACCAGGTATTAAAAAATATTACGGATTCACAGTCACTGAAAGTACTACTGTTTTGGCTAATCTTTGTGAGAAACTTATTTATATCATTACCAACTCTGAGAGGATGAGGACATGCCATTCCTGCTGCTGGCTCAAATCTCCCTCCTTTTTTCACCCCTTAAAAGGTATTTTATTATTGTTATTAATTATTATTGTTAAATTAATACATAATGGTCAAACAGCAAGCAATAAGGTTATAAGACAATGAAAATTAAAATAGTCCTCCTTCAGACTCTGAACCCATTTCCATTTTTAAAATAATACCCTTGATTCAATTTTGTTTCCTTGGTTTGGTTTGGTGTATTTTCTCCTGGTATTTTTTTTTATACAAATAGAATCACAATTATTTCATTAACTTATAATTATATTTTTACTATCTTTTTACATTATATATAGAATTCCTTCATTCCAGTACATGAATATTAACAAATTTAACAAATTCCTGTTAATACATATTTAGGTTGTTTCCACTTTTTGTTATTAAAAAAATGTTGCAATGACAGTCATTGGACACATAACTTTGTTAACATGTACAACAAGTAAATCCTTGGGAGAAAAAGCTGGGAGGTGGAACTGATGGCTCAACCAGTATGTAGACTTAATAGTTTGCCAAATAGTGCCACACTTTTCTTCAGAATGTGTGCCAATCTATTTTCTCATCAATGGAATATCATAGAACAAACTTCCCTGTTCTCCCACCAATTCTGGATATTAAGGAACTTTTAAATCTTTTTTTTATATATATATATTTTATTGATTTTTTACAGAGAGGAAGGGAGAGAGATAGAGAGCCAGAAACATCGATGAGAGAGACATCGATCAGCTGCCTCCTGCACATCTCCCACTGGGGATGTGCCCGCAGCCCAGGTACATGCCCTTGACCGGAATCGAACCCGGGACCTTTCAGTCCGCAAGCCGACGCTCTATCCACTGAGCCAAACCGGTTTCGGCACTTTTAAATCTTTTAAATATTATTTATATATCTGTCAATCTATCTATCATCTATCATCATCTACACATATGTGTGTAGATACATAGAGTATTAAAATTTAATTATAAGTTGAGACATATTTATTGAGATAAATACTTATTTATACTTTTCTTGTATAATACCTGTGTATGCCTTATATCTATGTCATTTTTATGTTTTTAATTGTAAGAGCTCCTTATATATTATAGAAATTAGTTCTTTAACTTAGTTTCTCTTTAATAAGCTATTTTAGTTTATCATTTATCTTTTTCTTTTGACTATACATATATTTAATATTTGTATGCCCCAATTATTTTTATGTATAACTGCTATAATATTTTCCCCTCTTTAAATAGAGCTATATCAGTTGCAAATTACATTAAAATACATTCTTAAATTCTTCTGGCATTTTAAGGTTTCATTTATTATTTGAATCTTTGATTCATTTCAAATTTATTATGATATTAATAGAATCTGGTATGAGTCCAGATATTGGTTTTCTCAATTGCTAGCCAACTGCCCCAACACTAATTACTAAATCCAGTTTGCCCTTCACCTTTAAGATATAAATTCTCATAAAGATGTTAGTCTATTTATGACTTCTCTATTCTCTTCACTACTCTACTTGTCTATTTTTGTTAACATCAAAGTAATTTTTAATACTTTGGTTTTAAAATACATTTTACTCTCTGGAAGCTTACTTACATTCCCAAAATATTTTAGAAAATGTCTTGAGATTTCAATGTTTCTTGATCTAGAAAAACTTCAGTTAGTATCATTTCTTTAAGTTTCAAAAATGTCTTGATATTTTGAGATTAAATGTATATGTTATTTTAGGCATAATTGTATTTTTATAAAATTGAGTCTTCCTATTTTAATTTAATTTATTTAAAATAATTTTATTGATTTCAGAGAGGAAGGGAGAGGGAGAGATAGAAACATCAATAATCAGAGAGAATCATTGATCAGCTGCCTCCTGCACATCCCACACCAGGGAATGAGCCCGCACGCAACCCAGGCATATGCTCTGACAGGAATCAAACCTTGACCTTCTGGTTCATAGGTCAACGTCTCAACCACTGAGCCATGCTGCCTGGGTGAGTCTTTCTATTTTAAAACAGAGTATCCAACTCTTCTTAAGAAAATTCTTTATAGTTTAAAGTATTATATAAGTCTCCTTTTCCTCCCATTGACTTCTCCCTGGCCGCCCCCACCCCCCAGTACATGCCCTCACCCCCCTACTGTCTATGTCCATTGGTAATGCTCATATGCATGCATACAAGTCCTTTGATTGATCTCTTGTGCCCTCACTCCCCGCCTTCCCTCATAGGTTGGACAGTTTGTTTGATGTTTCTGTGACTGGTTCTATTTTTGTTCATCAGTTTATGTTGTTCATTATATTCCACAAATGAGTGAGATCATGTGATGTTTATCTTTCTTTGACTGGCTTATTTCGCTTAGCATAATGCTCTCCAGGTCCATCAATGCTGTTGCAAATGGTCAACACTTTTTTGTTTCTCAGTGGAGTTGTGACAATTTCTTCATATTTTAGCTGCACATTGCTTATTAAGCTTGCTCTAAAACAGTATTGTATCTTTCTTACTGGTTCAATGAATTAAATTGTTATTTCATTAACTTTATACTTGTTTTCAATTATTGTATATATTAATATTGTAATCAATCACCTTTTTAGATTTACTTATTATTTCTAATTGTTTTTAATTGTCTTATATGTGTGAAATCCAGACTAATGTTTAATTAGTTTTTCTTTTCAAAACAGTAATGGGAATTCCTCTAGTATTTTATAAATTATGGCCCTAAATTTGAGTTTACAAAATGCATTTATATCATATTAGGAAAGTCTCTACCTTTTTAATATATGCAAAGTTTGAAATGAAGGTTGAACTTATTTTCCCAATGTGCTTTTGACCTCTACTATGCTGAACATATTTTCCCTTGTTAACTTTTTATAAGTTAAACTATTTTGATAGATTTCTTGTTATTGAATCATCCTTGTATTTCTGAAACAGAATCCACTTGATCATAGTGTTACATTATCCTCATTTACTCCTGAATTTATTTTAGTAATATTTTCTTTATGATAATTGTATAGATATTTGTATAATATAATTATATTTCTCTTTTTGAATGTTTTAGGACTTGAAAGAAATCACCTAAGCTAATTTTCACCCTGACTCTTTTTTTTTTTTTTTGTATGTGGTTATTTGATAATTTTCTTCTTGATAATTTACCTGATTAAATATTATGTTTTATTTAAATTTAGATAACTTCTAATTTTCTTTAAAAATTTTTCATTTCATTCATGTTCAGAAAGTATTTTTGAAAGAAGTTTAGAAAAATATTCATTTATTGGTCTCTTAATTTCTTTTTTCCCAAGTACTATTTGATCTGTTCTTATTTCTGAATTTGTGCATTGTGCATTCTCTTTATTGTACTGATCCTTTTCTTCTTCTTTTTTTTTTAAATTCAGCACTTAAATTTATTTATCATTTAAAAATTTTTTACATTTTTTTCTTTGGATCTGTTTGTTTATGTTTTTATATCTTTTGATGGACTATTTCTCAAGTATTGTTTAGTCATGTTGTAAAGGCATATGTTTCTCCAAACATATTTTTAATATGCACCACAAACATTTTAATATAATCACTACTTTCCAGGAATTGTGTACTTTTACTTTTGTTCTTATTTAAGACATAAGAGTTGTTTAAAATATATATCTATTTTGCTTGTTTGTTTTAATTGCCATGTCATTGGGTACACAGGTTTCTATTTTTTCCCCAAAGATTTCTAGCATAATTATTGTTTGGAGATATATATATATATATATATATATATATATATATATATATATATATATATATATAGTAGAGGCCCGGTGCACAAAAATTTGTGCACTTGGGGCGGGGGGGGGGGGGAGTCCCTCAGCCTGGCCTGTGCCCTCTCACAGTCTGGGACCCCTCGGGGGATGTCCACCTGCTGGCTTAGGCCCTCTCTCTGGCAGTCAGACATCCCTCTGGAAGCCCAGGAGCCCTTGGGGATGTCCACTTGCCTACAGGGAGCAGCCCTAAGCTGCAGTTGCACATCCTTAGCACTGCTGAGAAGGTGGGAGAGGCTCCCACCAGCACCACTGTACTATCAGCCGTCAGCCTGGCTGTGGCTGAGCAGAGCTCCCCTTGTGGGAGTACACTGACCACCAGGGGGCAGCTTCTGCATTGAGCATCTGCCCCCTGGTCAGTGTGTGTCATAGTGACCAGTCATTCCCAGTCCTTCTGCTGTTAGAGTCAATTTGCATATTAACCTTTTATTATATAGGATAGAGGCCTGGTGCATGGGTGGGGGCTGGCTGGTTTTCCCTGAAGGGTGTCCCAGATCAGGATGCAGGTCCTGCTGGAGTGCCTGGCCAGCCTGGATGAGGGGCTGAGGGCCGTTTTCATGCTGGTCACTCCCCCTTCAGGGAGGGGGGGTCCTTCAGCGAGGGGGGTCCTGCTGGGGTACCTGGCCAGCATGGGTGAGTGGCTAATGGCTGTTTGCAGGCTGGCCAGTGCCCCTTCAGTGTGGGGGTCCCTGCTGCTGTGCCTGGCTAGCCTGGGTGAGGGGCTGATGGCTGTTTGCAGGCTAGCCACAGCCCCTTCAGGGTAGGGGTCCCCTGGGGTGCCTGGCCAGCCTGGGTGAGGGCCTGATAGATGTTTTTGAGCTGGCCAAGCCCCCAGAGGGGACCCTCACCCCATGAGGGTTTGGCCATCCTGGGTGAGGGGCTGATGGCTGTTTGCAGGTTGGCTACAGCCCCCAGCCACCCAAGTTCCCAGTGGAGGCTGGCTGGAAGCAGGTATCTGGGATTTATTTATCTTCTATAATTGAAACTTTGTTGCCTTTAGCGGAGGCCACAGCCAGCCAGGGCAGGCAGGAAGCTTGGCTTCCTCCATCGCCGGGGCAACCAAGCCTCCTGCTTGCTCCAGCTCAGTCGCTGCCGGCTGCCATCTTGGTTGGGTTAATTTGCATATAGACACTCTGATTGGCTGGTGGGCGTGGCTTAGGGCCTAGCGAAGGTATGGTCAATTTGCATGTTTCTCTTTTATTAGATTAGATATATAAATTATTTTTTTTGCTTTCAAGTTTATTGAGGATTTTCTTTAAAGCATATGGCCAATTTTTAATAAATAATATATAGTTATTATAAATAAATTATATTCTTTGCTTCTAGGGAATACAGTTTGATATATACCTATGAGTGCAAATGTATTAATTGTCTTATTAAAATTCACTATGGCCTTATTATTATATTTATGATTTATTGGAAGTGATGTCTACAAATCTGATCAAAACTATACTAGTAATTGAGGAGAAGAATATGACCAAAAAAGAAATATACCAAAATATAAACCATCTAAATATCTGTCACATTTATGTGTATAGTCAGAGATCATAATAGTGCATTTTGGCATTTTTCTCAGGTTCCTAGATGTTTTGTCAAAGACAGTAAAAGTCATCTAAGGAAGTATCTATAGGTTGGTAACCATTGGACTCTATTGCAAAGAAGAAAAATCCAGGCCAGCCACTTTTCCTACCCTTCTTGATGTTCTCTGCTAGAGGCAGGGCTTGTTAAGCATGGCCTTTTCTGTCCTAGTTTTCCAGGGGATAATCTGATCATTACAATCTTATCAAATAACCTATTAAATAAATGTTTAAAGCATGACCTTGCTCTGAAATCCTCATAAAGAAAAAAAGAAATACTTCAAAATAGGCTCAACACTTTCCCCTAATGTTTATTTTATTTTTTAACATAGTTAAATTGGGTGAAGAGTGATGATATAAGTGTTACACATGAAGCTTCATTAAAGTACCACAAGTGTTTGTAGAGGAGAACTGCTCTCCAGATGTCTGCATGGAAACACAGTGATCACTCAGACAGCTCATTTCCATCAATAAAAGCTCAGCTTTCTCTCTGGGCCCCTTTGTGTGAATGTGTGTTTCAAATCTTTTCAGAAACTGCCAATATGTTCTTTCTTTGATAAAAGCAAAGGATTACAAAGTGGAGCTGAAAAATATGACACGGATCCCGAAATGACAGATGTCTAAGAGTGAACCAAACATCAAGGAAGATAAAGCTTCATTTTTTTCCTGTTGTAAGATAAAGAAATCTCTCTGATGAATGCTCATTTCAAGATATTTTGTTTTAACAAACAATATCCTATTTTTATGACCAGAAGAGGTGCTTACAACTTCAGTGATTCACTTCTTTAAAACTTAGTGGAAACAAATTGGGAATACACTGTTTTAGACATTGCTGTCTTTCCCCATCTGACCCATACCCCCTACTGAGTAAGAATCTTGTGTTGGCTTTTCTGGAACAGGGTATCAAAAGTTGGAAGTTACAGAATGTTATTGAGGACTGTGTTTCTCAAAATACCCTTCTCAACCACCTGTATCTGAATCATCTGCTTTCCACATCTCTATTGATTTGGAATTTCTGAAGCCATTTGCTCAGGAAGCAGCATTTTTAACAAATCACCCAGATGATTCTTACGCATATGGAAATTTAAAAGCCCTTAGAGATTGTCTTATCAAACCTCCCCTGACTTCCATATGATGACACTGTTACCAAAGTTAGTAAAAGCGTTGTTTAAAAAGTACTAGAAGAGCCTCATGCCTCAGTAAGTATGCTTACATGTGGAAACTGGTAGCCAAAGACATCAAATCCTTAACTGCATTTCAGGGACTTGTGCTCCACGGAAAGCTATTATTAAGTCTCTTGTGCCTGATGAAGCCTCTTAAAACACAGTTTTTACAAGGTCTCGTACATTCTGTTCTAGGCATTTGAAATACAAACACTTCAAGATTTTGCTCTTGAAAGCACATAGCCCATCTTATGCTACACTTGAAAATTATCATCCCTCCTAAAACTACATATAAAATGTTATGTATATGCACTTCTTATGAGGGATGAGAGTTTATCCAAAGATTTCAACATCAAAATGGGGATCAGTTGCCCCCCAGAATGCATGGAGCTGTTGCTGCCCTTCTCAATAGTCTCTGAGATGTGGATGTTCAGAGTTAGAGGTCTCTGATCTGGTTGCTACCTAGGAAGGAATCAGTGGGAATTTTTATTTTTGCTTTATAACTCTGATAAAGATTGAGCTCTTCTCTCTGCTGACTTTGTTTCTCCTAAACTTGGAATTAGGAAAATTAATTCCAAGGAGACTTACTCACAGAAAAAAATAAATAAATAATAATTTAGGGGGCCATATCCTCCTATCTTAAACTCACTGCAACTGAGAAGGGCCTCTGACCCCTAAATGAATAGTGAGCCACATGTACTTATCTATAATAATAATAGAGGAATATGCAAATTGGCTGGGACACTGTCACGTAACGATCAATCAGGATGGGGGCAGGGCTGTGGTAAAGAACTCTCAGCACGCCTGCATCGGGGGTCTGAAGGGCGCAGAGAGGAAGGGAGAGCAGATAGGCAGTTAAGGGAATCAGGCCAGGAGGGGAGCACAGTTAGGTAGTTAGGGCAATCGGGCAGGCAGGGGAGGGCAATTAGAGGAATCAGGCTGGCAGGGGGGATCAGTTAGGCAGTTAGGGAAATGAGGCCAGGAAGGGAGAGCAGTTAGGCAGTTAGGGCCATCAGGCCTACAGGGGAGAAGTTAGGGGCATCAGGCAGGCAGGCAGGTGAGCAGTTAGGAGCCAGTGGTTCCGGATTGTGAGAGGGATCCTGGATTGGAGAGGGTGCAGGCCAGGCTGAGGGACACACCCTTTCCCCCCCCCCCACCCTGTGCAAGAATTTTGTGCACCAGGCATCTAGTATACAATAGAGATGAGTGGAGAGCTGTTGTGCTGGGGCTGGATGAGGGAGAACATAGGCAGGCTGGCAGATCCTTCACCTTCTCTTGACATATTTGTCTTCTATAACAGGTCAGGTCTAGAGGCTGGAGAAAAACTAGTGTTGGTCATTGCTGCAGTAGATTGAATAATGGCCACCTAAAGATATCAAGTTGTAATTCCTACAATTTGTAGATGTAATTAAGAATTTTGAGATGAGGAGATTAGTCTGGATGACCTGGCGGGGGGGGGGGGGGCCTAAATGAAGCCACAAATGCCACAGGAGACAACAGGCACACAGAGGAGAATGCAATGCAAAAATGAAGGCAAGGACTATAGCCACGAGCCCAGGAATGCTGAGGCAGCCACCAGAATGGAAGAGGCAAGGGAAGATTATCTCCTAGGATTTCCAAGAAGGATGAGAACCTTTTTGGGTTTTGGATTTCTATCCTCCAGAATTGTGACAGAATAAAATTCTGTTGTTTTAAGCCACCAAATCTGTAATTTGTTACAGAAGCTCCAGGAAAATGATATGGTTGCCATGTCCCATACCACATGATGTGCTAATTCTCTAGGTAGCCTGGATGGACCTCATTGCAGAGTTTTCAGTTTTCCTTTACTTGCTCATGTATCTTTACAATAAGACTTCATCACTAAATAACTATAATTTTCTGTTCCTTGGACCATCTAAGACACACTGCTTATGAGCTTGTTTTCTACTTTTCAGGTTGTCTCCAACATCTGCCAGTGCGTGCTTAAAGAATGAAAACTACTGCTCAGCTAGTGTGGCTTTGTGGTTGATCATTGACCTATGAACCAGGAGGTCATGGTTCGATTCCTGGTCAGGGCATGTGCCCAGGTTGTGGGTTAGATCCCCAGTGGGGGTGTGCAAGAGGCAGTTGATCAATGTTTCTCTTCCATAATTGATATTTCTATCTCTCTCTCCCTCTTTCTTCCGCTCTGAAATTAACAAATATATTTTTTAAAAAGAATTCAAACTACTTTTATTAAATATTTACACAATTCTTAATCAAAACAAATCAGATTTAAAAGTAGAGTAGGAATAAAATGTTTTAAAAGCTAAATAATGAGAATTTAAAAAAAATCAATTGTAGTTTATGTGTGCCACTATTTACCTCCAAAAAGTCAATGGAACTAGAAATCATGGCATTAAATGAAAGATAGTTATTTAAACAAACATACTAAGATTTATATGTGTGATAGATTAAATATGGACATAATTTATTTATAGTTCCTCCCATCAAGAAGTTGAATCTATTCCCAATCCTTGGAGTTTGGGGTAGTCTTTTACTTGCTTTGATGAAAAAAAAAAAAAATACAAGTTTTTTTTTTTTTTAATTGAGGTACAATTGACATAAAACATCATATTAGTTTCAATTGTATAGCATAATGATTCAATGCTTTAATATCTGTCACCATCCATAGTTATACATTTTTTCCTTATTATGAGAACATTTAAGATTTATTCTCTTAGTAATTTCAAATTGTAATACAATATTGTTAACTATAGTTACCATGTTATATATTATATCCTTATGGCTTAATTATTTCAACAGAGTAAAAGGAGTTCCAGAGTTTGGGCCTCAGGAATATTGATTTTTCCTGTGCACTCTTGGGGCACTGCCCTGAGACTAGCATGCGGGGAAGCTGCCTGGCTTGCTGGAGGCTGAGAGTCCCTGAGAGGAGAACTGAGCACCCTTCTTAGAACTACTAGACATGCTATTGAGTCCATTGTGTATATTCCTATTCAGAGGGCTCTCCTTATGCATGCAATCCTACAAGTGAGCTGGTGAAACCAGCAAAATAATCATCTGACCATCTCACAGAATTGTGGGAAACATATTTTTAAACATTTTTTTAAAATCTTAAATATCTTTACTGAGATAGAATTGACATACAATAAACTGCACATACTTGAAGTGTATAATTTGATAAATGTTGATGTATGTATACATATATGAACACAGTTAAGATAATGAAAATCCATCACCTCCAAAAGATTCTGAGTATCCCTTTGCAAACTTTCCTACTTCCTCCTCTCTCCCACCTCCACCCACCATCCCCAAACATAATGATCTACTCGGTTGTGGTGATTAGAGATCAATTTGCTTTGTCTACAGTTTTATAAAAAAATGAAATAATATAGTATGGATTATTTTTGCAATAATATAGTGATTAGACATTCATATAACTTACGAAGTGGTCTCCCCAATAAATCTAGTGTCCATCTGACACCATACATAGTTATCATAGCATAGGGAATATAGTCAATAGTATTGTAATGACTATATATAGAGGAAGCCATTATTTTAAACTACTAAATCCTGGGATTTTTGTTATGCAGCAAAAGATAAGTGATACAACATCCAAGGAGTCTTTTCCTTCACAGAAACTTCCTGTGGGAATGGCCTTTAGATTCTATTTATATATTTTTGTTTTTGTTAATCCTCACCCTAAGATATTTTTCTATTGATTTTTAGGGAGAGTGGAAGTGAGAGGAGAAGAGAGAAACTCGATGTAAGAAAAACACATGGACTGGTGCCTCCTGCAGGAGACCCAGGCCCTGGAGGAGCCTGCAACCAAGGTACATGCCCTTGACTGGAATCAAACCCAGGACCCTTTGGTCCACAGGCAGATGTTCTATCCACTGAGTCAAACCAGCTAGGGCAGATTCTATTTAGAAGTCACACCCATTGTTCTGAGACAGACACACTAAAAGGGCACCTCAAACTCACTGTTACAAACTGAACTGTGTTCACACCCTGAAATCCATATGTTGGAATTCCAACTCCGGTACCTCAGATGTGATTGTATTTGGGGATAGCATGTTTAAAGAGGTGGTTATGTTAAAATGAGGTCATTAGAGTAAGCCCTAATCCAGGGTGACTGGTGTTCACATAAGAGGAGATTTACAGATGTGTACAGAGGAAAGATCATGGAAAAGCACAGGGAAAAAATAGCCATCCTCAGGCCAAGGGCAGCTCTTTTCCTCGGGGCCCTCAGAAGAAACCAATCCTGCCCAGGAACACCCTGATCTCGGACTTCTAGCCTCCAGAACTGTGAGACAATGAATTTCTCTTGTTTAAGCCACCAAATCTGTGTCATTTTTCTGTGGCTGCCTTAGCAAACTAAAAAACCATCCCTCCCTCATGCACACATAAAATACAATCTTCAATGATCCTTAAAAAAAGAAAAAAAAGATAAAACAAAACAAAACCAACAACATTCACTAAATGGTTTTGCTAAACTTGAGTATCCACCTTTTTAATAGACTTGGCTTACTCTCAAAGAATACAGATTTACTTTGCTTTGGACAATCACAATAACATGGAAAAGACTCCAGAAACAATTTCTAGGAGAAACGGTCTCTAAATATTTTGAACAACTACAGTAAAATTAGAAAATATATTGTTCCTTTGGTTAGTGCATTGAAAAGAAAAGCCCTAATTTTTTTTTTTCAAACAAAAATCATTGTTCTTTTATAATCACAGTTTTTTGTTTTTTAATTCATTTTACCTTGTTCCTCATCTGTAGGGTACGTGTTTTGGGACTAACTTGAGTCTATGTAAACATCTGCATTAACCAGGGAAATAACATGGTTTTGGAGTTAAACAAATACTCTATGACAGTACCTTAGATCTGTTTTATGAGTCCATTTAATATAAAACAGTTCTTCCTTCCCAACCATATGCCTCCACCCCTCTCCCACTCTGGCATTATTAGGTAAGTAGAAAAAAACACACACACTATAATAGCAAAGAAGATAATGAAAAAATTTTTATTATCTGAACTGATGGGAAAAGGAAGAGTGCCAGTTAGACAAAAACCCTAATAAAGGAAGGATTAATATCTGCATTCTCTGGTGGTTTCCATCTCATCGCTTCCCTTGCTGTCGTCTCACAAGATATATAAAAGGAGTTAGGCCTACAGATTTAATAACTGTTGTTTGTTTAAAACATAGAGATACAATCCACTGCTACTTCTTGCTCCAATTAAATCTCAGGCAAATTAGTCTTCTATTTTGTGCAAATCTACAGTGCTGCCAGTCACTATATTAAAGATTTATGTCAAATAAACAAAAAAACTGTGACTTTCTCAGTTTTCCAGCTGGTAGAGTACTAGTTAACACAACCCCTTTTGTGTCTCTTTCCCTTGACTGTGTTTGGTTGATCTATAAAAATCAGAGATATGCCTTTCTAAGACAATGGCCTGGATGGCTCAAAGAATATTAACTCCAGGAAGAATTATAATCGTAATTCTTTGGACTACTCAGCCAAACACAAATCAACAAGTCATTCTCTAAGTTAGAAGCGTCTTTCTCTAAATGCTCAGGTTAATATCTAATTGTCTCTACACTGTATAAAATGGAAACGTTGTCATGACAACTGGGTAGAAATTTTAGCTAGAATAACATTTTCTTTTAAAAGAATGAAGCAATTTCAAGCTTTTTAGTGCTATCTGGAATTATAAAAATTGCTTTATATCCCCATTTTTAGATTACAGGGGGTGATTGATCATTTTTTAAAAGCTGGCTTACAGATTCCCTTAACACCATTCTTAAAAAACTGTTGGATTTTTTCCCCATTTCTTTTGACTGATTTTTTTTCTTGGTAGCAGAATTCAACACTTGTGAGTGAAGCAAAAAATTCTCCTGTTCATTAGTTCATTGGAATTATAGCACTTGAATATAATGGATATTTAGTCACAACTCATTTGACTGGTATATTATAAAATTATCCTAGAAATAAATCTCTGGTTACTAAATGAAGAAAAGAGTATTTTTGCTTTTCTTTGTTGTAAGATAGAAAATGAGATGTATATTTTAAAATTTCCAAATGAATGCCCACTAACAAGACCTGGAATAATTCTGGTCTTTGGAAAGGAATACACACAGTTCTCTCTTTTTAGTAGCCTTTCTTCTTTTTCTCAGTAGCTACTTCAATTACAGTTTTTATAAACTGCATAATTATTCCTGGAGTGTTACCTTTGGTCATCGTGTTTGACCATTCTGAACATATAACTGTCTGAGTGCTTTAGATAAACCAATTGACATTTCTACAATGGTAGTGGGGCTTAGGGACAGTCAAAGAGAAGAAGTACTTTTCTGAGTATGTACTTTGGGGGAAAGCAATTTCAAAATGAGGGGAAATTTTTGTGAAAACTTACTACACATTTTGGTATCACTGTATTTATGTTTCCTATTTCAAGACTTAGCAGTGAAAGACACAGTAAATCAGAATGAAACAGACTCTAAAAGAAAGGTGCAGGCATCTAAAACTATACCCATCACAAATACAGTGACCACCAGTGCTGGGCATATGGCTGGGACATCCAAGAGTGGAAGATGGAAGGGAGTCTCTGTGCAAAATTAACAGTTTTCCCAATGGGAATTTGGGGATCACTCAAATCTCAGTGCAAATGTCAGTATGTGGAGGTCCAGAATGAAGCAAGAGGGGCATCCCAGCTAATACAGTTGCTGAAAAGGGTAATAAGGTTTCAGGGGCAGAAAATAGAGAGAAAGGGAGTGCTAAAACTTTTCTAGTTTGTTTTAAGGATCTGACCACCAAACTGAGATTTTATAGGCATATTTCTATAGTTTGGACAGGAACTAGTAAGAGCATGTCAAGGCTCAAGTTCTAAAAAGACCAAGCGCTCTGGTGCCTACGTATACTCAGTTGCTCAAAACCAGAAACCTACTAGCCATCTTTGAATCCCCCATTTTCCTTAATTTTCTACACTCAATCCTTTAACAAGGCCTGTTTGTTCTACCTCCAATATAAATCTTTATCAACATTTCCAGCCTAATACCTTTGTTGGCTAGGAGACTTAAAACAGCACCCTGATTTCACTCTGTATCACCCAACCTCCATACAATAGCCAGAATATTCTTTTAAAATAATAATTCAAGTCATATAATTCCCTTATTTAAATATCTTCAATCGGTTCCCATTGCACTTAGAATACAAGCCAGACTTTAACATATGGTACAAAGCTGCATGATCTTCTCTCTCTCTCTCTCTCTCTCTCTCTATCTATCTATCTATATATATATATATATATATATATATATATATATCCAATCTAATAATAGACAAACATGGTAATTAACTGTACCTCCGACACGCTTCCCATTGGCTAATCAGGGTGATATGCAAATTAACTGCCAACCAAGATGGCGGTCGGCAGCCAGGCAGCTGAAGCGAACAGGAGGCTTGCTTGCTCCAGTGATGGAGGAAGCCAAGGTTCCCCGCCTGCCGCTGCCGGCCTCTGAGCTTGCACTCTAAGAAACAATGTTGCAATTATACAAGCTAAACAAACCCCAGAAACCTACTTTCAGCCAGCCGGGCCTCAGAGCTGGAGCTGCAACAGTGTTTCAATTATAGAAGCCAAACAAACACAGATACCTGCTTTCAGCAGCCTAGATCTCAGAGCTGGAGCCGAGCCTCAGAGCTAAAGCCGGCTCTCAGTTCCAGTGACAGCCATACAAGGTAAATAAATCCAAGAATAAAAAAAGAAAAAAAGGAGAGGTTGGGAGCTTCAGTCACCTGCCAGCCTGAAAATGGCCCTCAGCCCCTCACCCAGACTGGCCAGGCACCCCAATGGGGACCCCCAACCTGAAGGGGGTGCGACCAGATGCAAAAAGCTCTCAGCCCCTCATCCAGGTTGGCCAGGCACCCCAGTGGGGACCCCCACCCTGAAGGGGGTGTGACCAGCTGAAAAACAGCCATCATCCCCTCATCCTGGCTGACCAGACACCCAAGCGGACCCCCCACCCTGATCTGGGACACCCTTCAGGGCAAACCAGCCAGTCCCCACCTGTGCACCAGGCCTCTATCCTATATAGTAAAAGGGTAATATGCAAACTGACCCTAACAGCAGAAGGACTGGGAACGACTGGTCACTATGACACACAGTGACCACCAAGGGGCAGACGCTCAATGCAGGAGCTGCCCTCTGGTGGTCAGGGTGCTCTCACATGGGAGGAGCTCTGTTCAGCCACAAGCAAGGCTGATGACTGCCAGTACAGTGGTGGTGGTGGGAGCCTCTCCTGCCTCCTCAGAAGTGCTAAGGATGTCCAACTGCAGTTTCAGCCTGCTCCCCGCTGGCAAGTGGACATCCCCTGAGGGCTGCCGGGCTGCCAGAGGGATGTCTGATTGCCATCTTAGCCCCAATCTCCTGGGGAGCGGGCCTAAGCCAGCAGGTGGTCATCCTCTGAGGGGTCCCAGACTCCGCGAGGGCACAGGCTGGGCTGAGGGACCCTCCCCCCCTGCAAGTGCACAAATTTTTGTGCACTGGGCCTCTAGTATATCTATCTATCTATCTATCTATCTATCTATCTATCTATCTGGCCCAGTGCATGAAATTCATGCACTGTGGGGGGGGGGGAGTGTCCCTCAGCCCAGACTGCATGCTCTCCAATCTGGGACCCCTCAGGGGCAGTCGTACATCCCTCTCATAATCCGGGACTGCTGGCTCCCAACTGCTTGCCTGCCTGCCTGCCTGCCTGATCGCCCCCAACAATTCCCCTGCCAGCCTGATCGATGCCTAACTGCTCCCTTGCTGGCCCGATTGCCCCAAATTGTCTTCCCATGCCGGACATCTTGTGATGGCCATCTTGTAACCACATAGGGGCAGCCATCTTGTGTGAGGGTGTGATGGTCATTTTGCATATTACTTCTTTATTATATAGGATTGATTTCAGAGAGGAAGGGAGAGGGAGAGAGAGATAGAAACATCAATGATGAGAGCTAATCATTGATCAGCTGCCTTCCACTGGGGATGGGTATGGGCCCTAACAAGAAATTGAACAGTGACCTCCTGGTTCATAGGTCAATGCTCAACCATTGAGCCATGCCAGTTGGGAAAACTTCTCCCTTTATAAACCTCTGACTTTGTTGTAATCACTTCCTCCTTGCCATTGTGCTGACAACCACTCTCTCCCACTTTGTGTTTTAGGAACTGGGGTATTGCTGAGTCAGCAGATGGGGCCAAGACAACCAGCCTTACAAAACACTGAACTGTATAGGTTGGGGATAAAGCAGAGATTGACTCTATTCTGAATGTAGACTTTTAATCCTCCTCCAATCACCCAAGTTTTGACTTTATAATTATTCTGCCAATGCCATAGAAGCATAAAGCCTAGGAAGATCTCTGGTACAGGGAAAGAGTCTTCCCAGTTGGAAATATGTATATGGAAAATAAACGGTGCAAGCTAAGATGTTAGGGTTTTTACTGAAGCTTGCCATAGAATATAGGCAATGCAAGTCACTAACTAAAGTAATGAGAAAACTTCCTCTCAGGATGAGTGGCTCCAAAATGAAGGCACTGGAGATTAAGGAGAGGAACACAGCTACTGGAGGAATCAGAAAACAAAAGTAAACATGTCTGCACCCCACCTTGGGGCTGATGACAAAAATCAGGAGGACCCTGGTCCCTGCAGGCATCGTTCCTTTGAAGAAACTTAAGTACACCGCAAAGCAATTAGAAAAGGCACATGGAGAGCTTGGCAAGTGCCCCCCTCACTACCTTAATCAAAATATTTCCCTTTGACGAGGAGCTCATTTAGAGGAGCTATAACGAGCCGGTGTCACCTCACTTCTCCAGGGTTGGAGTCGTGTCACGTGAGCCCGCCGGTGCTTCATGCTCCAGTTTCAGCCTCCTACTTCCTCACTGCCTAGACCAGACCAGGCTGTCACTTAGAAGATGAAATATATTTGCAAATTAATTAACTTTGTCCAGCAACTGGAGAATTAGATTTCTGTTATGGGTTCTGTCTCAGTGATGGATTCTCAAGACAGTGAAGGAATTAGATACCACTTTTTTTTTTTCCTTTTCACATTTTCTGCAGTAGGATCATGCGGCTTCCATTGTTCCACTTCTTTCATCCACTTCCATTTATTACCACAGTTCACCTCCGAAGCCAGCAGAATTTGCTTAGGTTGATTATGACTCCTGTGAGGATTTTTGATCTGTAAACTCCTTACCAATTCATTACAAAACCTAGAAGCTAATACACATTAGGTTGAAGAAGAGTAGGAGGCAGCTGTATCAGAACAGCGCTTTGTAAGGATTTTCTTTCCTTGACTGGCTCTTTGTTCTGATTCTGAAATGCACAATGAGGAGGCCAGCAGGATATGAAATGGAGACAGGGGTTTCCAGAATCCTGGCTAAGCAATGTAAGCCCACTAAAGGATCTTTGCAATCAAAATTCTCAGGCAGGGAAAAAGCATGTCTGGTTGTCTCTTGACCAGAATAAAAGCACAACGGTATACTAACTGTTAGACGTGTTTATTTGTGGTCACTTTGGATTCAAAACAATTATGCAGAGCATGACTTTAATGATACTGGAATGTACAGTCCTAGGGGAATACAGCTCTAGTAAAATAGAGAAAGTTGAAAGAGAGAGCATTTAGCATTTCAAGAGCATATTTACTCAGATTATGGTTTAAAATGAGGTACTGAAACATCATCCTTTTCTCCCTCTTTCAACAAATATCACATACTAGCCCTAGCTGGGTGGTCCAGTTGGTTGGAGCATCATCCCTGTTCACCAAAAGGTTGTGGGTTTGATTCCTGGTCAGGGTGGATGTTTCTCACTCACATTGATGTTTCTCTCCCTTTCTCTCTCTCTTGCTAATGAAAACATACCCTCAAGTGAGGATTTAAATATATATTTATGAATATCACATAATGAATATAGCAAAGGATCATGACTATGTCTATTACCTTAACTTTATAATAATTGGAAAATGAACAAGTAAGCAAACAACAGCATAGAATCCCAGGGACTATATTCAAAATGGTGACTGTATGTATACCTGTGCCTCATTTATGAGTGTATAGCACAAGATTGTCAGGCATCCAGGTTAGACAAGAACTGGCAATTAATCTTTTGTGTGTGTATTTTAATTTTAAGGAACAGAATAAGAAAGATTTAAAGAAAGATTAATGGTATCTAACAACCTACTAAATAGCATTGAATTTGAGGTTCTTGAAGATCATGACAGCATCTTCCTATTTTTATATCCAGGGCCAATCGTCGCCTGAACGACTGTGAACATTCACTAAACATTCACGTGAAAGCAGCAAAGCAGAGCATCTTTGGTGGTAGCTTTGGTGGGTAACAATTCATATTCTTTTCTTCTTATGAAGTCTTTCTCAAACTTAAGGGATATCTAGTAATATCCAGTTGACGAATCATTGAGCTCAACTTCTTGGTATTGGTCATTTATTTTGGAAAAATGTTTAAACTAAACAGTACAGAGTTGTCTGCCCCTTCTTGATGATCCCTAAAGACAGAATTAGGGACATCTTGCAACCTCTCCTAAACTAAGTAAAATGTGGGCACTAAGAAAAGTAAAACTTTAAGTCCCAGAGACTGGTAACCCAGAGCTCTATTTCTCGGTGTATTGTGGTTAAATGCCTGGATGGCTGTAGAAGTCACACACACACCTGAAAATGCACCTTCCCCCAAGTGATACTATGTGACACTCTTATTCAGATGTTAAACATTTCCTATCATCTTTTTAATTTTTTTTTGCATTTAATTTATATGTTACTTCCATTTAGCAAAGGAATATTTTGCTCACATGAATTCATCTGAGTTTTACTCGCTTTATTTTTCAAAAGTTTTTCTTATAAGGGGAATATATATTGTTTTGCTAAATACTTCATTCAACCTCAGCATTCCAATAGTGATAAGTAATCCTTGAATTTTACATGACTCTAATAGATTTGAATCTAGGAGAGGGTATAAGTATAAGGAGGATAACAATGTGTAATTATCTCTTGCATTGTGGTCTTTATTGGCAAGCAGATTACTTTCCTTGCTCCCAATTTATTGTTACAGCTAAACCCAAAGTTTAGTGTTCCTGGGAAATTACACACGTTTCTTCCAGAGAGGAAAAGGTGAAGGGGAGATGGCCCTTGTCATCTGATGGGCTGTGGAAGGAGAAGGCAAAGTAGGCAAGTTAGAGAAGTGGCATCTGACTTTAAGAAGTTGGAAATGTTGAAGAGAATCAGTAGATGTTTTGAACCATTTTCTTCTTTTATCTGCCTGGAAAGAGAGAATGCCTGGTCCAATTTGGGGAGGATGGTGCTTGTCTGGTAGAGAGAATTGATTAGCGAGATGATCCTGAGACAATCCTCTAGGATCCTCCTGATTGTAAGTGGCATTCAAGGGGTCCAGCCATTTCTATAGTTTCTGTTGAATTGACATGAGCGTGTTGAGAGGGTGGATAAGAAGAGGATGACTAGAACCAGGGCTCAACAGTGCCTGTCAGGACATCACTCCCAGAGGCCATGTAGGACCAAAGAGTATATCTGTGGTCATCAGTCCAAAGCCCAACCTAGCCCAGCCACACCACTCAGGCAAAGAGCTTCATTCTTGACATCCAGGCCCCATTCTAAGATCCTTATGTACTTCAGGTGTGTGAGCTCATATTAGATTGTTCCTACCTCTCACCCAGCAGCCTGATCCCATGTTAGACAGCCACAGAGGGTGATGTAAATGTGAATGGCACTATTTATCTAAAAGATACCTGAATATCCAAAATAGATGACTAAAATCAGAGGGCAAAGGGACTGACCATGGGGAAAAAAAAGTCTTCCTCTCCCCCTAACCTCAGTCTACCTGACAATATTAGAGCAATTAATAAAAATTAAGGGAATGACCTTTCTGATTGCCGCCTGAGCAACTGTGTAAATTCCAATTCAACACAATGTACTACTATAAAAATACAAACTACTCTGAACTAATACTTTTTTCCCTTGAGTTCCCCAAGCAGAATTCTGCTCCCCATGTGTGTCAAGAGAGCTGTCAGCATTTCTTCTTCACAGCTCAGCAACTCACGAGCTATCACATTAGGGTCAGTGATGAAGAAGCAGAACCTCTTCGCAATCTCCCTTCTTTGCTTCCATTCTGGATGTCAGGAGGGGGGAGAGCCACCAGCACACACTGGATTCAGAATCACAAGTGTATTTTTCCCCCCAGAAAAAAACTAAGTGTCTCCTCAAAACCACATCATTTTCTCATATGAGCTGTAATCAATTTTTCCTCCTCCTCTTCTTTTATTCTAGTCTTGAATTTTGTTTCTTATCTCCTCCCCCAACTCAAAGCATAAACTGTAATGACAGAATTTCATGCTCAGCCAACTTCTTATGGCCACTTAAGAGGCATCAGTAAGGTTATGCACCTGCTCCTGGGAGCACTGTCACCCGTTTCTGATTACACGTGGGCAGCAGAGGGTATAAAGTGGTCAAGCACTAAGCAGCAGGTCCCCTCCACCCTGGTACTCGCTCTCTGTTAAACGCATAAAATCCTATTCCCTCATACAAATAATAAGAGATAGTAACTCCTGAGCATCTCTATTGGAGCCTATAGTTTAAAACTCCCCTGTTTCATTCATTCATTCATTCATTCATTCACTCATTCATGCAATCTAATTCAAAATCTTGCTTCATTCTTTGATTACTCCTTATTCTTTGTTCCCTCTGATATTTTTAAAACAACTCTTAGTTTCAGCATGCTGGCATTTTGGGCACAAGTACATTCTTCTATGTATCTTTCCTTACAATATCTCTTACATCCAAAATATAAGATATCTCTTTAGCTCTGTGATTTTTTAAAAAACATTAGTATGTCTCTTCACTTTCTCCATATCCATTAAAACACAACATGCAACAAATCTCACATTCAGATGCATAAGCGAGTATGTGCCACACTTTAGTAGCATTGAACTGCAGAAAAAAAATATATTGCAAATTAAAATATATATTTTTAAATCCTCACCCAAGAATATTTTTTCATCGATCTTTAGAGAGAGTGGAAGGGAGGGAGAAAGAGAGAAACGTCCATGTGAGAGAGACACATGGACTGGTTGCCTTCCTGCACACCCTAATTAGGGCTGGGGATTGAACTTGAAACCAAGGTACATGCCCTTGACTGGGAATCGAACCCAAGGCCCTTCTGTCCGTAGGCTGATGTTCTAACCACTGAGCAACAAGCTAGGGCCAAATATTTGCATTTACATTTTCTTTAAACTTAGATGAAGCTCACTTATCAACCTTTGTCAGTTACAGTGTGTAATATAGTCTAATTGCATTATGCTAGTCATGGCATTATGGTTTTAAACTAATGGGTTTAAGAGTAAAGATTTGGATTAGGTTTCATCAATGGCTGTGTGATCTTGAATGAGTCATTTATCCTCTTTAAGCTTTAGTTTCCTCTGGAAAATCTACAAGGTATTACTCATGCCAACAACTTCACACAAGTGTTTTGAGGGTTAAATGAGAAAGGGTGTAAGATTCTTGAAACATGAACAAAGTTTGGTCAGGCAGAATTTTTTTGAACATATCCTTAAGAAAAGGCAAACAAAACCAATTGAGGTTGGATTGCAAACTCAGAACAAAGTAGAACTATTTCTCTTCTGAGTAGTGTCAATCATGTATGTATCTTTCAGACTTTTACAGTTGCCTGTGACCAGGCATGGCATCTTGTGAACCAGGAGGCCTTGATGGCATTTTCCTATTAGTAAAAAGTAATGAAAGATAAATCACATAAATCACATACATTAAACATTTTACATGTGTTGTACATTTTGTGACATTGCTTGATAAGCTTCTTCTTTTTCTCTCTAAGTCCTTTCCTTGCTGCTCTGAGCCTCCTGATATAAGAGGAAACTAACTGGTCAAACAAATACAATCAATCAGTATAGAGTTAAGTGGTCCCTGCTACATGCCTTGCTTTTTAAGATACAGAAGCAGTATAAAGTCTCTATTCTCAATGAGTCTACATGCTATTAAACCATTATAAGATGGTATAACCTCAGGGTTCTTTGACTTATTTAAATGGCCCATCTAATACATGAGTCCCCTCTAGAAGGGACCCCCTAATTCATTTTTCATCCAACTCTTAAATATTTCCTTTGACAGGGGTATTGTTCTCTCAGAAGCCATCTTATTTGCCCCTTTGGGCTGCTCTGAATGGATTTCCTTGCATTAACTTTCTCAGGAGCATCCATCGCTACATCTTTAATTCTGTCCTTCGTGGCTATACATTTAAATGCTTTATCACTGATGGGTGAATTCATTAATTGTTCAGAGAAGGGAAGGAGGAATCTAGGACCGTAGCAGGTTAGGAAATCTTGATCTGAGCTTGGAAGAAAGCCCAGGATTTAAATAATTAAAAGGGAACAATGCATAATCCAATACTGGAAAGAACATGGCCAAAGCCCAGGGGCAGAAATGAAGGCAAGAGGCTCAGGGATTCCCTGTCCCAGGTCGACTTGCATTTTGAAAGGAACTAACTGCAGAGATCCATACTTTTACTAGAAATGAGGCCTGGATCTATGAATGTTAAAGATGACAATATTCTTACAAATTTCATTTGGCCCATAAAACTCTCACTTTGAAAGATAGGGGACAGTCTACATTTTTACAAATGTAGAAATACTTAAGGGAAGAATTTTCTGTTTTAGGGAGTAATTTCAAAGAATGCCAACCACTGAGATTTCCAGCAGCCCTGTATTTTTACACACCAGGGGACAATTAGGTTGTGTATCTGGCCCTATGATGTTGATAAACTTAGCTAATGAGTCACAGGTGTGGGCTGAGAAATCCAGATTTTCAGAGCTCCTGAGAGCAGAGGTGGCATAAGTCATGTAATATAACTCAGTTCTCATTCAACAATAGGGCCAAAACCCAGAATGGTAATAAATTTCAATAGCAGTAACCAGCAGTGCTGTGTCTAAGAAACTCAGGAAGAATTCAGTATCTAGGATTCTTATGTATCTTTCAATTCAGTAAAGCAAAATGCTTCCTGACTCATAGACAAAGGAAAAAAATTGCTTCTAATAAACTATAAAGATAAGAATTGCCTCCCTATTTTAACCTATTCTCTCCCCATTCCAAACCACTCTTGTGTTGTTTTGGCAATTTTTCTAATCCTCCCAGAAAAGGCTTTTGAAAGAATCATTTTCACTTCCAGACTGTGAAATTTGTACTTTCTAAAGATGCACACAAATCGTATTACATTCAGAAGACTATGAAAAATGCATCATTTTGCCCAATGACCTCCTTCCCCTTAACACACACACACACACACACACACAACAGAAGGTGAGAGTCAAAGTCCACAGGTCTACAGAATGACAGTTTGGAAAACCCAAAGGAAAATTGTGTAGAATGGTTTATTGCACAAAACATATTTAAAAAAAAACACACACAACAAATCTTTCTGGATATGATAAGTGCAGCACCATTCTCTAAAACTTTACTAGCCCCAGTATTTTGGCAGTGAAATTAATCAATATCCTACTATGATAAGGAGTTGTGAGTTCTCTTCTTGGGGAATTGTGCTTTCTTGTAGAATGGAGAAAGTCAAACATGAAATATTTTTATTTGCTTATATGTGTTTGTTTTTCTTAGTATTTTTTGTTGGCATAAAATATGTCAATATTATCACACTTGGTATTAAAGAATATACCAACAACAGTTGGTATTTCACATTATTTGGGATTCTGTTTTGATTTGGTCTGTGAGTAGGTGTAAAAAAAGATGGTATGTAACAAAGGAGAGAACATGGGCTAGGAGTCAGATGACTAGCTCACTAATAAGAGTAGCCACTATTTATTGAATGTTTAGTGTGCCCAGCACTGTGCAGTTTCAAAGGTAGCCTTACTTAAACCTCAAGACTACTCTAAGTGATAGAGACTAATTGTCCCTAATTTACAACAGAATAACTGAGGCTCCAGTGATTGAAGTAGAACTTGTTTGCAATCATCCAGCAATAGGGTTGGAGCCAGATTTCAATGACAGGGTGTCATATCCCAAAGCTCACACTTTCATGTCATTTGCTTCCGATATAACTGATATCTTTCCTGTGCTTCTATTTCCTCATCTGTTAAATGGGGATGATAATAATAGCAACCCTTCCCAATCCATAAAATTAGAGTGAATAGAAAATAACATTGCATACATGAGAGTGTTTTGCTAACAATGGGGCATAAAGAAGATTTAACATTACTGTACTTATTATTTCACTAAAATAAAGCAACAAGGATTCACACTTTGCAAGTTCACTCTCCTTTTATCAATTCTTACTATGAAATGACCTTCTAAGACTTCTCTCCAAGTCCATGGGTATGTGGTATCACCACTCAGGTAGCTGTGCACATGGTGTGACCACCTCTTTCTGTGGCTTATGGATGTCTGAAATGTCACAGGGGACTGTATGGCACATCTCATGAAGACTTAAGGCAAAAAGTGGAGTGGTCTCTAGAAGCAAATGACAGGGCTGGTAGTCAACTTGTACTAGGCAGTGGTTCTCAACTTTGGCTGCACATTAGAATCACCTGGGAATCTTTTTAAAATCCTGATTTCTGGGCCTCATCCTCCGGAAATTCTGTTTCTTTGTTACTAATGTTGTGGCCCCACCCCATAACAAAGAAACAGAATTTCTGGCAGATGAGGCCCAGATATCAGGATTTTAAAAAATTCCCAGGTGATTCTAATGTGCAGCCAAGGTTGAGAACCACTGTACTAGAGGAATTTATTAGTCGTGAAAACACTGAATAGTTCTGCATCAATTGCATAAACCAAGCCACTGCCATAATGCCTCTGCCCATCCCCACTGCTCAGCTGTGGCCACCACAGCCCCTCCCCTGGGACATCCTGGATCTTCTTGTGCCCCTGCAGGTAAACAAACCAACCTTGGGTACAGCAAGGCATCTCATGGGTCTGGATTGTAACTATCTCAATTCTGATTTGTTGGTCCTCAAGCCACTCTGCTTGTTAGATGTTTTTAATATAAACTTGAGAAATACTCCTGATGAAAGGTAACATTTGAAATCTTATTATTTATATGCTAGCATCATATTAAGAATACAGTTAGTATATTCTTTTGATGGGTAAGGAAAGGAGTTGCCCTCCAAGCCTCCAGGCTTGCTTCATCAGCATAACAAACATGCATTTGTATGTGCCTGTTTGCTTGTTGCCTCTCCTCTTTGTGGACAAGAACTATTGCTTCCCTAGTGCCTAACACAGGGACTCAATTAGTGGTGACAGTGAGATAAAGCATTGCCATGGGACAAGAGAATGGGGAGGATGAAGGGGAAAGGCCTCAGACAGGGGGAAGCAGCAGGTCAATTGGTATTGTCCTAAACTGGAGATGGCTAACCTTAGAGTCAGAGGTGGAACCCTTGACTTTCTGAACATTCTCAAGACATTCCACATTCATTAATGCTCTTAGTTAATATAGATTCAGTTAAATATTTCTCTTTCATACCCTTTTTGAGAAACCACTGGGCTTCGCTCAGATGTATTAAAGAGAGAACAGGCCTCAAAATCAGGCAGACTTGAGTTTAAATTCTCCCACTTTGAAGGTATTTAGTTTCTGGCAAGAATCTACAACTACTGGAACTTTAATGTCTCCCCATGTAAAATGGGATTCCCCACATATACCTAATTGCATGAGAAGTAAATGAAAAACAAAATGTGCAAAGGACTCTGAGTATTGGATGGTCCTCAAAAAATGATGGCTACCTTTCTTTTATATAGCACTTAACAGACTCGTGTAATCTTTATTACAATCGTATAGAAAATTATCAAGGAAGCAATTCAATTTCACAGTTTTAAAGAGTAGAGCCTGAGACTCACATACATAAAGTGACTGATCAAAGATCAGACAGCAGTAAGTAGAAGTAAGGACTGGAGGAATGATCTCTAATGACTAGTCTAGTGCATTTCTAAGTCAATGGGACTCAACTTACAATGCATGGGGCCCTTTAAGAAAAAGTGGTAGGATTTTACTTCACTTGGATGGCAGTGCATACTCCGCAACCCTGCAGGCTGCTACCTATAGAAGTTGTCTGTTGTGATGGAAAGAGCAGATGAAAAAGCAACAGAGTTAAAAGCTGCACTCTCCTTGCTACTACTCTGTGACTCTAGTGGAATACATCTCTTCTTTGGGTCTTCATAGCCTCCTCTTCAAAATGGGTGTGCTACGAGGATTCATTTAAGTAGCACATGTCCAAGAGGTGTGTAAACTCTGACAACCACTTAAGTGTCTGTGATGTTACCATCATTACCTCATATGACCCAGTGTGCATTCCTCCAAAGACACGGGCTTCTGTTTATTGGGCATTCAGTTACTGAATAAAGATATAGGTCCTTTGTTGTCTGTTACTCCCACTTCTAATTCTAATGGGCAACATTAAAGAACAGTATACATTGCTTTAATCTTCCTAAGGATAATGGAGAATATTATTATTCACTCTTGATATCAGATGTCCAAATGTGATCTACAGAAGATTGAGGTTGCACATATGCAACCTGCTATATGGCAGACACATGCCCGTTGGGTTATCCATCATGCATTTTTATATTGCGCCACTGTAGCTGCTACACAGCTGTTGGGATGTATCCAGGTGGCTGCATTCCAAGGGTGGGCAAAGAGTATGAGCACATTAAGTATGCTAAATGTGCTGTACAGTGATTGCTAATTCAGTGTATCTGGATCCCCTGGGAATGTAGACGTTACAAAAATAGACATAGTGAAGCAGGTTGCCATTAGCAAATGGTCTGATTTTTGAGGGATAAAGGAATCTTATGAAGCTGCTGTTTTCTAATTTCACTGAAAACAATGTCAGTTCACTTTAGGAAAGCACTGTGCTGGATGGTGTAGAAGCAAATAAAATAAATGCTCGATTCTGGTCCTGACAGAATGTTTATTTTAGTGTAGAAGACAGGAAAGCATGAACACAATTTCTCCACGGCTCCTGAATCTCAGTGACTAAAGTTTAACCAAATCATATTTTGGTAGAAGTGATTTTGAACAGAACCCCTCAGCTCATTCATCTGCTTAGATGGAATTACACTTTCCATTTGTAGCCCCCCTGCTATTGCCCCACCCCCATAAGCTCCTAGCCATCCTGGAATGTCATCAGGGGCTGCCAGGGACAGTTTCCCAGTTCCCAGACCTTGAGCACCTGGGTTTCTCTACCTGCCTCCTTACATGTGGAGCAGAAGAGCAGTGTAAGGAAGTGCTTCCAGGAGAAACCCTTAACCAAGGAAAGTGTGAGTTTGTGGATAGATACTTCATTTTTCTTGCTTCTTGGTGGGAAATTCTGAGTTGTATTCTACAGTCTCAGAGGATTCCCAGCAGGTTTGTGCCGACACTGCTCACAGTATCAGATTTTTATTAATGGGTTCCTCACTGGATTACACCGATATATTTTTTCTCAGAACCCTTCAGTTCATTCTTATTTTGGAGCAACCCAAATTAAACTATCTTTATTATCTTGAGAATAATTTTTTTGTTTTGAGGATTTAAGCCAACGTATACAAAGCCCACAGATGCTCAGTAGCATCCTGGTCTGTATGCTTCATGTGTCCAGTAGCCTCAAGTATACTGTGCCCATCCCCACACTAGGCACTGAATGCCGTGTCTCAGTTCATGCTGCTCCTTTAACCCCGCTGACTCCTCTCTGCCATTGATTTACACTGAAAGCGATCTCCCGAGTACCCCCATATTGTTCAGTTTTCACCCTATCACCTTGTCTCACTTTGTGTGCTGCCTGCCAACCTGGAACTGGTATTCTTGTCACCTTGCCTTTTATTAGAGACTTCTAATTACATTGCTCTTTTGGTACTGACCTTTGGTTTCTAACTCCTCTCCTCTGTTAAAATATCAATCAGCCCTTAGGATTACTTACAACTCTGGCCATGATGGGGAAAACTCGGGTCCAAACCAATGCTGCCCCTAAGTCCCCACTCGGGTAATGCTTCATTGTTGTCCCTACTGTATTCCTCAGACCCCTGCAACTGGGCAGGAGTATTTTGTTTGATATTTGCTGGTGGTAATGTAAAGGGAAATCATGCCCAAATTATTAATATGCATGCTGTGCAAGAAAATGGGTAAGTGTGTGATTCAGAGAGATTCAGAGAACGTCTAAAATCTATTTGTCAGGTTACTTTCTTTTAATAAGTTGCTTAATGAGGGAGATGTTTAGTCAGAGATTAGCCCCACTGGACAGGAATTACCTGATATATGACAGAACCAGAAAAGCAGGAACTCAGAGGTCAGATGAGCATAATGAAGGAGAGCTGGCCTCCATCAGAGAAAGGGAGGGAAATAATAAGGTCCAGATTGAAGGATGGGCAGCTATCAGAAATCATGGAAAGAAGGAAATAAAATATCCTGCAAACTGTGATACACAATGATACACAATATGATACAATATGACACCTAATATGCTCTTTTATTGAATCTTCAAAAACCCTGTAGCTATAGATATTAGAACCTCTACTTTTCAGATTGGAGACAAAACCCCCAATTACTCAGAGAGGAGGTGATAGTCAGGATCTATGGAACTATTTGACTGCATAGTCTGGTCTCTTTTCCCTATAGCACATTTTATCTAAACAGCTCAGTTCATAAACTAGTGATGGAGAAACTATGACACGCGTGTCAGAGGTGACATGCAAACTCATTGTTTTAGTTGATTTTTCTTTGTTAAATGGCATTTAAATATATAAAATAAATATCAAAATATAAGTCTATGGTTGCAAATATACTATGGTTGCAAATATCAAAAAATTTCTATATGTGACATGGCACCAGAGTTAAGTTAGGGTTTTTCAAAATGCTGACATGCCGAGCTCAAAAGGTTTGCCATCACTGTCATAAACAATCACACCAGCTGGGCAGTAATTTCACAGTGTATACATGTATCAAAACATTGTCTCATACACCTTAAATACATGATATTTTTATTTGTCAATCATACTTAAATAAAGATGAGGAAAGGAAAGAAAAAAGCCAGTCAAAATGTTTAGCCAGGTAAGGTACCTGAATTTAGAGGCACATATGAGTCCTTTGACAGAAGCGGGCTAATACAGGAATGTAGGCATCTAGGCAGCCCACAACCAAAATATGCAAAAAAAAGGGAGGCAGATATGCCTGAAAAAATGCCTGTTAGATTTGACAGTTGGGGAGGACAAAAATAAATAAATAAATAAATAAATAAATAAATAAATAAATAAATAATAAATACTAGCTCCTCTGAATTGAGAAAACTCAAAATTTTGCCACATGCTCTTCCCACCACCCAAGGCATCTAAGTTGAAACCAGTTTTAAGTATAACATTTAAAGAAATGAAGTTGAGAGGTTAGATGCAGTGAAATCCCTAGTAAGCTCCAGTGGGTAAGGAAATGCTGAAGCGACAGGGATGACGTTCAGGAAGTCTCCTGCAAGTCTGGGTAAGTAGGCATGAAAGTGGCATATCAGCAGATGAGCCTCATTCAGCAACAGTAAAGGTAATACATTTTGGGGGAAATAATCCAAACTATAATATTATAGGCTTTAAACTACCACCTATAACCTGGAAACCTATAAGTTCATTCTACACTGAAAACCATGGCTGAAAACGCTGCCTGGGCCAAGAGACCCATGGCATGCTGTGCTTCCTCATGGAGTCGTATAGCAATAGAACAGAAAGCATCACCCATCCTTACTGGAAACAAACCAAAAGAAAACACAATGTAGAGCTGCAATGCCTGGGTGCATTATGCATTTGCTCATTACTTTCCAGTACACAGATGGAGCTGGACAAGATCCAGACTAATTAGCACAGTCAGGGAGGAGGGTATTCCCCTGAAGATGATGGGATTAAAAAGTTTCCATTTGATAGAATGGCAGCTGCACAAAGAGATGATAGAGTATGTACTCCTTCCCTTAAACAATAATTAAACAGTAACTGGAAATGAATATTTTTAGTACCTGAAAATTCTACAACACCTAGAAGTATTTTAAATTTATATTACCAGCCAGAGGACAATGCATTCTGAAAAATCCATTCTTCATACTACAACTACATGTCCATATGTTCATTCCTTGGTCAAATAACCTTATACTGACTGCTGAGTGTTGGTCAGTAATATACAGGTGTTGGAATTAGATGCTGGGACAGAGCTAGACAGGCTCTTCACACAGGGCTCACTAGATTTAAGGAGTACAGCAAGGAAATTCTATATAATAAAAGCCTAATATGCAAATTGTCCCCTCGACCTGGAGTTCAACCGCGCGCTGACCCCCAGGCGGCCACAGAACATGGCAGGCGTCTGCAACGTGGTGCTGGCAGTGTGTAGCAGTGGAGGCACTGCCAGCCCTGATGGGCCCTGACAAGAGCAGGACCATTCTGGAATGATGGAGCAGGTGAGTGGGCAGTGCTAGGCCAAGGCGGGTGCGAGCAGGGCCTGATCGATCACCCTGCAGATGGCGACCAGCAGTGGCAGTGAGGGGTGGGGCCACTGCCCGGCTTCCAGGAACTGAGGCGGAGGGGACCATGAGGGGCCCTGGGGGCCCAGGTGCTGCCCAGGGCCCAGAGGTCAGCTGGGACCTGCCCTTCCATGCCAGATACTCATGCTTAGATTGGCGGCCAGGCCTAGGGACTGTACCCGTGCATGAATTTCATGCACCAGGCCTCTAGTTATTATTATAATGTAGTGTGATAATTGCCATTAATTGTAGATTGTCTTAAAATTAGGATGTTGGGAAGAAATAAATCCTGAATGAATTTGGTTACAATATAATGTATTATCTATTATGTGGCCTTGTATATGCTTCCTTTATAAATTTCCTTTTCAATTGCACATTGACTTTATCTAAGTGGTATAAAAAATAGTAAAGATTGCATTTAAGTAGCATTATAACTGAGCATTTAGCATGCCAAATACTTTTTTTCTCAATGTTATTAATATGGTAATTTTTTATTCATATAGATCCCTACATTTATAAATTCACATTTTGCATACTATTCTCCTTTCTTAGTAAATGTTTACCATAATATGTAGCATTTAATTTTTAAATTCATAATGCATTTTATTTCAGAGATTATAATAGCAGAGGCTTTTGTTTTTTATATATTTTTTCTTTTTTTTAAATATATTTTATTGATATTTTTTTTACATAGAGGAAGGGAGAGGGATAGAGAGTTAGAAACATCGATAAGAGAGAAACATCGATCAGCTGCCTCCTGCACACTCCCTACTGGGGATGTGCCTGCAACCCAGGTACGTGCCCTTGACCGGAATCAAACCTGGGACCTTTCAGTCCGCAGGCCAACGCTCTATCAGCTGAGCCAAATCAGTTAGGGCTATATATTTTTTTTTCCTTTAGATTGCCTAATTTCTGAACTTTGACCTTGCATCAACATGAGATGTTTAACTTAATTATATATTACTAGAGGCCCAATGCATGAAATTTGTACATGGGTAGGATCCCTAGGCCTGGCCAGCAATCAGGGCCGGTTTGTGGGGTGACCAGCGGGGCGATCGGGGGGGCCCGCTGGCACCTGCCTTGACCAGCTTGGCACCTCCCGCTCACCAGTTCACCCTCACTGCCAGTCGCCTCACTCTGCAGGACGACTGGTGGGTTGATCAGGGGACCCCCACTGGCACCCGCTTTGGCTGGCCTGGGCTTGTGGTCTGTGGGCAGCTCCTGCGTTGAGCTTCTGCCCCTAGTGGTCAGTGTGCATCATAGTAACTGGTCATTCTACAGTTCAGTCAATTTGCATATTAGGCTTTTATTAATAGGATACTTTTATATTGCTTTTCATCACCATGGATCAAAATATGTATGTAGTGAATGCACTACATACAAAATAATTTATTTAAACAGCAATGGTAGCTGTCCTAGAAACTATATCACAACAACACACTTAAAATCTTTCCTACTATATGATCATATTAAATAGTTACCCCAATAAATTTAATAAAAAAAGAAAAATCTTTCCTAGCAAGAAGAATTAATGAAATCTGATGAGAAGCATTTTAAGACTGATCTTGGAAGCTTACCTTGTAATGCACAAGCTGCACCAAATTGCCTATTTTAGAAATGTTCAATAAAATTTCCATGAAGTTACTGTTAATATTGAATTATACAGGTTTGCACTTTAATAAATCATAAATAATAGAATGATGAGGAATGCATACTAGCATTTAATATTTCTTACAATTTCTGCTTTACTTTTATGTCAACAATTTAGAAAATAAAGGTGTTTTAAACCATCTCTATAAAATTAATAACATTTAGAAAAGCATTTCTGGGAAATGTTGGCAATCATTTTTGAGAATTTGGATTATTTTATGCAATTTAGATAAAATAATTCCGATACATTTTGTTGCTCTCTTTCCCCTGTAAATGTTCCTGAGACAGGTACAGATATTAGAGATCAAGTTGCTATCTTCTTCCTGAGTTTGAAATCAGAATGTCTCTCTTTTTTATTTCTTGAATAGACATCTTATTTGCACCAGCAGCTTCACTTGCACCCTAATATATTCAAGCCAAATCTGCCTTTAAAATGCATGAAGCAACCCTTACTTGTGCTAAATTTTTCATCCTTTGAATTACTGTAAGGTTTTTATTTCACAGTGTCAAAAAGTCTGAAAGGTTGGGCTTGAATGTCTAAACTCAAAGGCACTCAGTGCTAAGTTTGATCATGGAACTACAGAACCTAAATCTTCCATTTCAGTAACACATTGTACCTGTTGCCTTACAACAATCGAAGTAGCAATTAGCAGAACATGGCTTTATATTTTCCCACCCATATTTTTTTCAAGTTCAACTATGACATAACTATGAATAACACAGATGCATTTTTATACTCATATACATTCAAATGATATGTTTATTAAAACACTTCTACCATAATAATTATTTTCTCAGTCTCCTTGCATGGCCTAGAGATGTTTCCTCTGAGCTTCTTTTTGGGAATGCCCTTTCCGAGCTGGCTTATGACTGGGCAAGAACATCAACATGACTTGACTATCCCAGGGCACACTCCTTTGATGTATTCCCTTTTCTCTCTCCCTGCTTCTCTCTGGTTCTTTATTCTTTCCCTTGCACAGTCAGAATAAAGTTTATGGATCCTCAAGGAAGTGCTAATCTGAGGCTACCTCTAAGCAAAAAACAAATAGAGATAGGAATTTCACCTAATACAAATCACCACAATCAAATATTATTATTGAATTTTTCAAAAGTAGGAGCAGGCATTTTTTTTAAAGTTGCCTAATTTTAGTGTGGTAAATGAAGTCTGGCTAAACCTAATATTTGACTACTCCAGAAATGAAAAACCATTTGGGTTACTGGGAAAAAAAATAATGTAAATGTTAGCATGCCCCATAGAATATGATTTCTGAGTACAAGTTTTAGACTTTCCTCAAAGTAAACATAAGAAAATAAACCCTCAAAAAATGTGCATTTCAAATAAATAAGTAGCTTTGTATTCTTTCTAGTTTTTTAATTAACCCACATGACATAGTAAGTTGAGGTTTTAAAAAATCAAACAAAAACCAAAGCGATGCTGTGAGCATACTATACATAGGGGATATGGTTGGATTTTCCAAATACAGATTATAGGACTAACAGAGGTAAAATAACTTAGTTATGATCAAAGTTTAAATTACTTGCACTTCTACTGAAAATATTGTACTAAAAATGGAACATCTGATACACTCTCAACAAAACTAGAAGACGAAAGGTATATAAAGAGCCCTGATCCCATTTGATTTTAATGCCTATTGGGTAACTTTCTGTGTTCATAACTTAGTTTTTTAGAACAGAGAATAAAATATATCTGCAAGTTGAATTCATGAACAAAATGCATATGATGGTTTTCATTATGACCAACAAGGAACTAGATTGGACTGAAAAAGAGATGGGATGCTTAGGAGATAGTGCCACTGTGATTTTGTAATGGAAGAGAAGAAGGAGGGAATGCAGAACAGTTTATTTTATTTTATTTTATTATTTTTTTAAAATCTTTGTTGTTTAAAGTATTACATAAGTCTTCTTTTTACCCCATTGACCTCTTCCCTCTCCCCAGCCTGTCCCATCCTCCAGCATGTGCCCTCACTTCCCTATTGTTCGTGTCCATTGGTTATGCTCATATGCATGCATACAAGTCCTTTGGTTGATCTCTTACCCCTCCCCTCCCCTCCCCTGCCTTCCCTCTTATATTGGACAGTCTGTTTGATGCTTCTATGACTCTGGCTCTACTTTTGTTCATCAGTTTAAGTTGTTCATTATATTCCATAAATAAGTGAGATCATGTGATATTTATCTTTCTCTGAGTGGCTTATTTCACTTGGCATAATGCTCTCCAGGTCCATACATGCTGTTGCAAATGGTAAGAGTTAGTTCTTTTTATATAGCTGCACTAGAGGCCTGGTGCACAAAATTTGTGCATGGGGGGGCATGTCCCTCAGCCTGGCCTGCACCCTCTCCAATCTGGGACTCCTTGGGGGATGTCCAAATGCTGGTTTAGGCCCAATCCTGCAAGGATAGAGCCTAAACTGGGAGTCAGACATCCCTCTCAAAATCCAGGACTACTGGCTACTAACCGCTCGCCTGCCTGCATGCCTGCTTGCCTCCTAACTGCTTTCCTGCCAGTCTGATTGATGCCTAACTGCTCCCCTGCTGGCCTGATCTCCCCCAACTGTCCTCCCCTGCCAGCCCAATAGCCCCCACTGCCCTCCCTGCCGACTCAGTCACTCCCAAATGGCCTCCCCTGCTGGCCCAATTGCCCCCAATTGCCCTCCCCTGCTGGTCTGATCACTCCCAACTGCCCTTCCCTGCTGTGACCTGCCTCCTCCGCTGGGACATGCCTCCTCCACGCTGGGCAGAGCCAGAGGACCCCAGGCCTCAATGTGCAGAGCAGCTGTCAGGCCCCTCCTCCACTGTGTGCACGGCCATCTCTGTGGAGGCTATCTCTGTGGCAGCCATCTTGTGGTGGCCATCTTTTTTTAATATATTTTTATTGATTTCAGAGAGGAAGGGACTGGGAAAGAGAGATAGAAACATCAATGATGAGAGAGAATCATTGATTGGCTGCCTCCTGCATGCCCCCTACTGGAGATTGAGTCCACAACCTGGGCATGTGCCCTTGACTGGAATCAAACCTGGGACCCTTCAGTCCGCAGGCTGATGCTGTATCCACTGAACCAAACCAGCAAGGCGTGGTGGCCATCTTGTGACAACATTGTGCATGAGGACGGGAGGACCACCTAGGCTTTTTTAAGTATAGCGAGTATTCCATTGTGCAGATGTACCACTGTTTTTTAATCCACTCATCTACTGATGAGCACTTAGGCTGTTTCCAAATCTTAGCTATTGTAAATTGTGTTGCTATGAACATAGGGTGCATAAGTCCTTTCTGTTTGGTGTTTCTGTTCTCTTGGGATATGTTCCTAGAAGTGGGATTACTGGGTCAAATGGGAGTTCCATTTTTAGTTTTTTGAGGAAACTCCGTACTGTTTTCCACAGTTGTTGCACCAGTCTCCATTCCCACCAGCAGTGAACAAGGGTTCATTTTTCTCCACATCCTCTCCCAGCACTTGTTGTTGGTTGATTTGTTGATGATAGCTATTCTGACAGATAAGAGATGGCACCTCATTGTTGTTTTGATTTGCACCTCTCCGATGATTAGTGACTTTGAGCATGTTTTCATATGTCTCTTGGCTCTTTGTATGTCCTCTTTTGAAAAGTGTCTATTTAGGTCATTTGCCCTTTTTTTTTTTTTTAATGGATTGTTTATCTTCCTTTTGTTAAGTTGTATGAGTTCCTTGTAAATTTTGGACATTAGATCCTTATCAAAGATAACATTGGCAAAATACATTCTGCCATGCAGTGGGCTTTCTTATGTTTTGTTGATGATTTCTTTAGCTGTACAGAAGCTTTTTATTTTGATGTTGTCCCATTTGTTTATTTTCTCCTTAGTTTCTATTGCCCTAGGAGCTGTATCAGTAAAGATATTCCTAAAACATATGTCTGATATTTTGCTGCCTATGGATTATTCTAAGATTTTTATGGTTTCCTGTCTTATATCTAAGCCCCTTATTCATTTTTAGTTTATTTTTATGTATAATCTAAGCTGGTGGTCGGTCTAGTTTCTTTTTTTTTTTTTTTTTTGGCATGTGTCTGTCCAGTTTCCCAACACCATTTATTAAAGAGACTATCTTGACTCCATTGTATGCTCTTGCCTTCTTTGTCAAATATTAATTGAGCATAATGGCCTGGGTTGATTTCTGGGTTCTCCTTTCTGTTCCATTAGTCTATATGTCTGTTCTCGTGCCAGTATCAGGCAGTTTTGAGAACAGTGGCTTTCTAATATAGCTTCATATCTGGTATTGTGATTCCCCCAGTTTTGTTCTGCCTTCTCAGAATTGCTATGGGTATTCGAGGTCTTTTTTTTTTTTTTTATTCCATATGGAATTTTGTAGAGTTTGCTCTAGGTCTGTGAAATATGCCATTGGTATTTTAATGGGATTGCATCAAATCTATAAATTGCTTTTGGTTGTATGGATTTTAATGATGTTGATTCTACCAATTCACGAACAGGGTATATTCTTCCATTTGTTTATGTCTTCCTCTATCTTTTTTTTCAATGTCCTGCAGTTTTCTGAGTACAGGTCTTTTACCTCCTTAGTTAAGTTTATTCCTAGGTATTTTTTTTTTTTTTTGATGCAATGGTAAATGGGTTTTTATTTATTTATTTTTTTTAGTTTCTCTTTCTGTAAGCTCATTATTGATGTATAAAAAAGTCATAGATTTCTGGGTGTTAATTTTTTATCCTGCTACATTGCTGAATTTATTTATTAAGTCTAGTAGTTTTTTTAACGGAATCTTTAGGGTTTTATATGTACAATATCATATCATCTGTGAATAATGACAATTTTACTTCTTCCTTTCCAATTTGGATGCCTTTTATTTCTTATTCTTATCTGATTGCTATGGCTAGCACTTCCAGTACTATATTGAACAGGAGTGATGAGAGTGAGCATCCCTATCTTGTTCCTATTCTTAGGGGAAAAGGTTTTAGTTTTTTCCCATTGAATATGATGTTGGCTGTAGGTTTGTCATATAAGGCTTTTATTGTGTTGAAGTATGATCCCTCTTTTCCACTTTACTGAGATTTTTTATCAGGAAAAGGTGTTAGATTTTGTCAAATGCTTTTTCTGCTTCAATTGATATGATTATGTGATTTTTATTTTATTATCTTATTTTATTTTAACCTGGCCTTATTACAAAAAGAATTTGTAGTGATTCACAAAGATGTAGACTTAGCAAACAATAGTAGTTATAAAGAAAAAAATAAGTTAATATAATAAATGCATGGAATGAATTCCTATACTGCACACTTTTTAATGAGAATCACACATTTGGATCATAGCTTTCTTTCTTTTTTTTTTTTTAAATAGATGTATTTTCCCTGGCCACTTTGGCTCAGTGGTTGAGTATCGGCCTATGAACCAGGAGGTCCCAATTCAATTCCCACTCAGGGCACATTTCATAGTTTGCTGCCTAAGTATCGAGTGCGGGGCGTGCAGGAGGCACAAGCATCTCTTGCTTCTATTTTTTTAAAAAGTCAATGATGAGAATCATTGATCAAGCCTGAAACCTGGGCATGTGCCCTGACTGGGAATTGAACTGTGATCTCCTGTTTCAGAGGCCAACACTCAATCCCTGAGCCTCATCAGTGCGACAGATCATAGCTTCCTTGAAACAGAAAGCAGGGTCAGTTAAAGGACTCACAAGAAAATTTTAACTCTTCCAGATACATAATGCAGAAATAGCTTATATTGGAGACACAGAAATAGGACCATAGTCAACAATATCTTATGAGTAAGCAAAGCCACAGATTTCATAGGAATGCATTCTGTCTGGTAATGTCCCTTATAGGACAAGATAATATTGCAACGTGAAATTCAGTTAAAGAAATACTTTGAAGTTTGATCCATTGTGAAAATTTTAATTGTTTCCCTCTGTGGAACCTCAAAAACCACCCAGGGATAATGAGTTTGAATCTGTGTTTCATACTAAGTACCTAGAGAAGCTTGTTTTTGTTCCCTCCTATGGATGGGATTGTGTGATATATAACAAGTAGGACAGTGGAAGTAAGATTGACATTTTGTAAAAATTAAAAAAACCCTAACAAGTAGAGCCCTAAATACTGCAGACATAGCTCTCTCAGAGGAAAACAGAACTCAACTCACCCAAAAGCTAAGTTTCCCACAGGGGTCATTTTGTATATAGATTTAACACAGAATCTTCCCTCCACCCACTGTCAGAATTGTTTAAAATAGTTATAGCTAAAGAAATAAGAAATTGTGAAAATTATTTTAATCACTACTTTCAGAAAAGAATGATTTGATTAAGTTAATACAATTGCACAAGCATCTCTTGCTCCTATTTTTTAAAGTTATGAAATAGAAGATGAAAAAGAAGACGTATAGATATGTGCTATGAACATGGAAGCATAGTGTCAAGATGGCTTAAGGCCACAAAATGAGCTTCAGGTTTGTGAAATAGTCTAAGATCAAGAAGAAGAAATAACTATACATGTGAGGTTTATTCAGAAAAGCTTGTGGCTTTGAGGGGATAGTAGCCTAGTAACAAATGAAAGAGAGAAGCCAGAACTTTTAACTTCTGTGTTTCATCCTCCTTCTATAGCAAGAAACTCAATCTTTGAAGGAATTGGAAAGGGGTAGGATAAATATTATAAAAACCAATTAAAGTTCCGGCAGATGAGACGGTAGTAAATTATAGCCTGGGCAACCTAAATGTCTTCAAATTTCCAGGTCCAGAAAGATTTTATTGCCAGAATGTAAAAAAAAAAAAAAAAAAAAAGTGGGCATTAAATCACAGAGATTAAAGTGGAAGAAAACTCCCAATCCTAGTTTTAAGAAATAAAAAAAAATATATATATGAATTGGTGAACTTAGCATTGATTTCTGGCAAATTTTTGGAATGGACTGCGCTATCAATTATTTATGAGTGCTTATAAAGGACTCTATTACTAGCTATAATCAAATTAAACTTATTTCTGTTTTCCATAAATTGGCAGTAAACCTGGTGAAATCTCTTGATCTTTTTTGTCTTTACTTCAGCCAAGCATGTATAACAGTATATGGCAAATGTAAAGAGATTATAGTATGGATATTAGTCCACTGTAGTTGATTGACTCATAGATGTCAAATTAATTGAAACATTTAATGTCCCTCTCCTCCCAAAATGCTATATTGATCAATAGCAAAATGTAGACTGAATGCTTCCCAAGATGTGCCATAGGACATCCAGGTCTAAGCTATACCTATATCTCTATCATCTATGTCTATGTTTATCTACCAATGGCTTGAATATAAACACAGACTCCTACTACATTTGTAGGTAGCACCGAACTGGAATGAATGACAGAATTAGAATTCAAAGTACTCTTAACATATTAAATCATTTTTTTTTTCAATTATCATCAGACATATTGCTACTCTCAATTTGAAAGTCTATTATGCACCACTGACAGTTAGAAACATGTGACTACAAATAAAAGAGCCAGTCCTAGACCCCGAGGTGCTCAAAGTTGAGAGATGATCACAAAAACATAATAACAAACACCACAAGTGACAAAGTGGAAGAACAGAGGAGAGAAAGGGGCTGTGGGAGGCCAAGGAGGAAGTGCCTGTCCCTGCCGAGGGTGGGAGGAACACATGGCTGGAATGGCAGCACTAAGGAAGCCAGTCTCCAGCCGGATGGTAAGAATCAGGAAAAGAGAGCTGTGGGGAGTCAGGCCTACATGGAAAAGGCCTAGTGGTCAAAGTCAAAACAGTCTCAAAAATATCAATAATTTATTTTGTCTGAGACTTTAAGACAAATCTTAACAATTTCAGAATTGTTAATAGAAACACTGTGCCTGAATTAAAGGAGAGAATAAGAGGAAGCCTTTGCTGTGCTTGTTGACCCTTTCTGACCCTAGTTCCGCTTGGACAATAGCTGGGGGCAGCAGCATGGCTATGTGTTTTCCACTTTCCAATGGAGAGAAAATCTCACACAGCTGCATCCACCCTCACCTCCTTAGTGCCGCAAGAGGAGAATGCCGTCATTTTTGTCATAAAAACTCATCCACAGAAATGTTTTGTATTAAACAGTCCTTTTTTAAAATGCCAAAACAAAATAAATAAAACAACTGTTAAAGATTTCCTTTTGTATTAAAAATGTTTTCTCCCTTTTCCTTAACATCTACCATTTTCGGTTTTGTCTCGTATAAAAGAAACCCTCATTAGAGAAGGACAATGTTCATTCCCAAGTATATTAAGTTTATATTTAAAATTTTGCAGTTAATAAAACATTTCAGAATTAAAGAAAAATGCATTTAAATGCATTTTACATAACTATATTTTTCTTTACACTAAGTTTAAAAAATGAGTTTCAACAACAGGGAAGGAGATCTAAAATTATAGAGAGACAGATAAATCATAGTACCTGAATGATCACTTTTAGAAATTCAAGAACAGTGACACATAGACACACACACACACACACACACACACACACACACACATCTCTAGAATCAAGAATTCAGCAATCAGTAATCTGGTCACATCAGCTAACTGGCTGCTTTTCAGAAGGAGCTCTCAAAGACATGGCTATTCAGATGAAGAGTCTCCATACTTATTTTTTGAACTGTCTCATTTTTCTTTGAAAGCTTTCTGGTTTTCCTTTGAAAGCACAGTATTCCAGGTTGCCTAGGCAACGTAGTAGTTGACTGGAGTAGCAACAGGTAAGTTCATGATCAATCTACTACACTCCAAGTGAAATTGAAAGGAAGTTTGTATGCTGTGGCAATTCAGCATTCAGCATATAGCAACCACTTATGTGTAGAGATTAGCCTATTTTCATGTAAACTAAATTAGTCCATGTGAACTGGTTTCCATGCAAACAATCTAGTCCATGAAGATAAATTTTACTTAATTTGTTGTACTGAAATGCATATGAGTGAGAAATGGACTCCAAAGCACCAACACCTGCTTAAATTTATGTAAAACATAAGCAAACTAGAATCATATTAAACTCAAGTAAATAGTCCTGGGTATGTGAAATATTTACATAAATATCTATTATTTACTATTAGGCTTTTTTATTCCTGCAGATGAAATTCAACTCTAAAATAGATAAAAGCTACTGTGTTAATTAAGTAGGAGTAGTGAAGAAATTAGATGATTATTTTTCGGCCATCTATGATGTAGTTAAAATTAGTCTTAGTGAATGATATTATGCACAAGGACATAACCACCATGTGGACTATTAGCAAAATTGCCAAATTTATGCCAGGCTTAAAATAAACATTGTAGTATCTGGCTTGGCTCAGTGGATAGAAAATCAGTCCATGGACTGAAGAGTCCCAGGTTTGACTCCAGTCAAAAGCAGGTACCTGGGTTGCAGGTTCCATCCCCAGCCCCAGCTGGGACGGGTACGAGAGGCAACCAATCGGTGTGTCTCTCTTACATCGATGTTTCTCTTCCTCTGTCTCTCTCCTTCCCTTCTACTCTCTATAAAAATCAATGGAAAAATATCCTCAGGTGAGGATTAACAAAAATATTTTTAAACAAAATAAACTGGTGGAAATACAAAGTTGCTGGAAGATGACTTGCAGCTATGATTAGAGCTTACATCGATACACATCCCTGCTATTTTAAGCTTCCAGCTTAAAAAAAGATAAGAGCTGGGTCAACCTCTTGGTTGGTTGGTGGAGCTGGGTGAGGTTTTCTATGTTGAAACAGAATTAGTATAACTCCATTAGTCCACAGGCCTAAGGGAACATCTGAGAAGTCTAAGCTATAATTTATTTCCTTGGAGTGGAAAGGTTAATGCAGTAATGACTTGTATGTTTTATGGTTGCTACAGCCAGGAGAGTGGTTACCAAGAACTGCCAGAGAGCTTCAGCAATTATTTAACCTCGTAGGCCAGTTCTACTTATTCAGCCTTACTCTATAGGTATATCCATACACGTGCTACTCAATTAGGACAGTACATCTAATATTTATCTAGTGTTTTTTTTCATATTTAGGGACACATTACATTTATATGCTATATGCACACACAAATAATCATAAAGCTAATAGATATCCTGACACTTAGTGTCAGGTAAAATACATGTATGCTAAATGCATCCAGGATTAGTCATAAGGATTTGATGAGAAGGTGCTATCCAGAGGGATATGGCAGTCTTTCCAAGACCCCCAGTGGATGCCTGAAATTGTGGAGAATACTGAATTCTGCATATGCTATGTTTTTCTCCCTATAAACACATACCTATGATAAAGTTTAATTTGTAAATTAAGCACAATAAGTAATAATAAAATATAACAAGCATAAAAATTATACTTTAACACAAGTTATGCTAATATTGTATCTCTCAAACTTGCTTAACCTTCTTATGATGATGTTAGATGACACAATGTCTACGTGATGAGATGAAGTGAGGTGAATGGCATGGGATTTGTGACAGTCTAGGGATATGTACTGTAAGGATTACTTGAACACAAGCACTTTGATACCACAACAGTAGATCTGGTATCCCAAAGGGCTCCTAAGCAACTGATGGGCAGGGAGTGGATAGAGCATGGGTACGCTGGACAAGAGATGATTTTCAACCCAGGCAGGATGAAGTGGGACTGTGCAAGATTTCATCACCCCACTCAGAACAACATGAAATTTTGAATGTAAGAATTGTTTCTGGATTTTTTATAATTTAATATTTTCAGACCCCAGTTTACCACAGGTAACGGAAACTGGAGAAAGTGAAAAGGCAGAGAAGGAGGCCTGTTATACTTCACTAGGTGCTGGGTATCCAGAAGTTTAAGGATGCACATGGAATCTAACTTTAGGATATCTACAATTTAGACATGAAGAGGAATAGTAAACAAATGCTCCCGAGATTGATGAATACCAATATCATAAAGAGTAGTATAGGACCTTGGGGACAGAACAGGTAACCCCACTAAGCCTGGGGCACCCCAAGAAATGGCATGCTTGCCAACTCCTAACACAGTGATAGCGAACCTATGACCCGCATGTCAGAGGTGACACACGAACTCATTTTTTGGTTGATTTTTCTTTGTTAAATGGCATTTAGATATATAAAATAAATATCAAAAATATAAATCTTTGTTTTACTATGGTTGCAAATATCAAAAAATTTCTATATGTGACACGCCACCAGAGTTAAGTTAGGGTTTTTCAAAATGCTGACACGCCGAGCTCAAAATGTTCACCATCACTGTCCTAACAGCTAAGTTAACTGGGTTAGTGAGTAAGTTTTAGAGGAAACAGAAGATCCCAGGACAGGAGAAAACACAGACTTTTGGACTTAAAAAAAACAAACAAACAAACAAACAAAAAACACAGAGAACGTAGAACACCTGGAGCCAGGAGAGTATGGAAAGATAGGCAAGAGAAATCACACAAGCTCATAGAGGCCATATTAAGAATGTGGAACTTTATCATAGGGGCAAAAAGAAGTACATGAAAGATTTTGAGCCGAGAAAAATATCATAGACTTTGTAGTTTCCTCATAAAGCCCTCATAACAACCTTGTATGTATGTAACATATACCACCCCCACTCTACAGATGAAGACACTGATAATCACAGAGATTAAACCAAATATAAGGTCACACAGCCATATCATATCACAGGCAGGTTTGGGACCCTGGTCATCGATTGTAAGTCCAGTGCTCTTCCAAAGGAAAACTGTTGTCACTACCTTGCAGGGTTTTCATTAGCAATACCTAATGGGTAGAAAACATCCTTGTGTCATTTGGTATTAGAGAGAAGAATATGCAAGGAAAAGGGAGAACCTAGTGGTTTCCCAATAGCCCCCTGATTTTTCTGTATTTGCTGCAGCATTTGAAAGATTAGGAAAAAGGGATCTACTTGAGAAGGCAGATTCTCTGACCGGAGCCTTTTAATTGATAAAATTGGGGGGGAAATATAATTGGATCATCTCCAAGATGCTTTTTTCAGTTGCAAAATACAACAAAGCTTGTCAGTCTCCAGTCACAGGACAATGCAGCACCATAGACCTCAGGCCACCCCTAGAAACTGACAATCAAAGCAGAATCAGTGCCTGGGAGCCAGGGCACAAGCATTTTCACATCTGGACAAGAGGCCAAGAAGAATCAGAGCACAACTGAGCTGTGTACTGTTACCTGAAGAAACTGGTAATGTAGTAAGGATCTCAGATGGGTGCATGTGTATCTGTTTTCTGAACTCCTTGACTGCTGGTTAAAGGGAGTAATATTCACTCAAACTGGAGTAATAAGGTATTAGTAAGGACCCATCTATTGCACTTTCCTTTCACCTAAAACTGTCAGCCACCTCTATGTGATGGATCAGTCACAAATGCCTGGAGCCTCAGATTCCCTCAAAAATAAAGTAAAGCCTTAGCTGGTTTGGCTGAGTGAATAGAGTGCCGGCCTGCAGACTGAAGGTCCTAGGTTTGATTCCAGTCAAGGGCACAAGCCAGGGTTGTGGGCTCAATCCCCAGTAGAGGGCATGCAGGCGGCAGCCAATCAATGACTCTCTCTCATCACTTCTCTCTCTCTCTCTCTCTCTCTCTCTCTCTCTCTCTCTCTCTCTCTCTCTCTCCCCCCCTCCCTTCTTCTCTGAAATCAATGAAAATATATTTAAAAAATAATAAAGTGAAAATAATGCAGTCCTTTAATTAGTATTTGTGATTATAGAGGGAATGGACTTTATCAAATAAAATACTGTTAGCATTATAGTAATGTTTGTTAAGGTGACCCTATTCTCAATGAATTGTATTCTCACAAAATATAAAAGTAGAAATCTTTTTTCCCTCTTCTGCTTGGCTTGTGAGTGGCGGGATAAGGTTTCTACCAAAAAGAAATTGAAGCATAGATATCAAGTAGACATTTAGTATTCTTGACAATTCTATCCTTTCTGCTGTCATGATTCATGCCACCTGCAATATAGGGCAACATAGGAAAACTACAGAGGAGGAAGGGAGAGGTTCCACCATGCCTTTTCTTTTATCCCCTGCTCCTGCTGGCTGTATTCCACTCTATGAATATATACTTAATATGGATGTCACTTCAGGATTTTCTAAGAAGAAAACTCAAAAAGTAACATTTTTAACATACCCTAGTGCAGTTGTTAAATCATTAATTCTGGAGTTTGACAGGTTCAACTTGTGGCTCTGAATTTCTTGGTTGCATGACCTTAGCTAACTCAATTAACCTCCCTAGGCCCTCAGCTTCCTGATTACTAAAATGGAAATAAAAATAGCTCTCCCTCATGGGGCTATCCTCAGGACTTAAAAAAATTCAAACATGCAAAGGAGTTAGAGACGTATCTAGCACATAATAAAAATTCAATAAATATTAGCTATTATTACTATCATTCTTCTTCATCCCCTTCACATTTCTATTCCCTGCTCTGCTTTTTTTCTTATTAATATCTTCTAATTGCCCAAAAGAGGACCAGTGTTCATGCAGCGGAGGAAAGGAGGACACTTTGATGTCTTAAGATTTATGTCTCATAATTATTGTTTTTATTTTAGTTATAAAAATTGTTGACATTGTTACAGAAAACAGAGACAACATGACAGAACAGAGCTCACCTGTGCTCTGTATGTGCCTACATGCATACACCCACTCATTGGAGTAAAAATGAAAACTAATGGGGCTAGAACAGAAAAGAGCAAGACATTATCTTCAAATATCATTTAGGGAATTGAAGAATAATACAGTTTAATAATAATATTTTACATGAACAAATTTTCCTTCTTTTGAGAAGAGCTTAATGTGCTTAATTTGGTTTTCATTTATATTAATCATTTCTTATCTCTATTAAAGCACTTATCACATTGTATTTCAATTTATCTATTTATACATCTATCTCTCCTACTAGACCGTTAAATTCTTGAAGACAGAGATTCGGTATTATTCATCTTTCTGGCCTCCAGGGTAATACAGTGGCCTGGAAAATAACAGGTATTCAATTAATATTTGGTGAATAAACAAATAAATGAATGAGCTCCTCAATCATATTGTTGGCTTAATTAATTTTCATGATAGATAATCCAAGTTGTGCATGCTTTAAGCAAGCCTTTAATAAAATCTAAATTTGTAACTTGAACAGTAAATTTGTAATATCCTACAAATAAGTGCTTTAAAAATCAAGTCAGGTCACAGATTGTGCAAATAGTAAACTTCCTGGTAGTACAAGGCTTAGTGTTTGAAAGTTCTTATGGAAAATTTGCCATGTCATTCAGAGATAATCTCTCTCTCTTTGGGTCAACTCAGATGGCATCAAGATGAATTGCATCCCTTACCTTCTCCCACCCTACAGGTGTAGCCTATTAGCAGTGCTCCAACCTTGGAAGGTGTTAATAAAAAACTTCAGTCTCAGAAGACAGGGCTTAGGAACAGAGTCAAGCTAATCTCAGTTTTCCTGTTCTTGGTCCAGAGTCCCTGCCAATATTTCGGCCCCCTTCTATATAGATACCCAAGGTCTGTTTCTTTCTCCTGTATCCCTGCATCTGTAGGTCAGGAAGGGTTTATCCCTGGACCAGCAATATGCTCAGGGAAGAAAGGTCACCCTGGAGGCAAGGTCCTTGATTTCCCAGTTCTGTCCTGGGACCTTCTGTACCTGGCCTATTGTCCTTGCTCTGCTTATGTCTCTCTCACTGCCAACTACATTAAGTCATGATAAAAACAAAACAAAACAAAACAAAACAAAACAAAAAAAAACCCACAAAATGTATTTACTTCTAATGAAAGGCTAAAAGATTGGAATGCCACTTTTCTTAATGATTGTCAGCGATTTTTATGGCTCGCTTTTAAAATCACATATTGTTACAGAAACATAAAGATTAAAGTAGGAGTCACAATGGCTACTTCAGCTCTCAGATGCACAGAAAATGTATGGTCAAATTTTTTTTTTAAAATATATTTTATTGATTTTTTACAGAGAGGAAGGGAGAGAGATAGAGAGTTAGAAACATCGATGAGAGAGAAACATCGATCAGCTGCCTCCTGCACATCTCCCACTGGGGATGTGCCCGCAACCCAGGTACATGCCCTTGGCCGGAATCAAACCTGGGACCTTTCAGTCCGCAGGCCGACGCTCTATCCACTGAGCCAAACCGGTTTCGGCAAATATGGTCAAATTTTTAATGCTATTTCAGCAAACCAAAAGTCTACCAGTAAATCAACATTAAAAGTATTTTTTAACAGTCTGTGGTTTTTATTTATTTATTTTATAATTATTATTTCATTTTGACAGTATTACAGATATGCTATGTTTCAGAACACCTGGGACTATGGAAGAGAAGGTGTGTGTATTCTCTGGCCAGCTTCAGTTAACGCCTGCAGATTGGTCAATTCCTAGCTCTCTTTGGTGCTTTTCTTCTTTGCATATCTTTTTACTACTCCTTTATTACACTTAAACTATTTGACTAGCATCCCTGGAGCATATAATGACTTGGACATCTGCTTGAGATACTTTATCTGCTTGGAGGAAAATGGGAGCAAAGGAGAAGAGAAGAATCGCTGTGTAAATCCTTTCTATGCCTGCAAGATACACGTGGAGAGGAAAACAATAGGCATAAAGCATTTGCTGAAAATGAGGATTTGGAAATCACAGTCATCCAGAGTGTTCGTGAAGTTTTTGATGTTTTGTTTTCTCATATTTGAAGGAAAAAGAGATACACAAAAATACAGATAAAAATAATAAACAGAAATGATGTGTTTTTTATTTGTTTCTTTGTTTGTTTGTTTGTTTGTTTGTTTGCAGGACTGAGACCAAAAAGAATGCAGATATAATTACAAGTATGAGAGAAGGAGATGGTTGTAAATCAAGTCATTTCCATCAAGGTCAGTGTAATTTATGAATCATTACAGCTACTTCTGGCAACTGACCAAAGATGGCTTGGGAAATTTACTTTTCCACCTGTTTTATTATCATTGTTTGTTTTCAATTTGAGTGACAAACTTCGTTTTCACTAGCTGTTACAACAAAACTTCGTGCCCCAGGACATGGACAAACCTGATAGGGGCTGGAACACACATACCACCAGATGGAAAACGCCTCACAATGCCCTTCAGCCCAGGTATTCCCTGCTCCCAAAGACTGAGGTGGTTCTTACTCTTTTAAAAGGATGTTTTATATTTTCTTTTTCTCCTATTTTCTTTTTTTGTAAGAATATTAACATGACAACTAACCTCATCAAATTTTTAACCATACAGTACACTATATTGACTATAAGTCCAATGTTGTTTTCTAATCTCTAGAGCTTATTCATCTTACTTAGCTGAAATTTATGCCTATGAATTTGTTTTTCCCCATTTCCCCCTCCTCCCAGCCCCTGGTAACCATGGTTCCACTCTGATTCTATGAATTTGAGGCTGAGCTGGTTCTAAAGCTAAGAAGTGGGACCCTTGTGTTATTCTGCCATCAAGACCAATAAAGGAAGAGCCACAGAATTTAGAGAGGTAAAAGATCTTAGACATCATCTATATAACTTCCTTATTCAGTTGTTAGGGAGACTGGTTTAGAGAAATGAAAGTACCTGTCCAAATGTACACAAGTTTCTATTGTATAGCCAACTCTAGTCACTGCTAGGCCAGTTCTATAAACTATAACCACCCCAGATTTGTTTCAACTTTAACTCTGGTTGTGTGCCAATTAATTTTAAAGGGAAAGTGCATGCTTTTAATTAAACAAAACCCAAGATCATGATACTCACTGTCATGAAAACTGAGAAGATATTTTACAATGGAGACATTCATTGTAATATCCAGGGAAGCCCAGTATTCCATGTTAAGGCCATTAGTTTTCTCACGTTGGTCAGCAATGTTAATTCATTTGTCCCAGTTCACACAGAAAGTAAGTGGCGGAGTTTGTGACAGCAGTATGTTTGATCCCAAGGGCCATTCTTTAACCTCTGTGCTATTCTGCCAAGGTGACATTAGCAGCAGCAGCAGAGCTGAGAAATGAAGTAGAGATACAAACATAATCTATATCCTAACACATAAGTCTCATAACATAATGTTCTAGCGTTAGATGTGGTTGGATAATGAGGTAGTGCCTCTGTGAAATGAAGTTCATCAAAAGTGATTCTCATTATGGCTTTACATGCCCGAGTTCACATGTTTGAGTTGTGCACAACAGGCAACCATTAAGTTGTGTAGCAATTGGAAATATGTCGATTTTTTCAAATGAAGATATCACGGTATTTACTGCAGCCACAAAGTCAAAATCAATTTCAATGTGTTAGCCATAATTATAAACCTATGTACAACTTAAGGAGTGACCCCTTGATAATAAACGGTGCTCTTTCTCTCTTTCACTTCTTATGAGCAAAGAGGGGCTTTTGCTGAAAGGATACCTACAAAGGTCCCCTTACATCACATATTTACCTACAAATGGCTTCAAATTTAAACATTGCCGATTTACTCCTAACCCTATTTCTTACTCTTTTCTAAAAACAAAACAAAAAATAAGACACAATTGAAAGAAAAAATAAAGCTCACAGTGAGAAATAATGTGCCCCTTCGTTACTCTTATTAGGATGATTTCTCTTATCAGTACTACTGTCTCTTGGCCTCAGAACAAGGGCCCTTTATTCCAGCTCACAGGCTATGCTGTCAATTATTTTTTTCTGGCCCATCTAGTACCTGTCTTACAGACGTGAGATGAAAGTGTTTCACTTAAACAAATACCAGGGCGGCACTATCACCATGGCAACCAGAAACAAGAGATTTTTCAGATGGAAAAAATAAGTGGGGGAAGAAGAGGTGTTATTATTTATTTTACATTAAATACAATGCATGCAAGATTAATAGTTGAAAATAGCCTAGCGTATTAAAAAGACATGATAGAATAGCTTCCTTCACCCCTACCCTCACATTTTACCTGCTTTCCATTATTGTGAACAAATTCAGAATTATCCAGTGGAAGAATTCAGCTCCCTTTCATGAGGATTTCCAAATGATACCTATTATTTCAAGCCATTTATTATTTAAACTATTACAGTGTTCATTTGGAAAATAAATGGGCATATGCCCTACATCATTACAAAAGAGAAATTGATAAGAGTATGAGACTCTCAATGGAATTCTTAAAGACCTAGTTCTGAATCTTACATATATGAAACACCAGTCAGCATAACACGTGCATCTCAGCTTTGTCTGCAAGTAGAGAAAGGGATTTAAATTTGACAGCACAGTTGTGTCTCTAAGAGCACATTTCCGATGTTAGTAGGCATGAAGTTTGAACAGTTTCCCAGCTGGATTTTCAATCCCTTAAACTTGTTTCTAAACCAATCGAAGTTGCACATTTATACATTTTATGTACATGCACCTTTCATCTTTCCATCCCTTTCAAAATTATAAAATAATATGCCATATTTCTAACATACATACACACTTAAATGCATTTAATGGACTTGTCAGCATGTTTCTTGAAATCTTGAGGTTGTAAGAGTTCCACTGTGTAGTCCCGTTATATAGATATTTATAAAAAAGCTCAATCTTTATATTGTTTCGAATGTCATTATTTTTATTGTCCTGAAGAAATTAAAGGTAAAACTAGAAGCGCTACTGAGAAAATTACAGATTTTTGCTTTCCCTCTGAAATCGAGTTGTGCGACTGCCTCTGTGTGAGACGAGGACCCCGCTGGCTTAGTGACAGAGCAGGGGCTGAGAAATAAGGGGGTCGTTTCTTCTCATTTGTTTTGGGGATTCTCTAGATACTGTTTTCTGGTGTCATTAAAATTTCTAAATGAGGGAGTAGGAGACAGACTTCACAGGAACCGTCTCCACCTGCTGATTTGAGGAGCAGAGTAGACTTGGCCTGAAACAAAGACCGAATGAGAAATGGGCTGGCAATCCCATATCCCCATGTTTTATTTTGTCTTGAGTGAAATAAACCTTGTTATTTCCAAATAAGTTTTTAGTTTAAACAAACCTCACTAGGAAGCATAAACAAGTCTCCTAAGACGCTAGCTGAATAACCTGGCACTTTCTATAGAACCTTCAGTCATGGAATCACTACCTTTGAAGGAAATTCACCCAGGAGAAAGAACGAATACTGGGGAAATTTTTCTGGTCAGAATTAGACTGAGAATTGGTTGTCATGAAAACATGTGCCCCTCCCCCTTGATGTCAGTTTCAAATTTGTCATCATAAAGCAGCACAAGGAAAGATCTGATTGGTCTTGTTGGTACCATTGAAAAGCAATGGATAAGACATCAGGGGGCCCAGCTTCTCACTCCCATTATTTTATGTGTTTCTCTGTGATTGTATGATAGTAACTTACATTTTTCAAAGCAGAGAGAATGTTGGAGCTGCCAGAAATTGAGAGACTCTATCAGGGTTTCTCATCGTGCTTTTTTAGAATAAAAATTACTTATGTGTTAGTTACTAGAAGATTAATATGCACAGGGGTTCTGGGGCAAACAAAGTTGGAAAACGCTTGTTGACATAAGATTAAACAGGGATCCTTAAATACAAGAATTCTCAGAACTTTTATTATAACACATAGATTGTGACTCTCCAGAAGGTAATTAAATACTCAATTTCCCAAGACTATATGCATATATGAAATATTAAAAACCTTGAAAAGAGTGTAGGACACAATTTGAGAAGCCTGATACCAGCCAAACTTTTTATCTTATCAAGATGAAGGCTGAGCCCTAACCGGTTTGGCTCAGTGGATAGAGCATAGGCCTTTGGACTGAAAGGTCCCAGGTTCGATTCCGGTCAAGGGCATGTACCTGGGTTGTGGACACATCCCCAGTGGGAAGGGTGCAGGAGGCAGCTGATCGATGTTTCTCTCTCACGGTGTTTCTAACTCTCTGTCCCTCTCCCTTCCTCTCTGTGAAAAATCAATAAAATATAATAAAAAACGATGAAGACTGAGGCCTAAAAGGTTCCAAGTGGTTTGTCCACAGAAATGAATCGACACAGATATGACTGTGCTCTGCTCTCCTGACCCCCGTTTTGGAATTCTATCTGCTATAGCACGCTGCCTTCTAAGCTTACTGTGCTCCACTTTCTACAACTGTGACATGAGGCATTTAAATAGTTTTTAAATCTTTAAGCATCAAATGAGAAAAAAAAAGTTATTTGAAAAGTTCTCCTGGATGAATTAGTATGTGAAAAATACTGATATTTAACATTCGATATGTGGAGTATGTGAAAAAGTATGCGGAACTATGTGAGCTAAACGAATACACACACACACACATGCTTTAAGTTGTGGCTCTTTTTATACTTTTGGAAAACTATCCACTTATAAGTACTTATTCTGGAAGCTCTACCCACCCTTTGTGAGAGCGATTTGCAGTCTCCCTTCAGCTGCTCTTGGAGCCCAAGGGAGTCTATGAAGAAGCCTCAGGATGGCCAGGGCCCTTCTGAAATTATAATTTATAATTGTTTTCTCATGTATGTGCTTCCCAGATTGTGAGGGACCCTTTGAAATTTTATTTTCAGTTTTATGGGAGTTGTAATTAACTAGAACCTAAAGCTAAGAACAAAAGGCTCTGAGTACCCCAATACTGAGTCTAGCCATCTTCCCATCAATCCTGCTAAAAAGTGCTCTTTCAGTTAAACTACTGACCCTTCTCCCCATGGCAAAAAGGTCTACAGTAAAACATAAACTTACTGTATGATCCATTTATATACATTTCTAGGTATTTTTCTCCTAGGTATTTACTAAAATAAAATAAAAAAAAATAGCTTGATCCACATAAATGTCTGTACATGAATGTGCATATCAACTTTTTTTGTAATAGTCCAAAATTTTAAACAATCCAAATGCTCATCAAAGATTAGTGGATCAAATGCCCAACTGGTGTGGCTCAGTGGTTGAACATGGACTCATGTACCAAGAGGTCACTCATTGGATTCCAGGTCAGCACACATGCCTGGGTTGTGGGCTTGATCCCCAATAGGGGGCAGCAGGAAGCAGCCAATTGATGTTTTTCTCATTGATGTTTCTAGTTCTCCCTTCACTCTCTCCCTTCCTCGCTCTCTAAAAAATCAATAAAAACATATAAAAAGATTAATGGATCAACAATATGTGGTGTATCCACACAGTAGAATAATAGTTCTCAGCAATGGAAAGGAATGCACTCATGATATATGCAATGGCATGGATGAATCTCAAAGTAATTACACTGAGTAAAAAAAGCCAGGCAAAAAATAGTACATACTATAAGATTCCATTTATATACATTTCTAGAAAATCAGGTTAATTATCGGAAACAGAAAGGAGACCAGTGGATGACTAGAGATAGAAGAAAGCAAATGGAGGCAGGAGGGGAAATGAAAAAGAGGCATGAGGAAACATTTGGGGGTGATGCCTATGTTCATTAACTTGATTGTGCTAGGATCTCCAGTGTGTGCCCATGTCAAAGTTATCAAATTGTAGGCTTTGCATAAGTACAGTTTGTTACAAGTCAGTTAAAGTTCAATAAAACTTATTTTAAAAAGAAAATAAAAATGAGAGAAAGAAAACATAGCATCCTTTACAAAACTGGGAAGTCCTGTGGGGGATAGAATAATACTTTTTTGAATTATAAAGCTTAAGCAGTCCCTGGCTCATCTCCCCATCTCTCCCACGGCAAACTGCCCATAAGATTTCCAATGATGGATCCAGAGTTGTGCCTTTCAGCTAATCCCCCAGAGCCATGAAAACCCTTCTTTCTTTCCCCTATTCTAGGGACCCAGTGTCTATAAAGCAGAATTGTTGATTCTCCATTTCTAAATAGTATCTCTATGAATTACCGCAGTGTGTACATAAAGGCAGCTCTCTTAGCAATTAGTTCTCTGGTGTGCTCCCAGCTCTAACCTTTCTTCCTGTGAAATTTCATTGTTCCTCAAATGCTTTAAGGCTGCTGTGTCCAGGAATATTTTTGCCAGTAGCATCAAACATAAAAGCGCTTCTAGTGCTCAAAGAAATGACTCCAAGATATGTTTTCCTGCTAATTGACATAGTTACTGAGCATCATCAGATTTTGAAATTCTGTTGAAAGTGCCTATTTTCCACATTTATATGGTGTTCTCAGTGTGGGAACACTAACAAGATAGAAATTTTGCATTATTAAACTCAGAATATATTTGTATTCACATTATTTGTGGTGGTATTTTAACTGAAATAAAATCTTTTAATAAAACAACTTTAAATCATTGCACACAAAAAAGTTTTGTTATTGAAGCTATTCTGCTGGATAGAATAGACAATAACATACTTAAAACTAAATGTTAACTCGTAAAAAGTTTCTTAAAGAAAGACAGTTTAGAAAGCAATAGCAAAGTTCAGAAAAGCCAGTGTTGAAGTGGGATGTACATTGGTCATACATATGAAGAGCTGAGTTCAAGTCATAGCTTTGCCATTAATTAACTGGTGAAACATTGGGCACATTAAGTCATAGTCACTGGGGCATGGAATCCTCATCTATTGAATAAAGGGTTATGATAAATGTTCCAAAGATACTTCCTCACTCTCCATTAAGGATCAGTACCTTTCTCATGGTACAAAATGAGAAAGGGAGAAAAGTCACACTATCACTTAATTGTAGGTCTCTCCTAGTTATACCACTGTATAAAACTGTAAGTTTTCTTCTTGTGTGACTCAAAGCAACAAAAAGGGTCCTTTCTTTTTTTTTTTAAATCTTTACTGTTGAAAGTGTTACATATGTCCCCTCCCCCCCATTGACCCCTTCTAGCCTGCCCCATCCCCTGCCCCAGGCCCTTAACCACCCTATTGTCTGTGTCCATGGGTTATGCCGATATGCATACAAGTTCTTTGTTTGGTCTCTTCCCACTCACCCACCCCTTCCTTCAAGATTCCTTTCTAAATAATGTTTCTAGAGGAAGGTACTTAAACTATTTGGTACCATACAGTAGAAATTATTTATACATTTTTTATATATATAGAAATATTCTGGCAATACCAAGTGTAGTTTTAATTCTGTTCATTAGCTATAGTCATGGTAATTCAGGACAAGTGTTTGCTCTGCACTGTCAGGATAAAGTGTGCTAAAGGAATAGTAAAATACACACAATACACCTCTATTAAACAACAACATCTCAGCAGATACTTTCATTAGATAATTTCAGGTTTGAAATAATACCATTGCCTTGGTAATTTGGGGACACTGGATGGCAATTCAATGCCTGGAGCTTAGAATTATTATTTTTCCCTGTGGTGTGTGGTGTCTGTACATATGTGCTGCAGAGGTTCTAAAAGATTTATACAATCTAGTCTGTTTTTATTCCTATGACTTATAAAATAAAACATTATTTTCAATGAAATAGTATTTAGTTATTGGCCCTTAGTGTTACAAATATATATATATATATATATATATATATATATATATGAAGAGTAAAAACATTTTTCTGAGTGCAATGAGTAACATGAAATTAGAGAAAATGCTAGAAAAGTGATCACAAATTGTTTTTAAGTGACACTGAAAAAAAATTATTCATCCTAATAGTTTTATAACAGCCATCAGGAATACAGAAGGCAATAAAAGAACTTAGTGGACTCTCTCAAAATTGACCATTTCTTACAAAGGATTTCTAATGTATGAATCACCAGGCTTTTCAGAATCAATCTCTCTCTCTCTCTCTCTCTCTCTCTCTCTCTCTCTCTCTCTCTCTCTTGTCATTATGACATCTTTAAAACTTTCAATTTTATATGATTACTTTCCAGAACGTCACATGTAAGAATCTGCTTTACAAAAGCAGTTGAAACAATGCCCAATTTTGCCTCAGGTGCTTTGTGCTCTCCTTGGACTCTGGATTTCCTCCTGGCGCTGTTACTGATTGAGCCTTGGGAACCCCTGATTTTTTGTTTATTGTTAAAATAAACTCTCTTTAATAGCAGCACATGTAAAAGAAGACTTTAGAATTTAATTTATTCAAGTGTAATGAGGCTGCCAAGAAGAGATCAAGGTAAAAGTCAATCTCTTTTTTTAAAACAGAGCCTGGCCCTCTCCACATCTGCCCTCCTCTGCAGCCTTCTCTCTCTGACAGGCATCTTATACTGAGAAACCAAAAAGGGCTAATTCCAATGTAACCCTGATATTTGGGGAGCTAGCAATTGGAATCCATGCCAGCAAGCTCAGTGTACATTCTTGATAACCTATAATTTAGTCACTACCTCCTTCCCAGAAACTGGTTTTGCAGAACCTGTTATAGAGGCCATAAAACTGTGAACAGTGTACTGCCCTGGAGGGAGGGTTATTAACACTGGCGCCAACATCTGTAGACCCCCAACACCTGGGGGCCTTCTTGCAAGGCCCAAGAAAAGGACCAGAAGCATAATCCGTATTTGAGGGACAAAGACCACAGGGAGATATAAAGGAGAAGCCCCCTGCATGTTACTTTACTCAGATTTGGAAAGTTATTCCCTGAGTCCGCTGGCGTAGATAAACAGTATCACTCCTTTTCTATAAAGCATTGCTTGGTTTTTCTGTGGTCTTCAGCAACAACACTCCATTCATACTAAACCACTTACGGTGCCCATCAAATGCTTCCTGCCTCCATGACTTTGTATATGGGCATCTATTGTTTGAGATGCCATTTCCCTCTCCTTCTCCTCCTCTCCCATCTAGCTGCAACTTGTTCTCCAAGACTTGTGTCAGGGCTTCCCCTCTGAAAATTCTGAATATTCTCCCACAACCCACAGTCAGCTCCAACCAGGAAAGATATGCAGCGTCTCCCTCTGTGTTTCCTTTCTGTACATATGCAAATCCTAGCCCTTGTGTCTCGGTATTACAGTTATCTCTGTGAATATCTGTCTATGGAACACAGTGATTTCCTTTAGATCTGGGATTGTTTACTGCCTCATCTGCAGAGCCAGTCACACACCTAGCCTTTAGTAATCACCCGGTCAGTTTCAGATGAATAAATGAATGAGTAATCCACCTAATGGACCTGAGGTTTTAATTTGGAGAGGAGGACTGTAAGAGGCACATAAAGGGGGTCTGGATATCCTGAAATACTGTCATCACCATAATAACAAAAAATCTTAATGTATTGCTTAATAAGTCCCAGGCCATATTTCTAGTTTTTCACATTATGTAATTTATTCCTGGGAAAACCCAATGTGGTGGTACTATTGCTTTCCTCATTTTGTACACAGAAAATGTGAGGCACATAGAGGTCAGGTAACCAGAGTAACCTTGGGCAGAGCAGGATGGAGCCAAGTTGAAACCAGATGGTCTTACTGTAGAGCCCAACTCTTAACTACTAGGGCAGGGAGCCTGCCTGAGCTATAATTGTAGAAAAAGAAAGAGATGATCTCCAGCATCTCAGCATAAAGCTGGTATATTTTATGAACTCAATAACTGTCTATGATTTGTTTTGAGTGTTCTAAAAGCTTGAATCCTATTGAATGTCAATGGGTTTTGTCTCAACAGAAAAATAAACAACAACAAAAAAACTTTTAACAATTAGAGGTATCCAATGATGAAATGGACAAAATCAGAAGCCACTCATTTGTACAATATTTAAGCAGAGACTAAACTTAAAGTGTCAGCTTGAGGCCTGCATTCATACACTGATTAGGCACTGGTAAGGTGTCAGCATGGATGCCAGAGGAATTATGCTTTGTCAGCCATATACTGAGATACAGTAACTACAATATAGAACTCTCCAAATGCGGTCATTAAACTTTTCTTGAAGAACCAAGATGTCATTATAACCCAACTCATAAATTTTATAACAACAGTATTGGACCTAAACAGTGTGGAAAGCTCACAGAAATAAAGGATAATGGACAGTTATCTGTTGTTCACTAGTCAAGGGACATTGTGTATATCATTTAACCTTTCAGAGCCTCAGTTTCTTCACCCATGTGATAGGGACATTAATAGATTCCATACTTTCCAGATGCAGGGATCAAACAAAATTTTTGAAAGTGCTAAAAGGGGATGTAAATACAAATTGCCATAAAAATGATATGAAAAAGATACAAAGTCACAAGGCGACCATCAATTAACGTTAGTTATCTATACACTTATTCTGCCTACTGTTACAACCAGCTATGTGGCTCTTAACATTTTTCCATGATGATTCAAGTAGCTTTGTCAAAAATGTCTCACCGTCATGGCCTGGATATTTTGGTTTACCTCATATGAACAGCTACTCCACCCAGATGTTATTTTCTGTGTCTCGGCCATAAGCACCATATATAAGCAGCCCTGACTATTTAACATTCTTAACTTGCTGAGGTCAGAGGCACATTCAGAATTCTAAGGTTGACAGTGTGAGAATTGTTTATTTCTCTTCCCCGCATATTAATATCTGTTCAGATGACATCAGCTGAACAAGCATAGTAACAGCATTTGTTTGGGAATGATGCTGGTGGGAACATCTGGATGGGCAGATGTGGAGTATGGTTTAATCTCAGTGGCAGGCAGCCTGGATCAAGGGAAGGCAGGTTCTGATCCTCGGGTTACAGAGTCGCCATGGATGAGAAACACACTTCACACACCACTCAGACAAACTGCCGAATGATTTTTGATGATATTAAAAAAGAAAGTAGCACTCAGAATGAATGGGAAAGAATAGAGAAAAAATGTAAAGGAAGAAAGAGTACTAGGAAGAGTGAAATGAGAAGATGAAAACGTCCAAGGAGAGAAAAGAAAACAAAATGAGAAAAGTAAGGGGGAAAAAAACATTAAAGAGTTGAAAAAAATAACAAGTCCTCTGTACCTGATTTTCTGGGCAATTGAAGGGTTCCCCAGACCCCACTGTTCTCTCAACTACCAGAGATGGATTAGCACAATAATATACTGAGCATAAATGTGCTGACTGTAGTGGTGCGGAGTCACCTTGGACCTCATCAGCATTGCTAAACATCACCCGTGACCTTTCCATTATCACTGAGGGTCTGCTCAGCACCAAACCCACTGCTCCAATAATTTCAATTACTTTCCCTGACAAATTTTATGTTTCATGTATTTTAGTGGCCTGATAATTATGATTTCTCTCATTTCTCGCTATCGAGCTTAATGGGTTCCAGCATGAGTGTGCAGTTTCAGAAATGAAGTTCCACTTGAATTCACAAGTTATTATCTTCTTTCATTAATGGAATTGGAAAAGAGAGAGTGGAAAACAGACAAAGGATGAGGAAGAAGGAAGATATGAATGAGCAGAAGGAGGAAAAAAAGGGGAGATGGACAAAAGGGCTGAATTAAAGAAAAGAAAATCAACCAAATGGGAAAAAGAAAGTCAGATTAAGTTTTGAGAGTAGAAAGGAAAGAATGCAATCATTCTTTTTTATTATTTTTAAATATTAAAAGCACTGAATGGAGTATTTCCACTATTAGACATATGACTAATGAAGAAGTACTGTGTGTTAGAAAACTAGCAGGCTTTGCAGCTGGACCACCCTGGGTTTGAAGAACCTGGTTCTTTCATGTACTAGCTGTGTGACCAAAGACATGTTACTTGACCTGGCTGTCATTCACTCCTTTTCCTTCTCTATGTGAATAAGAACATGGACTCTATGGACTAATTTCCTTTCCTCTTCCTCAATCTCTGGTGTGTGTGTGTGTGTGTGTGTGTGTGTGTACAATTTTTTTTATGGACTAACAACATGTATATGGGATTGTGCTGGTACAGGGAAACGGGCCTTCCGAGAGGTTGCAGAGCTGGAGACAGAGATGTATGTAGGGCTTAGGTTGCCTGGGCATCCACACAACTTTCCTCTCCTACTTCTCTGATATAAGAAATGGGAAAGTCCAGTCTTGAAAACACTCTCATCAGTGTGAACCTTAGTAAAAAAGATAATCTGCAGCAGTTCTATGTCATTATTATGTAAGCCCCAAGGGGGAAAGATTGTGATACAGCAAGGCAAAAGGGCTCAGATCCACTAGGAACTTTTGAAGCCAGGTGACACCAGCAGCTGTGTGTCACCTATTAGGGAACAGATGTGCTCAATAGCCTGAAATTTCTCCTGCTTTGTAGAATTCTGATTTTAGCCCAAATAATTGGTAATTTAATTTGACCTTACAGTGTGTTTATGCACATCATCTCTTACCAACATTTTATCCACCTGAAAATATGTAGCTGAAAAAAGTAGGACGTATAAAGATAAAGAAGAAATAACCCTGATTTTAATTTTTAATGTGCTCATAATCTAGTAGGGGACATAAGATATATATATATATATATATATATATATATATATCTCAACATAAGACATATATATATATACATATATATACATATATATATATATATATATATATATATATATATATATATAGAGAGAGAGAGAGAGAGAGAGAGAGAGAGAGAGAGAGAGTCCAGATTATCATGACCACCTGACATTTGTAGACAAATTAGCTATAATTTCGCGCTGAAGTTGCTAGAGGGCCAGACCATTATAAATAGGGAAGCACGTTGTTTACCATGACAATAGAAGTGATTTTTTTCTGAAAATATGGGTAAACAATGCAATTTAACAGCTATTGAGCGTGGGATATATTTGAACGTGAGTGGCCAGATTATTATTATGACCACCCCATCAGTAGTTCATTGGGTCACCTTTTGCCTTCAATACTGCGGTGATTCTTCTTGGCATTGACTCCACGAGATGTTGAAAGGTGATGCGAGGAATCTGACACCATGCCTGATGAATAGCACTGTCCAGTTCTGTGAAATTTGATGGTTGTGGAACCAGCTGCCTGATGGCTCTTTTAACTTCATCCCACAGATGCTCAATTGGATTGAGATCTAGTGATTGTGGGGGCCACCTAAGCAAGGTAAAGTCTCCCTCATGTTCTTGAAACCACTCCTGCACAATACAAGCACTGTGGAATGGCACACTGTCTTGTTGTAAGAAACCATCTCCATTGGGATATATACCATCAACATGATAGAATGAACTTGCTCAGCAATGATACTCTGGTATGTTGTGCTATTCAGACGTTGTTCCACATGAATTAAAGGCCCAAGTCATGCCAGGAAAACATGCCCCAAACCATAACACTGCCCCCACCAGCTTGAAGGGTTGTACTTATGCATGTGGGGCGCATGCTTTCATGATGTTTCCACCAAATTCTCACTCTGTCATCTGCATGATGCAACTGGAAACATGATTCATCGGACCACATGACTTTTTTCCAATGCTCGACTGTCCAATCCTTGTGTTCCTGTGCGAATTGGAGACATTTTATCTTGGTAACTGCAGACAGCAAAGGTGTTCGAACAGGCCTTCAGCTTCCATATCTCATAAGATGCAGTGTACAGCTAATTTGCCCACAAACATCAGGTGGTCATAATAATCTGGCCACTCAGTATATATATTCAAAGGCTATTAAATCACCTTGTTTACCCATATCTTCATAAAAAAATTTCTTCTACTGTCATGGTAAACAACCTGCTTCCCTATTTATAATGGTCTGGCCCTCTAGCAACTTCAGCATGAAATTATAGCTAATTTGCTTACAAATGTCAGGTAGTCATAATAATCTGGCCACTCAGTATATATAGTGGCACATTGGATCATATAGGTTAAAGGAAGGAAAATGTTATACCTATTATAAAAGATTATCTTTTAGTAAAGTTTCAAGTCTTAAGCCAAAGAAATGACTCTTCTTTTATAATTTCAAACATCAATAAGCTACTTGGAACATAAAAGGAGGATTACAAAGTCCTTCCCTATTGTTCTGAAAATACATCACATAGATGGCAACAATTAAGCCCTATACTATAGGAACTTAAGGTGGTAAAAGATAAAGATTAGAAAGAAGAAACACTCAAAGAAACATTAGAATTAAACATTTTCATGGTAACCAAAAGCAGCTGTAGTGGAAAAAGAAAACTGAAAAATAACCAAATATGGAAATAGCTAAACTGATGAATCATTTAAAATTCCTTTACTCTGTAGTCTGCAATTGAAAAGTTACCAGTTTTGCCAGACCCAGTGTGGCTCAGTGGATTGAGCATAGTCCTTTGCACCAAAAGATCACTGGTTTGATTCCTGGTCAGGACATATACCTGCAGGCTTGATTCCCAGTAGGGGGCATGCAGGAGGCAGCGGATTCATGATTCTCTCTCAGCTATGTTTCTATTTCTCTCTCTCTCTTCCTCTCATTGAAATCAATATAAATACATTTTTTAAAAAGTATGGGTATCAATTTTCTACAACGATTCTAATAGGGATGACTGAAAGGTGGCTGTCTTCAGCTCCATTAAAATGAAGTCAAAATGGCTGTTCTGCTTAATGTCAACTGAAGGGAAAAAAATCATTACCTGGAAAACGTGCTCCTCTCTCACTAAGTACCTTTCTGCAAAGGCAATTAAAGCTGCTCTGGCCCGGTAGCTCTGTTGGTTAAAGCATTGTCTCCATACATCAAGATTGGAGTTTTGATCCCTGGTCAGGGCACATACAAGAATCAACCAATGAATGCATAAATAAGTGGAACAACAAATTGATATCTCTGTCTCCCTCAGTCTCTGACTCTCACTTCTCTAAAATCAGTAATAAAAAAAAGACAACTTGAAATTTCTTAAGGACACCTATACTTTCCTGTGAATATATTTTAAAAAGACAATTGTATGGGGAGGAATATGATCACTTTATCAATTGATTGATCCAGCCATATCAGCCTTGGCTCTCAAAAAAAGCACACACCCATTCAAAACGGTGGGCAAAACTGCCCCACTCTAGGCACTCTCTGTGTGTGGCACAAGGATATAAAGACAAGTGAAGAAATCTTGCTTTTGGAAACCCTGTGCTTTATTTGGAGAAACAAACACATGTAAAAATAATTACAGTCTCCCAAAGACAAATAAGTGCAAAGTGCTGTGGTAGCTGATACTAAGTGTGTGGCAGGGGAGTGACAAGCTTCAAGTATAGGTCATATTTCAACTGGGCCTTAAGGAATCCCAAGAGTTTATTTTGTGTTGAAAGTAAAGAGTTCAAATGTCATCATGGGCCTTCACAAACTGTTGTTTGCAAGATTCAACAAGTATTCAGGCCAGTTCTGTTTATCCTACAATCTATGGACTATCTCCAACTTACCACACCACTGAGGTAATGCTTGTGGCCCACAAAGGGCTTTGGCAATAATTTTTAAAAATATCATTTCAAAACTGGTTCCACCTCTAAAGACTTTCATGTTTGAGGCACAATTGAAGCTGACTTCTTTGAGTCACAAATCTATTTTATCTCAGCAGGATCATATGAGGCTCAAATGAAGAGATATGCCTTTATTGACCTTCCAGTCTCATTACCTCTTACAATGGGCTACTTTTCCGCAGTTAATCTTGGCAGAGAAGCCCTGAATCTTAGGATAAAGAGGGTAAATGGAAAGAACCTATGAGAATCTGGAATTCGTGGGCTCAGAAATCACCAGTCCATAGCAGCCTTTCCTGGAGGCCATGGCCCGAAAACTCAATTAACAACAATGAATCCAGAATCCCAGCAGCAGGTCTCAGGTTTCTTTGACCCGTGTGAGATACATAAGAATCCTGTCTTAGTTTCTATCATGTCTACTTTCCTCATCGGGCGGTCAGCTAGAATACTAATACCATACATACAGATAGCTTGAAAAGTAGAATGTTATATTTAAAGTCAAAGATTCCATAACCTGCTCAAATGACTCCTAAGGCACTTTGAAGAATAAAACCTTTCTCACATTTCCATTTCTAGAGTTCAGACCATTAAAACTTCTTTTCTCCTACTTTTTGGAAGTTATGCTGCATTTCTTGAACTACAGCCATACTAATTTTGGAGAAGCTCAATCTATTCATGTCTCTGAATGTGAGGGATGTGAAGAATCAACATGTTCGCTGGAAAATTGTGTCTTTTTTTTTAAAGACCATGGAACTACTTACCTCCTATGATTAAATATAATCTTTAAATTATGGACTAAGAGGGTTTTTTTAACCTTTGGAATTATATTTTTAATGTTCTTTACATCTTGGTATTATCATCAAAGGTTTATGGATATTTTTAATAAACATATATTGAAAATAAGGCCCATAATAAAATATGAATGGAAGTAGAAATTATGGTATTGAAGCATAAGAAATGAAGAGGTTGACTTATAAAAGGTTGGTGGGTTTTTTATGTCCCCAGTATCTGCCCTAATCCATGGTCCTAGTCCCAGTAAATTATTTAGCAGTATGATTTGTCATGTGAAATAATATTTGGACCACTTATTAAAAACTCATTATATGTCAGGCACTTTACATAATTTAAAACCAATTTTCATATCCAAATATATACTTATCATTGAGAAAACCAATTCAGAGAGTCTGAGAGACTTACCTAAGGTTATACATTCAAGTTAATGCAGAATGAGAATCTGAATCTATATAATCTGAATCCAAAACCAAGTCTTTTTTGCTTTTCTGACAAATTTGTATTTACGAATTTTTAAAGGTCAGAAGAACAAAGAGTCAAGTTCTTTCTTCTAGCTAAGTGGCTAGGGTTAGGTTGCTTAGCCACTTCTGTTTTTCATACACAATCAAGATAAATGATTTTTAGAAGATTAAAATGGCATTTCTATCCTCTTGCTTTAGAAAGGGTCTAAAGCAAAAGGGACAGATGGGGAAGAAAAAGGAACAGATCTGCCTGCAAGTGGGAGAGTTGGAAGGAGAAACACTGAGTTGAGGGGAGAGGAGAAATTTGGAATTCGGCATTTGAGTCAGAGATATTTCCACTACAGTGATTTCCAATTGAAGTACAATGCAAGTCATAAGTGTCAGCCATATGCTTTATTTTTTAAAAAAATATATTTTTAATGATTTCAGAGAGGAAGGAAGAGGGAGAGAGAGATTGAAACATCAATGATGAGAGAGAATCATTGATTGGCTGCCTCCTGCATTCCCCCTACCAGGGATCAAGCCCGCAACCCAGGCATGTGCCCTGACTGGGAATTGTGACTTCCTGGTTCATAGGTTGATGCTCAACCACTGAGCCATGCTGGCTGGCTGATTTTAAATTTCTTAGTACGTTTAAAAAATGAAAAATGAACAAGTGGAAATAATTTTAATAATATATTTTATGTAATCCAATGTATCTGAAGGACTATTATATCAAGATATAATCAACACAAACCATTAATAAGCCATTCTACATTTTTATAGGAAGTCTTTAAAAAGTCTGTTTTACACTTCAGGCACATCTTTATTTAGAACTAGAGACTCGGTACATAAAATTTGTGCACAGGGGCTGGTGGGGAGTGGGGGGAGGGAGTCCCTCAGCTGGGCCTGCATCCTCTCATAATCTGGGACCTTTAGACCTGCAGATCAGGCCTAAACTGGCAGTTGGACATCCCTCTTGCAATCTGGGACCGCTGGTTCCTAACGGCTTGCCTGCCTGCCTGCCTGATCACCCCTAACCACACCCTGCCTGCCTCATCTCCCCTAACTGCTTCTGCCTGCCTGCCACATTGCCCTAACAACTAACCTGCCTGCCTGATCACCCCTAACCACGCCCTGGGAGGGGCGGGACCATCCAGGGTGAGGGGCTGTGATCATTCTGGTTGTTTCACCATTTTGGTCACTGGGCTTTTATTATATAGGATAGCCAAATTTCCAATGCTCAAGAGCAACATGTGGCTAGAGATCACTGCACTGGACAGCACAGCTCTTGCAGCTTAAGAAGCAAGCTAGAACAGGGAAGGTTGTCATGAGGATTTTGCATTAAAATAAATTCATTTCATAATGGAATAATGGAAGTAGAAAATGCTATGTTGATAATTGGAGGAGGATAAAATTTCTATCAGCTAGGAATAAATTAAGGAGCTATAGAGGAATAGTGTACAGTGGAATGAAGGAAGAAGAAAAATCTTGTAGAGCAGAAACTTTACATCCATTTTCTAACACTAATGCAACAGAAAGTCACCATTCTCCCCATTATATATAAGAAAATGCTGAAGCTTAGACAGTCACTTGCTTAAGTATCTATTTTCTGCTATTCTACCAATCTGTGATGACCCCAAATCAATAGTTTGTATCTATCTTATTCTCACTTCCTGTGGGAAAAATTAAAAAAAGTATAATCTGCCAACTGACCAGAGTCTATGCTGCTGATAAGCAAAGACAGGTTTTGCAGAGAGCAAGGTGGGAGGAGGACTGAACACTTACAAAGGGACTGTGCTTCAAAGGCTGGAGCCCGGAAGGTGTTGAAGGCAGGGAGCCAGGCCCCAGGCAGCTGTGGTACCACACAATGGTTATTCTGAAGACATGCCCCTGCTGTTCTCTTGGCACAGTTAAAGACAAAAAACAAAGGATTGGGTTTGACATGTAGTCAGAGAGCATAGGTGGAAAAACTGAAAACAAACAAGCAAAAGAAACAAACACAGAAACTCCTGCAAATGAGTTTGGTTAAGAATCAGAGGGGCTCGTCCAATGGACTGCTCTGGATATTCAGACACTAGGATAGATTCATATCTTTTATTCAGGCTCAGTGTGCCTCCTGGATTACATTTTAAATATAAAATAACAGTCATATTCATACCTGTATATGCAAAATACAGATAATTAATATTCTCTGGTATGAATTGTGATCTTGTGTCATGATGGTGAGGAAAATTTTCATGAAGCCAAGTCTTGTTATGAGAACTTGGAGGAACGGGAACGGAGAACAGACAGCTCTAATTAACCTCACTTTCACGAAAACGAAGTTTCATAAAAATCACGTTATTTTCAGTTAAGGATCATTGCTCAGAGGAAAGAAAAGCCAAATGAGCTGGAGAGTCATAAGCCTGTCTTTAAAGATGGGAACATAATGAAATCTCATTTCTATTTCAATAAGCAGTTCACACTTAATTATTTAACCTATAGAATTGTGAGAGAGTTAAAAAGGGTAAATTATATTCATTCATTCAAAAATTCCTTCCACAGCTATTTTTTGAACATCTATTTTGCGCTGAAGGCTATTCTAGGTTCTGATTATAGAGCAGTATGGCAAAGGCTGCTATTTGATCCCTGAACCCATGTCCTCTTCTTGGGAACACAACTAACCTACATTTCCTAGCCTTCTTCGTGATCAGGCTTGGATATATGATTGAATATTTGCCAATGGAATGTAAGAGAAAGTGTTTCCTCTGTTTTTGTCTTGTGGGATTTTCAATGGTTTTTCTCCTACCATGGCAACCTTAGGAGTTACATGGAAAGTGATAAAACTACACAGAAAAAAAAAAAAAAAGCAGAATCACCACTTAGAAGAGAGTAGTAAGTCTAACTGGTTTTAGATTTGAGGTGCGCTAGAAATGAACTTCTCTGTTACAGCAGCTAGCACGACCCTAACTAAAATGAGCGTGAGTGCCCTAGCTGGTTTGGCTTGGTGGATGGAGCGTTGGCCTGCAGACTGAAGGGTCCCAGGTTCGATTCCAGTCAAGGGCACATGCCTGGGTTACAGCACGATCCCCAGTGTGGGGCCTGCAGGAGGCAGCCAGTCAATGATTCTCTCTCAACATTGATGTTTCTATCATTCTCTCTCTCTCCCTTCTTCTCTGAAATAAATAAAAATATATTTAAAAAAATAAAAAAATGAAATGAGCATAAGTAACAGACTTGCTCTATGCCAGTGGTTCTCAACCTTCCTAATGCCGCGACCCTTTAATACAGTTCCTCATGTTGTGGTGACCCCCAGCCATAAATTATTTTCATTGCTACTTCATAACTGTAATTTTGCTACTGTTATGAATCGTAATGTAAATATCTGATATGCAGGATGTATTTTCATTGTACAAATTGAACATAATTAAAGCATAGTGATTAATCACAAAAACAATATGTAATTACATATGTGTTTTCCGATGGTCTTAGGCGACCCCTGTGATAGTGTCGTTCGACCCCCAAAGGGGTCGCGACCCACAGGTTGGCAACCCACAGGTTGAGAACCGCTGCTCTATGCCCTCTTGGACTTATATTTCCATGGGAGAAAACAAAAAAATAAGCAAGCCACATAAATACAGACACATTGTGATACTATAAGAAAATGTTAAGCCTAGATATAGAAGTCCATTTAGTTCATGCTACACAATTAAAACTGGTAATGTTATAAAAAAGTTCACATTTAACATTAGAATGAAGTGTCTCTTTCCTCTTCATCCTGACCTCCCTTCCCAACATACAGACATACTAAAGTCTATTTTCTGAGACAGTGATGGACTCCAACGTATGTGGAATAAGAGAAATCACATCACCAGAGACTTCAGTTCACTCTTTCCTTTACTGAATCTTAATTCACCTGTAGAAAGATGTATATGCAATTTTCCCCAGGCAATAATGAAACACTATCTGGCTGTTTAATGTTCTCTCATGAACAAAAATGGAAATTCTGAATACCTAGCCTGGTAGAAGAGCAGCCAAAAGGTGTGTCAGGTGGTAATCAAAGAGGTCTGAGATCTAGTCCTGATTATATCTTGTTAAAGTAGCCACTTCTGAGGCCTTAGCTTCCTCCTCTACTAAATTAGACGTTCGGACTAGTTGACCTATAAAATTGCTAGCAGCTCTCACATTTCTATTTCCAACTTCTAACCCCAAACCCAATCATTTGGGAGTTCGGTTTTTGTGTGTGGACAGTACATGGTAGAAGTGTGGCTCAGGTGCAGAGCTTAGGAGACATTCTGCTTAATTTCCAGGTTCAGATGAAGAAACACAGTATGTGAGCTCTGAGTCCTTGATTCTCAGAGGCCTAACGTACTATTTGGAAAAGGGAGGCTAATGAGATATTGCCAAATTCCAGGTGATGCAGAGATTCTGTTTGAGTTATCCAAAAAACTGCCTATGACATTTGACCCCTGTACTTCTGAAACAGAATATATATATATGTAATTGTGATTTTGATTTTGCAAAGCTCTGAGCCTCCTTTGTTCTTTGAAGCTTCAACCTTTAAAAATAACTGTATTGTTTTAGCAATTGGGTCACTCACCACAGTTTTCTACCCCCTGCTCAGCTCCTCTCTTCTCCTCGGTGTCTTTCAGGCCCCTCTCAGCTGCCTGGCTCCTGCCGGTGTTCATTGTGATGGAGGGTATCTGTGCTTTCCTTCCCTTACCACGGTGCCTTTGATTCAGATACAGACCGATACATTATTGATCAGATCTCGGCTGCTGCTCATAGCTTGCTGGTGCTACACTAAATAACTAATAAGCTAGAAAGAGAAGAGCAGTGAGAACCTATCTTTTTTTCAAAGGCGAGTGTATGATAACGCCATAGCCTCCATTTTGGAACCCTTAAGAAATGCTACCTGCTTTCCTGCTAGAAGCCTTTGTTTGGTTCAGCATCATTACTGTCCACACACCAGACAAGGAAGGCCTGCTTGGAAGAAGAAGTATGCTTATAGATGGAGGACCATTCTTTGTTTCATAGTGCATGAGATGTTGGGATTCTTTGCTAAATATTCCACATAAACCCTAAGGAGCCATTTTGAACCAGATTCCTTATAATCTTACTTAATTTTTGCCACTAACCTATTATTGGGTCTTTAGACTCTGAGCTTACACCCTTGTCTCCATACCAGAAGTTGCTATGCTGGGATTTCTCTCCTGCTACTCACTCCAACACATTTTCTGGGACATAGTGAGGTAACTGAAAAAGTTACAATGAAAGATTTATTTATCTGATCTCGAGTTTACTTCTTCTTTAGACATTCAAATGCTCTACTTCAAAATATCAAAGTTTTGAGAACTTATATCCTTTAACTCAATAATTCCATATATATATAACTAGAGGCCCAGTGCACAAAATTCAAGCATGGGTAGGGTCCCTAGGCCTGGCTGGTGATCAGGTTCCCTGCCTTCCCACCTCCACACCTCGTCCTCCCCTTGCTGCCTGCCCACACACACTGCCACCATATGGTACTGTTGGCTCCTAACCACTCCCCTCCCTGCTTGTCTGATTGCCCCTAACTGCCTCTGCCTGCCTGCCTGATTGCCCCTAACCATGCTCCCCTGCCAGCCTGATTGCCCCTAACTGCTCTCCTTGTTGGCCTGATTACCCTTAACCACTCTGCCTGCCTTCCTGATCTCCCCTAACCACCTCTGCCTTGGCCCCACTGCTGTGGCTTTGTCTGGAAGGATGTCCGGAAGGATATCTGGAAGATATCTGGTCTAATTAGTATATTACCCTTTTATTAGTATAGATATGTAATAGCATAACCTGGAATAAGTTTAAATAAATTACTATACACCTATAGAGTTGAACAATATTGTAGGTACTTAAAATGAGATCAATATATGATGATTTTAAAAATATCGATGCTATATTATAAAATGAAAAACATATTTGTATAGACTGAACTATTCTGTCAAAATATTTTTCTATCTACTATCTATCTATCCTTCCATCTAGCTATGCTGGTTTATGTATAAAGCACTTTACATTTTGCTAAGAGTGTAGATAAAATCTGTTAACAGCAAATCCCACCAGGGAGAGTGACTATGGGAAAGGAAAACACATTAAAGTTTGCCTTTTGGTGTTTGTTTTTTTTGTTTTTTTGTTTTTTGAATTTCTAACTTTGTGCAGATATTGCTTTCATTTTTAAAAGATGTCATGTCAACTGAGGTTAGCTGGTCTCTCATATTATTGAGAACTCGTCTTCTGTATTTATTTCTATAATTCAAAACCTTTATGTCTTATTTAAAAATGCCCGAGTATTAAGGCTTAATAGTTCTGGTGCCAGTCACTGTCTTGAAAATAAAATTTAAAAGATGAAAAGAGAGAATCATGGGGGTTTAAATCATGAGTAGTGAGAAGACCCTTACGGGAGCAAAGGAAGAACTGTGGAGTGGGAGGAGTGGCACTGATGGATTTGTTTCCCACACTGAACAAAGGCAATGAGAGGGAGGGCTGTGCTGGTAGTTAGGAAAATTGGATTCTAGCCCTGTGCTGCCATTTACTACCCTTTTGCACATGTCACTTAACCTCTCCTAACCTCAGTTTCCTCATTTATAAAATAAGGGAATTGTGTTGGATGATTTCTGAGGTGCCTTCTAGCTTGGAAACCTATAAAATTCTATGAAACATCATCCTTCCCTCCACCATGTAATTGGCAGGAGGTGGTAATGAAATGAGGTTCAGAATATAATTCATCTTTGAATGAGTATTTCTTTGTCCCTCAGATGGAGGTAGTTGATAGGTCTTATTTTTTCCTTCCTGTTACACTGACTAGAGAAGTGAGGATAAATTTCCTATACTGGACAACACAGAGACTGTTCTATGCCCAGAAAGACTGAGCTAGCCTGAAAATACTCATCAGACAGAACACACTTCTAGCCAGAGCCAGAAAAGGCAGGTATGCTGAAGAAACCAGAGGGTAGAAAGAGAGATCAGAGTTGTCTGTCTGTTTGCTTATTTGTTTCTTGTGTGTGTGTGTGTGTGTGTGTGTGTGTGTGTTTTGTTTTGTTTTTGATTTGTGTTTTTTTTTAGCCAGAACAGTATTCCATTTGTCATTTGAAAATTTGTAGTTTGTGGTATTTTCTATTTCATCTGACTTGGCTCACCTATCCTTTTAAAAGCATTTCAACCCCACTAAAATTTTCTCGTCCAAACCTACAGACATGAAAGAAGCCTGGCCTGGTCCCTGCCACTCCATCAAACTGTCAGGTTCCCCCAGTGCTTTAAAGTCATTGGCTCCTGGTTATGGAAAGAGACAAAGCTATACACCTGGACCCTCACCAGTTAATGGTGTGCCTAGGAAAGCCAGTGTAACTTGAGAAATACTTTTGAACACCTACCGCATATTTGGCATTTTGCTAAGAACTAAATATCCAAAGGTTAAGTTTATACTGGAGCTACGGAAATACTGGGCAAATAACCAATATCTAGTATCTTTCTTTTCTAACAGTTTCCAAACTTACAGTAGTGAGGAAAATATATCCATCCCTCTGCATGTGACAGCCCCAGAATTATGAATGTACAGAGACCAAGCAGGTCCTCTTAAAAGCCAAAGGATGGAGAAAGACCCAGGGATAGCAGAGCTGGCCCAGGAACGTGGAAGAGTCAGAAAACAGGGAGAAGGGCAGATAAAGACGGGCCCTGGAAGGAAGAGGGTGACAGGGTGGGGGTAGGTGAAACATAAGTGATGGGCTGTGCCTCAGAGATACCACAGATTTCATTCCAAAATTGTCTTGGTCATCTTATGTCTTCAGAGATCAGGCTTCCTTGGGCATCCCATAGTAACTGCTGCCAAAGTGCATCTTTTACACAGGGTCCCCCAGGACTGTAAGCTGTCGTGAGCAAGGCAAGCTTTGTTACAAAGCCTGTGCAAAGTGGAACAAACCCAGCAGCACCACTAAAGCATGGGCTCCCTGCTGGGGTGAAGATGAATGGAGCACACCTGGGAAATGTTGTGCAACCAGGCACGGATAGATGGAGAAATGAAAGGAAATATTTTGATCATAGAGTAATTTACACTAGAATTAGACTAAGACAGATAGCCAAATGTAGGAATCAGCTGGAAGTCACATGTGCAAGAACAAATACTGTTACTTTTTTTTCTTCAGGAAACATGTACTTTTAAATCAAATCAGCGAATACTTTTTAGTGATATCACTGTGCTCCAAATGTTGTCATTCCTTGATTTATTTACTTTTCTTCTAGCAGAGTCAGAGTCAAAGGGTCAGGAAGAAGAGGACATGATATTAAATGGCTGACTAATGACTGTTTTCTAATGAGTAATAAATTAAGGGATTCTTACATCTTTCTGAATCCCAAAGGGTGTCTCACTAGCCTGAAATTTCTAAGGAGAGAGTTAGTATAAAAGTGATGAGTTTTCATAAAGGTCCTTTTCAATTATCAATTAATGCCAGGCAGTTTTTGAAGTCATTATGCAGAAAGAGAAATTCTGCTTTGTTATTGTGGAGGAAGAATCAAGGTAAAACACTACTCCATTTTGATGCTTAATAATATATCAAAAAAGGGGGAGAGACATTAATAACAGATGTTGTTTGTTTCTTTAAGTGTTGACTTAGGGTCAGAGAAATGTTTACCAAGACATGAATGATTTCAGGGTTATGGTTAGAATATCTAAAATTTTGCAAAATGTGGTCTTGTGTTTTAGGTGCTGAAAAACTAACAATATTCCTTGCTATTTTCAAGTTCTGAACAACATATATCAGTTGGATTGCAGAGAACCCTAAACCCATATAATTATAAGGCATATTATCATGATTCTAGCTCTGTTGTTTATATAGAATTAAGGACTTAAGACATATGGTTTAATTTACCTTGCAAATCACAGAGTGGGATATTCAAGGTCTTATTCAAGGTCCTTAATTGAGATGTGATAATAATGCAAAAGCAAATACAAAAATAAAAACCTGAGCTACCAATTCTCTGTCACATATTTTCTGTGAATTCCACTATTTCCAAAGTACCAAAGAGAAGAATTCTAGAGAACACCTAGAGAAATCACAGAGAAATCTTCCATCACAAATTTCAGCAGAGAAATCACAACCCTGAGAGAAATCAGAGTTTTCAAAGCTATCTGCCTGGCAAATCCATGTCTTCTCCCAGGCCTCCTTTCAGCCCTTGGAGTGGTCACATTAAGAGGCTGAGTGATTTCATGCAGAGTGTGTGATCAGCAGCTTGGTAGGCAACTTAAGACCACCTGAGAACACAAGGGAATGTGATCATGGGTACATCCCAGGAGCAAATGTGGAAATGAAGACAAATAAAAAAAAATAAATACATGAGAACTGTAGGTGGAAGAACCTCCCACTGTAGCATTCTGAATGTAAGAACCATTTGATAATCAATGAACAAATACTTACTTTGAATTACCTATGTTTTCCATATTATGTAGGGAGCTGTAGAAGGCAGATCGAAATAATGGAATGGCCTCTACCCTCAAGCAGCTTATGAGTCTACCTTAATGAAGCACATTCATTCTTGTGTCTGGTCCACTAAACTGTAAAAGTACTATTGAATGGAAGTGTTCTATATCAGCATGAGGGTCATTTTCATCAGATGACTCCGGATGCATGGATTTTCATAGAAAATAAAGGATATGAAGAGGAGTGAGGATGAAGTTCTTTCTTCTCTGAAATATGCCGATGCTCTTACAGGGGAAAAGGTCGCTTCCCTACAGTGGGGAATAAGGGACCAGTGATGACCATGTAGAGAAAATCAGAGATTTAAGACTATTAATTATAGACACCATCTTAAATAAGTGTACCCTTAATCAACTAGTCTTGATAGCATGTTATTCTTGGCATAGCAAAGAAATTCAGAAGGTAATGATATTTCATAACTCCTGGCAACCTTCAAGATATCTTGCTAAGGATCAGTAATCATTTATCATCTTCCTGGTTTTAGAGAGGCTCATCATTGATGCTCAGTCATATTATTAACTATAAAACTATTGAAAGTAAATCCATAGCTTTAAAAGTGCTTATTTTGCACAAAATGAATTAATGTCTTAAACCTCAAGTTTGCCAAATTTTATTGTCTAGTAGAAAGACATTAATGCCATATGTCACTTTCCATAACATATTCCTGAAAGTTATTAGTAAATATTTTTGGATATATTAAATCACATAATAAATGCACTGTGAGAGCATATTTAAAGTGGTCCAGGCTAATTCAACTTTTACTATAAATCAGTTCCATTTCAGGCATTGAACTAGGTGCTGTGGGTGTAAAGATTAGTATAACTTGGTTCCTGGCATCAAAAATCTTAGAGTTTAGTTTAAGAGGGAGATGCACGAATATAAAATGTCAGTAGCATAGGCTGAAGCAAGAATAGTGTGTTGTGAGGGAACAAAGGAGTGTGTCATCCTGTGAAGATCAGCAATAGTGCTTGGATGAGAAAGAAATGGCTGAGTCTTGAAAGAAAAATCACAATTCTTAAAGAATTCTTTGGCCCAGTAGTCATTCCTTATTTTATTCATACTGTTTGAGTAACCACAGCCAAAGCATGGTCTCATTTCTCTCTGTTTAATTGTAGAGTAGGGAATTGGAGCAAATTCAGCAGGTGGTTTGTTAAGGTCATTTCCATGTTGAAGATCTATCTATTCTGTGGTTCTTTCTGACAATATTTTCAACATAGTAAGTGTTCTTAATGCAAAACACCCATGCCTTATACTTTTACTGTGAATATTATCAATGCATTGATAATTAACCTGAAAATACGAGATAACATGAGTATTAGTAGTACCAATAACAAATATTACACAGAAAGTCCAAACCAATCCTGGAGACAAAAGCAGAGTATTTGTTTTCATAGCTACATTAAGAAAAAGGGGGGATAAAGGGGAGGAGATGGCCTCCTGGAGAGAGAAAACTAAACAATCACAATACTACAAATGCTGCCTTCTAGGAAGTGTCTTTAACTATATGTCTATTATCCTTGAATATCAGTTTCCACTCTTAAATGGCTCTCGCTTAATTTTCATATTAGTGAACAAAGAATTTTTATTGAATCGATTTACATTTATTTTACTCGACTTTTACTGGAATAGGGGTTTTGGGGAGGAGTGGAGAAAGATGACAGAATCATGTAAACTCAAAAGTTCTAATTGCAAAGGTCTTTAATCAGCTATGCGAATAATCATATCTACTCTGTAAGACCAGGAGGTATTGGGCTGGAGGCAGAAGATCATACCCCAACTCTACCTATATTGTGCGGTGAGAACAGGAGTCCTAAGTTCTCCCGCACGTTCTCAGTTTCCCCATATGTAAGACAGAATGGCCTAGATACACTAAAGATGGGCTTTCCCTATCTTTATTTTGTTTGGGGTGTTGAGTCATTAAAGCATCATGCTTATTAATTAGAGAATAATCTATAAGTTAAAAAAAATATCTAACAAAAACCTTCATTAGAATTGCACCAAGTGTCCATATGTGGAGGAAAACCATGTTCTCATGAACTGTTTTAGGTGATAGTTGCCTTACCCAAGATTTGGTAGGGCCAAAATCAGACAAGAACTTCTCTCAAACCTCAAACAGAGAGAGCAATAGGCAAGAGAGCCTTGGTAGCACGTTGCTAGCTAATGGAGCCCAGGTGAAGATCTTTATTTAATTAGCCCCTGGGCTGTGTTTAAATGCTTGCCTTTATTTTATTTTTTCTTTTTCTCTTCACAATTGCATAATATCTAGAAAATCATAACTTGCTCTTGTTAATGCACCTCCCTAAAGACCTCCTTTGGAAAAGGTCTTTTACATGTTGAAGCAGGCTTGACTCTAATGCTTTATAATGCTTCTTATTGTAATAAACAAAATGGATACATAGGGCTTATTTTTCTTGAACCTGTCAAACTTGCATCAGCCAGTAGTGAATTTTAAATAGTTTTCTTTCTTTCTATTTTTTAAAGCAGGGAGGTTAGAGTTTACGGACTCTCATCTGAGTTATGGAACTCAGAATAACAGCAGCTAAGAAGCCTGATTCCTTGCTCATATAGAGTGTGTATCTGAGGGCTGCCAGGCTGGCGGCCGTTTTTTATACATATGAGAAAGAGAAATGGGTATGTCCTCTTTTCTAAATCTGAGGTCTAGAGAGATCAGATGCATAATAAAAATGGATAACAACTTTTTAAATAAAGGGTATAGATTTTTCTGACTAAATAAGTCTTTACTCAGGTAGACAGAACATCCTCTGCTTCTTAGCACGCCCTCTAGGGGCCAGTAGTACCAAACAGGCAGGGCTCTGGGACTTAACTGTCCCCAACCAGTCCCTTGTTCATTCACACACAGATGGCTTTAAAAAAATAATAATCATAATCACCTGGAGCATCACTATTTCCCAAAACACTTAAATCAAATACCTATGGGATCATTTTTTTTTCCCCCTGAGAAGCTGGTACAGAGAAAGAAAAGAGCTTGCTTGTTCTTTAGGGCCAGAGCCTGGGTTCAAATTACAGTGTCCTTATACTGATTCAGGGCATTAGTAAAAATGAAAACATAAGTTGATCAAAGTCTTTCACACAACAGTTACCTGTGTTAGATGTCCCTTGAACAGCACAGGTTTGGGTTTGAGCTGTGATATTCAACTTATATGTAAATTTTTTAAAAAATTACATACAGTGTTGTCAACATATTTTATTTTATGATTGTATTACTAAAATTTTATTGTTTTATCTTTCTTACTTTATTGTAGGAATACAGTATATAATATTTAGACAAAAATGTGTGTTAATTGGCTGTTTATGTTATCAGAAAGGTTTCCGGTCAACAGTAGGCTATCAGTAGTGTAGTTTGGGGCACTCAGAGGTTATACATAGACTTGCAACCATGCTGGGGGTCAGTGCTCCTAACCCGTGTATTGTTCAGGGTCAACTGTCTATGCAAGAAGAAAGGGGTCCTGTCCATGTACCTCTGCTACTGTTGGGAAAAACAGAGCCTGGAGCTCATTGCTATCATTGCTCAATGTTCCTAGTGTTTTTTACACCAACAATACTTCTTTTTACTCTAAATAACTAAAAAATTCATAAGAAGAAGGACAAAGGAGATGAGCAGTAGCTGCTACTATGCTAGACTTTTGTTAAATTATACTTTAAAAACCCCATGCTTCTGAAACACAACGTACAATGCAAGAAGGCTATGTGGAAAAACTCCAGGCAGCTGGGAAAGTTACAAAAGGGAAGAGGGAACAAGAAAAATGTGCCTAAATGCTCAAATCCAAAACAGTTTTCAACACAGCCCCACTCTGCTGACTCTCAGCACAAAGATGAGAGTCTCAGTCCCTAGGACTTCCCTTCCTGTAGAAAATGCAAGCACATTCCCCTGCAGCTCTGGGCTTGTCTGCATTTGGGCTGGTGCTCCTCCACCCCACAGATATTGCACTCAGACTCTCTGTCACAGGCCGCTGGCCCCTGGAATTCCAAGGAGTGATAATGAGCTCCTCCTTGGCGTACCAGCCTTCTTCCTTTCAGTGTCTGATTACTTTAGGTAACATCTCCTTTGAGTGCACAGACTCGGAGTTTAGTGTTAAATCAGAACTTGCCACTTCATATCAGCAATGTCACAATGAGGACATTTCATCCAAAATTCATGTCCCAGAGCAGGTGTTAGAGAAGCCAGAGAGGGACACAGAGGGGGACCCTTCTGGACTTCCTCTTGCTCAAAGTCCTCGCTCCAGGTATGGTTGCCTGCTCGGTGAAGGTTCCATTTGGTCCTCGTATTGTATGAGAACTCCTCTTGTTAGGCCATCCTTACAGCAAATGTCATTAGCTTCTTTCAGCCCGGAGCTACAAGATCGGTGGCATAAAATCAACACACAGGACATACCAAGAATTCTACCCACTTTTTTTCCTTTGAGGCATTTTTATCACTTCCCCACTCAAGAATATGGGTCATAACGTAAGAGTGAGAATGACATTACTATAGGGATCACCTTGAATCTGTTCATATTGTTGGGGAAAATCTTTTCATGCTTTTGTCTAATTATTAGGCCACATTATTGTAGGTGTCTTACAACTGATCTTGGCACATCCACTAACACTTAGCATAAATGAACAGTTTGTGCATTATACTTATCAAAGAGGCTATAGCATATTTTTGTTCTAAATTTACAAAATTCCACATCCCAGTTTTATTTCTCCTCATACTGGACACCTGCTTGTGGTTTTATTGCCTTTTTAACACTTTGATTCTATAGAATACCAAGGAATGAAGAGGTAATGAACCCTACTTAATCGGAGCGACACTAAGATTTTTATGCCAGAGCATCAAATGAGAATAAACACAGAGAGGAAAGAGATGATAAAAAGAGCCAGTTATGCAGATACTTAATAAGCATATGCTAATGAACCATCTTCCTGCTTCTTCCATCCAAATATTATTGCATTTCAAGTGCTTAGGAAATCATAAGTTTGAGATTTGCTCATAACTTTAAACCATTTCTTTTACATTTGGGAGAAAATCAAGCACAGTGCATACTTCCGTTTTTTAAAAAAATCTTAATTGGGCACTTATCTTTTAAAAATATTGGGTTGCTAAGATAGTTGAAGGCAATGGCTAATGGGGAGTCTAGGAAGACTACCTCTGAATTTTCAGAATTTGCTTTTTAGGCTTCTTTCTGTCAATACAAGAAATCAAGGCCAACAAGCTACAATTTTTCTTCTTGTCCTTGGGAACCATCTTGCATGCATTATGTAAGGTCCTCATCTGATATTAGCAGTTAACAATGTTAACTATGGTGAAAATGATGATGGGAAGTAAAAATTAAAAATAGAATACAGCCTTACCAAATTAGAACTTTAATGGGAAAAGATCTCTTCCTCATTAAAATTTTTCCTGTCTCTTCTGAAGTGATCTTTGTACCACCTACTGCTATGCCCAATTGATTCTTCAAACTAAGCTTTAAGGAAAAAGTTCCACCTTTGATTAAGGTGGCCCAATTATTTCATTAATGAGGTGACTAATTATGTCAAAACTAACACAGTATACCTGTATTCTTCTTCTCTGAAATGAGATTGGGTTGTAATAGCTCTTCCCCAAAGGAAAGTAGTTGCAGGTAGTTGCAAAGTTGCAGATACCTTTGGCTAATTAGTTAAAACATGTTCAGAATTAGAGATTTATGGTTTTAGACCAATAGTAACATACTATAAAGTTATCTCTCATGTAAAATAATAAGAACGTTTTAATAAAATTCATTATATTAAATTCACTTGATCAGTATTTAGGCTATTTAACTCTGCTTCATTGAAATTTTGAAAACCAGCTCATACTTGGACACATTTTTTGTTCTTTTTTTTTTCTTTATTCATTTAGGTATTACATATATGTCCATATCCCCTCATTACTCCCTACCCCCCATCCATGCCCTCAACCCCCCTGCTATCTGTGTCCATAGGTTATGCTTATATGCATGCATACAAGTCCTTTGGTTGATTCCTCCTTACCGCCACCCTTCTCTATGTTCCCTTTGAGGTTTGATGGTCTGATCAATGCTTCTCTGTCTCTGGATCTGTATTTGTTCATCAGTTTATGATGTTCATTATAATCCACAAATGAGTGAGATCATGTGATATTTATCTTTCTCTGACTGGCTTATTTCGCTTAGCATAATGCTCTCCAGATCCATCCATGCTGTTGCAAATGGTAAGAATTCCTTCTTTTTTTACTGCAGCGTAGTATTCCATTGTGTAGATATACCACAGTTTTTAATCCACTCATCTGCTGATGGGCACTTAGGTTGTTTCCAAATCTTAGCTATGGTAAATTGTGCTGCTATGAACTTAGGGGTGAATATATCCTGTCTGAATGGTGTTTCCAGTTTCTTGGGATATATTTCTAGAAGTGGATCACTGGGTCAAATGGGAGTTCCATTTTTAGTTTTTTGAGGAAACTCCATTATGTTCTCCACAGTGGCTGCACCAGTCTGCATTCCTACCATTAGTGCACAAGGGTTCCTTTTTTTCCACATCCTCGCCAGAACTTGTCATTTGTTGATTTGTTGATGATAGCCATTCTGACAGGTGTTAGATGGTACCACATTGTCATTTTGATTTGCATCTCTCGAATGATTAGTGACTTGAGCACAATTTATTGAAAAGAGTATCCCTAGACAACAACAAATAGTTGAGCTTAAGAAATAATAGCAACCATCATAATAGCAATAACCATTGTCTGGTGTGGTACAGAATTGACACATAATTCAAATGAAAAAGGAACCAGTCGCTTTTTAGGAACCTTGCCTGTTTTGTTTTTAAATGGAGATCCATACATTGTATCATGGTATTGAAGAGCCTGTATCTGAAGTTAAAAAGCCTGGGTCCAAATTCTGTTTCCTTTACCTATCAATTTGGAAGATTAAATCACACCAACCTCATAGAAATGGCGATATGATTAAAAGAGATAACAGTGTTAAAAAGCAATAAAACCTGAGCTGTATAAAACATTCAATGTATCTAACCTTGATAATTGTAACTTTGATTAAATTATTTATTACAAAGTTGTATCTATCCAAGGGACAGATATTCTTGGATGTTACAGGTAATCCTATTCTTTCCTCTTTTCCTGTTTTGTCCTTGCTTGCAAGTTAACATCCCTTTTATTCTGTTTTTCAGTTATGCCCTTTGGGCATTTTGAGGGGAGAGCTTATTCTTGAGGAGCAGAGTTTTGGTTATCAAATACCCTAAACACTGATATTAGTTAGACATGGGGAAAAATGGCAGAAGACAGCCAGGGCAGGATTTTGAGAGTGTAAATTTGAGATGGCCTGGGTTAGTAAGAATGGATGGATACTGCAGGGCTGTGGATACGCTCTGTCTGTCTTAGATATAATTTTAGGGCAAGAAATTCCTAAAGGAAGGACTTGGATAACATAACTATAGGGATACCTGTGTGTCCAGGTATCTGTGCAGAATTCATCTGCCTTCTCAGCTGCTTTATTTAGCGAATGAGCTCAGCAATATTCACCCTAAAATTGCTTGCTCCAGGGTGCTTAACAAATGGCTGGCCATTTAATGGCCCAAGGCAGAGCCAGGGAAGGTTAACACACTGACAAAATGAGCATTAACTATGATAACAACTGTTTTCATGGGGGATTATTGCTATTATAAACCTTATTCGACATCATAATGCTAGCAATAATTTTTCTGTTTCTCCCACTTTAAAATTAAGTTATGTTTGAGAATGTACATGTCACAGAGGAGATCAGAAAACTTGGTGTTAGACCTGTAATGGCCTTTTTATAATTCTCTGCTGTTGCAAAAGAAACACTCAACTGCATACTTCAATCCTTGCTAGATGATATTACTCAAACTAGAGTCAGTGTATTTAGAAAGAGAGATGGCAAGTTATTAGAAAACATTGTGACAGAGGCTCATGCCCATCTCTCCAAGCCCTACCAAAAGTCATTTTGACTGGACTTGATGTCCATGGTTGAGCAGCTACTTTGGCTTGGACAACAAAAAATGAGGTGTGTTTACATGGAAAGTCACTGTTCAATTACACATTGCTAGGTTGGAAAAGAAGCAACCTAAAGTCCCATCTAACTTGTTTTCATTAGCACAGGACACAGATAATTTATCAGAGTAGGATTTGGGAATATAAAGTGTCTGCTTAGTAAAAATGAGGCATTTCTCTGGTCATATTCAGTGTGGAGCCCAGGCAAGAAGAGCCCTGCTAGAGAATGCACCATCTGAAGGAAAGGATGGTTTGGCTGGGACCAGGATAGAGGGACCCCTGGTGGTGGGGTAGTTCTGGCTGATGGGCTCCTGATGGAACCTGTTCCTGAGCTGTGAATGACATGCCCAAAAGAGGAAGGGGAGGGTCAAACTCAAGCATCTTACTTCCTACCTCTCTCTAGATCAGGAGTGATAAGCGAACATAGGGTGAACTTTCTGAGTAAATATTTGTAGCTGAGTCCCAGCAAGCCAGTTCTCCAATGAGTGCTTTGGCTAGAAGAGGGGGCACTGCTGACTCCATTCATGCATCCGATTTTCCCTTCTGCCACTTGAGCCAGAGTAGATTTGGCTTCCTCGTCATTTCTCCTTCCCATGTGTTTCCCTTTCATTTCTTTTAGATTCATTTTCTCATTTTTTTTTGGCCTCCATTTCCACTGGTGATCCTCCCCATGCCTTAGGTTTGAATGATCTTCTTTGGCTATTCCCTGTGCTTCTCCTCTCTAAGAAATTGCTATACTTTCATTCTCTCCACACACACACACACACACACACACACACACACACACACACACACCCCACAGAAAGAAACTTAAGGTCCCTTTTCTGGTTACACCACTTTGCTCCCAATCCCATTCCTACGCTAGCTGGAAGCAAGTCTCTGCCAGCTGGCAGGGTTGCTCTATGACTCGCCACTGACTTTGGAAAAGAGTCCAGAGGCTTTTCTTTAACTCTGTCTTACTCTCTGCTTTTATGTGTAGCCCAGCTTTAACTCTCTAGTTTCAATTTACCAGCAGCAAGTTCCTTCTATACTCCAACATATGCAGTATCAAACGTAAGCCTCCTTCACATGTCCTGTTTTTAAGTCGAAGACAGGATAGCAAATTGCTGACTCTTATTGAGTTTTTATTGCATGTATATAGTTTAAGCTACTTATCATCAGGAAATACTGACTATTTGGGCAATGCCTATGATAGGTGGTCAGGCAAGTTCTACTTGATCACTTCAATTGAAAACAAATTCACTACTTTGCAAGACAGCAAGCATTATTCTATTCTTAGTTTGACTTATGAAAGAAAATTCTTCCCTGATCTTAGACACAATTTGTCCCCTAATAACTGTCACCCGTGGGCACTTACTATGTAAAATAATGCTAATATCTTTCTCATTTAGTATAACTTCAACTATTTTAAAATACATATCCTCCCTGGGTTTTCTCTAAGCTAAATATTTCCATTCTCTTCAATATTCATCATAAGCAAAATGCTGAACAATTTTGATTTGCCCCATTTTCACTGCCCCAGCACCACCCTGAGGTTAAGAATTGAACTTCAAGTTCCAGTTATGGTCTAAGTCATAAAGAGTATAGTGCTTATTTTTTAGGACAACTTAAAAAATAAAACTTACTAGCCGATTTTGTGGAACTCATTATCTCCCCAAGTTAGCCTAAGTTGGAAATCAAGAGAGAATAATTCATTTTTGATTTAAAATTCTAGGTATCTATAAAATGAATAGCATTTTAATTTTAATCAGAGAAATACCTACCACCCCCTTCCTATGTACAACCCAAGTCTATTAGGTTGTATGCTTACCAGTTCATCCCAAACAAAACAACCCAGTTCTGGGTGGAACTGTCAGGATTCTTATTTTACAGTGGTCAGAACCTGAGTCTGACTCATTATAGCCACTCATACCACAAGTTCCTTGAATCTTGAAAGCCTCTTTAGGCTCTTTTGTTCCCCAAAGTGGGGGTACTCAGGCATGTGTGGAGTGATGCTATGGCTCCATCAGATCCATTAAGATTGAGGAAGATAGGGCTGAGCCCAGCTTGCCAATTTCATAAAAGAATACTGGTTTTGAAGCAGCCCGTGAGGTGTTCTTTTGATGTTCTATTTGGCATGCTCATAAACCTAAATTCCTTCTTTCTTACCAACTCCAACGAAATGGATATTTGATTGGGTCTGAGAGGCTTAGAGACTATTGTGGAGGCAAGATCTTTCCATTCTTCTGCGAAACTTTACTCCCTTGATTTCTTGTAGTATCTTTTAAACAGTAATGTGTTTGGACTTATAATTCATTATGTGTGAGTTCATAGTTAAGACAAGAAGACTTCTTAGAGAAAAGAGTGTGACTTTATCAAACCTAAAAAGGTGCTATAAATCTCCCCAGGCCCCACATAGGGGGATTATCTCATGTTAACTTGGTCCAACTCTGAAAGGGAGCCATGACAGAGGCACAACCTGGGGTCTGGGTGTGCTAGAATCAGGGAAGTAGAGATGGTGAATCAGCACAGACCAGTACTTTAAATCAATGCTAGGTCTATGTGAACACTGGCCTTGAGGAAATTAATCATTTTCTTTATTTCTTTCTTTGCTATGAGACAGGTTACCAAATGGAGGTAGACTGGTGAAAAACAAATTGCTGTGTACATCACTGCCCTTCAAAGTGAGTTGTCTGTGGCTGACATCTGCACAATATCCAGAGTAAAAAATCTCTTACATACTGACAACCTTGTCAAACCTTTGCCCACAATACTCATGCTTTGTGTGGTCAGCTTCTAGCTACTGTTTCACCATTCCCTGAGCAGGCCCCTGCAACCCAATTTTCTGTACCTCTAACCAAAATGCCATCTTACTGATCTTAGTTTCTTAAACAAGCTGTGTCCTATCTGCCTAACATGACGGTTTAGCTATTAGATGGCAAATAGGATTTCTCTTTCATGTCAATAACAGTTGATTAGTAGTATCTGCCTGGAACACAGTTTTAACAAAAAGCATACAGCTATCTTTGAGCTCCCCATGATTGATTGAAAATGCCTGCAGTGGGCACACGGTGGTGAGGTAGTAGCATGTGTACCACTCTTCGATAATTTCTCATGTGACAATCTAAAACGAATGGCTAACAAGTGTATATCCTGACAAGTTGCTGGTGTACAAGAATCAATTTACCCCCATAGGTTGCCTGTGTAGTAAATCCATCACCAACAATGGATAATACAGCTGCCATGTACTGAGCAAGACCAATGTGCCAGCCACTGTGTTTGGTGACTTACATGCATTATCTTGATCTTCCTATCAACTCTACAAAGTTGGCATTGCTATACACATTTTACAGATGAGAAAATGGGGCTCAACACACTTGAATAGCTTTTGCAAAGCCAGGTAAATAAACGAGTAGCAGAGGCACAATTCAAACTCTGACTCACTATGTTCCAAAATGTAACAGAAGAAGAACAGGAATCCTAAGCGTCCGTGGTCCCAATGCATCCTTAAAGAAGAATCTTTATTTATTTATTTTTAAAATCACTTTATTATATGTATGACTGGCATGTCATAAATGACACATATTTCAACTGTACAATTTCTTAAATTTTGACATATGCATATACCCACAAAACCATCCATACAGCCAAGAAAATGCATATATCCACTACCCAAGAAGTTTTCTGTCCCTTCCTTAATCCCTCACTATCACCCTTACCTGCCACCCTCACCTTTGCCCTCCATTCAGGCAAACACTGATATGATTCTTGGCATCATAGATAACTTTTCACTTTCTAGAATTTTAAGTAAATGGGATCATAGAATATTTGTCTGGCTTCTTTTCATTTTATTGGAGAAGTGCTCATTTTATGAATATGCTACACAGATGAATCAATATACTATCCATTCACCTGTTGATGGACATTTGAGTTTTTTCTAGTTTGGGCCATTGCAGATAAAGTTTCTATGAACATTTAGTAACAAATCTTTGTGTGCATATATGATTTCATTTTTCTTGGGCAAATACCTAAGAATGGAATGGCCAGATCATAATGTTTTTTAGAAACTTCCAATATTCTGTGTACTCAGTCTTTTGAACTTTAGCCATTCTAATAGGTGAGTGATGCATACTTCAGCTTCTTAAAGTTGTCCCACAGTTTGCTGATGCTCTATTGATTTATTTTTATTCCCTTTGTCTTTTAGCTTTTATTTTGGAGACTTTCTATTATAATGTCTTTGAGTTCACTAATCTTTTCTTTTACTCCCATACAGTGTGTTTGCCATTGGAGACATTATATTTTTAGATCTTTAAGTTCAATTTGGGCTCTTTTTATCTGCCAGGCATCAAGATCTTTCCTCTCGCTCTTGGGCCATGAAATAGAGTTATAATAATTGTCTTAATGCCCTGTCTGCTAATTCTGACATCTATGGTTTGGAGTCCTCATTATGGGTCATATCTTTTCACTTTTTTTTTTTTTTACTGCTTAAAGTATTACAAAGAGTATTACATATGTCTCCTTTTTTTCCCCCACCCTTGACAATCCCCTGGCCTCCCCTACCCCCCAGTGTCTTATGTCCATTGGTTATGCTTATATGCATGCATACAAGTCCTTTGGTTGATCTCTTACCCCCCCCTCCTTCCTGCCCCCCAACTGTGAGGGGACTTGAGCTCAGCATATGAACTCAGATCCAAAATGGTTGAGAGTCATATATAAAAATTTAAATCAATTTTAAGACATTCATGAGAGAAGTATAATTATGATTTATGACTCAGAAGGAGATCAGCCAAAATAAGCAAGTTTTATACTAGAATTTCAAATATAAGAATATTGGTACCTACAACCTTTGCTACTAGATGGTAAATGCCATGAGTCCAAGAGCCATATTCTCAAATTTTTTTACCTCCTTGCCACAGTTAAGATCAAGCATAATTCTTTAAAATCCCCACATGAATGTTGTTACTTAAGTTTGCATTTACCTTAGACAAAAAAAATGAATAATAAAAAATAGCATGCTAACAGAATGTTTATTTATCTTAATTCTAAGTATAAACATGGGGAATAGAATAGGTAATTTGTAGTCAAGATAGGAAAGCAAAGAGATAGCTTCCAAATTCTGATTCTTCACCATTACAGGGTCACCTTGTGTTGATAAGTCCTTATCCCATGATAAAGAAAATGGCCTTAATGATAGTTTCTAAATGTACAGCCTGGTAACATAAATCTGTGGCAGAGAATTAGGAACTCTGTGGCTAGAGCCATAGTATTTTCTAGTATTTAGTATTTACTAGATGGGAGCAAAGACAAGCACTGCATGCCAAGAGTTAGTAATTCAAGCAGAAAGAGCAATGATATCCTACAAGTTGTGGGGACAATGTAATGCTGCATCATCTCATTTTAGTAGCTAACATAATTATTTATGTTAAATAACCACAAAGTGATTATTGCCAACATAATGATTAAGGTTTATGGTGCAATGTAGAAGGCCAAACTTGTTTGAGATTTAATCAACGTAGAGTAATTGCATTAAATCTGAATTAAGTTCACATTGGAGACATGATAATATCAAGCAGAGCATCTCATTCCTTTTCTAATATTTAGAACAGATCCATGATCACGTAAATCAATGCAGTTCAGTTGAAGTTCACTGAAGAAGCAGTTTTCTAATATAGACTATAGGTAGTTTATCTCCATCAGCAATGACACATGGAGCTTGCCAATAAGTCAAGGGATACATCTTGGGAATTTACTAAAAGAATGCATTTTTTTCCATACCTTTTATTCAAGATGTATTAAAGTTGCTTTTAGAATTTTAGGTGTTATTTTGTTACTTAGGCTAATGCATCTCGAATTCCAGCACCAAAGGATACCTATGACATAAGAAAAATACACTTTCCCCTAGGAATTGGCATGCACAATCTACCAAAACTTTAACTTTACTCTAATAACTGCTATCTTATCTTTAAAATTATTGTAAAGTTTTTATTCTTTTTCAAGATACATCAGACTGCTTTTTATATCAAGAATAACATTTTAAATTATTTACTATAAAAAAAAAGGTTATACAGTGTTTATCTCTGAATTATGCAGATCTCCAGTGTGAGAGGCCCAGCTTCATATACTTCACTTAAGTAAAAAGATTAGAAAATAAATATTTACACATTAGAAAGGGGTCATAATAAACTCACTTAACTAGTTTTTCTGACTTAGCAAGAGTATTCCTTGAAAGGTCAACTGATCTCTTGAAGAAGATTAACAAAGGTTAAAATGGAACTTAGCAGTTCAGATTTCCTCATGGATAGTTCTAACAAGCATTTAATAAAAGCTTACTTGAACTCCCTTATATTTTCAGTTTTTTATTACTTCAGGTGTCAGTGAGTCCAGACATTTATTCTTCCTACTTTAAATGGTATCCCTAACATAGAATTTTTTTTCCCTAAAGAGTAAGTTGAATTTTAGTCTTATAAGATGTTTCACACACAGGAAAAGGACTAAAGAACTCATTTTTGGAAACTAAGCATACCACATACTTCTTGTTGATTTAAAATATGTACTAGAATGTTGAACTATCTGAGAAGTCCTGTAGGAACCCAAACAATGCTCAGTTCTTATTTTCAAAAGTTAGTTGTTAACCTCTAGAGTAACTAGTGCTCCATGGGACACACTTTATAAAAAACATAAACTTATTTATCTCATATGCTCATGTTACAATTCATCTCAGCATCATTTGCTTTTCCAAACAAAACAAAACAAAATAAAAAAGTTCATTTGTCGAGGGTTAGAACTCATCATGTTTACTAGTGTTAGTTCTTTTATTTTTCTTTCTATCAATTATCTTAAGTAGATCACTCTGGTGCCCACCAACTACTTTTAAGTTCATAAGCAAACACTTTTGAAACCTTCCTGAACTCACTATCAGTCAATTAGGAAATTTCATTCATTCTTATCACAGCCTGTTAGGAGATTTGCATTTGCTTCTATCCAGTCATTGAATCCAGCAGTAATCTTTTTATTTCCCTTTCCCAAGATGTACCTATTCATCTTTAACCCTTATTTCCTGTCTCTCATCTTTCTCCTCTCCAAGATAAAATAGTAAAATAGCAAATAACATTTAGTTAACCTATTACACTTTACAGAGATCTTTAAAGCACTTTATATCATTACGGTTCTGACACTGACTACTGAAATAGCTGCAGGAAGTCTGCAGAGCCCAGTGGGGAAATTGCATTGGAAAGGAATAGAAACCCACAGAGAAAATGCAAATAAAACAAACTGGAACATGAAATGGAAACCTGAGGGAAATGGAGTGGAAGATGGCAGAGGGCAATGATACATTTCAAAACAAATAGACTCTAGGAGAGTATATGAAGAAAAAAATCATAACGAAAGTGAATAGGATGGAGAGAGGCCTAGGGGAGTTGATGTTAACCCTCAAATTTAGCAAAGAACAGAAGAGTGAAGTGCAACCCAGGGAGCTGGGAAATGCAGGAGGAAGAAAGGAAATTGCAACATGGGAAGTCTAGCTTCATAATTCAGCAACGGTTTTATTACTTTTATATATATTTTGTCTAATAAAAATAATTCAACATGAACTGGGGATAAATAAGTAGTTGAAAAATAAATTTCCTGGAAATTATTTAGCCTATTGAGGTTTTTTTATGAAGCTATTTTATTGGGTTTGTAGGTATATTGGCAAGGAAGGGACACTCAACTCGATGATGTGAGACCTAGGAGACTCATGTTTAAAATAGATGCTTTAAAGGGCAATGGTAATGTCAGTGGTATGTGTTATGTTTTTTGAGTACCCAATAAATAATATAAATTCAGTAAATATTCAATATTGGAGAAAATGATGATAAAGACCTTGCTTCTCCCTGTAATGTGTTCTATAACCAAGTCAATCTGCCTCATGGTTGTGTTCCAAGGATTTATAACACACTTAGAATTCCTTACAAGATGAATGATGCCATAATATAGGGAATAATGAAAAACAAAAGTGTGAGTTGCATAAAGACTGAGATTTGAAACTGCTTGAGGTGGGGGTGGGGAATGGCAGAGTTCTAGAGGGCAGAGCAAGGGGGAAAACCCACCTTTACTTAACAAATAAAATGTAATTGAGTGGGGCACAATATTTGGAGATCATGGTGAGTAGGTAGAAGGCAATTCAGATACAAATAAATAGGATAGTAAGACCAACACTAGCAAAGTGTCTATCACCCTGCTCCAGGCACTACACCAGGTCCCTTACATCAGAGCTCTTACTCAATCTTCTTATCCTCCTGTGGTTAAATGCCATTTAGGAAGGTGTTATTACTCCCATTTTTCAGGTAAGAAATCCCAGGCTCAGAGAAGTTCCCCAATAATTATACAGTTAGTAAGTAGATTCAAGTCTGCTTCTGCCTGTGGGGTTAAAATCTCTCCCCTATTACACCTACCCCCATCATTCAATCTCAATTCAAAATTCTTTTTTAGTTCTAGAGGAGTGTAGGTGGAAGGTGTGTCTCAAGTGCATAAAATATTCTCATTGACAAAAATAAGAGAATCACTAGAAGGACTGAGTGCTATTTCATGGAAAGGAACATCATTATAGCCCAGTTATCATTCCTTAAGAGACTCAGCTTTAAAATCAGATAAACCCTGCTCGATGTATGACTTTGAGGACATCTGCAACTTTCAAAATCTCTGTTGCCACATGTGTAGAATGGGAATAATAGCAACAAGGAGGCTAATTCCATACCTCCAGGACTAAAATGATTAAAACAATAACAAACATGGAATGCGAAGAACAGTGCCTGTCTGACCTCTAGTAAATTATTCAATAAACTAGAGGCCATGTGTATGGAATTTGTGCACTTGGTGGGGGGGTCTCTCAGTCTGGTCTGTGCCTTCTCACAGTCCAGGAGCCCACAGGGGATGTCCAACTGACATCCTCAGCGCTGCCGCAGAGCTGGGAGAAGTTCACACCACAGCCCTTGCACTTGCCAGCCATGAGCCCGGCTCTGGCTGAGCAGCGCTCCCCCTGTGGGAGCACACTGACCATCAGGGGGCAGTTGCTACATTGAGTGGTATTGGGACGAAATTGGCTCTCCGACATCCCCTGAAGGGTCCCGGATTGCGAGAGGGTGCAGGTCAGGGACCCCAACAGTACACAATCAGGGCTGGGGAGGGACTCAGGAGGTTGGCCAGCCAGGGAAGGAACACAGGAGGGCCCCAGGGTGTGTCTGGCCCAGCTTGTTCAGTCCAGATCGGCTGGATCCCAGCAGCAAGCTAACCTACCAGTCAGAGTGTCTTCCCGCTGGTAGTCAGTGCACGACATAGTGAGCAGTTGAGCATCCTTAGCATATCATTAGAATATTACACTTTGATTGGTTGAACAGACGATCAGATGACCAGACACTTAGCATATCATATTAGGCTTTTATTATATAGTATACCAACTTTCTTCTTGTTGCTCTTCATGCTTCTACTGTTATTCATGTTACTACATCTGGGTTATCTATGCCACTTCCAAACTGTCCCCCTACCCAATATGCTTATACTGTAGAGCTAATCTAAGGAAAGAAGAAATTTAGAATTAGAGGGGCTAGTGACTTGTACAGTTAGGATATCAAGCTGGTCGATTACAAATTCCAAAAGAGAATCTCTGAAAGTTGGAATGCTCAGGGCTCAGCCGTGGCTTTCTTTTTTCTATTTCGCTAAGAATCTCCTCCAGTCTCATAGTTTGATTATGCAAATTATTCCTCAGTTTGAACATTCAGGCTACACCTTTCCTTTGGAATCCAGTCTCTTATCTCCAATTTCTTATTTGACATCTGCAAATTGATTCCTGACAGGCATTCTCAAATTTAACACATATAAACTGAGCAACTAGTCTTTAAACCTGCTCTTAATCTTCTCCATCCAAGCTGATGGTAAATCCATCCTTTTTGAGGATGAGGTCGAATATGTTGCTATCTTTATTGACTTCTCTCTTTCACACTCCATATTCTTTCTGCCATGAGATCCTGTTAAATTGACCTGGAGGCCATAATCTGATCACTTCTCACCACCACCATTGCTAGCACGCTGGTCTGGGTTGGCAACTTCTCTAGTCCTAAACAGCGCAATGGTCTTCTAACTGGGCTCCCTGCTTTTTTCTTGCCTTTTACTGTATATTCTTCTCATATCAACCTGAGTGATTATTTAAACATTTAGGTCAGGGCTTATCACTTTTCTGCTCAAAAGACTCCAATAGTATACCATCTCACTGAGAGAAAAATATCAAATCCTTACAAAGTTCTCAGGTCTCTCTGGCCTCTCTCCCTGACTCAGGCCACAGTTTCCACACCCGCCTCCTCCCGGGTCTTCACACATAAAAGGCACACTCCTTTCTTAGTTCTTTTAAACTTGATATTTCACTTCCTAAGGATCTAGATGGCTCACTTTTTATTTCAAGTCTTTTATTCAACTATCATGGAGGTGTCTAAAATTTTAGCCATGGTATCTGAAAAGTATCCCACAGCTATGCCCTTCTCTTCTATACCTTACTCTCATTACTCTCCCCCCTCTCTCTTCTTTCTCTACATATACTAATACACATGTATATATATTAAATTATATATAGTTTATTTGTATTGTTGTATTATTTATCACCTGTCTCTCTTCTCTAAAATGTAAACTCTTTCAGGGCAAGTCTTTTCTTTGATTCCATCACTGAACAGTGTGTGGCTGAACAATGAATGAGTGCAATAATTTTGGATTCAAGACATTTTTATCACTCTCTTCAAGTCCCTCCATATTTAGTATTTATAGTATTGTCTGTATATCTGTCTGCAAAAAGAGGTTTGTTTTATGTGCAGGCACATATGCATATGTGTATGTTAAATTATAAGGGCTTCATATCTGGGATTTGTTTAATTGTCTGTCTCATATGTATAGTGATGAGAATAATTATTCTAAATGCATATGAATACTCAACAAAATGTCAATAATTGATTTTGTTGAATCAACTACAAGCAAACTTCTTGATTGTGTGATATATGTCCCCATTTTCTCTACAGAGAAAAATAAAATAGGGTGAAAACCATAAACACATTCTCCCATTAGTCACAATGAATAAACCTCCACATTTGCCTTCATCTTTCTTCTATTTCCTCTCTCTTTGCTTTTTTTTGTGTGTTATGAAACTTGTATTTATAGCCAAGGCAGGGCTGAGTAAGGTGCATGATTATGGCTGATTTTATCACAGCTGTATTACTTAGCTGCAAGGTGAAGCGCCATGGTAAAATGGATCATGAATCCCTGAAATTGACTATCCGTCACCTTTATAATCCTGATGGAAAGGCAGGTCAGATCAGGCCTGACAACTTCCCATGCAAATGAGAGCACCAAAGCAATGTTCCTGACTCAATTTGTCTGAAAAAGTAACTACTGAACAATAAGATAAAGATGAAAAGGAAGCCACTATTGAAATTGTGAGCATTGTGTAGCATTTTACCCCTATACATGGACTGGAAAAAAAATCTTCTGAGTTATAAAAGTGAAGAAAATTCAGGTATATAAGGCACATACATTTAGAATAGCCTCACACATTATTAATTCCTGCATTTTCAATTCCAGCCCTAAACTCAAAAGTTCTATGAAATTTTTGAGTTGAATATATCTTTCATGTTTCTAGCTCCACACCCCCTGACACATAATCAGAAGCTCGATAAATATTTGTTAAATAAATGCATGATTGAGTAAATCAATGAATGAATATTTCACTTTCATCTAGTTTTGCTATATCTTTATAGTGATGAGTATCTCATTGCTTTATAAAACAATTCCATTATTGAGGAGTGTTTTAATTATTCATATTTTTTTTCTTTATAATGAACTAAAATCACCTTAGTTGTAACTTCCATTAGGAATCATCATGGCTAGGAATCAATAGTTTTAACTTGATTATCTCTTCTGTATGCCAACTTATTAAATTTCTTACCAAGGAATTGTCAGATTTTAAATTCTTTCTCTTTGCACTTCATGGTATGCATCCTTCAAAAGTTTGGGGAAAATCTCAGTAGGGTAACGCAATCTTATATCTATTAATTGAAATGGGCCCTAGTTAGGGGAGGGCCTCTCTGACCATCTAATACCAGGAATTTTGTATGTTCTTTCTTCAGTTGTATGGTATTGCACTGTTCCTCCTCTTTCAGCTGAGATTTTGGGAATGTACTACATTTCTACTTTAATATTTCCTGGGAATTCAGTCCAGCATTGAGTGGTAGGTCTGCATTTCAACAATGAACAGACTCTCTCAAAGTGCCCCAATTACATATATATTTCTGAATGTTTCTGCCTTTCTCCTGGAACTTTTGCAGAGACTAGTCCTCATCATGCAAGCTTTGTTTGTACTTATCTGCTATTCTAAGTCCAAGATATTCCTCTGATGGGAATGCATGGGCTTTTGAGCCAATAAAAATGCTGTAGGGCTCAATCTCATCTCATTTGTGAAGTACTGCAATCTGGCTTCATTTCTTTATAGGGAAAAATATAGAACTCCATTATGTGATTGGACCACCAATTACTTAGAATACAATCTAGTCAAATAATGATGCAATAATAAGCCCCATTATCCCAAAGGCACCTCTTATTCCTTTATTCTCCTTCATGAGAAGATGGTTTGGTTATGTTCTATATCGTGTGTGTGTGTGTGTGTGTGTGTGTGTGTGTGTGTGTGTGTGATTAGCTGTCTTTGCAATTCATTTGTTCCTTGCTAATGAAACCTCTGTGTCGCTAACAAAGCAGAAAATAAAAAAGGTAAATAGCACTCCCCAGAAACAATTTGTTTCTTGTTACATGCACTCTTGTTAAACACCATCTGAGGGACTTTTTGCAGAGCAAGGACGAGGAAAAGGCTGCAAACACAATTAGCTAAATCAAAAATACATAATTACAGTCACAATGCAATCAAATGAATATTGAGACACATACATTTATGGGCCAGGAAGTAAACAAAGCATTGCATTCAGGGATAGTCACCGGAAAGTAGCTATATAAGGGCACATACTGATGCTGATTACCAGGAAAGATTGTGTACTGATTTCACTAAAGGTCATAGGAAGAGTTGTCACTCCTGACCCTCACATGCAACCACCTGAGGTCAAACCAACCCTGCATAACACTCAGTAGGGAGAAATACTGTAATTGTTTTTAAAAGGTATTGAAACATTTTTACTGAAAACTACAATATGCAAGTCAATGAGCTGAAATTCTAAAGAATATGTTAGGAAAGCAATGCACTGGAAAAAATGAATCTGATAAAGCAGTTATGTTAGGTATGATAACAAACACTAGATTCCTCAAATTTTAATTGAAAACTGATAGTGATTCACCATATTTGGCTGAACACAATTCATAAATTCTCTTGAAAATAATTGAAGCAAAACAGCATTCCCTTAAACACTGCTGAAAGGTGAGAGGTCAATACGGATGCACACTCATTGTGCCATGTTCCTCATTAGTCACATGACAGCATGAAACCTTTTAATGTTTGGAAAGACTGATATTCTATTAAGTTTGAAATGCTGTATTATGGCACCATTTTTAAGAGCTAAAGTGAACTGTACCATCTTTCCATGTTTGGAGCCATGACTGAGTTATAATCTCTTAAATCACAGCGTGGAGTTCAATGGTAATAAAAAAACTCAACTCGGCCTAGTGGCATGGGAAAACTACTTACTATTACCTTAGCAAGGGAGGAGGTTTGTAGTTTTACCAGGACTCAAGGAAAAGTATTCTTCATTTTGTTTCTATTTCAATCTACAGCCCTGTAATTGGAATCCATCCAATTAAAGTTTTGCCTTCAGAGAAGGCAAAATTATCTTTTTCTCTAAGTTTCCACAGTGCCTGACAAATAATATGGGGTTCAAGAAATATGGGTTAACTCAAATAATTTGAAAAAAATATGCATGGTTACTCACAACCCTAAACCACACCATTTTCCATAAAATTTAAAAAATATGCATTTTTAAAATATGAGAAGTGGATTTTTTCAGTCTTTTCTAAGGCTGAATAACCTGAACACAGGACAATGTTGTTTTTTTTTTAAATCATCTAGACAATAGAAGAATCACACAACACTCTAGTATTAAATTTTCGACTGACATCCTAAAGAAAGGTATCCTTTAGCATTCTGTTCTTGGAACACTCTCACCCCAAACCTATCTGTACATCCCTTCTTCCAGGATTACCTGCCACAGCTATGATAGAGCCCACTGAGAAACTTTACAATTCAATAAGAAGATTTATGCTAAAATCTGTGTCCTGAAGATCTATAGAGCACACAATAAACATCTTTTGCCAACCATCTGCTTCTACATCATCCTGGAAGGTGAAAATTGTAAATCTTAAAAATAATAAAGAAAAGCACGGGCTCCTTTGCAGTTTATCCCTTGTTATTTGTATCACCAATCACATGAATGACTGTAACATTTTAATTGGGAACTGAGAAATGTTAAAAGGATAAGTTACAGGGTATCTGTATTTTTGGTAAGGATTCTGGCAGAGAAAGCATGGTTTTAGAGCCATTAATTTTAGCGGCAATTTCCTGATATCACACCTTTCTGGTCAAAGCAGGCTGGGAATAGTTCTGGTCCTAGCAGCTGTGATACCAGTTTTCTCATTGGGTGGGTAGTTTCCTGATTCTGCAGCCTTCTAGAATTTAGATCATGGCAATGATAGCAATTAACTTGGTGACTTAGTACTATGGTATGACTTTTGAAGTCATTCTTTAGAGCATGGCCCATAATTTGTTTCTTCAGGGTTCTCAATAATTCTAAGCTATCTCTATCTTCTAATAAATGTGTTTATACTTTAAAAAGGTAGACAGAAGCTCTGGCCAGTTTGGCTTGGTGGATAGAGCGTCGGCCTGCGGACTGAAAGGTCCCAAGTTTGAATCCAGTCAAGGGCATGTACCTTGGTTGCGCGCACATCCCCAGTGGGAGGTGTGCAGGAGGCAGCTGATCGATGTTTCTCTCTCATAGATGTTTCTAACTCTCTATCCCTCTCCCTTCCTCTCTGTAAAAAAAAAAAAAAAATCAATAAAATGTTGTTTGTTTTTTTTAAAAAAGGTAGAATTCTATTGCATGTAAATAAGAGTACTTATCACAACATATAGTCCATTTTTCTTATCTGCCTAGGTGAGGGGGGTCACTCTATCTTCTCAAATATGTCTTTGGAAATACGTATCTCTTTAAATAAGTGAATATTTCCTGCAATATGCTCTCTTATCTCCAAATATGTTCTTTGATAACCTCTTTGCTATTGTAGAGAATTGTAATGGACTCTTAATTTGGTATAGCCTCAACATGAAAACACATGTACAGAGATTGTAATTATTGCTGTCATTCTATTTTTGGAATTTCAGAAATCTAAGGCTGACTCAGAAGTGCTAACCTGACCTCTGCTTAAATTCATTATTGGGAAAATAATATTGTACACAGAGTAGTAATTACGATGGAATTTGATCTAAAGTACAAACAAGAGTATTATTGAATATATACTTATCCAAAGGGATTTCTAATAATCTTTAAAAATATTTCCTAATGACAGAGAAAATAGCATCCACATATCATGTCCTAAAAATCAACCACTTTAATGCATTCAAAAGAGATTCTCAATAATTTTAACTACTGTGTTCACACTGTTCAAAATCATTGAAGATTTATTGAACTTTCTGCTTCAAGTTTTCACCAGGGTTATGCTCATATATAGTTTCATGCATTCAATTTGTCCATATAAGCTTAGCATAGCATTTGTGGAAAGGGCTTAGAAAAGATCACATCCTGAAATGTCTACCCGTTTAAACTTGATATTCAGTGACTTTTGAAATGGTTTCCTCGTTTCCACGTATCAGTGGATTTACTGACATTTTAAATTCTGGCAATCAATAATTGGCCCAAGAACCAACCTGGTACCTGATGTCACTGACTTTTTGGATTTAAGGAAACATAAAATATTAAATAATATCTTTCTCCAGAAGTAAATATATAGATAGCTAGAGATAGAGAAAGAGATAGATATATGGTTATGTGTATATTTGGTAATTATATTTCTTATGTAGTTTTGTTCTCCTTTTACAAACCATTCTAACATGCCTATACACGTTTACTTCTAACACTTATTATCAGGAAGAATGAGCATAGAAGATGAAAGGTGATCTTATTCCACATCATAAAATATTATTTTCAATAATAATTGAAACCTTTGCTATCTATGTCCCATACTGATGTTTTGTTTTTCCATAAGCTATTTGGTCTATGTTAAGTTTGGCAAAGTCATTTCATTGAAGAGAAACACATAACTTCAGGAATTAACAGCATTAACACGATTTTAATATATAATAGTTGTTCATTATATATTATTTGAATAACTAAGAGTTGAGCTTCATAACTCCAGAAGCAAAGTCATGTTTAATATTGTCTTGTTTACCATATGAGGCTATGTCCAAACATAAAAAGTAAGTTCTGTTCATCTTTATAATAGATTTTATTTATTGCTAATTGTATTGGCTCACTCCTTGAAAGCAGCTTATGGAATATGTGTAATCAGATAAACACTTTTTAATCTAACTGCAGTTTCGCTTAAAATATTTTGGTATTTTCATGAGATTTCTTTAAGTAGATTTGCTTCCCATAAAATCTTAGCCTGTAACATTATTAAATCTGACTCATTTTAATGAATGGTATGGGTAAATTTAGTCAAGCTTATTGCATTAGTTAAGGTGCTAAAAAAACAAACATAATAAAAAAACAACAGCTTAATAGCAGCTTAAAGAAAATAAAGGCTCTTTAATTGCTTATAGAACAGTCCTGAAGTAACTGACCCAGGTTTGGTGGGAAGCTTTGCTCCTTACAATCATTCAGAGATTCAAATTCCTTCCCTGTTGTTACTTTGGCCTTAGCATCCTATTCTTGCCTACCTGGTTGACACTAAGTAAGAACATGGAGAAATGCAGACCAATGTCTCACGGCCCAGATTAACAAATGACACATCATTTCCACTCATTCCATTGGCAAGGACTTAATCTCTGAAGGGAGTAATGGGAAATAATAGGCTCCAAATAATATGTACCCTGCTTCTATCTCTAATAAGAAAGGAGAACGTGTATTTTAGCAGACAACTAGCAGCACTGCTACTTTGCCAAGCTTATCAATCAGTTGACTGAGCTCAGCAGATTCACCTCAATTAGAGAGATTATTTTTCTAACTATTAAGGATTCATACTTGGGTTTGATCCCTTACACTTTCCCCACAAATGGCTCTACTGAGGGATATATAAAGATGCCTCTTCAGTCCTCCTATTGACTGGTTGAAAATCTGAATATAGGCATACCTCAGAGCGCGTGTGGGATTGCTCCCAGACCATCATGATAAAGCCAGTATCACAGTAAAGTGAGTCGTGATCTTTTTACTGGTGGAGGAGCTTGCCTTTAACTAATAATAATAATAATAGTAATAATAATAATAATAATAATAATAATAATAATTTAAAATGTAACACTTGCGAAGTACAACAAAGCAAAATGCAATAAAATGAGTCAAACCTATAGTCCTTATTTCACTGATTAAGTATGAAAACAAAGCTAAAGATAAAGTGAGGAATCAATCATTTTTCTACCACCTCCCTACAACTCACAATGGCTCCAGAGAGACTTGCAATGAATCAGAATATCCTTTGTGTAAACACATGCACAGTATGCCTGGCTATGTCCAACTGGTTTTTTGGCTCCTCAAACCACTTTATAAAGGTTATGAAGGATGTGCTTTACAGATCTCTCATTATAGCACTGCAAAATTTTTAATAACAAAGCATCCATAACAATGCTATTAAAATAATTAATAATTCACTCGGTTCCTGTTTAACTCTCTGTGAAAAGATCTTCACATGAAAAGATCAGGCTTCGGAGGTGAAACAAGGCATTAACAGGTGTTGCAGGATCACAAAGGTGATTTCCCATTAGCCCCATGGTAAATGTTCTGGAAACAGCAGCAGGAACACTGCCACTCATTGCTGCCTGTGCATCAAGTCATTATGCTAAATGAAGTTATTATTTTGGTTAAATAAATTCCAAGCCATTATTAGAAACACATTAATTAAGGTTGACGGTGTAATGAAACAGGTTTACTGTTAACTTCCCACATGTTGCATAGGTGGAACCTGGAACATTCAACTCCAATCAAGGCCTCAAAATGACAGTGTGAGCATTGCAGGACACTGCACCTGAGATGGAAATGCATTTTCTGTTGGGACAATGGTGACATCCAGATCCAGAATAAGTAAACTTTTGCCAAAATAATTTAGCATAGTGATTAAGAGAGCACGAGCTTTAAAATAAGAATGGTTTAGTTTTGACTAGAGGATATGTTACTTATTTCGGGATTACCTTGAGCAGCATTACTTAGCATTTCTAAGCCTTAGTGTCAATATCTGCAAAATGCGTGTATTCATTATTGTTTCTTTATACTACTGTTGTGAGAATTAAATCAGAACTCCTAGGTTAAGCACTTCGCATGGTTCCTGAAATAGTAAAGGACTCAATGAGTTTTAACAGTTATCATTGATATTATTATCCTCAACATGATTTCATTGCCTGCCCATTCATATTTTTAAACATTTTTAAATTCTGGACCTTATGTTTGAAACTGAGAAAGAATGATATCATTTTATATGTGATTAGCAAGCACAGTAAACATCCCCCGTAAGAGGAAACACATTTTAACCATTGGATACTAGAATGGACACACTCAGTCTTTGAGAAGGGAGATTGAAGTGGCAGATATACATGGATGACACATGAATAAGACTGTGTTTGAGGAATCAGATTGCTGACTCTATAAACTATCAGAAGAGATATCCCAGAGAATGGTGAACAATTCTTCACTTGTAAATACGAGCTGAGGAAATAAATTTTAAACTGCAACTGTTTCATACACATGGAGAAAAATTTTTTCTATACATCAATAAGTATAATTGGAAATGGAAGACAATTTAGATCATGCATGTTTAGCATGTTTGAAGAAATCCTCATTGTGAAATACCTTCAAGAGCTGACCCCGCTAAGAACTTAAATGAATAAATGAAAATCATTGAGTCTGTTAAATATATACATATACACTCACACACTTTGCCTCTGGGTTTGCTATAAAAGGATCTCAGGGGTTATTACCATCTTATTAAATATTCCATTAAGACTAACAGGCCTAAAAGAGAACTGCCATTTGCCAAAATTTCCTCTGAGCGCTAGGAATCTTTTTGTCAGTGTCATGCCTGGACCAGGATTCAATACAGAGAAGAATGAAGTTAGAACCTGGTTAATATATAATTAGCAATAAAAGAAGTTGGGGCATTTGAATAATACATCACATGGTCTCATGAGAAGAATACCAAGAAAATGGAGAGGACAGGGGCCAAAGATAAATCATGTATAAGTAGTAAGAGGGAAATCGAATGAAAAGTAGAAAAGATGACAGTGAGTACTCATATCTTCTATTTGTATCTACTCTTTCTTTAAAGTAGTCCTTGTTAATATTTATAGCATCTGTGAGAGAAGCCTGGAATAAGTATTCAAATGTTTATTTTTAAAAATAAAAAAAAATAAATTAGAATGATGACTTGCATAGGGCTTCTCTAACGAGTCGGGAGCTGAGCAGGGACTTGCTCTCACTGCTATCTTACCACTCAGGCACACTGCTTCTGGATGGTCACGAGGGAAACACAAATTAACACAAATTAAATTCCCCACAAGCAACCTCATCTGTGTTCTTTCTTATATTGTAATGCTGAGGTGATAGTAAAATTGAGAGGTCCCTGTTCACCATATCTCCTTTGTAGGGGAAGTCCTACTGTCAGCACAGAATAGGGCATTACTCCAAGTCTTTGCTGGGAGGATCAGTATCCATATTACCTGAGACTTCTTAGAAATGTAGAATCTTAGATCCCATGCTAGGCATTCTGAATCAGAATCAGTGTTTTGCCTGGCTGGCATGGCACATTTTAACAAAATTTCCAGGAGTTTTCTGAGCTCGAAACCACTCACAGCCAGTTTTCCTTTGGGTATGTTATTTAAAGCACCTCAATTCATGCTTGCCCATTTTCATTTACATTTACTCACATCAACACCAGGTAGAGAAGAATGTATATTTTGATTTTTGTCTTTGTTTTTCTGAGACGCTGAATGGCTCAACAACAACCACTTGGTCTGCCAATAGCAGAGCTCCACAGCAGTTTTCCTACCAAGGCTTAGAGAAGTGTGACCCAGTGTTACTCCCCCTCATGCTCCATGTGCTCTTATCTCTGAGGTTTTCCCACTAGCAGAGATCCTGAAAGGCAGAGTTGAAAGAGAGGGCATATTGGATCTGCTTCCCCACTCTCAGCAAGAAGAACAAACTTTGTAAGTATTTACTTTTTAAGAAGGAGAGTAAGCTTAGTAATTGTGCTTGATCAGGTAATAGGTGAGACACCCTAAAAAGTACATTTCTGAAGTAAATTGAGGAATGGCTTGGCCTGAGCATTTTTCACTTCCCTCTATGAAGAGGATGGACACAAAAAGTTGTTATATCTGGAAATGACAAGTGGTCTGGAAAATATATCACACTGTTTTGGAAATTTGAATGCATAAAAACTTTCCATAAGGGAAATTGCAATGATACAAATATATTAGATAAGTTTGGTTCTTGAGTGATTCTGCTTTCAAGGTGTTTATAATCAAATTTGAAACAAGAACATAGCATATCATGCATGGAAAAAAACACTGTATATTGAGAGAATTACAAATAGTGTACAATAAAAATCAAATATGACTCCTGTTTGAATGAGCTCTCTTTAAATTATTTTATAAATCCTCCTATATGTCTATGTGGCTCATTTTAGTTCTTCATCTGGACACAGAAAGTAATGGTCTCTCAGCTTGAGAACAAAAGAGATTAAGCTCAGTAATTAGTAATTTATAAAAATATATATATTGAACAATTGCTATGAGTTGGCTTGTGCTTCCATAAATGGATGAGGGATGAAAAGAACACAAACAACAAACCGGAAGTCATATAACAAAACATATATATATATGTACATATATATATACACACACACACACACACACACACACACATATATCTCCTATATAATAATAGACAAACATGGTAATTAACCATAGCTCCGACACACTTTACAATGGCTAATCAGGGTGATATGCAAATTAACTGCCAACCAAGATGGCGGCCAGCAGCCAGGCAGCTGAAGCGAACAGGAGGCTTGCTTGCTCCAGTGATGGAGGAAGCCAAGGTTCCCCGCCTGCCGCTGCCGGCCTCTGAGCTTGCATTCTAAGAAACAATGTTCCAATTATAGAAGTTAAACAAAACCCAGAAACCTGCTTTCAGCCAGCCGGGCTTCAGCCAGCAGGATCGCAACAGTGTTTCAATTATAGAACCCAAACAAACCCAGATCCCTGCTTTCAGCAGCTGAGGCCTCAGAGCTGCAGCCAGGCCTCAGAGCTAAAGCTGGCTCTCGGCTCCAGTGACAGCATAGAAGGCAAATAAATCCCATAATAAAAAAAGAAAAAAGAAAAAAAGGAGAAGTTGGGAGCTTCAGTTGCCCGCCAGCCTGAAAACAGCCCTCAGCCCCTCACCCAGACTGGCCAGGCACCCCAGTGGGAACACCTACCCTGAAGGGGGTGTGGGCAGCCTAAAAACGGCCCTCAGTCTCTCACCCAGACTGGCCAGGCACCCCAGTGGGGACCCCCACCCTGAAGCAACAAGATGGCGGCTAATTTGCATACTGAAGGCAGGTGGCAGAGGTCAAGGCTGTCCGCAGTCCGGGACTGGATCTGTGACCCTGCCAGATAGGGGGCAGCGCTTGAGGCTGTCCACTGTCCCGGGACCTGGATCTGTGACCCTGCCGGGCGGGGGGCAGCACTTGAGGCTGTCCATGGGACCAAGACACGGATTTGTGACCCTGCTGGGTGGGGGGCAGTGCTTGAGGCTGTCCACGGTCCCAGGACCTGGATCCATGACTCTTCCCAGGGGGTGGCAGCTCACACAGGGGCAGATCTGCCGGGGTTGGGCAGGGCAGGACGCCTGGCTTTCACCCAGCCCCAGTCACTCTGGGCAGGTGAGCAGCGTAGAGAGCCTCTGGACAGGGGAGGCAGGCCAGAGGAGGGTGGCCCACATGGCGGTGGTGACAGCTGTGAGCGTGCCAAGCGGAGCCTGCAGGCTGAGCTGAAGTAGTGCCTGCAGGCCATCAGCGCCCAGGAGTGGCTGCACAAGATCTGCCTCCTGGCCCAGAAGGTGCAGGATTGCAGGGACAGCCACCATGGCGGGCCAGACTGACGTCCTCCTGGCCGCACCACGGGGGTTTGTGGATCTGCAAAGCCAGAGGCCTCCGGTATGCACATCCCACCCTGGAGTGCGCACATCCCCCAGCACACTGTCACCCTCCTGCGCCTGCAACAGTTGCAAACCAAGGCATGCACAAGTTCCCCCCGCCTCTCCACTGCACTTCCATCAGTCCAGCATGCCTAACACCCCCACAGGATGTGCACACATCCCCTCTGATGCGCTCACGTCCTTTGGAGAGTGTCTGGGTGTTCTGGGTGCTGAGGGTGGGCCCCTGTGAGATGACAGTGAGAGGGGGGAGTGATGATGCCCTGTTCCCACAGAGGCCAGTGAAGCTACGAGATCACCTCTGGGGGGTTAATGCAGGTGCTGAGGCAGGAGCAGATGCAGACAGACACACCTGGTGGGCGAGGGCAGCCCTCATTGAGGTGCCTTCAGTCAGCGTTCAAGATCAAGAACCCAGAGGTGGAGAGGAATTCCATCCTCTCAGTGAAACAGTGGGATAGTCGGGGCGACTGTAGAGGAGGAATGTGCACTTTGGGTGCCAGCACCCATGAGCGAAGGCTGCCCTGACTGAGCCTCGCTTGCTTGGGGCCTAGTGCACTCCTGCCAGGTAGCGGATGACAGGACGTGCTTTTCCAAATTAATGAGAGAAAACGTTGATTCTCCTGCTGCCCACGAAGGTGGAAAGTGAAGTGGGGAGACATGTGGGGAGTGAGCGAGATTCCCTGCCTGGGTGTTCCAAATCTGCTGTTGGTTTCTTTCACTGCTGACTAGAGATATACAGGGTGTCCCCCCCAAAATGTATACACACTTTGAATACCTACTAATTCCAATGGTTTTAAGCATAAGAAAGAAACAACAATGGAGCTGTTATCTGTTAAAAGTGTGGACACAAACAGGTAGTTGGACATTCCCTGAGGGGTCTCAGATTGGAGAGGGTGAAGGCCAGACTGAGGGGCCCCTTCCCCCCTACCCCAGTGCATGAATTTTGTGCACTGGGCTATATATATATATATATATATATATATATATATATATATATATATATATATATTTAAAGGTACAGTGATTGTTTAAACATAACACAATGCCTTGCCATTGATTAAAAAAAAAAAAAAAGGATTGATCAATGAGAGAGAGGGATTATTTAGAGAAATATTCTTTGTAATTGCTGTTAGGGCTGTCTGAACTCTAACTTGTGTGGGCAGAATAATGGCCTCCCAAAGATATCCATATCACTAGAGCCTTTGACTATGTTATTTTACATAGCAAAAGGGGCTTTGCATTAATTAAGTTATAGGTGTTGAGATGGGAAGATTGTTTTGTATGACCTGGGTGGAGTGGGCCTAAGGTAATCATAGGGGCCTTAGAAGTGTAAGACAGAGGCAGAAGAGCAAAATAGAAGACTATTTAACTAGGGAAGAGTAGGTCAGAATGATATAAAGTGAGAAAAGCTTCCTCCTACTATTGCTGGATCTGAAGATGGAGGAATGGGGTCATAAGCCAGGAAAGGCAAAGAATTGGATTTCCCCCCTAGAACATCAAGAAAGAAATGCAGTCCTGCCTACATCTTTATTTTCACTTAACATCAGACTTCTGACATACTGTATGATAATACATTTGTGTTGTTTAAGCCCCTAATTTAGTGATAACTTGTTACAGCAGCGATAGAAAATTAATACACTTGCTTAGTCTATTGTACTAGATGTCTATTTCAGTTAAAAAAAAGGATGGAAAATTTATTAATAATTATTCGTCCTGTTTTTACTAAGAATTATCAATAAATACAAAAGAGGATATTTAACTGATTTATAGTTAGAAATTTACATCTCTTTAATCAGTGTTCAGAATCCACACATCATCACAAGAAATGTTGTTATATTTGAATAAATTTAGTCATAAATGTGGATAGAGTCCTGGCTGCTTTGGCTCAGTGGATACAGCGTCTGCCTGCAGCCTGAAGGGTACTGGGTTCAATTCCCGACAAGGGCACATGTCAGAGTTGCAGGCTCAATCCCCAGTAGGGGGCATGCAGGAGGCAGCTGATCAATGATTCTCTCCCATCATTGATGTTGCTATTTCTCTCTTCCTGTCCCTTCCTCTTTGAAATCAATAAAAATATATTTAAAAAAATAAAAAATAAATGATGACAGAAAGCAGTTTTGAATCAAAATATAACATCAATTACCCCTCTACTGTAAAATTACTTTCTAGTCAGATGGGATTCCCATGCAGTTATAAGACTGTTCGAGATTATGCCCTGTTTTCCCTCTGGTAGGCTATGGCCAACTAGTTTACACTGTGGCAGATACAATCTGGTTTGGATGGATCTGAAATGTAAAATTGTTTTAGAGAGAGTTAGTGCTACAGTGCACCTGAGAAATCATCAACACAGCAATTGAGAAAGGAGAGAATAAGTCCTTAATGTACTCCAGAGAGGATTTATAATCAGGAGCCAATTTGCAGCCAGAGGAAACCTTGCAAGGACACACCAAAAATAAAGAAAAGTTCTTGATCTAATTCTAGTCTGGACTATACTCAAGAGGAACATTGGATAAAGCTCAGGCAACAAGAATGACTAAATCCAAGACACATAATTTTATGGAAAATATTTTTCTCTAAGTTATGTACCAAGCACTGCTTTCAATCTAACAGCTCCTGCAAAGAAATCAGTTACAGAGATAGACATATCAAATCATAGACCATAATAAAAAATATCCTTACCATATTTCATGCAATTTTTGATATGAAAGTAAACTGCCATTTAGCAAACCCCAGCAAGATTTGATCCCAGCATGTTTTGTATGAATATTCTAGGAAACTCAAGGTTTGTGCTATGAAAAAGCTAAACCCTGATTAGAAATTCCATCAATGATTTCAAAATTAGTGTTACTTAATCACATAAAACTTTTCAAGGAAAAGACATTAGAGATTGGAGGTGAAATTCCACATGATACAGAAATTCATTGATGTTATACTTGGCTCAGTCAGTGTGTCTCGATGGTTGATAATAGACCTATGAACCAGGAAATCATGGTCAGGGCACATTCCCAGGTTGTGGGCTTGATCCCTGGTGGGCGTGCAGGAGACTGATGATCAATGATTTTCCTTTCATCATTGATGTTTCTCTCTCTCCCTCTCTTTCTCTCTGAAATCAATTAAAATATATATTTTTTTAAATGTCATAAATGGAATTATAGACTTCAAATTTTATTTAAATAACCTTCAGTCTGACAGCATATTTACTAGTTACTAGTATATTCACAGGAAAACTTTAAGAGTGGTGGTAAAATAATATGTATCCAGTGCTGAATTACAAAATACTAATTAAAAAACCCTCAGTAATAGAAGTGATTAAAATTACAGAATATCTGTTTCATGCCTGTAGCCCTTCATAGTGTAAATAACAGGTCCCTGAACAACATTATTGGAAGTCCAAACTCAGAATGTATTGATTCATTTTACAGGAATAAGATAATTTTTGTCATCTTTCTTTTATTTATGAAATTCCATTGCTGTAGTAAACAGTATTTATAAATTGGATTAAAACAGGCTTATAGAAACTGGCTTTGACCAAGAGGAGGACAAAGAAAGTCTTGATTGAAAAGGCAAGAGCTGTTCCTTATTAAATATCCTTTAAATAACTTTGCTAATTTTTTTCCCATTCATTTCTCCCCCATTTCTTAAAACCATTTGTAGTGAATAGTTGTTTGACATAGATGGAAAGATGCTTAAAATATAAGTAAGTAGTGTGTGAGTGTGTGTGTGTGTGTGTGTGTGTGTGTGTGTGTGTGTGTGTTCGCATGCACATATGTATCCATACTTTAAGACTTCTGTCCCTATTGGCCTCCAAAGATTTGTTGATTGCTTTGATATTCTGCCTCTTTTACATTGTAATTTCTTTTGCATTATCTTCAGCATCAACAATGAATATTTCCTGAGTGGATATTATAAACATTTCATGATTATTATACTATTCTAGTTAGAGGGCCTAGTTCTAAATAGTACATTTTATAACATAAAACTTTATACTTTATTAGTTCCGTGATCCATTAAGATCTGAAGCTTATCTTTAAGAAGAGCACTAAAAGGTATGTGAAAGCAAATCTACTAACTCTTGTGATTTCAAAATAGATCAAAACTATAAACACATTTAGCTTAGCCTAAAAAGTTAAAGTTCTGAATAATGGAATCTTTTTTAAACCTAGGTGGTGTGTCAAGTCAGTCAGAAATGTCTAAGTCTCTACCAGGTAGTACTAGCTGATTTTCCTCAGGCTGGACCATAAATTTCTCATATATGTAGTGGGTTTGTTAATATATCTCACATCTGTCTATTGGTGGAATTATGTGAGAGAACAGGAGTAGATTGCCAATCACAGTGTCTTCCAATCTTCATGTCTTCCTTTAGGAAGTATTATCTCATTTACTAATTATTTCTATAAACTTCCTTCTTAAGAAGTAGGACTATTTTTGTTTGAATTAAAAATTCATATATTAAACATAATTTCTAATTTAGTATAATACATAAAGTTCATTTCATGATTTTAATTTGTCTTATCTTCCAATCCTTATATTTTCAAATTACAGTGTAGTAACTATCTTCTGTTATATTCAGAGGTATATTTCTTATTTTCCTTGATCACTATTATTGAATTTCTCAAAAAATTCTCTTGTTTGTCTTTTTTTCTTTTACTATATCGTTTTTCTTGAAGGGTAGAGACATGAACTACATGGGGAATTTAAGGTATAAACTCAATGTTTCATAGAAGCTAAGAAGAACTTCATTTGTCCTGATATTGCTACTACCTTGTTAACCCATTTTATTAATGGAAATTTAGTCTTCAAAATACTAAGTTTCTGCTTCAATCCCTGTTATCCAAACTTATCACCAAATTGACAAATCTGAAGTTTGCTCTTCTTTTGCTTTTTGGGCTCTAATTCTATACTGTTTAGTCTAATACATGCCTATTTGTTTCTGTTTTTCCCCTTTCCCATGTGGACCACGCAATCTCTAATATACTGGGAGCAACTGCATTATCTTCAATATTTTCCTGAAGTAGTCCTTCTATGAGTATACTAGGTTTGATGTAAATGGAATTTAGCATCAGGATTGTTCTGTCACAGGAATTTGCCTAAAGAGACCCCATAAGCTGATGAAAGCATATGGAAAATACATGATGGTGGTAGAGCAGAAGTAGGAAATGGTAAATGTGGCGGTAGTGGTAACAGTAATGTAGGGTGGTATGACTATTAAAGGTGGCGGGTGGGGAACAGTGAAGGACTGAGCTGGGAACTAAATATTAGTACTTCAGTTATTCAGGGAAAAAGCATTTCAAAGGCCAGGACCAACGTTTTAATGAAAGAAGGGAAATGACAGTGTTATAACTAGAAGTAAAGTGCATACAAAATACGAAGTTAATGCCCACAACAACTTTCTACGCTATGGTATTCCCATTTTGTAGATGAAGAAATGGAGAACAAAGGCATTCAGCAACACATCCAAAGTGACACAAACAGCAGGTGGCCAAGCTGGGATGTGAAATAAGAGTATTAGGCCTTGTGGAAAGAGCCAGCAGTCTAGACAATCCCATGGAACAGGCATTTCCTATTTTAGTTGGATTTACTTGTCTTCCATTCCAGCACATCTTTAAAGATATTTTGTTGTTTCTAAGGCCAACTGCTTGATCAGAACTGTGATACCACAAGACTATGTGTTTAATAGAACTCTTCTTGGTAGCATCTGTTCCTTTCCCCTGAAACTCACAGGGTCAAAAGAACATGGTGCTCAGGATGCCTATTTCTTGGTGTTTATCACCACAACAAATCTGGCCAATCCTAATATCTCCTCCTCTCTGAGACTAACCAAATGCATTTGTATTAAGATGGAGGCAATGAACATGAGCTGCTTAGATTTCATGTTGCAGAAAAGTAGAGTTAACTAATAGTCATTGCTGCTGTCCTCTGAATTCACTGTTACATTTATACCAAGGTCACCTTTTGCTTGGGCTGTTCCCCGTGAAAGACAGAACATGGTAAATATACTAATTCATGTCCATTTCTGAGAGATGTGGATTTCACAGATGGGTGACTTTGGACCAAAGAGTACCCACTGGTTTGGCCAGAGATTATCTTTTAGAACTGCACTAAATTCTGAGACTCTTCCTATCAAATTCTTCTTCTTTCTTCCTCTCCATTTACAGATGGAAGATCTACATTGTGATTTGAAAGATTCTCCTGTCTATTCAGGTCCCTTCCCTCTGTCCTTGGAAGACTTTCCCACAACATATTCCCTTCACATCTAAACCCATGTGTCTGCTTCTTGGAGGACCTAAACTAATACAAACACTCAAATCCCTCCTTGTTCCTCACAATTTGCCACACTCCTTGATGGCTCTTACACTGGACTTACACATGTTTTTAAATCCTTTCACTATCATTATGTGATTTTGTGTTATCTTCACTCCAAATTTCCTGAAACCCCAATACATAAAATAGGTCTCTTTACCCTGATATAGGTTCAGGAGCATTTTTTGTCTCTACTTTCAATCATTACCAAACTTAAAATAACAGTCTATACTTGCTATCTGCCTCTCATTAATAACCATTGTTATCTAGCTTCCATACTAGTTACTTTTTTGAAATAATGTTTTCTTCAAATTCAACAGATATTTTTTTCCATTCTTATTTTCTTCAAGTTTTACACAGTGTTTTATATAATGGACCACTTCCAGCTTAAATTCCTTTAGTCCCCTGGCTTTGGTAGAATTCTTGTTTACTGGTTTTCTTTTTTTTTCTTCCTATCAACTTTATGACTGAACTTTCTGTGAATTGATGTCTTCCTCTGGAACTTTAAATTTAAATGATTCCCCCAAGAAACTAATCAAGGGAGGTAATATAAGAGATAAAAAGAGGGTAATCTTATTCAGTACCATGGCTTTAATTATCACCCATTTTGGATGATTACCAACTCACAGTCTCTGGCTTGTATCTCTCTCTGGATTGCTAGTTCTATATTTCAATTTGCCTATTGAATATGTGGGGCATATAAAGCTGCACAAACTCATTTTATACCAAACTGAACTTACTTTATTACTTCCTAAACTCGTTCTTCCTTTTGAATTTATTATTTCTTTTAATGACAACATCACCCCACTTAAATTCCCACTTGAATCTTTACTTAATTTGTGATTGTTCTCCTGACTTCTGCCACCCTCCACAACTTCATTCTCTTCCCTAATCCAATTAGGTCACAAGAGGTATTGTTCTGTAACAACTCAAATCTCCTGGCTCCTCTCCATTTCCATTGCTGCTCCCCAAGTTCAGGCCATCATTATCACTCAACTAGATAATCTAATCATGACATTTTCTTGCTGAAAAGAGACTGCTTCAATAACCTGTTAACATTGAACCTAAACTCATTCACCTCAACATATTGGACGGAATGCTGTCACATATTTTTATATGCCTCAAAAGTAATTTACCATTGTTTAATAGTTAAAATACAGATACTTGAAAATTACATGAAAAAATGATTTACATGATGATATTATTTCTTGAGGGGTTATAATTATTTGTATGAACTTTATGACCACATGTTGCAAATTATAATATCGTCTGTCAAGTGTGATGAGGAAGAAAGATGGTTGAGAACTTTTAGTTTGCAGAATCAAGGTCAAATTCCCTAACTTGACATTTCATAGCTCTTCATAATTTGGCACCAATCCTGTTCTCTACATCTCTTGTTTGCATGCTCTTTGTGCTAGGAATAAAACAATAACCACAATATAGTCACATGTAATTTATGTCTGCTTTTCCCACTTTACCTTTACCATATTACTCCATGTGCTTAGAAAGCCCCAGTGCTTCATTACACAGAGTAGAGTTCTAATGTTCAGGTGTGAATACTATTACATTCATGGAAATTTAAGTCTCCACTTTTCTCAAACAGAAAGTAAATGCTTTGCACTTGGAAACTTAGTAGTATTTTACTCACTTCTCTGGTGCAACAAGTAATACTGTCTACTTAATTTTCTAGTTTTACAAACAATCTTTTAATCCATATACTAGAATATAAGCCACTTAAAAGTAAGAACTGTTTATTTGTACCCCCGACAATTTTTGGCACATGATTGATATTAAAAATATATCACTTAAACAGACTTTGTGAGTTCTTTGTTAAGTTCGTTCATTGGTTTGAACAATCTCTTTGGTTCAAACAATCAATTGGTTTGAGACATCTCTTTGCAAACTTGTCAATTTTCCTATATAAAACTCCTAATTCATTTATTCAAGTACTAACTCAAACTAATCTCAGCATTTTTTGCCCAGAAATAACAGTTACTATTTATCCATTTTAGAAGAAGAATATTTATCTCCAAACTTGGTTTTCTTGTTCTCATCTAATTCTATGTTTTATCTCAAGCCTATGGTGGGTGAGAGTAACAGATCTTGTGGAAATGTCTTAATTACAACATATCTAATTTTCATGAACTTATAAACTGCCTCAAGAAAACTAGTGGATTGGTTGACTATACTTTTTACCTTAAAGAAACTATCCTCAACTTCTCAATGAATATGTTGCAGAATTAAAAGCCATGTCTCCTTATTTCCAGCTCAACCTCAAATTTGTCTATCCATTATACCCACAGCCCATGCTGATGTAAGGTCAGCTTATCCTGGGTGGGGCTGAGGCCAGGACTGAGACAGGGTTGAAAAGTGATTATAAAAAGAAAAATAATTTCAAAATTGAGTCATACTCACATATCTGTTAGTGCAAAGGGTACCAAAAGAGGTCACTTAATTAATTCTTGTATCCTGGGGACAGGAATGCCACTAATTTTTTCTGAAATAGTGGTATTCCAAAAACAAGGAATCTACAGTGACTGCCATGGTGTCATTCCCCTCCCCCACACACAGATTTTACTTCCCTGTGCTGATTAGCAACTAGAAATGTTTTTCAACAAGTACCTTCTGACAGAAGAGATATGCTGGTTACAAATGCCTGAGTTATAACCTAGAGTATGGCAAACAGTTTTTTGTTTTGTTTTTTTTATAATTTGATCCAGGTGGGTCAAATAGAATATACACATTTTTTTTCCCACGAAAGGGACTTAATTTTCTACGACTACAATAGAAAATCTCAGCTACAAGTGAGAAACACACAACTGCCACCCTTTGTGAAAAGAAGGAAAACAGAGACAGATGCACAGCTGTCGTTTCTAGCAAAGGCTTGGTGTGCACCAACCTCCCACTGCACCTCAATGACTGCAAGTTTGGAAAAGCAAGTATTTTCCCAGGGAGATGAACTGATTAAGATAACGAAAAAACAACTTTAGATTACTTCTCCAAAGGGGATATGGATAACTGAAACTTTCCAAGGTTCTCGTCAAACTTTAGCAAGATGTATTTGTGTAATAGAAAATGTTTGGTACTTAGGACACCATGAAGACTGCATTCCAAAAACTGCTGATCTGCAATGGATGTGAAAGCATTTGTCACAAACATTATGATTTTCTTGCATTGGTGGGTTTTCATAAATCATTTCTTATTGCAGACTCCATGGACAAATGCCACAGAAAAGACTGAAGGTCTTTTTCATTCTCACAGTGGAGTTTGCTTCTTAAAGGCAAACTATCAGCAGAATTTTCAAGGAGAAAAGGCAGTCTCTGAGCCAAATCTCCCTAGATCATGAAAAATTATATTAAAGAATCTTGTCATTGAGTAATATGTGCATGCATACATTCTTTCCCCAAGTACACACACACACACACACACTTGCACTGCCCTGTTCTTTGTCAACCAGATCAATATTTCAAACACAAATGAGGTGAGCTCAAGGGAAGAGAGATTCATATTGACGTGTGAAAACTTTCCAGGAAGAAACAGGCAGATCCATTTAAGAGTACAAATACACCCAATAAATCATGGTGAGTTTGGTGGGGTGACTGCTCTTTCTTCTGGCAGCTTTGTAATTACTCTCTCAACAGAGCAACTTCCTTTAGAAACAGACACTCTATATGCAAGACAGTTATAACACTGGGCATCACTGCTGGCCACAGCCTAGGCTACATATGTCACAATCCATTAGTTCGGAGACATAGCTGAGCAACCTGAGGTTTATTAAAACCAAGAGCCACCTTCCCTGATCACTTTTCTCAAGGTCTCCTCAGAGCTGTCATCAACCATTTTTAATAGCCCATCAATGCAGTCTGCAAATAATTCTCTCCAAGTCCAGACTTTATGAATTATTAACCTGTTCTATGAGAATTGGTATTCCTACATTAGCTCCTGCCCAAACTATTTTCTAGTCCTTTATTAAAGCTCATAATTGGAGATCCTCAAAAAACATGCTACAATGAAGGACATGATTTCAATTTACCCTGTGAGAATCTGATTCATCTGGATTTGTGTTTGAGCACTGTAGAGTATATGTTGGAAAGTTCGCAATAGGTAGAACATGACACTGAAAATGTAGAAGACATTCTTTGTATTTTGTGTGCCTGAGATCTCTCTTCTCTGAAATACCTAAAATAAGTCCATGTACACTTACATACTCCATATTTAAGGATGTAATGTCCTGAACTATCCTTTAATTGATTAACGTATAACAGCATCATTTTTCTAATTAGTTTGGAAGAGAAGAGGCCACGTCTTGATTGATCTCATCTGGCCAGAATTCTTTCTTTCATGAGAGCTGTAAATGAGTTCACATCTTAATAACAATCACTATCATTTTTGAGCACTCACTATGTACTGAGCACTGCGCTAGGCACTTCATATACTTTTCTATTTGACTCTAACAGCCTTAAGAGTAGGTATAATTATCCCACCTTTAAGATGGCAAAACAAATTTAGAGAGCTAAAGTAGCTTGCTTGTTTACATAACTAGCACTTGGCAGAGCTAGGAAAATCTGGATCTAGAACCCCTCCTTTATCCAGCGTGCAAAACTACAATTCATGACAGTAAAATGTTTAGGCATCCACAAGGATCAAATAGTCATAAACTTAAAAACTTAAAAAACATCTCTGAGAACAAGGAAAACCCTTCCATTAATGGTATTTTTTTAGTTTGTGATACCCAAGTGGCTGCCAGATTTCTAATGATTGGGAAACTGATAAGAGAAACTCAGGAAGATTTTTTTTTTTTAAAAAAATCACATGAATGCGCATGCAGTCGTCCTAAAGATTCATTATTAAAGAGATCACATCCAGGACAGAGGAAGGGGCTATTGTGGCTGACCACATGTTGCTAACTGTAAACTCGTTACTAGTCAGCAAATGAGACATAGCTCAACTGAGTTAACTTAGGAGAAACCATTCAGAAAAGTGAAGAGAATGGACACCCTGAAGATGAGAACATTTGGGAAAGAAAACAAAAATGATCATATTTAGTCTGGAGAGGAGGAGACTCAAGAGATACATCAGATACATGTTTGCAAATATTTGATAAGCTGTCATGTGAATGATTATTAGATTTATTTCTGACCTTAAAGAGTAGAATTAGATTCAACATGGAAAAGTGAGAGAAAGGAATATTTTATTTAAGGAAGAACATTCTAATGATTAGAGATACTGAAAAACAAAGTGCTCTTCTTGATGCAAAAGCAAGATTGTTATGTCATAGGAGATGTTGAAACAGCTGAAGAAGTCCAGCTTTAGAAATTCAGGATGGTGCCCTAGCCAGTTTTGCTCAGTGGATAGAGCATCAGCCTGCGGCCTGAAGGGTCCTGGGTTTGATTCTGGTCAAAGGCACATGCCCAGGTTTGCAGGCTCAGTCCCTAGTTGGGGTCATGCAGTAGGCTGTTAATCAATGATTCCCTCTGGTCATTGATGTTTCTATTTCTCTCTCCTCCTTTCCACTCGGAAATCAATAAAAAAATATATTTTTTAAAAAAGAAATTCAGGATGCTAAGGTCATTTCTCACTCTGATATTTCTCTGGTCTAGGAAGAAAAAGAAAGATTTGAAATTGTCACCACTAATTACTCACAGTTCCATATTTTAATCACATACAATATAAGTTTCAAAACCAAACTCATTTGAGGCAGCTTCTTTTCAAAGGCCTACATGAATATGTAGCATGGACAGTGCATATAAAAGAGATGGACCAGAGTGGAATTGCCCATCATATAAGCTGACAAAGGCATCCTCTGACCTTGGAGTCTGGAGTTGCAGTTTTCACCAGGTAACATAAAATGTTAGGCAGTTGTGGGAAATGTTATTGGATAGAAGGTCTAATTAAAAGGAAAAAGAAAAGATCATCAAAGAAGAGGGACATGAGTTATTTAGTCAGAAAGACTGTTGGTATCCCTTGCAGCATTATTCACAATACCTAAAATATGGAAATCGTCTAAATGTCCATCAACAGATAATGGACAAAGAAAATGTGGCATATATATATATATATATATATATATATATATATATATATATATGTTTATAAATTATATATAATTAATTATATATATAATGAAATAGTATTTGATCTTGAAAAATAAATAAACCCTTCCATATGCAAAAACATAGATTAATTTGGAGGGTATTAAGCTAAATGAAATTAGCCTGTCAGAGAAGCACAAATACTTTCATGAGGTATCTAATATAGTCAAACAGGATGTAAAACGGTGGTTGCCCGGAGCTGTGGAGAGAGCAAAACACAAGATAAATAAGTTCTAGATATCCACTGAATAATACTGTGCCTATAGTCAACATTATTCTACACCTAAAAATCTGTTAAGAGGGTAGAAGTGTTCTTACCATGAAAAAAAGACATTCTAAGCCAACGGACTCTAACTTCCAGAAAATGTATCCTGAGGAGTGGGGAATTGGTGTGTTTCTTATTTGTAATAGGAAAGTCAGAAAACAACGACATAGAATGTAATTTTTCTCAATATATACATTTTGGATCTTGGGAGCATACCACAGGTAACTGTTAGCAGGAGAAAACTGGCTGGGCTCACAATAGTCTTATGACAACATTCCTATGACAATGTGGTAAAAACTGAACATTTTGGTCTTCTGGTTTGTTGCTTTCCCCATGCATAGAGTAGACTAGGTTCTGTGGTTAGACTGCCAGAAATGAATGTCAACTTGAGCTGACTTTGGGAAGTTACCTATTTTTTCATTTGTATGCACAATGGCTATAAAAACTGTACTTCTCTCTTAGGTTTGTGGCAAGGAGCAGATCAAGTAATATATGTAAAGTTAAACATTTAAGACAGTGCCTGGCATCAATAGCTACTCAATAAGTGATACTACTCCTTTTTTTATTAGCAGCACCATCAACCTTAAAAAGGCAATCTTGAAGACTCATTTCACTGATCAAACTGAATTGAATGATTGCTGTCAGTGTTTTATAGCTATAACCTAAGAATACCTTAACCCATTTCATTAGGCATAGATTGATTTATATATAAATAACAATGGCAATGTTACTGACTTTAATTCATTTTAAAGACTGGTAATTCTAGGTAAAGTAACAGAAAGTATGGTTTTCTCCGACTTATTGAAACATCCTTATGAAAAATTCACATCAGAAATGATTGCTCCCGTTCAGTGTATATCATTTTGATGTGAAGTGCAATTGCACTTTCCAGTACCCGTAAGTTAGCTCTTTGGAGAACAGGGGCATTAAAAATCACATCACATTCATCTTCTTAAGTCCTCTGCAACTATAACAGCTGACTAGTGAGGCTGCGATTTGATGACAAATGATGATAAATGTTTTGAAATGATTAAAAAAGTTAAAAGAAGTGATCTTAGACAATAAAAACATGTGTATGTGTACAGATTTACATTCATATTGCTTAGCAGTTTGGGAGTCTGCTAACAGTTTTGAGCTTTGGAACTCTATGCTAACTTTGTCAGGGATTAAGCTTTGCTTTCCACATGTGGCTGGTGGCTGTTGTATTGGACAGAGCAGGTATAGAATCTTTGACCATAACAGATAATTAAATTGAACAATGTTTGTAGAAGGTAGGATTGGGAGACAGTTTAAGGGAAGAACCATTCTTGGAATATGAATAATAATGGGCTGATCAAAATGCTATGGTAGTTCTTTAAACATTAAAGATGGAGGAATAATTAATCACATCCTAAGCATTATGTTCCTCGTGTGGAGAAAGAGACTACTGCACAAAGGGTTATCAGTTGCCATGATAATGTGCTTTTTCCTCCTCTGCAAAGAGTCAGCCTTTAAGGGCCTGGTGTGAGTGAGGCAAGCCACCTGGGATTGTTGTGATTAGAGAGAAATGCATTTCAGCAGGGGACTGGGCATCCAAAATGCCAGGATTAGAGAAAAAAGAAACAAAAAAAATAGTCTCCCACAGTTTCGGCCAACAGACCTAATCACAAATTCTTTTAAAATGCAATTCTCTGAAAGACATCTTTTTCAGCCATAAACTGCAAGCACTCTTCTTGCTCTTGCCCTCTGCCAAGCCATGAATGAATATTCATACCAGGTTATTTTAATCATATTTTTGATGTGACATAACTCTACATAATTTATTTTCCCTTCTCAAGAATTTTAAAAAAGAACTCTACCCCCTGTTAAGTCTAAAACTTTTCCTTCCTTCCTTCCTTCCTTCCTTCCTTCCTTCCTTCCTTCCTTCCTTCCTTCCTTCCTTCCTTCCTCTTTCTTCCTCTCTTCCTTTCTTCATTTCTTCCTTCCTTTCATTCTTCCTTCCTTTCTTTCTTGTCCTGAGATAAAACAGGACTTACAATGACACAGAGAGGTGACTGCACTGGCATGTTACCATTGAAAATCAATGCCCATGACCTTGGCTTGTTCTGTGGAATCTAATGGCCTGGAACACTGTACTCTGCAACAAGACCTGAGGTACTGGAGGGAATCTATGGGGTCAACATGCCAGGTTACAGCAGATCTGAGTGGGTCTAATAGATGAAGAGTGAGGAAAGCCTTCAGAGCAGGTGTGTCTCTAAGCCATTGCAGTGTTTCAGCACTGAATTGAATCCAACATAAATACACTGTTCTATTTTTATTATGGAAGAAGAAGTGGTGGGAAGGTGACTTCTGGCGGGGGAGGGATCAGAGAGAAAGACAAAGACATATACACACATGCACAATAACACATTCAACTACAGAGACAGTCATGCAGACAAATTGAGAATAGGATAGATAGAAAACAAAATGATCCCAAGTTTATTTACTGTTTATTTTCTTTTTCTGGACTCTCAGTAAAACCCTGTCCAATAGAGATGATTCACTTTGTTCAACACTATGTTTACTACAAGAACTAGGAAATTCTATGTAAAGGACTATTTTTTTTAAAGTGATATTTGCAAGAAAGATGTCCGTTTAGCTTTAATTAAATACTCATACAATTGGAAAGATAGCACAGAAATCACTAGTTTGTGTCTGAACGCTGCTTGTCTCTCATCCCAGAAACACAAGCTCTTCATTTTCCTTATGCTCTGACAAGCTGTTTGCAAAAAAGAAACATTCCCCAGAACCTAAACCAAGAGCAATTTCAGGACCTGGCACTTTCCTCTCTTAACTGTCAGTATGAAGTGAATAAAAATCAAATGAAGCAAAGCAACATTTGCTGGTGTTTTCTAAGCATGGATTAATTATTCCCCCATGAAATTGCTTGCCTTTCCTTTTATCAGTTGTTGGTTTCTACCTTTCATGCACACGTGTGTGTGTGTGTGTGTGTGTGTGTGTGTGTGTGTGTTTTCCTGAGGGTGCAAGAGAATTCTGGAGCATTATGGCAAAAATTAGGCTCAGTCAGGGTTATGCTAGTTTCCAATGCATGCCTGGGAATATACAATATCTGAATAAGATAAGATATTGAAGAAGATATATCTCTGGATAAAGGACCAAAGATGTTCCAGTTTGGACAAAGCACCATCTGTTGCATGCCTTTAGGTGCAAGACACTATTAGGCAATTCTAGGAGTTCTAGAAATGGCTTTGGTGCCCCAACTCCTTTCAAACTTAAAAATCTCTTTCTTTGTATACTTATCCAAAGTTTGTTATATGCCACCATTAACTAGACATTATCATCTTAAACTCCACTGAGAACGATGGATAGCACTTGTATAAGAAAAAAGATTCAAGTAAAAGCTATCTCAAATGTCCAACTGCACAGTGCTGCAATATTTGCATTTATAGAAAACATTTTAAAATCATTTCAGTAAGTGGAATCCATTTTCCTCATGAACTGTTAATACTGAATTCTTAATACTGAATTCTTAATAGCTTCCCTAGGGGTTTGGGTCTTGCTATGAAGCCTTTAGTGATTTCATCATTGTTAAGGCACAGTAAACAATCACAGTTTATGTTCATAAGCATAAAACTCTCAATCTATTACTTGCCTTCATTTTTATATTCTTATAAATGGAAAACTTATTTGCCATGCAATCTGAATATAAGACAATGCTAAATTGTTTTATAAGCCTGGAAAATATTGGTATAAACAGTCCTAAATTGCTATAATGTATAATATCAACATTTGAACTCTTATGGATGCAATTATGCTCTCAGATTTTTCAGGTTTTTAAATAAGACACTGACTGTTCTTTTCTTTTGTTGAAGCCAGTCTTCGTTTTTGTGTTTGGTTTTTATTTTTTGTTGATAAAAAGACCATGTCAAATTGTCCCTCTTACAAAGGACACTTCTAAATCCATCTTCAAAATTTTCAATTTTTAGTTTCTCTTCCAAAAATCTTTTAAAATTATATTACAGCTCTTTATTTAAGCCTGGTACATGCAAAAAAAAATCACATATCAAAGGTAACAAATACATTATAACTATGATCTATGAATCCATTGCTGTTGTTTTCCCAACTGTGAAAGGTATGTTCACTGTTAAAGAAAGTTAACTATGATTCTTTACAGAAAGTAAAATAAATGTATTACTTAACCTTTACATCTCTCATAAACTGGTGAATTTCCCTTTGATTATTTTCCCCATAATTACATAAATACTTAAAAACCAGTATCTTTAAAAAAAGTGTAGATGATAAAATGCAGTGTGGTGCCTTTTATTATAAACTAGAGGTCCGGTGCACGAAATTCGTTCATGAGGGGGCCCTCAGCCCAGCCTGCACCCTCTCCAATCTGGAACCCCTCTGGGGATGTCCCACTGCTGGTTTAGACCGGATCCCACAGGATCGGGACATCCCTCTCATAATCTGGGACCACTGGTTCCTAACTGCTCACCTGCCTTATCACCTGTAACTGCCCCCACTGCTGGCCTGGTCACCCCCAACTGCTCCCCCTGCTGGCCTGGTCACCCCACACAGCCTGTTGTTTGGTCATCTTGGTCGCCCCTCATTGCTCCCCCTGCTAGCCTGGTCTCCCCACACAGCCTGCTGCTCAGTCGTTTGGCCGGCCCTCACTAACCACCCTGCTGGCCTGGTCACCCCATGCAGACAGTTCAGTCATTTGTTTGGTTGTTTTGGTTGCAATGGTTATATATATAGAGAGATAGAGATAGAGATAGAGATAGAGATAGATAGAGATAGAGATAGAGATAGAGATAGAGATAGAGATAGAGATAGAGAGAGAGAGAGAGAGAGAGAGAGAGAGAGAGAGAGATACATATAGATATAGATATAGATGTATATTGTTATTATATCTTGAGCACTTTCTTGCTTTTCCTGGCTTTCCTGATTCTGCATTACATTTTGCCATATTATTTTGTCACAATTTATCTAGCTATACAGGGATGTGCAAAAGTTGGTTTATAGCTGTGAGTATATGAAAAACAGAGTTTGTTCTTGTATTATTATTTATTAACTGGAAGCCCGATGCACAAAATTCGTGCAAGGGGCTCAGCCCTCGCTGCCCTGGCAGGCCCTCGCAGCCCCAGCTTTGTCCGGAAGGTAGTCCAGAATGCCATTCTGTTGTTCGGTCTAATTAGCATATTAGCTCTTTACTATATAGGATTATTGTATTATTTTCCATACAGACAACTGTAAACCTATTTTTGCCCACTCCTGTATTGCTATTGTGGGAAATATTGTTATTTATAACATTTTTTAAAAAGTTAATAAAAATAAATAACCTTTTTCCTAAATCTTCTACTGACCTTTGGTTCTTTTATTGGCATACATTTCTCCAAGAGAATTGGGAGTTTAAATGTTATCACATTCTAATGTTCTTTTAATCTGATAAAGAGTAAGCATCTAAAACCATGAGCTTAGGCCAGTTTATAACTTAAGGGATATAACATTAGAAAAACTAGGAGTATGACCATTAAAAATAATATCAGGGTAAGAACTCTATTTGCACCTATCACTATATATATAGTGCATAATAGTGCACTAATGATAGTGCATATATGGTGTGTGTGTGTGAGTGTGTGTGTGTGTGTGTGTGTGTGTGTATGCATGCATGTACGGATACTTGCAAACAAGGAGAATTAAAACAATAAAACGATAGAAATAAAAGATTATTTTAAAAATCTAGATCAGTGCAAATAAAAGTTTCATTTCATAATAGTTCTGCAATAAAGCTATAACAATGACTTGATGTACTAAATAACAAAAAACCCAAGAAGAGAAGTCAACAAGTATTCCCATATTATACTTTCATGCATAGTGCATAGCTTGCTTTTCTCTTTTTTCAGTTGATATACTGATACCTATTTTGTTTTAACTTCTACTTAGTGGTTATCTTTAAGCTTACAAAAGTGATCCGTTAAAATGTAAAATATTACAAACATATGGAAAACTACAGACAGTAATCTAACCTACAAGAGACACCACTATTTCAGTCAGATTTAACAGATGTTAACATTTTATTCTACTTGTTTCAGATCTTTCTCTTAAAGAAATAAACCATTACAGATAGAGCAAAAACGCAGTTCCACACTCCCCAGAGAGAATCACTATCCTGAAGTTGTTGAAGCTTAGTCTCATGCATGTTTTTGTAATTTCACTGCAGGAATCTATATTTCTCGAATCATCTAAGCTAATAATTAAATAGTGTTCTTGAGTCACCCTATTGCAAAATAGGAATTTAACATTTTTATATTGTAGTACTCTAGTTCTTGCTCTTGCTATAATTCCAAGTATTATATATAGAATATTATGGCTTATTAAATTAGAATTTTATATCATATACCTTTTCATTCAATAATTATTTTAGATATTTTGTAACATAATTTACTAATATTATTTAGCTCCGTTTTAAAATAATGTTAATGTTTTCTACCAATCTATTTTCCATGCAACTTTTATTTTTATAACAGACTCAAATTTGTTTCATTTGTTGCTCAGTTGCTATATATTTTAAAATAATTTAAATACATATATAATATTGTATAAGCCATTGAATATCTGAGAATAACTTTTAAAATAACTCTTCATAAGAAAAGACTCCTGTGAGGGAAGAAACATACCCACAAATGCTATCCCCCCCCCCCCACTAGATACTTTTGGACACTGCTCAATTGTCTCCTGGCTTTGGTGTTGCAGAGTGGGCAATCAGAAATCAGCATCCCTACTACCTGGCCACTCATAAAATTTTTATTTTCTGATTTTGTAAGTCACAAACTTTTCAGCATATTTCTAGACAACTGATATATTGTTACTGATTTTGCTGATTATAGCAGTCACTTTTGATGTTTTCTCAGTTCATTTTTAAGCTTTATTTCCATTAAGTCTTTATTCATAGTTTCTGTGCAAACTTTATAGGTTTTCCCCCTAATGCACACATTTAATGTTTAGCCTCGGTAGGAAATAGCACTCTCTGCCTTCTTTATCTATTAGATTCTCTCACACATTTTTCTTTCCCGGCCTCCAAATTTATCTTTCTTCCATGTTTTACATGAACCATGTGAGAGTTTCTCAGGTTAGATGACTACATCACTAATTTGACTTTTTTCAAATTACCCAGTTCAGATTTAAATCACAGCCATTATATGTTTCTTTGCAACCAATCATCAAGTCATCCACTAGTTTATGTCAAATAGTCTACTGACTTTTAAACAGTCTATTCTCTTCTATTGTCTTCTTTATTTTTTCTATAAAGATAATGGGTACTATCGAGATAATAAAGGATTATTTTAAGTCAGTGGTTCTCAACCTTCCTAATGCCGCGACCCTTTAATACAGTTCCTCATGTTGTGGTGACCCCCAACATAAAATTATTTTCGTTGCTACTTCATAAGTGTAATTTTGCTACTGTTATGAATCGTAATGTAAATATCTGATATGCTATATGAGTTTTCTGATGGTCTTAGGCGACCCCTCTGAAAGGGTCATTCAACCCCCAAAGGGGTCGCGACCCACAGGTTGAGAACCACTGCTTTAGGTTGACTCTGCTACCTATCATTAATGCTTATGAGAGGTTTGGTCTCCTTCTGTCTCAAGCTAATGTCCTCTGAGTCAAGTTGGCATTACTTCCTAGGCTGTGTCTTTTTCTCTTTAATTTCTTTGTATTTCTATTTAGTCCACCATGAATGAAGGGCAAAATGATTCAGGTTTAATTTTTATTAACAGATATGGTGTATAGATAGATTGCCTTTGTCTTTACTTTCTGTCCACTGGGGCACTGGTCAAGTATTTTTAGATTCACTGCTAAATAGTAAGTTGATATGCATAATTCTTAATCTCATTCCTGATCTTTTAATCTTTTGTTCTGTGTAGCGCTACTGGACTGAAACAGGATAGTACCTTCTCTCAAATGCCTGATTGTCTGACACAAAGAACAGAGGGAGTACATGATGAAACTAGAGTTTTAATATCTGCTGATAAAATTTTATTTTCTTGCCTCTGTACCACTCCCCCTCTAGCTCTTTACTTGTTGCAATTACACATCCCATAATACAATGCATTACAGCTTTCTTCTCGTGCATATCATCTACTTATTTTCTAAAAGATATAGCCTCAAAATGAATGCAGGGAGACGGGCAAATATAAAGTGGTAGTTGAAAAGGAGGTCATTTGGCTGCCTGAACCAGCACCTGTTCCATTATAGAGATACTTAGTTGCCTGATACAAACTGTTTTGTTCCTCATCCTGGGGACACAATAAGAGTGGGGAGATGTATGTTTCTCTCCAGATTCAGGTGGGCAGTTGGCTTCTGTTTCTGGCCCATTGCTGATAAAGTCTCTCAGCCCATCTCTCAGTCTTACAGTTTTAGAAGAGGAAAAGAGGACTGACAGATATTTGAGATAAGGCACTATCCTGTTTCAGCTTTTTGATGGCAGCCTTTTGTTTCAGTTGGCATTAGTGTCAGCTTTGAAGAAAAGAGATGGAAACAAAATAGAGGCTTATTTCCCTGCGATATAAGAGTGTGGAGTATAGCAGGCTGATCAGGCAGCTTTGGTCCCCAAAGTCCCACATCTTCTTTCTGATTGTTCTGTTGCATGTGGCCTCCATTCTCAGGGCCGTGCTGGCCTATCACATGGCTTTGAGAGGAGAGTGTATCTGAGAATTACGGTCTCTTTGTGAATAATCATGCACCCACATAAAAGTAAAATGTTTTATAATAAAGAAAGGGTGAAAAGAAGGTGAGGACAGCTAGCAGAGCCTGCCACAGTTGTGACTTTTCACCTTGCAGGCCATATTGTTTTACCAGACCTCATTTTAAAATAACATAGAAACTAATTTTAATCCTTTAATATAGCAAATGATTTACCTTTTGTTCATACAACTCCTCAATTATATGTTTTAATTAGAAAAGTTTCTAATAGCACATTTGTTCAGTGCCACCAAAATCCTCATTTGCCCATGAGAAAAACACCTATGCATCCTTAAGAGAAATACATATAGCCAAAACCGGTTTGGCTCAGTGGATAGAGCGTCGGCCTGCGGACTGAAAGGTCCCAGGTTCGATTCCGGTCAAGGGCATGTGCCTGGGCTGCGGGCACATCCCCAGTGGGAGATGTCCAGGAGGCAGCTGATCGATGTTTCTCTCTCATCGATGTTTCTAACTCTCTATCTCTCTCCCTTCCTCTCTGTAAAAAATCAATAAAATATATATTTTAAAAAAATAAAAAAAAATAAAAAAAATAAAAAAATAAAAAAAAATAAAAAAAAGAGAAATACATATTATTTTTCTATTCTTCAAAGAATGTTTTTATTGTGTCTGAAACAATTAATCAAACCAGTAATATATGCATGCCCTGTGCTTGTTGACATTTGACACAGCTGTTAGGAGCTGTAAGTGGAAGAAGAGATCACAGGTGAGATGTAATCACAGATTGTTGGAAACAGCCCCTGTACTCCTAATCTTTTCTCATCTCTGCATCCATAATTCCACTTGATAGTCTCCATGCAGCAAGTTTATGCCATGCAACTTTGTATATCAAACTGTCTTCCTGAGCAAAAGCAGTTTTAATCATTATAACTTTGTCCTTTGCTCTTTAATCCCTCCATTATCTTTCTAGAAGATACCATCAACTTTATCAAGACAATTTCCATTGTTAGCACATCAAGAATGACTTTTTCTAACAGCTGGTCTCCACTGTTTAATCATTAAATGTGTCCCACCACATTTATCATTAGCTATTTTATACCTGAGCTACCGACCATTGCTGGAATAAGCCTAGATCACCAGAAATTGATTTTTTTTTTCATGTCAGTCCTGTTTTTGTGGTTACTTCAACTGTGCTATTTATTCATCTCACTGATTCCTCAGCTCATATTACATATTAGCCATGTAAACTTTTTCAATGTATTGCCTCTTTTTTCCTTATTTATTGGAAATATGGAATTAGCCCATATGTGTTCCCTTCTATATTTTCCCTGCCCACTTGCCCACAGGCTCTCCCACATCTGTTTTTTTTTTTTTTTTTTTTTTTTTTTTTTTTTTTTTTTTTTTTTTTGCAGGAGAATAATATTATGAAAGGGGTATTAGGATGGACTTAATGTATATATAGATATAAACATATCTCCTGTGGGTTTTGTTTTTCTGGAGAGCCCTTATAAAAAGTGTTATTTCTCTTCATATTTCTCTTGGCACACAGGCACCAAGGAAAGATCATGCTAGCATACAGCAAAAGGCATCCACCTACAAGCCAGGAACAGAGAGCTCACATCAGGCACAAATTAGGCAGCACTTCACTTTGGACTTCTAGAAGGAAATACATTTCTGTTGTGAAAGCCACCCAGTATGTGTTTTTCTGTGGCAACCTGAGCAGACTAATACAGATAGATGGGGGCTTGAGGAGAGAGTCTCTAAATCAGACCATGACCAGAGGAATGTGAAAGGGGAGGCTGAAGACCACGTCTTTATGGAAAGTAGCACCACCCGGTACAAATACTAAGACAGCCCAGGTGCTGTCCCCCTGTTCTTTGCCATCAAAAAAGAGAGACTGGTCCCGGATGGTCCTTGGCACCTTTGCTTGAACTTGAATGACTAAGGGAATGTACTGGGTAGACATCTACGATGACAGTTTTCACTCTCCCGAAAGTGTTTGAAACCCTTGACTTGATATGTAAGGCTCTGTTATTATTCCCACATTAGTCCTACATTTTGATGTAGATAGAGGTGGAGGTTTGGGATGGGATGCAGAATAAAAGGACCTGTCAACCAGGGCTGAAAGCTGACATTTAATAGAAGGTAAGAGTAATCTGAGCGACTTCATTATAGAAGCTGCATTGAGTTCACGTATGAAGTATCTGATGCACTTACGAATATAACGTTCGCAGAAAAAGACCAGAAAGAAATTTTCTAACACATTAAGAAGGGTAACCTATGGATGGTCAGCTGAAGTGTTGTTTCCTAGTTGCTTTTTTCTAATGTTTTATATTATCTCATAATCAGAACAAAAGCAAAGCAAAAACATGACATATTGTGCATATGTAAAATTTTAATATTATGGACTGATATCTCTGAGTCCTCACTTCTGTTACAGGAGTTTGCCTTCACACCAGAATTCTTGCAGCTCTGTGACACTTACCTACTACATACCTTTGTGTGACTGTGTGACTACCAATGAAGCAAACTAAGTTTCAGTAAACTTTTACATATTTTTTGGCTAATAACACACATCATTTCACAGGACTTCCTGGCTTTCTACCACATCACTGAGGAAATCTGTTGGAATAAAAGCACTGCTTTTCTAAGAACATACCCTATTTTGAATGAAGGATGATTTGCATTATTAACACAGCAGGAGGTTGGGAGAATTTCTATGCGAACTTCTTAAAAAGATCTTCATCTCCACAAGCAGATGTGGAATGTTGAATATTTAGCATTTGTTATTAGAGACAGGATAGCTACTTACTTTTGTGATGTAAGTAGTTGACTGCTTATTAGGGTGCACTCTGCCACTCAGCTGACTAAGTAGTTATTGTTGAAACTGTCTTGGCAGTAACCTGTTTATTTTTCCAAAGAAGAAATCTATGAATATGAAACAGGCACGTGGTCCGCACATAGAAGCCCAGCAATCTATTCCTGGGCAGCATGCACTCCCGACCCCCAGGAGCAAGGTGTAGAGAGAGCTCATGTACTCCAGGCTACTTTCAATGTAGGCAGTGGAACGTTTTCCAAATGGTGAGCGGCATGGACTGTTTGGTGGCCACTCTAATTGCCCGCACCCCTCAAAAAGAAAAACACAAAACAAAACTGGCAACTACTGCTAATGTGAGCTCTGCTGTCAAATACAAAACTGCAAGCAACCGACTGAAGGCACAGCCGTGCCGAAAAGTATCTCAAGAGGGATAATTAAAACGCATGTGCGCACCCAGAGAAAAATAGATGACTTTCTGGCCCCCACCATCCCAATCCTCTTGTATTTTCAACAATAATAAGACAGGAGAAAGCGGTTGGATGCTACAGTGCCTCAAAATCTGGCAATTAATAAGGATGTTGCTTTGACTGTCTAAGACTTCCTCCCTGCTAACTGTTTAAATATATCATTCCATTTGCCTCCACTCACATTCTGTTTGCTCCAGGGAAGAGTTCTTGGTCCTTTTGACTTCCCTGACTCTAGATGCACACTGGGGACTTTTTCCTAAATTAAAAGACTTGTCTCTGTATTTACTTGTTCCTATATGTACAGAAAGAGGAAGCTGTAACTATGTGGATCAGGGTGAGCTTTCTTTGCAGATGTTGCCCTAGGCACCTCTTGGGTTCCTTTAATCCTCCACCTTTCAGATGTGCCCATGGTGTGTGTGTGTGCCTGTGTGCCTGTGTGTGTGTGTATGTTTGAGAAACAGAGAAAGAGAGAGAAATTAAGACTCATAATATCACCTAATGTTTTGTTCTTGTTATAAATTATTAGGATGTGGCTCTAAATGAAGAGTCTCAATGCTTCACTTGCAAAGAGAAGCTTGTACCTGGATCAAGAGAGAACAAAAACCAAAAGGGCCAATATTTATTTTTCTCTCAGTTATGTTATATGCAGAGCCTGGGATTCTCATTGCTGACACTAGGGGCACAGTCATGCAGGCATCTATATTCTCTTCCCTGAGTAAAAGATGAATGGGGTTGCAGCAAGGTAGCAATGGTGGAAGGGGCAAGGTAGGATGAAAGCTAAGTATTTGCACTTGGAGGTAGGAACTACTTCAAAGGCTTCTGCCATGTAATATTGCTCATTATCCTGAATATTTGAGAGAATTCTGAAGATTGTGTCCATCTAAATTTAAGCTATTTTATAAATTGATTTATTCATTCAATAAATATTTATTGGGCACTTACAATGTGCAAAGCATTCTGGAGAACACAAAATGAATAACAGTCTTTTCTCTCAAACAGTTTATGATTGCATGGAGTAGAATAATATATATGCAAATAATTATATTATTTTATTCAGGACCCTTTCAGTTGCAAATGACAAAATTTAGACACAAAGTTTCTTAAAGAGATAATAAATATATTGGGTCAGAAAATGAAAAGACTTTGAATAGAATTTCAGGCACTGCTAAATTCAGGGTTCATGTGATACCAATTCTTCTCACTATCACTCTCTTCCACCCCCACTTCCACAACCCCTGCTTTACTTTCTTAGGATTTGAACTCCCTGGACCAATACTGTGGACAGAGGTGTCTTGATTGCTCATTATTGGGCATATAACCTTAACTTCTAAAACTGCCTGGACCATGGCATGTGCTTATTAAACATTTGCTAAATAGAATGTTTCAGTAGGTTGGTGAGATTCAATTAGATGGACCACAGATTGTATGAGGTGGATGAATGACACTGTGGGGAGGAAAAAAAGACAGAGAATGCCCTAACCAGTTTGGCTCAGTGGATAGAGAGGTTGGCCTGCGGACTGAAGGTTCGATTCCGGTCAAGGGCATGTACCTTGGTTGCGGCACATCCCCAGTAGGGGGTGTGCAGGAAGCAGCTGATCAATTTTTCTCTGTCATCGATCTTTTTAACTCTCTATCCCTCTCCCTTCCTATCTGTAAAAAAAATCAATAAAATATATTAAAAAAGGAAAAGTTAAAAAAGAGAGAGTATATCAAATATCTCAAGAATTTCTTTCATTGGAGGAAGGAGAAAGAGAACTGTAGGACTATTATTTAGAGAGAATCTGTTTTTTTGTATAAAAATGAAAACATATACTTCTAAACTATGAGAACAATGAAAAGTAATAGAGCACTGTCCTTAAAGAAGTGTGTGTGTGTGTGTGTATGTGTGTGTGTGTGTGTATTGGGGGTGAGGGAGATTGAGAACAAGAGCACATGTGAAATTTCACTTTGGAAATGAGAGAACATAATTTTCTTCCAAAAAAAAAAAAAAAAAGAGAATACAAGTGATGATATAAAGATTTTAATGAAGAGCAGAAACCAAGTAAGTGGTTCAGAATCCAATGGCTTTTGTATTCTCAGTTCAACTAGTAGAGAAATATAGAAGACTACTCAGCAACCATGATCAAAGGGATAGGGATGATATAAGAATTGATTACAAAATAGTCACAGGAACTTAAGTAAAGCATAGAAAATATAGCCCATAATATTGCAATAACTATGCATGATGCCAGGTGGGTACTGGAAATATCAAGGGGAACACTATGTAAAGTATATGATTATCTAACCACTAAGCTGTACACCTGAAACCAATAAAAATCTTTTTTTTTTAACGGATGAAAAAAAATAGATACAGAAGCATAGAAGCCTCAAACAGTCTGTCAAACTACAGTGGGAAGGCGGGGGAGGTCTGGAGGGGGGTTGGTAAGAGATCAACCGAAGGATTTGTATGCATGCATATAAGCATAATCAATGGACACAAGACACTGTGGGGGGGGGGGGCATGTGCCAGGGTATAGGGGAGGCAGAGGGAAGGTCAATGGGGAAAAAAAAAAGGAGACATATGTACTACCATTTATAATATTTTAAACAATAAAATATTTTTTTAAAAAAATGAATGGATTGCAAATATTTTTAGAGTTAGATTAAAATGAATTTCTATAGGCTGAATATCTCTATAGGTTGCAACTTAATGCCCAATATGAAGGTATTTAGAGGAGGGACTTGGGGAGGTGATGAGATTGTGAGGACAGAACCCACATGAGTGGGATTAGTGCCCTTATAAAAGAGACCATACAGAGTTCCTTTGCCCCTTCTGCCAAGTTGAGGAAAATGAAAAGTTGACTGTCTATGAACCAGAAAATGAATCTTCACCAGAGACTAACTCTGCTGGTGACTTGATCTTGGAGTTCCCGACCTGCAGATCTGGGAAAAATAAATGTCTGTTTCTTTACAAGCCACCTAGTTTGTGCTCTTTTGTTATAGCAGTCTGAGGTAAGACAGATATTTTAGCAAACGCAATGGCAAAAACAAATTAAAAAATCCTATTCTTTATGCAGTCTGTTAAAACAGAGAAGGGGAAAGAATAGAGTCCCAGAAGTATGAAAATTGAAAAACATGGAAATACAAGTTTATGAAGAGCCGAAGTGCCTGGCAATAGGGTCCATGTTGCGTAAAGAGACAAATGAAAAAAGAAACAGGCTCATGAACTGTGAGAACAAGAAAATGGCCCAGGAAATAGAGGTTTTGGGGAAAATCATAGCAGATTGAATAGGAGTGAGAAAGTAGGAGAGGTTAATGTAATTGTGATCCTTAATGGGAAATAAGTGTGTGGCTGTGTTCCTAGGCGACTGAGGTGGAAAAGGAATGAAGGTCACTGGAATTGAGGGGACTGAGGCACTAAGAGGGCAATTTTTGATAATTTTTGAACTTACATTTGTAAAGTCTTAAATTCACAGGAACAAACCCAACCCTAGTGGTAAGTGGGCCTTGGAGTGAGGTGAAGAAGGACAGATCACCTCTGAGGGTGAGTAATCTTTGGGGCTGTGTGTTTTGTATGCCACCATTTGTAAACAGTAGTAAGATAATTATCTGGGCCAGCCCAGGCCAGAGACAGGTCAGCTGGTTCTTAGAGAGGAGGTATGGGAAGGGTAATCAAACCTTGCCTTGTGCACTGGAGGTTGCAGATGATTGGGTGGCTGTATAGGTATATTGTTTTATGTTTTGAGCCTTAAATCTCTTTAAAATACCTAATGGCAGAGATACCTTCTCTCTCCATAATCCTAGAGTCAGCCTTATGAGGTCCCACAAAACTGGAGGAATTTCTCTAATAAAATAGTCTAAGAAAAATGTGCCCCCTGATTTAAACACACAATAACCTAGAATCTATGTTATTGTTGGCAAACTGTGGCTTGCGAGCCACATGTGGCTTTTTGGCCCTTTGAGTGTGGCTCTTCCTAAGCCTTAGGAGTACCCTAATTAAGTTAATAACAATGTGCCTACCTATATAGTTTAAGTTTAAAAAATTTGGCTCTCAAAATAAATTTCAATCATTGTACTTTGATATTTGGCTCTGTTGCGAGTTTGCCGACCACTGACCTAGATGATAACATCTTTACTTACCCCCACCATTTTCTAAACATTTACACTTTTAAGTTGTCATTGCTTTATTAATTTAGTCATTCACTCACTCATATAGTATTTTATGTCTAACTCCTCCCTTTTAGACTATACTAGTAAGCTTCATGAGATGAGGCTTACAGTCTAAAAGGAGAAGTTAGACATAAAATAACTATGATTGTTCCATTTTAAGTTCCAAGTTCCCTGATCTGTGCCTTTCCAATAGAAGTTCAATAAACATACCTGGAGAGTATTATGCTAAGCGAAATAAGTCAGAATATCACATGATCTCACTCATATGTGGAATCTAATGAGCAAAATAAACTGATGAATAAAATAGATCCAGAAACATAGAAGCATGAACAGGCTGACAAATTTCAGAGGGAATGTGTGGGTTTGGGTTGGGGGGTGAGGGGAGGGATTAATCATAGAGCTTATATGCATATACGCTTAACCCATGGACACAAACAATAGAGTGGTGAAGGCCTGGGAGGGGTGGGAACTGGGTGGAGGGGGTAAATGGGAAAAAACAAAAACAAAACAAAACAAAGGGGACATCTGTAATACTTTCAGTAATAAATATAAAATAAACACGCACACACACACACACACACACACACACACACACACTAGACAGATGATAGATGATAGATAGATAGATAGGTAGATAGATAGATAGATAGATAGATAGATAGATCGATCCAATTTACCTGTGCAAAGTTTTTTTGATATTTTTTAGTGCAAGATGGCAAAAAATAAATTTGGTACAATACAAAACAAATTAAATATATCCTTTCTTACCAAGGTATTTCTAAATAGTTTGCTTTGAAAGGACATAACAGTGCAAAATAGTAAGGAAGTAAATTCTGATTCATACCATTGTCTTTCCACACCTATAATTATCTGTTTTAGCACATCTTTCTCTTTGCCTAAAGGAAGCAGTTTATTCTCTCTCTGTCTTCTCTCTTTTCCCTTATTTTCTCCCTACTCCATACCATGTACACCCATTCAAATACCACAATTCATCCTTAAGCCTATTTGTCAGATTTATGATTTTCATGTCAGTACTCCAATGCACCCTCTGTTATGCATATCTCCCCTGATTTGCATCACTAATGAGAATAATGACATTTCTAGATGCAGCACTGCTCTTGCTGTATCTTTATAATCACCATCACATTATTAAAATAACAAAAGCAAAGTGCTCAGCTGTTTGGAGTGCAGTACTAATGAGGCCAAGGTAGTAGGTTCAATCTCTGGGCAAGCTAGTTGGTATTTCACACAAGAGAAAAAAGGTTTGATAGCTATGGACTCCACCCTTACCTCAACTAGCCATTTTACAAAGGTGTATCACTGGTTGCAAGCAGACTGTGGTGAGAGGAAGGGAATGAATTTAGGCAAACCTACAATTTAGGTAGGACTAGGGCCACTCTTATAACTTAGCTAAGCAATTCTGGGTTCCTAATCAAGGAATCAAGCTTAGCAAGCAAGTAGAATTAACCCTGTATTTACTTCAAGAATATAAAGACAAATCAGAAACAGTCAAAGGTTAAGAACAAGTATTAAATAATAGGTACCACTTTGGAATAGCAATGCCAGGAATTGTACTAAACTCTCTAAAAATATTAGTTATGGCTTTTTTATGTGATATTCAAGGTTTTTTTTGCAATTTACTAATTTTTCAAAGTTGATGGCTTAAAAGAAAATAAAATTCTAACTAAAACGATTAAAAATAAAAATATTAGTTTATTTTATTGTCCTTCATACAGCTGCACAGGTTTTGAGCACTGCACAACTTTAGAGGGAGCCTTTTACTCATACTATTATTTTAGTGCACAGCACAGAGGCATCGACCTTTTATTCTTTACATCAGCTCTGTAGCATAAACACTACCATCCTGTCTTCTTACACATAAGGAAATGGAACTATTAGAGAATAACTTGCCCAAGTCACACAGTTAACAAGTGTTGGAGAGATGGGATTCAAAGTTATTCTTTGTAAGTTAAAAAAAAATAAGTATGGGGAAAAATTTTTTAAGTATTGCATTTAGGCAGGATAATATATGAAATCTAGGAGAAATCTTCTGGAACCTATGGGTTCCAGAAAAATATACAAGCTAAAAAAGCATTGGATTTCACCATTAATACTGGTTTATATATTTATCACAACATATATTTGTTTAGGGCACACTTTAGCAAGCATAGGTGGTTTATTTTCCAACCTAACATTTTTCCACCCATTACTCAGGATAAAGACATACAGGATATTCTTGTGTTTTTTATAACATTTCTCTATTGGTGGAGAGGGATGCTTGTAATGCAGATATTGGGCCCTACCATAGGCTACTTTGCCCCAAGTTGCCCAGAAGACATGTACACACATCAAAATCTGGGAAACACTACACAAGAAGATGGGTGAAGTAACTGTGCTAAAAAACTAAAGCCCTCATTTAGGCTTAAGGTTAGGGAACAGATGAAGAGAGACCAAAAAAGGGAAATCAGGACAGCACGTTAAACCACAAATACCAAGTCTCCTTGTTAGACCTTCTCCTATTAGACAGAAACATGGATTGATCACATTTAGCCACTTCGACCCAGGATACAACCAATGTTGGGAGAGAAGCAGCGACATCTGACATGGAGGAAGACTAAAAACTTGAAGTCAGTACAATCCAGATTCAAATCCCTGCTCAGTCACTCACCAGCTCATTTTCTCTAGCTTCCGTTTCCTTACATTTAGTATGAGGATAAAAATACTCTCTTGCAGAATTATGAGGGTAAAATGAGATGACTTATGTAAAGCACCTGGTATAAGTTTGCATGGATGGTAAACATGGTTGTGGTTATTGCTATTGTTGTTAGAAGTTTGTAGGAAGACCAGTGACCTAGAAAAAAAAATGTTTCTGATTGGGCAAATGAATCAGTCAAAATAGGTTCCTCCTAGTAAAACACAGTATTAAATTACTCAACTTCAAGTCTGAAACAGATTTGGCTTTGCCTATATCTTCAAGGTACTATTTAAGCTTGGGTTGTTATAAATTAAAAAAAAATAAAAAAATAACCTAGTTAAGAAATGCAATGCCAGGAAGAGAAAGACTAACAGAGCCTTTGATACCAATGTGCTGCAGAGGCCTTTCTGTGTGCTCCTGATGTGGAGAGCAGTAAGAATAAGCCTTTAAATAAGCAGTGGTTCTCAACCTTCCTAATGCTGCGACCCTTTAATACAGTTCCTCATGTTGTGATGACCCCCAACCATAAAATTATTTTCATAGCTACTTCATAACTGTAATTTTGCTATTGTTATGAATGGTAAGGTAATTATCTAATATGTAGGATGTATTTAGGAGACCCCTGTGAAAGGGTCGTTTGACCCCAAAGGGAGAACCCCCTTGGGATCTCTAAAGAGAAGAGGACAAGACAGCTGAACCATTCCAAGTTTGCTTCATTTTCAGGACTACAGTTAAAGAAGAAATACATCAGCAAATGTTTGCATAAGGATGATATTGGGAGAATGTGAAGATAGTCAATGATTTTGACTCCAAGACACATTTTCTTTCTGATTTTTATGACATGAATGAAAACATCTGGCATACATTTCATGAAAGGTGTAATCTTTTACTTAGCTTGGAATAAAAAAATATATACAGCAACAAGTCAAAGGAACTGCTGGTTGGACTTGGCAAACATTACCACATAGAGGAGCATGATTGAGAGAGGCAGCTTGCATGCAGAAGTGCACATGGCCACTACTTCTGGATGTCTGGGAAATGGCAGTGTGCTGGTGAATTGGACATTAGGCTTTCCCAGGTGTTTCCAACATTATGCAGAGCATATGGATTACCAATTTTCAGATAAATGAAATGCATGTGGAATCTTAAAATATTCAGAGATTGCCTAGTCTACTGCTTCCATTTTATAGATGAGGACATTTAGGGCCTGTTAAGAATAATATGTGTGAAGTCACAGCTAATCAATAATGAAACCAAGATGGAAACCAAGATCTCCACATCTTTAAGTCAATGTTTATTTCCACCACCCCAGGTGGTTATCGAACTCTTAATACTCTTGAATAATTTTTGGTGATTGAGAATGTTAAGTGCCTTTGAGGTAGGTCATCATTATTGATAATCTGTTTTCTTTAGATTAGGCTCAAGGATAGAAGTAATAAACATAGGAGATTGGGCTAAATCTCACCAACTCAATTCAGTACCTCCAAATTTCCTGCGTTTTTTTTTGTTTGTTTGTTTGTTTTTTATTGATTTCAGAGAGGAAGGGAGAGGTAGAGAGAGATAAAAACATCAAGGATGAGAGAGAATTATTGATTGGCTGCCTCCTACACACATCTTACTAGGGATGAAGCCCTTAACACCATGACCTCCTGATTCAGACGTCATGCTTAACGACTGAATCACAACTGGCAGACCACATTTCCTGTTTTGGTAGTTACTTGTTCTTTTATCTTATAAACCCTCTTATAAAATATGCAAATGAAAGTGTTTGGCTTTGTGGGTATTGAAGAAACAGTAGTTTTAGATGGAAATTTAGAAATGAAATAGGTACCTAGAAAATATTTTAAAATATTATCATTAAAATAAGGCTTATTTCACTTAGCATAAAGCTCTCCAGTTCCATCCATGCTGTTGCAAATGGCAAGAATTCCTTCTTTTTTACTGCAGTGTAGTATTCCATTGTGTAGATGTACCAAGGACTTGTATCCATGCATATAAGCCAAACCAATGGACACGGACAGCAGGGGGATGAGAGTATGAGTCGGGGGGGGGGAAGTTGGGAGTTAATGGGGGGATAAGGACACATTTGTAATACCTTAACCAATAAAGAAATTTAAAAAAATAAGGCTTCTACATGTATTGAAAGCAACTGCCTATGGGCTTAAATTTGGGTACTACAAAGCTATCATAGTGCAGGTTAACCTGAAACTCTGTTGAAATATTGAAAGACACAAGTTTATAACATGCTAGAGATAATCTTGGGGGAAATCCTCATTGGTTGAGACCTACTAGTATTTCTATGACTCTCAAGGCCCCCACCCCACCTTGAGATCCAGACTGCTGTGGAAATATCATTTGGGGGCATTACTTGTATTTGAAGATAAACAGTGGAAAGTAATATTACTATTTAATCTCACTAATAAATATACTTGTATGCATGCATATAAGCATAACCAATGGACACAAGACACTGGAGAGTAGGGGAGGCTGGGGGAAGGTCAAGGAGGGAAAAAAAGGAGACATATGTAATACTCTTTGTAATACTTTAAGCAATAAAACAAAATTAATATATGTGTATATGTATGTGTATGTGTATATGTATATGTATATGTATATGTATATGTATATGTATATGTCTCTATGTATCTCTAAGGGTTATGGAGTCTAAGGTAGACTTCTAGGACAGGTTTCTCAAACTCTAATGTGCATATAAATCAACTAGGAACTTGTTTAAAATGCAGATTCAGATCCAGTTGGTCTGGGGTGGGAATTGCTATACACATTTTAAACATTCTCTCAGTAGATGCTAATCGTGTTGTTTCATGAACCACATTTTCTGAAACAGTTGGTATGGGTGGGGAGAAAGGATAGGAGCAATAGAGTTTGATTACTTAGGAAAATCAAGTCTCTATAGTTTATCTATTTCTAACTAGAGACATAAATAGTAACTACACTTGGTCAAAATAAAGAGACTGATTAAAGACTTGTGACTCAAAGTCAGTATGTTTTGGTGTTACAAAGTGTATGTGTGTGTGTGTGTGTGTGTGTGTGTGTGTGTGTGTGTAAGTATGTCTTTCAGACTTGCCCTCAGTCCTGCTCTCACCATCAGTCCTCCACACTAGAGTCAGAGTAATCATTTTAAAACTCAACATCACCATTTTACTCCTTAAAAAATCTTTCAGTAGCCCCCTCCTGTTTTGTGCAGACAATGTGCAAACTCTTAAAATAGCTGATGCAGTTCTCCTGGATCTGACCACTGCCTCATGCCTTATCACTCTTTTCCTTACTATCTAAGCTCTGAACATGCCAAACATTCATTAGTCCTTCAAATAACATGTTTTCTTTTCCCTCAAGTCTTCAAAACACCATTGACTGTTCCTGAAACATTCTTTTTCTTCCCCACCAAAATTCTCATTTTCATTTAAGTTCTTTTTATCCTTCTGGGGAAGTCTTTCTTGATGCCCAGAGTCAAGTCTGAGAGGCTTTGCTACATGACTACACACCTTCAGTTTACCCAGCACACTGCCATAATCCATTTACTGCAATTCTTCACCACTGCACTCAAATCTCTTTGAGTTTAGAGACCTTTGTGGATGAAAAGAGGCCACATGCTAACCTGACTAACGCAGGGAAGGCCTATGTGGTGGTCTTGCAAACTCAGATACCGAAAGTAACCAAAAAGGACTGTCTGAAATTAAAACCTTTTAATTAAAAAGCAGTTTATGATGGGTAGTCACATCCTAGGCCTAGGCCGGTATCTTCCCTGACAAAGGTCAATATTTACCTTAACTGAGCTTGCCTATTGTCTTTTTGCATCTATAATAACATATCATTGGAATATCAAAGTAATTTTTATTTTTTTCCGGACCCCTGAAAGTACAGGCACCATTCTGCGGAGACCTCAAATCCCTTCATTGTTATTGAGTTAATTGTTGACTGTTAACTATCCTGCATCCTCCTAAGTAAAAGTAGTATATGTCTATCATTTTACTTTCTACCCAATCCCAGAGGTTCCCACCTCCCCCATCCCCCACCGCTTTGCTTTTCCCCACCTCCCTAATCTACCACTAATGGAGTTCATGTAACCCACTTACATCTCCTCTTTTGATTGTAATGTATAAAATAAGATAAAAAATTGCCATTCTCCAGAGTACTATCTCAATACCTTGAGATTCTGCTTCCTGGCAATTGTCTACAGTTTGACTCAAATAAACTCACAAAAGTTCTTTACAGGTTTGAATGTAGTTAACATTAACTTATATTTATATATTTATACTTATATTTATTTATTTCACATTGTTTTATCTTCTTTTCCTGGCTTGACCCTTTTTAGCAAGCAATTAATAACTATTTAATAAATAAGTTAATGTGTGACAATTGCAATCCTGGATGGGAGAGTGGGTGAGGGATGATGCTAGAGACCAGAATATGTTAGCTGGGATAATCTAATGGGGTTTGACCAGTCAGAAAGTATTTTTCTAGAAGAGGAAAAGCCCAAAAGCACAAAACATCTACATTGAGCAAATGAAACTGGGGAAAGAATGCAGAAATGAGGAATTTTCAAAGGGATGGTGAAGAAGAATATAACGGACAAAACAGAGATATAATTGTGGTTTTCCTGCAGCTATTTCAACAAAATAAACATAACATGCTTGGCAGACAGAAAACCTGAAGTGGGAATAGAGGAAAGGTAGAGGTGAACAGAAGGTGGAATAAAATATCTTTTCAAAATACTTTTAGAAGCAAGGGATTACTACAATGGGAAGACAAGTCCACTGACTGTGTACATTTAAGAGACATATTATTGCTTAAATAATTTAAGACTTGAGAACAGGCTTGCAATAGTTTACAGAAGAAAAATAACATCTTTGGTGACCCACCAGACAATTAAGGGCATATTGGTGAAATATTCTATGTCCAGAATAGAATAGATAGGAAGAGAAGATGTGCGAAAGGCTCCTAAAATAAAACTTGCCTCGGGCCTTGCACAGGCTGGATGATTATTCATAGAAGCAAGTCAGGGAAATGCTTGTTAGTTTTCCATGGTGACACTTTTGACACTTGGATTTGATTTCTTAGGATATTTCCAAAAACTGTCGTTTTCAAACCTTCTAATAAGCAGTGGCCCTTTTTGTCAAATAAGATATTACCTCCTAGGACAGGAAAGAATAATCAGGTTGAAAAGAAGCCTGTGGAGATGAACAAGTCCAGCTTCCCACACCCTCCAATATCCCATTGGAAGCAGAACCTCAAGGCTTTGAAATGTACTCTCACAATCCAAATTCCTCTGTATATCAGGATAGTGATTGGTCCTCCCAAATATTGAGTGACTTATATTTACATAGACCCTATTGAGCAGTTTATTTCATATGTTGAAAGTTTAAATTCAATTTGACTCCAAATTATATAAAATTTTATGTATAATGTATATTTCACACTTGTGTATATATATATATATATATATATATATATATATATATATATATATATCCAAATACATACATGCATATATATCTCTACCTATTTATCTATTTGAATGATTGACTATTTACTAGAAGATATAACTACTTACCATAAGATATAAATAAACACAAACATTTAAGATTTAAAGGAAACAAAAAAGGCAATAGTAGTAATTTTTTTTTAATTTTAATTTTGGTTGTTATCAATCACTTCCTAACAGAATTTTGTGTTTCTAATTCACTCTGGATATTTGCAAGTCATTGACCTTGCTAGTGGGTGATCAATATTGATCAATAATGCCTCTGTCCTTCATGAAGAGATCCCCTAGAAGAGATTTTTAATAAGCTGTTCAACTTTAACAGAGTACATAACAGGCACTTCCTAAATATTTATTGAAAGATGGACTTAATGAATGAGTGTTGGCTTTTGTTTTTCATTTTGGAAATTTTTATTTTATCATGCAAGAGTCTTATAGAGTCCTAAATATAGAGTAAATTACTAGAGTAAAAGTAGAAGATAATATGCCCCAGGAATCAAAAGGTATGGGCTAAGATCCAACAACAGACAATTTCTTTTGTGATGCTAGGGCCTGTTTTGACTTTTTATAAAGTGGGGGTTGCAGGCAACTCCTTGAAAATTATGGACTGCTATAAATAATTCAATTATTATCTGAGGAAATCTTGCACTCCTTCTGAACACATTTTCCCAGGAACCCCAAAGAGAAGAACAAACTCTTCTTGGACATTATAGTATTTTTCTTCTTCATAACTATTTTGTATGAAGATAGGAAGTGTGGTATTATACCCTGATATTCTCCCTAGTCAGGAATATTTATCTTAGTCACAAGACAGCCCTTTATTCTTTACTTTATAATGCGTATTTCATAAAAATTGAAAGGATTTAGTTAACTATCTATGCTTTCTAGCAACAATTACACTTTTACTTGGCTTTGTAATTCCCAGTCAAATAAATAAATAAATAAATAAATAAATAAATAAATAAATAAATAAAACAAGACTACCTTTTAAAAGTTCTGTCAGTGCTAGAGACTGAATATTTGTGCCCCACATAAATTCTTATGTTAAATTCTAACCCCAATATGATAGCATTAGAAAGTGGGGCCTTTGGGAGATGAAGTTTTCATGAATGGAATTAGCACCTTCATGAAAGAGACCCCAGAGCCCTTTGTCCCTTCTGCCAGATGAGGATACAGAAAACAAGCTGGCTGTTACTGAACCAGAAAGTGGGTTTTCACCAGACACCAGATCTGCCAGTGCTGTACTTGTAGACTTCCAGCCTCTAGAACTATGAGAAATAAACTTATCTTGTTTATAAGCCACCCAGTCTCTGGCATTCTGTTGTAGCAGCTGGAATGAACTAAGACAGTCTGTAATCAACAGGAATGTCAGCTGGCCTCCCTGTTGGTGGGTGGTATACCTGCCCTTTCGTACTCAGGACAATAAGAGATAATTTCTGTCAGAGTGCTGCAAAGGTGGAAGCATCACATAGTGCATATACCAGGTTACCAAGATGCATTTCATAAATGCACCTGCAACCCAGGATTAGGAATCGACTAGGATATAATGTAACACAGTTTAATTACAGGTTGGCATAAAATTTTTGATTTTCCTTTTTAAAAAAAATATTGTTTACCATCTAAATGTGTCCAGATTATACATATGCAGAAGGCTGATAATCTAAGATTTTCTGATTGATTTAGGTAGAAGACTGTAGGAAGTAGCATTTGTTGAGTTCCTATTGTATGCCATATGAGTTTATTTGATCTTCAAAGCAGCTTTGGGAAATAGGTGTTATCATTTTTATTTTATGGGCCTATATTCTAAAGCTCAGCCTTTAATAACCGCCCCCAAATTATGCAACACAAAAGCAGTGTAATTGGGATTTCAATGCAGGTGTGATAGCTTTAAATCACAACCTCTTTCTCTGGCATCATTCAGTTTCCCAAGAAGTAGGAGATCATTTAAAAAAGATAGAGAATTTTAAATTTTGATATGAGCATATTTATATAGAGATTAGATTTAGATATAATATAGAAAACTAGATTTGGAATAAATATCATGTATAATAGGACACAGCATTTAACCCAAATCAGATAATTATTAACTCATTAAATGCATGTTTTATAAATGCCATTTGCATGGTTAGTAAATTGGAGTTACTTAATTTACAACTGTAAGCAAGACACAGTGTGTCTTTAATATTCCTGGCAGTGGTCATCCACCCTTAAATATCCCCAGCCCCAGGTATAAGCATCTGCCAGCAAAACTGCACAGATAAAAGCTGGATATTATATATCTAAGATCTCTTTTAACTCTAAAGACCAATAAAAGTAATAAAAAGCTAAAGCATCAAATCTTTATTCTAGCTTGAGTCCTGAAAAATAGAATAGTATGCTCTTTAGTTCATTACGTTTTCTGCATGTTATGAACCCATGCTCTAATTTTAGAAAACAGAAGCAGACATCAGGAACTAGAGGTAAACCTCATGAGTCTGTGTCTTAGTCCCCTTCCCTATCTCATTTTCCCATCCAAAGTATGCAACAGAGGACTACCTTTTGAAGCAGGAAACAAGCAGAATAGTTAGTCCCCCAGGAACTAATTGAATCACTCCAAGCTTTGATTTCTCTAGCTAAATAAGTGAGTCATGTGTACTGTGCCCCACATTAAAATACAAATTCACCCTTACCATTAGAATCATGTTTGAGTTCCACAGCCCACCACCCCAATCTCTTAGCAGCGAGGGATCAATAATATTGGTGCACATGTATTCTCACCCAAACCCTCTGGGGATACAAAGTTGTGAAACTGTTAGGCAGGTTTCTGGTTCAGGACTTGTCTCTAGATAAAAGTAGGGCCAAAACCGGTTTGGCTCAGTGGACAGAGCGTCGGCCTGCGGACTGAGGGGTCCCAGGTTCGATTCCGGTCAAGGGCATGTACCTGGGTTGCGGGCACATCCCCAGTGGGAGATGTGCAGGAGGCAGCTGATCGATGTTTCTCTCTCATCGATGTTTCTGACTATCTCTCTCCCTTCCTCTCTGTAAAAAATCAATAAAATATATTTAAAAAAAAGTAGGAATTATTAAATAGACTAGAGGCCCAGTGTACAAAATTCATGCATGGGTGTGTGGGGGGTGTCCCTCAGCCCAGCCTTCACCCTTTTCCAATCTGGGACCCCTCCAGGGATATCCGACTGTCCTTTTAGGCCAGAGCCTTCTGGGCCATAGAAATGAAAAGAATGTTGGTAAAAGTGTATACATCTGTTTTCTGGCTGCAGTTTGATGCTCCTGCAAAGACTTGAACACAGGATGGATACACACTTCCCCTAGGATAAGGCCCATGGATAGAGTACAGCTGCACATTTGTGCTTCATAAGGACAGGACTGGGACCTGACCAGAATGAATATGACTCCAGCTCCTAAGCTGCTTCATCATTCTGTTCTATGAAATAATCAACCACCTTTGCTCATTTAATAGCATATACTTATCTGCTTTTCACACATTATAGGTTACTTGTTGCCTTTATTCACCATTTTGCACTCTGATTTTCTTCATGATATTACTGCATATCTGCTATCCTATCTTGTAGACCCTGTCCTGGAGGAAATGGGCATCCTGTATTTTTTAGTCAGGGCAGCTATATTAAACTTCAGACCAAAAAACAACAACAAAAACAGACATATACACATAGCAAGCAACAGTCTTTGATCTTCATGTTATGGCACCCCTTACTTTATTGCACACGGACATTAAAAACCTCCTTCTATATTTTATTGACAATAAGAAGGCATGGATTGTAGACACATGGATAAATACTTTATGAGTCACTGTGAAAGGAACATACATAGCTAATTAAATTACGATATACTTTCTTATTATCAACTCTAAGATGTAATTTGATTTCAGTAATATTAATTTGTAAATCAAATATATGCCTTGGAATTGGTGAAATATGGTATATTATGTCACTCTTGTAGTACGCTGTATTGTTAAGTATTCATTGTTGTTGTTGTTATTGTTTTAAAGTTCTCTAAACACAGGTATTAGTGTGTTACATACACAGTAAATTCTTTTTTTTTAAAAAAATGTATGTTTCTACTGGTTTCTCTAGAGAGAGAGGAAGGGAGAAGAGTAGAGAGACAAAAACATTGATGAGAGAGAAACATCATTGATTGGCTGCCTCCTGCATGATCCCTACTGGGGATCAAGCCTCAACCCGGGCACATGCCCAGACTGGAATCAAACCAGTGACCTCTTGTTTCCTGGGTTGAAACTCAACCACTGAGCAACACTAGCCGGGTCCTAAGTATTCTTTGTATGGATGCAATTTACACACACAACTCACTATTCATCTATCCCTTATACAATTTCAGTTCTAGTGTGTGTGCATAGGCACGCTGACCCTGTGGTTGATCGTATAGACTCTGGAATCATCCTGTCTGGGTTTATGAGGTTCCTCTACCACCTACTGTCTGTATGACCTTGAGAAAGCTTCTTAATCTTTCAGTTGATCCTATTCCTTTTCTCCAAAATACAGATGATAATAAAATCTAACTCATTGGGTTATTATGGGAATTAAATGAGTGAAATTGTGCCTTGCACATATTAAGTACCTAAACACATTTACTATTAGTGTAGCTGTTATCATGATTACAGAGTACACGAAGTTGTGAGCCATTCTGAACTCTCTATGCAAATCTTCACAATGCCCAGGGGACTCCATCTCAACTTCAGATGCAAACCTTTACAAGCGTGCAGCTGTTCCGGACATCAAGAATGCATGCACAGCCCATAATCATTCCAGTTATGTAACCTGTCATGCAGACCTCATCCTTCCAAACCATGTATCCCCACAGGACATATCTGGTTATGCATAGAGAACCTGCTGTCTCCTAAGTATATCCACTTTCCATAAATTTACAATTAATATTAATCCTGATCTTGAAAATAAGCTGTGAGCTAAAGGAAAATGCCTTAAAAACAGGTTTTCATTAATGAAAAGATTTACTGTATCTTTCTCCCTGCCCATCTTCCTTACTTGGCTATTGTGAAAAATTGCAAAGCATTTGTTCCTGGTGATACTCATGCCATGGCTGCTAATACAAGTTTGAGGGCACTTTTTTACCTAATTAGTGGAGAAATGCCAGTAATGGTGGAACCTGGTTCACCTCTCCCATTCATTTGCTCTCTATCACTTACTGTGATGTTGCATACTCATACAACACCTATTCATAGCCACATGTCTAACATCTGCACAAGCTCAAGGCCTGGGCAATCTTTAACCTTTGATCTCTCCTCATACACACTTTGAACATCAACACCTGTGTTTGTTCAACTCAAATATGCACTGAAGGTCAAGTATATGTATATCCATCTTGCCAATTGCTCTATCTTGTGCTCCTCCTCCCCTACTCACTCTCCCTGATCATACTTGTTTGAGTTGTGCTTCTCATAGAGGTGGATACATTTACCCAGAGCTTTAACAAGAATTTCCTTTTACTTGTTCTATACATACTGCTGTCCTCTTAGACATTAGGCCAAAATAACATAGCACCCAGGTTCTAAGTACATCTCAGATGGGCCAGTGAAATTGTATTATGGAGGTAAAATCAAAGTCACTTATCAAGAACAAGTGAAAATAAAAGCACAACCTCATTTCTTCCTCTTGTTCATCTCTTCTCTATTTACTATTTTTAAATAAGAGAATAGGGAAAGACAGCAGGGCACAGCAGAGTCAAGTGTAATGTATCTAGCTTTGTGTAATCTAACCTCATATCATTTCATATAGAAGTAGGTAACAAGTGTAAATCATGAATCATGGGATTGTCTAACTACATGTCTATGTCCTACTCAAAACCATACTTCCTTAACTTTGATCCTTCTTCATAAGAGCCCTAATCATCCTAGAAGTGAATAAGAGAATAATCTCATTTCGTTATCACTTGACATGTTAGCCTAAAGAGAGGTCCAGTTAGTATGGCAAGTAGTAGTGCTGAAGGTGGTGATGACACACATGGTCACAGACTTATATTGGTGTATAAAATCACCCCATTTGAGTCATCATAGTCACTCATTATCCCGAGAAAAACAAAGAATAAAAGCATCTTTTACTCATAAACAACCCTCAAGGGAGACTGAGGTCCTCTGCTTTATCAGTAGTGTTTTGGGCTCTGAAGTGAATAAACTTTTTTCCTTTATATTTGAGATCCTCTCACCTGAGTTTTCCCATTTATCAATCCAGACAGCATCCTTTATGTTCTGATTTCTACTAATTTACTTATGATCTCAGTTCTCAAAGATCTTATGGCTTAAGCAAGCAACCACTAGACAAGCACTAGGTACACAGAGATGATTTCATTCCCAATCAACACAAAAAATTATGAGTATTTTCCATTGGCCTTTGGTGTTTTTTTTTCTCCATTTATTTCTCCCCTTTCTACCCTTGTCATGACGAAAATGTCACATTCTAGCCATGTAAGCATATATTTAAGACAAGGAGCTCTGAGGATTGTGTCCCTGGTTCTGGTTTATCACACATAAGTCTCTGGCCCTTATATTTGAAGTAGGCCACTGAGGCAAGGATCTCTAGTCCAGAGTCCCTATCATTTTCAGTGCCTTAAATGTGGTCCAGCATTATATTAGTGAAGCTCTGAAGCATGGGTCTCAAGAAGATCTACGGAGAGAAGCATAAGTAATACTGGAAATTGTCTACCCCTTTAAAAAATATCCTATATAATAAGAGCTAATATGCTAATTAGACCAGATGGTGGAACAACCTTACAGAACGACCTTCCAGAACAACCAATGGGTGTGGGGTGGGGCCTTGAGACAGCAGGGGCTGGGAGGCAGCCAGGGCTATAAGGGTGGAGGCAGCCAGGGCTGCCAGGGCCTACTCTTGCACAAATTTTGTGCAGCAGGCCTCTCTAAAATTATATATATATATATATATATATATATATATATATATATATATATATACATATATATATATATATATATATATATATATATATATATATAAAACAAAGAATTAAAGCATCTGTTACTCATGAACAACCCTCAAGGGAGACTGAGGTCCTCTGCTTTATCAGTAGTGTTTTGGGCTCTGAAGTGAATAAACTTTTTTCCTTTATATTTGAGATCCTCTCACCTGAGTTTTCCCATTTATCATATATATATATATATATATATATATATATATATATATATATATATATATATGATGATGAGAGAGAATCATGGATCAGCTGCCCCCTGCACACCCCCTACTGGAGATCAAGACCCCTCCAGGCATGTGCGCTTAACAGGGAATCACCTTGACCTCCTGGATCATAGGTCAATGCTCAACCACTGAGCAATACCGGCTAGACTGCCTACCACTTTTATGGGACTTAGAGGGACTACAACTATACATTTCTCAATTTTTAACAATGTAAAATAAGTAGTTACTATGTGCCACCTCTGGATTAGACACATGGGATACAAATCATTATAATTATCATTAGTTTTTTGAGTATTTACTATGTGTCAGACACTGTTCTAAGTTCTTTATATTTATTTTTAAAAAGGATTTTATGGATTTTAGAGAGGAAAGGAGAGGGAGAGAGAGAGAGAGACATCAATGATGAGAGAGAATCATTGATCAGCTGCCTCCTACATGCCCCCCACTGGGGATTGTGCCTGCAACCCGGGCATGTGCCCTGACCAGGAATCAAACTGTGTCCTCCTTGTTCATAAGTTGATGATCAACCACTGAGCAACACCAGCTGGGCTAAGTTCTTTATTTTTAATAAATATTAAGTAAAATATAATTTCTGTACCCAAAGAATAATTATGCCCCCAAATTTTCCTTTTAGGAGCTTTGAGATTGAGGAAGATTCATCACTAATTTTCTTCAATTGGAATGAGAGCGGGATTTATTTGGGATCTGCTATTCTTTAGTCAATCTTATCACAGGCAACCCACATTGTTTACTTAGTTGATTTCCTTTTATTAAGTTTCAACCCTTTCAAGGTGGTATGTGTAGTGATAGCTAGGCCAGGAGAGCAGTCGGGCAGCATCCTGAGACACCTAGAGGTTTACCGCCTATGTGTCATGGCTCATATGCCACCTACACTGGGCCAGTGGAATATAACAAACCAGAATGACACATCACATACATGCCTGGAGGCAGATACTTCCAAGAATACTGTCATTGCTTTCTAAAAAGTGGAGAAAACAATCCTCTGCTGGTTGTTTATTTTGGAAAAAAAAATGAGACATTACATAGAATTCAAACACCAGCCAAATGTAAAGTAGTTCAGAAGAGGGTCACGATGGTCTTTACCACCCTTTCCTACAGCAGAGCATTTCTTTCTGAAAATTAATGTCTGAAGGAAAAAAAAAAAAAAACAACAGCAACAACAAAAACAAACAAAAAATAAGAGATGAGATTCCACAGGCAGAGCGTGAAGCGGGTGAGATATGAATAAGAAATGCTGAACGACTCAGCAGGACCATTATTTATTTGTTTATTAAGTTTTCCAGCGTAGTAGATTGATCTGAAAATAACAAAATGTTTATGAAGCATGAAGCGTTTCCTAAGCTTTCAATTAAAATGAAATAAAACAAAATGCTGGATGTGTGTTCATTGTAGGAAATCTCATTAGGGCATTGGTCATCACAGTCAGGCCGGGACTCATTACCCTGTGCTGTAACTCAGCTCAATGCCCATCAGCTCAGCTCCTGCACCAAGTGCACGGGATGCAGCTCTTCACTAACATGGGCTTTGTTCTCTAGAGTGGAACTTATCACAGTGATCTTTTAAGAGAAAGGCCAGCACTGCGACCCCACTTTATAGATGAAGAAAATGAAGTACATCAACTGACCAGCCATAGGATCCACTGTAAAAACTAGGAATGAAACGAAAACCTTAGAAAAACAATGTCAACTCCCAGAAACACTTGCCAACTCTGTGTTTGTATTGTTGTGGTTTCTTTTTGTCAGTGGTTTGAACTCAGAGAGAGAAGTGGAGAGAAGAGGAGAGCAAAGAATAACAATAAAAAAAAAAGGTAGAGAGAAAGTCAGAGGATGAAACAGACTATGTCTGACAGTCAATGCCAGGGAGCACCGATCATGGTGGAGCCTTGGCAGTGGGAGATGGCATGGGAGTTGTGATACTGTGATTTATAATAAGCAATAGATATTTGTTACTCATCCCTGTTTTTTTAAAAAGCACAGAACTTCTAAACCTCTTGAAATCTCCAAAGTGATAAGGGCAATAATGGTGCTTTGTTATCCATTACTAGCCCTTTTATCCATACCTGAGTTTATTTTAATGAGGTGACTTTGGGAAAGTCCCCTAAAAATGGGGGCTGGTTGCCAGGGGAAACCAGGGAATGATTAGAGTGTTGGGGCTTTCAGCCCTACCCCTGACCTCTGGGAAGGGGAGAGGAGCTGCAGATGGAGTTCATTAACCAATGACCAATGATTTCATCAATCACAGCTACATAATGAAGCTTCCATAGAACCCAAAAAGGATGAGGTTTGGCAAGCTCCCTGGTAGCTGAACACATAGAGATTAGGGGAGAGGGCATGAAGTTTCCATGCCTCTTCCCATATACCTTGCCCTATACATCTCTTTCATCTGGCTGTTTTTGAGTTATATCTTTGTAAAATTTATGGGTGGTCTGCTAAGAAAAGTCTTTTCTGAGCTCTGTGAGTTGCTCTAGCAAATTAATTGAACCCAAGAAGGGGAATATCTATAGATCCTCTGATCTATAGTTGCTGGATTCAGAAGAATAGGCAACCACCTGGACTTGTACTAGCCTCTGAAGTGAGGGGAAGTGTTAGTCTTGTAGGATCTGACACTGTCTCTAGGTAGTGCTCTGGGTAGACTGTGTCGGAGATTAGTTGAATTGTAGAATGTACAGTCGATGTTGCAGAATTGCTGGATGTGTGGAAAACCTACAGTTGTGATGTCAGAAGTGAGGTTGTGATGTAATAGACTATGAAAGGAAGAAGACATCAGCAGGGGGAGTATGCTTTTCCTTTACAGGGAGCTTTGATAAAGAGACTATCTACAGCAGTCAGTTTACTTTTTGAGGTCAGGTTTCCAGATTAGAGCAATCCACAAGCAATTAGGACCTAAAACAGCAACCAAAGCCAGCTCTATGATGGTTTTCTGTTCTTAGTTGTAATGATTTCTGTAGACTTTCTGTGTGTGTGTGTGTGTGTGTGTGTGTGTGTGTGTGTGTTTAGTAAAATTTCACAAAGCTACATATCAGGACTACTCAACTTTAGTGTCAGTTCACTATTGCCTGTCTTTAAAGCACTTCTACTTCCCATTCCTCTGAAAACATGAACTACACTGAAATCATTTGCAGGCCAAATTCCCATTACACTTGGAGAAATTCCAGCTGTGGGCAGTTCTCACCACCTGAAAGGCCATTGAAAACTCATATCCAATGGAAAAATTACATGTTAATAATGCATATTTATAACCTGAAATGGCTCCAAATGAAAGGTAGGGCCAGGGATAGACGAAAGCCTTACATTTCCCGTTTTCTGTTTTTCCTAGTGTCAGGGCAAAGTTGCACCTATCATCTAAAAAAAGAAATGGCTTAATAGTGAAGTTTTGAAAATAATAAACCATTTATTTATAAGGCCAAAACATAACTCCTCCTCCTGAATTTCACTTTTCTTATCTTATTCTTGGGCAAGTAATTTAGCTTGGAGTAGGACTCTGGAAGATAGAAAGATCCTACCATCTCCAAAAGAGCATACTCTGCAAGGAGGCAGCTCTTGTACATGGTTTAGGCTAGACCGATTCCTACTGAATGAGTTTGGTCAAGTTGCCTAGCCACCTCTCCTTAATTTCCTCAAGGGTAGGAGTGCACAGCCCTCTTGGGACTTGGTGAAGATTCAGTGATATCAGGCTTCTGAAGAGCTTAAAATGGCACCTGGCATATAGTAAGCACTCCATGACTTTGGTGATCCTTGTGATGATGATGCTTCATCATCTCGAACTGTAGTATTTCCTATGTGCTTGGTGTGTGTCTTTGCCAGACATTTTACTAACAGACAGACTGGGTAAGTAATAGTTTGGAACAATCAGCACTGGAGGCAGGTTTAGGAAGGAGAATCTGGCTGATTGCTGTTGTGTTATTTTTCTTTCTTTTATGACCCATAACCAGTACTTACTGGCTAATATGTGTTCACAAATTGCCGTCCCAGGAGTTGGAAGGGAAGTTGCTATTAAAAGGCTGCTCATGGTGTCTAGATTGGCATTTTGTGGTTACTACACAGAAGTAAACTGTTGGAGAAGGGTCAATGTAACCAGTGTGATCTGCATACGTGTCTCTGAACTATTCCAGGTACTCAGGGTAGATGGGGCCAAATAAATGAATAAGTAAATTAAAAGCCAAGATATGTTTATCCTGGAAGTGCTTAAAGGTTAGTCAGACATACAGAAGGCACTCACAATTGAAATAATGATGTCTACTAAAATATAATGTGTCTATGGACATAATATTATTGAGGCAAGTATAACCATAAATTTGAGGGGATATTCTAGAAAAGGAAGTTTCAATGAAGTATGTTTTTTTTTTTCAGGGAATCCTCTAAATTAATATGGATTATGTGCAGGTACTTGAAGGAAGGCTGGAATCTGTAGAATATATAGAAGGGATGGAGACGTATAATAGGAAAGAAAGGAATAAAAAGAATACCTGAACAATTCAGAGGCAGAATTTGCAGCATGTAGAAAGGGTGCTGTGGAGAATGTTTTCACTGGTGAAGGGACAGGGAGGTAGAACATCTCTTAGGTCAGGGGCACTCATGGGTTCTCCGTTCCAGATTTAGGTTTTAATTGATAAGGTATTAGTTTGAGATTAAAGAGTTTTAGATAAGAAACAGACTGAAATAAGCAAAAGATCCAATTGAAACATATGAAATCAATTCACTAAAATGGTAATTTCATATGGTTCAGACTAATATCCCAGAATTGTCTTGTCAGTTAGGTCAGAGGCAGGGAGATTAGCTTGGAGGCTAAACACATTATACAGAGATGCAACCCTGTGATAAAAGTGGATATTTTGAACAAGGAGGAAAAAGTTGATTTTACTGACAGTTTTGCTTGAGTTTCCTTAGCCTCTATTTTCTATTTATTTTTCTGGTCTTACTCTTGGGAAAGCAAAGCATTTGTTTTCTCACATCCTTTTGGGTCCAATTACAATGATTCTGATCTCTTAGCTGCTTGACCTGCAAACCCTCTACAGAGCACTGTGGGACTCCTTCTTAGAGGAGCGCTGGAGATGAGCTTAGTTTCCTGTTATGCTGCATTTGGCCGCAGAACTGCAGAATGCATGGATAAGCACAGCCACTGAGAACCAGCTTCCAGTCTCATTACGAAGGCTCTTCACTGGCTTTGAAAAAATTTCAAAGGTCTAAGGAAACCAAACTTTCTAGGGATATTCTTGGTTTTAAACATGCTAGAAAGAGAAAACATTAATCCTTCTCTAAAAGAGTCTGTGAGACCTCATACTTGGAATAATAAAATTTAGGAGCTATGAAAGGATATACATATAATTAATAAAATAGGAATATGTAGCTATTCAAATGTTTTCAACTTCCAAAAATGATTTAGGGTTCTGTTTTTAGATTAGGGAAAACCGAGTTTTTTTTGAACCAGCCCCACTCACTTATAATTCTGTGTATGGATGTACAATATGAATTAGACACCTGAAGAGTATCTCTGGATTCCACCCTGGCTCACTTTAGGATAATGGCCAGAGAGGAAGATGGAAAACCGCTTGATCTCTGTTCTGCTCTAGGCTAACTATAAACTGACTTCTTTGTCTTCCAGGGAAAAGGTGGATTTCCAGTCTTTGCTTTGGTGAGTGACTCTGAAAGCAACATAACATTAGGTGTTGAGTGCCCGAACAAATACCCTTGATAACCCAGCTGCTAAACAATTAGGTGGGAAAGAAAGAAGCACACCTGTGTATGTGCATGTGTGTGCATGAGTGCATATGTGTGTGCATGTCTGTTTGTGGACATGTGTGTATTGATGCTTCCTCTTCTACTTGCTCAATGCAACATGTCTCCCCCCATTCCTCTCTCTCCCCTGCTCTCCTCTTAATTTATAGAAAAGAGAGGGGGAATAAATGATAAGTGTGGAAATTTCTCTTTCTAATAATATAGGATCATCCATTAGTCAGACCTACAGGCCTAGCCTCAGTGATGTGTTTGGGAGGATAAGTGCCAAGCTCTCCTTTTTTGCTGACACATTAAACTCTGATGGTCCTTCACAGACTCAGTGAAATGGATTAAAACCTTCACCCAGAGCTGCTTAGCATTTTGGGAACATGGGCAGTTGCATTTGTAGGCAGATACACAAAGAACAATACAATTGCGCTTTTTGTTTCATATTTTCTTCACTCATCAGACTATTATTTGCTAAGTGGGTCATATTTATTAGTTTTGTTTCACTAGCTTGACTATGAGCTTCTAGGAGTCAGAGCCCCACCAGATATTTCTTTGTTCATTCACAATGTGTTGCACAGAGATTAAATAAACATTGAATTTCCATGAAAGTGGAACAATATAGAGAAAGAAAGAAGAAGTGGGAAGACACAATAAACTGGAAGCAAAGGAGAGTGTGCAATCTAAGATAGAAAAAAGGCAATTTGGGAACGCCCCAGATCCTTCAAAGAAAAACAGAACAGAGTCATGGTTGGTGGCCAGCATAGAACCTTATTTACTTAAGGTTGTTTCCTTCTTGTCCTCCTCCCTATCTCTTTCTCTACGTAAATCCCCCAAAGAGAGCATAACAGTGGACAACAGCTCAGCAGGATGGCCGTACTGTTGGTTACAGGTGTGGAGAAGCCTGGATAGCTCTAGTCTCTTTTAACAACCAACTGGGACTGTATCTGCAAGCCTGATGGAGACTAGAGGGCAGCAGAGCTGCACAACACTCAAACTCAGGTCAAGGCTTATATCTATCTATCTACCTGTGGCTGACTTAATACACCTCCCTTTCTCTCTCTCTCTCTCTCTCTCTCTCTCTCTCTCTCTCTCTCTCTCTCTCTCTCTCTCTTCACTCTCGTTATCTCCTCTAGTATTTTCCCATTTCCTCTCCTTTTTTTTTCTCAAACTTACTCTTGTCCATTCTCCTATTGTGTTGCAATTCCATTTCTTCCCCTTCATCTCTGTCTCTTCTTTATCTGCTTTCCTGGGGAGTTATGTAGCCTGCCTACATTAGCTCACTGTTCCAGAGCAGGTGGTGTGGTGGTTCTATCTCACCTGTAACTAGGCTAAGAGAGAGCCCACTGTGGGCATGATGAGTTCTGGTCTTTTCTTTGTCCTGAATATCACCCTAACAGCTCCATTACCTCTGTGAGCAGGGAGATACTGTTTGCATTCAAAGCCGTGGGTCCTAGAGAAAAGCTTACCAATCCAATCAAGTCTGCATTGTCAGCCCTCTCCACACCTCTTCTCACCCCATGCTTGTGAGGTTGCTGATACAGAAGTTACTGTTATTTGTTGGAATAATGCTTCTTTCTATCTGCTTCCATCGTAATGCCCAGCTAATGACGAGGGGAGGGATGTGATTTCAGGGCTGTCCTGTCTCCTACAGGAAGACTTCTCATCAGATAGACCTTGGGTGAGGAAGACGGGTAAAGGATGGATGTGTAAGGCAGTCTTTCCTTTGCAGGTTATATTTACCTTTCTGTATGATTTAGAATGTTACCATAGCTGAGAGGCTGATCAGAGGCACATGTCTCTTCCGAGAAGGGACACACTGACCATTTAGATCACTCCAAACCTGAGAACTCTGTTGCCCTTTCTCCTGCTCTCCCTGTCCCTGCCACTGCCATTCCGTTTTCCTCTTGGTTTCTTTCCTTCTCTCCTTTCCTTTTCTCTCTCTCCTAATGCCATCATTAACTCAAGGCCCTGAGTTGTGTTTCTAGCAAACTGGGAGAGATTATTTGGATGAACTAAAATGGACTCAGTCATTAACCCCTGCATGCCAAGCCTGTTGTCAAATCCCCTGTAAGCAGATAAAGGGTCATTTCTTACAGATTGGACTAGGAATACCAGCCTTCATGGTGCTGTAGGGTCTGTTTTCAGTGGCCTGATAATTGTCTTACAAAAGATGCTGTGGGGACCTATACTTATTAATTTAGTCAGTTCAGGCTGCTAGAATGAAATAGTACAGATTGGGTGGTTTATAAACAACAGAAATTAATTTCTCACAGTTTCTGTGGCTAGAAGCCCATGGTCGCATGGGGCCCTAAGCCAGGTTACAGACTTCTTGCAGGATCCTCTCGTGATAGAAGGGAATAGTGAACTCTGTGGTGTCTCTTTTATAAGAGCACTATCTCCATCCATGAGAGGTCCAGTATCATGACCTAATCACCTCCCAAATGCTCTACCATCTAATACTACTACACTGGTCATTAGGATTTTAACATAGAATTGGGGGGTGGCCATAAACATTCAATCATAGCACTGATGAACCCAAGAAAAAAGGTAAGGCCCATTTGGTGTTATGGCTGGGTAATGGTTGGTTGGTAGCACAAGGAGAAGCAATGAAAAGGTACCAGGTAGAAGACCATTACTGAAATAAATGACTATAGAGAAAGGAGAAAGAGGTGTAGATGAGGATGAGAAGGGAGGAAGAAGAGCTGACTCCTCAACAAGGTCAGGCTTCAAGTTTTCTCAGTGGGATCCTGTGATCTGGCACTATTGTCTGGCACTTCCTACCCTGGACAACCAACCTCACAAGCCTATTTGGGTATTTACTCTCATACACAACTTAATATAAACCAATCCCCTGTTGCTGTGAATGATGTCAATATCTCACTTGGGAGCTGATTTTAAAGTTCTTCCTTATGAAATCTCCCTGCATAAATCTAGAGGGTGACCTATTCTTATCAGGGAGCAAGCATTTATCCTTTGTGCATTTTCCTTAGCAAGCCCTCAATGTCATTCCCAATCCAGGCTTTATTCATATCTTAGTGGTGATGTTGAGATCATCACCGACATCAGCATCCTTTGTCAAGAGTACATGAAACACACTGCTGGACCATACACGGAGCAAGCTCCTTAGCAAATACGAGGGAAATAAAGTCCCCATCACATTTTCCCAGAACCCTGAGCCCTCAGCACCTGACCAAATAGAATGCCCCAGCCACCTCCATTTCTTCCACATTCTCTCTCTTCCCAGGGCATAGGTTTCTCCATAAATAATTGCTTCTCAGAACTTTCATTAACTTCATCCTTACCTCCTCTCTCACCCTCTATCTTCCCTGTCCTCTCTAGGGAAGGCCAGCAGCAAGGGCAGAGAGAGGGAAATTACTTCAATCCTCCCGGGGGCCAATGGTAATGTCACCCTGGAGGTAGGACAAGGAGTGGGAGCCCTCCTGGAGTCAATAGGATTCCTGGGAGGAAAGCAAGAGCACTAGCTCTGGAACCAGGGGTTGCTCCATGAGCAGAGAGTAGACCACAGAGGTGGTAAAGCAGAAACTAAGTTTTCTAAGTATTTTTTTGTTCTCACTCAGTTCTGGCCAAGGGTCTTGATCCTGAACACTTATATTTCTTCTCCTCCTTATTTTTTTTTATTTGCTCCCTCCACTTGCTCTCAGCAGTATCCATTTTATGAAACAGAAAGGTGAATATAAACCAAAATGCCTACAAACTCAAATGGGTCTTTTCTCTCTCTGAAAAAAAATACTAGATGGTTTTATCCTTGGTAGGAAGTGATGCATTGTTCTAAGTAAATGCTATCACCAAAGCTTTAGAATCAATTATGTATTCGGAAGAAGGTGAAGAGAGTTTTAAAGTTGGCAGATATTGAAAACAGCAGCAATAACAACAATAGGATAATTTATACTAAGATTGTGAGGTAACCAGAAACCATGCACAAGTGTATCGCTCATTTGTTTATTTCCACATTCTCCTTGGCTTGACCTCTAGATCTGGCTAGACAGTGTAGTTTTGAGGAGAGAAGGGCAAGAATTTAGTCAGCTTTTCATTCAAATCCTGATTCTGTCACTTAGTAAGTGGGTCATTTTAGATAAACAAGTAAATGAATACCTCTGAGAATTTCTTTCCTCATTTATAAAATGAAAATGGATGGTATGATAGAAGCTAGTAATTTAAGAATTATTTGTTATGATCTCTTGTATTTCTTAGTAAAATATTTCTAAGGAAATATCTAAGTGAAATAATGACATGTATGTTTGAATGTGAGTATTTTGCATTAATCCATTCCAGGAGAAATTTATGGCTTGGCCCACTTGAATTTAGTCTTGTTATTGGTAATAGAGGATACCCTGGTGTCCAGGGAAATAGATTCCAGGCCTTTGCATCAAAAATAAAAGAATTTCTATGGCGAGGGCTTATCCTGAGATATTTCCCTCTGGAAACTTTCTTAATTTTGCTCTCGTCACTTTCCTATAATGAAAATTAACACAGTCAATGAGGAATTCCATTTGCTCTAAATACCTGCCTCCATCCTCTTCTTTTTCGATGTTCCTAAATTTGTTGTTCAAGGCAGAACTTGGAACCAATAAGCCAATAAATGTTGACATGGTTTGTGCCTCAAATAATGATAAAAACAGAGCCATATGAAGAAAATCCAGGTGTTCGCTATTAGGATGAGGGCCTGTGCGTAGCAAGAACCTAGAAAAGCCTTTCCAGAGAATGAGAGAGAGATCGGGTACAGTTCCTCAGGGATGATGGCAGAGGAAATCTTGCTACATAGGGCATTACTGTGTGGTCTAGGATATTTGGGAGCATCATGACAGAATTCCCAAATTTGTTCTTTATCATTTAATAACATTAAACAAGTGTCCTGTTCTCATTTGAGAGAGCGTGGTCACTGCTTCCAGTTTTTAAATGTTCAACAAAGATCGCCGACACAGGCTGGTTGGGACTTCATTTTATGGGAACAATACTGCAGAAGAAGCTTAGTAAGAAACTTTATAGTAACAAACATCAAAAGCTGGGTCAGTATATAATCTTACTGATGGAATTGAAAGCAAGTTAGCCCTCAATTACTGAACATGTATAATTCTCATTAACCAAATGATATTACTTTCTATTATAATACGCTCAAAAACATCAGATCTGTAAGGATAAAACAAAACTAGTTTTTGAAACACATCTCACTTGAAAGATCTTAAATAATCTTTACTATCCTAGGGTGTGTGGTTATAAAAGAAAAATAACAGAGCCTGAAGCAGATTATGGAAGGTCCTTCTAAGAGGTGATTTCAAAGCTTCAGAAAAATAAAGTATATAAAAAGTAGCCCAGAAGAGGAGCTGAAAAGTGGAGCATTTTCTTTATTAATAATGGCATTAATTTGGTTTTGTACTTGAAAGCAAGAAGGCAATGGTAGGAAAGAGAAGACAAGAGAAGAGATATAAAAATAGAAAGTTTAAGGTACACATTGGGAGACTATATCTCATATTTGCATAAATAATAAGAAATGTTTAGGAAAAAAGGTGCCTAATATTCTATTTAAAATGTTTAACTGTAATTCCAATTGTATTGACAAGTTAGAAAACACAAATATATTGTGTGTTGTTTCTTGTTTGTGTGCATGTGTATATATATAATTTTTTATTTTGGGTTAAATTAAAAGTAAATTCTAGTTCTGAGCTCCACATGGGGGTTATCAGCATGCGTTATAAAAATAACTGATGCTAGAGAGTGAGCTGGACTAGAAGCTGAATTAATTCAATAGATGCAGATGGTTGGAGTGAGATGTGACTGTAAACTCATAAGCTCTCAAGAGTTTACAGATATTTGTGGAGGAAATTGGACAATCCATCAGAATAAGGTTGTTAGACAATTATCTATACTAATAAAAGGGTAATATGCTAATTAGACTGGAAGACCTTCCGGACAAAGCTATGGTGGCGGGGTTGAGACAGAGGTGGTTAGGGTCGATCAGGCTGGCCAGGGAGGTCAGTTAGGGGAGATCAGGCTGGCAGGGAGGACAGTTGTGGGTGAGCAGGCCAGCAGGAGGGGACAGTTGGGGGTGATCAGGCCGGCAGGGGAGGTGCAGTTGGGGGTGAGCAGGCTGATGGGGGCACAGTTGGGGGTGATCAGGCTAGAAGGGGGAGAGTTGGAGGTGATCAGGCCAGCAGGCAGAGTGGTTAGGGGCAATCAGGCAGGCAGGCAGGTTTGCAGTTAGGAGCCAGTGGTCCCGGATTGTGAGAAGGATGTCCCAGATTGGAGAGGGTGCAGGCTGGTCTGAGGGACACCCTCCCGCTCCCCCCCCCCATGCACGAATTTTGTGCACTGAGCCACTAGTCTATATATAAATAAGCAGAACAACACCAGTTAATATCTGGAGAACAAAGCCCTATAAAGGTATAAAAAGTACAAAAGAAAACCCTTGGTCAATAGGAAAGCCTCATGTGGTAGTTATAAAGTGTAGATATAATTCAGACAGGCTGCCTGCTGACCTGGGACATCCCCTTGGGACTTAAGTTTGGTCATCCTGCTGCATCCAAGATAATGTGCAAAAGAAAACAGGATCTATGAGTAAGTCCTCCATTCCAAGGAACAGAATTCGCACTTTAGAAGCAGAACAATTTTTATGTCTCAGAATCCTTGCTCTTGGGTTTCTTTTGTGTTTTGTGAAAACTATTGGAAAATGACAGACTATCTTGTGCCAAGTGTAATCGAGAAAAAAGAATGCCAACCTTACCTGGGCTGGAGCTAAGTGAAGCTGCAGACCTGGTGTGTGACAGCAGGGAGATGGGGTGGGAGGAGAGAGAAGCAAAGAGGGGACAGTGCATGTGAGAAGGTGGAGAGGGGAGAGCTGGGAAGAAAGGAGAAGTAGAAGAAGGAGAAAAATAATGAAGATGAGGGTAATGAGAATGAGGAGGGCAGGGAGCTAGGAGAGAAGGGAGGGAAGAGCCATTTGACTAAACAATAACCTTCTACCCCCATCTTTGTTTAGTTTTTTGTTTGTTTTTTTAAATTTAAATCAGATCTTTGTGCTATGATTTTGCATCATACTGCACATTTTTAATCTGGAGATGTGGCCAAATATCAAATCCTAGTTAGGAACACCAAGCAATTGTTTTTAAATATATATTTTTATTTTATTTTGAACTTGCTATTTTCCCTGGAATGAAGTAGAACTGTCTTAGATCATTCCAGAACTTACAATGACTTAGTGTTAAAAAGTTTGCAAAGCATAGCTTGGGGTAAAGTCCTGTGGCACTTATTTTTTCCAATTATTACTTATTTATGTAAAATAATTAACTTTGGTACAAACTGTGACTTATTGATTGACAGTACATTTAAAAAATTTAAACAAGTAGATATAGCAATGCTGATATAACAAAAAGTTAAAAATCAAGATGGGGAAAACACAAAAAACTAAACCAATTTGAAAACCACTTATGGGAAGAAATGTGTTGAAAAAATATTAAGGTTTAACTTTGAAGCAATAACAAGGACGGGAATCAAGGAAGCAGATTACAGAACACTTGATGCTGCAGCTGTGTGGCTGGTGTTCGCCCACACTTGCAGAGTTTTGTTTTGTTTTTCTTAATTGATAGAAAAGAATGAAAAATAAACATGTAGAGCAAACATGTCCAACTCTCGGCCCACAATGAATATTTCTGCGGCCCAGCCAATATAACAGTATGGACGAAGCATTTTAGTAAAATCTTCCTAACTTAATTTTTACAATATCCTGTTACACATCATTATTAATAACGAACTACAAAGTCCACTAATGATTGATTACTATAATCATGTTGCATTCATTTTCCTTATGAGCCTTACTCACAGGAGCACCATTTCTCCCCACTAATACTAGCAGCGAATATTTTAGCAGCCAATTGCCACGTCATTAGTCTTGGACTGACTTGTTTGGTGTGTGCAATAGGAAATATTTCGCTTTCAGAGAACAAGAAAAATAGGTTTATTTGTGTTACGTTTATTAATTTGTGCAGTTACTCAGTGTCTGGTAAATTAATGTTCAAGAAAAATATTTTTATTAAAATGTTCTATTATGTTATGTTAACTATTACTCATTGATTTCAGCCCTTTGTATTCAGTGTGTCTCTATTGAAATAAACCTATGTTTCTATGAAAATTGAAGCTTTTGTTTTATTGTGTGGCCCACATAAACTTAAACCTTGTTTCTTTGGCCCGTGTTAGCCTTTGAGTTTGACATGCTTGATGTAGAGTAATAAGCAAATCTGCTAGATTAACTAAAAAAAAAAATAATCACCTATTTAGAATATTAGCAAAGCACAGAGGTACCAAATATGAATGATGCTAATAACTTTAATAATGGTTTAAGAATATCTTAAACTTCAATACAAAAGTATCAATGTGGACATCATCAGAAAGTAAGCCTTTTGCACTTCCCAGCACAGTTATGGCAGTTTGACTACTGCTAATATTTTAAGTTGGGGTAGGAAAGAGGGATCACAGTGCTTTCAACATTTACAGTCCTCAAAGGTCTTAATGTGACCCTAAACACAGGACATATATAAACTAAGTAAAGGTGAATATTATCCTATGACAGCCTGTGAAAAGATTTTGCCATTTTAATGTATATCAGAGGTCTCATTATAGTGCTGGTTTAATCAGAATGAGGGTGGAATCCACAGTATAATGACAAAGACACACTAAGTATTAAGATGCATTTGTGAAAAATAATTTTACATATCTGAAAATGAAATCTTTAATGCATAAAAGTAGTTTGTAGATTACAAGTAGGTTCATTATTCATTGCTCAAAATGTTCTTTCACAAGAGGTGATATTAGGAAATTGTTAGTTTCTTTTCTTGGAATATAGATAGCACCACTACTCTGGTACTCTGTTATCATTTTGTGGATTTAAGAGTATTTACACATTTCCAAGTACTTTTCTCACCCCTAGGGTCTGAAGTTTGAGTAGTTAGCCATTAGAGATCAGTCAATTTACAGGCCACTCTTCAGCTTCATTATCTACCTTCCACACATAAAATCATTAGCACATTTTACATCTGTCATCAAAATTATTAAGGCATACTTACACAACTCCCAATATCAAGAATAAAATAAAAGCAATTATCTTTGGAAAAAAATTATATGCAGAAGACACCTGCATATTCTTACTGCCTCCTGCTCTCTAGTCTTTAAAAAAAAAAAGTCATGTAGACGTGAGAGTGGAACATCAATTGACTGCCTAACCACATGATTCCCGACCAAGGATCAAGCCTGCAACCTGGGCATGTGCCCTGAAAAGGAATTGAAAAGGCAACCTCTTGGTGCACAGGATGCCACCCAATCTATTGAGCCACATCGACTAGGGCTCCCCTCTTTATTCTTAAAGACTTGGGTTCAATCAGTTTAATTTAGAGTTCTCACTGAATCTTATTTCAAAATTGAAGAGTTGAGGTTATTAAAACTTCCTTTACTTTCAACTTCACATGCTGCATGCTAAATCTGAGAGAGGCAAGAGTATCTTTAAGACCTATTCACCTGAACCAAGCAACTGGTCACACATCATATAAGAATATAGCTTCATCCTGATCATGCCTGTCTTATGCATTAGTTAATATGAGCAGAAGGTGGTGTTTGACTGACAACTTATTCTGGGACTATTTTATGATCCACAAGGAAAAATAAACCAGAAATAATTGAGCCAGAGTATTTAAGACATTTTCTATGCTACAGCCTAGCTCATTTATTTTTCATGTAGGAATGTGTAATAATATAAAGATATATTTAAGTGTTGATTTGACCATCTTTTTTTTTCATAAATATAACATAATTAAACCACTTCATATTTTCAGTAGATCTCTAATTCAACCATTGCTCAAACAATATATACATCACATTTTTTAAAGAATAAGGTTGTATTCACTGTTATAATTTAAATATGGTCCACTCAAAACTTTAATTCTTATTAAATTCAAGAGACACCATTTTGATATATATATATATATATATATATATATATATATATATATATATATATACATATACATATACATAAGTGCTTTGACATCTACTACTGCGTTATTGAAATACCCACTTCAAAATCCATCTTTTCATAATTAATCAGGCCTTTCAACAGTGTACAGAAAAAATAAATATCTTAAACTTTCTACTTAAGTGTTCTTAAAGCTTAAAGAGCCTTAGATAGGATTATCATCAAAGAAGGAAACAATATTTTAACATTTTGAGAATTGCATTAGAGAAGAATAATCTTTCCACTTAGAAAACTAGTTATATTAATGCATGCTCACCACAGTATTGCGTGTGTGTGTGCACATGTGCGCGCGCACACACACACACACACACACACACACACACCACAGTTCATCCAGGGAATATACTATAATTATAGGAGAACACCTTAAAGGGATGATTTGGGACATATTGCACGTGATCACTCACTCCCTATAGGCAGCTGAACTTCCAGACTCAGGATAAATGAATCGATGATGCAGTGTGTGGCAGGGCCAGAGAGAAGGAAATCAAGGATAAAGGATGCAAACAGCAGCTTTTAGAACTGCAGTTCTCAGTCTCATGGGATCCTCTTGCTGGCAGAGAAGAGGAATCAGTAGTTTGGACAAAATGACATTTTAAAAATACTAAGTGTTGCACTTGGTCTTATATTAAATCTACACTTGCATAAAGCAAAAGTAAACTAATGGACTTATAGGGTGCTTTACGTACTGATACTCTTCAAGGCTGAAACTTGGGAAATAAATGTCATTCCTGAACATAATTACTTGAGACAATTCTGAGACTGAAACTATGCTATAAACACACAGTAGTGACAATGTAGCCAAGAATAAGAGCTGATTACCTTCATTTTTAGGCCTCCATCTTGCCCTGATTATGGTTTTTCTTTATTAGTAGCTTTGTCCCATATTGCCTGCCCTAAAAGCAAGAGATTTCTTTCCTGATCTTGATCCCATTTAACTTTAGACTGCTTCCTCCACACATCCAAAGCTGAATTTATGACCTTGGTTTCTAAATATGGGTATTCCCAAATATTCTCTATCTCAGGGGAAGGAAGAACCAAGCACCCAGTTCAAGCTAGAAATATGGGAATCAATCTTGTTGCTACCATTTTCCTTACCCTCAACAACCAGTTCATCACCAAATGTGCCCAATTTCACTTCTAAATCAACCTTCTAAGGCCCATCAACATGTACATGCACATTACCATTCATTCAAACTGTTCTGATCTCCTGCCTGATTATTGCAATGGTCATGTGCTCTTTGTTCACTCTTGCCACCTCCAATCTGCTTTCAAACTGTACCCAGATTAATTATTTTAAAACACATGAAGCATGTCATAGCTCAGAGATAAGGGTCAACTCCTCCAAGAGAGATCCCCATGGAAACTGAGTAAGGCCCTGAGCTTAAGGCAATCAATCCTGCCCAAACACAAGACTTGATCTCCAGGCCCCTCTCAAGCCAAAGGAAGGGCCAATGCTTCTCCAGAGTGGGAAGGGATGTGAAGAATTCTATCGACTTGCTACACAATCCACCTATGAACCTTCATGCTCTGATCAGGTCACAAGAGGGGCTGCTGCTACCCACACTGAATGCTGGATAGGGCTGGAGCCAAGTTTCTGCCTCATAGTATAACTATAGTTTTTCTGCTCTTGGTCACACAATGCTTCTAATCATGCAGCTTCAAAGCTCCACAGATCAAAGGTAGAGTTCCTGCTGAAGTTTGGTATCTGGATTTGCTAGATCTCTGTGGCATATTCTAGAATACAAATACAGTTGTCTCTGAGCCTGTATCTAAGAGTTAAATTTGAGGTTAAAATTTAAAACTCCCAAAATGCTCTTTCAACAGGTTTGTTGTCCTTGTTTGTAAGATAACTTCCCAGCTTAAAACCTTTCAGGAGCACTCCATCTCTTAAGACAAATTCCAAAATACTTACCATGGGATGCAAAGCCCAGCATGACCTGGCTCCTGCCTCCTCTCTCAGAATGGCTCTGCGCCACTTGTTCACTGTTTCAACTAACTGGCCTATTTTTGTTCTTCCCATATACAAGCTCTTCCTTACTGCCACAGGACCTTTCTTATACTGGAACATGCTCTCCAACTCATCTTTCTTTCCTTCTTTCTTTCTTTCTTTCTTTCTTTCTTTCTTTCTTTCTTTCTTTCTTTCTTTCTTCTTTCTTTCTTTCTTTTTCTTGACTTTATTGAGATGATGTTAGTAAATAAAATCATATAGGTTTCAGGTGTACAATCCTATAATAAACCATCTGCATATTGTATTATGTGTTCATCACCCCAAGTCAAGTCCCTGTCCATCACCATTTTTCCCACCTATGCCCTCTTCCACCTCCTCTACCCCCTCTCCCTCCTGTAATTACCATACTGTGTTCATGTCCATGAGTTTTTTTTTTCTTTTTTGCTTTGTCCCTTCACACACCCCAAGTCACCCCACCTCACCTGTCAGCCTGTTCTCTATCTATGAGACTGTTTCTAATAAGCAAAAAGAGACAGTCTCCCACTCTGCTTTCCATCCAAGGTCAGAAGTCACTCCTCCTGGGAAGCTCTCCCTGATCTTCCAGACTAGTTTGGCTGCCTTTTAAAAATCATCTATTGTTTTGCAAAAAGACAAACAAAAACAACTGTAGTCTTCTATTTTTTTTTCCTTTGTAGCTGCTATTTCATATTTCAAGGTTAGTCTTAATAGGCAAGACTCATGCTATTAATCAATAGTTGCAGGAAAATGTGTTTATAGCATAGAAGTGTTTTTAACACACACACTCACTCCAAATAAAGACCAAATTGCTTTGTTTCATTGAATTCTTACTCCTTTCAATTGGATGCTATACTCTCTTCCAATAGCATATGATACTTATTCCTCACAACACTTACCATAGGTGCAATGATATGATTAAGTGTGAGATGATTTTATTTATTTATAGTTTCCCCTCTAGACTATAATTTTTGTATGTGAGATGAAACTTCCTCTCTGTTCATATCATTATATTCTCTCTGCATAGCATAGAACCTGGTACAAAATAGGTATCCCATTCTACTTGTTGAGTGAATAAATAGAATTTTTAAAAAAAATGAATGTTTAATGGTGGGGATGAGGACACATTTGTAATACCTTAACTAATAATAAAAAAATGAATGTTATTTCTAATCAGAAAAATAAACAAGAAATAAAAGTTATTAAAATTTAAAAAATAAAAACCACACAATACATGATAATTTTAGGATATTAGGAAAAATAATAAAAAAGAATATTATCCCCAATTCCATCAGAGAAATATCTATTTAGCATTTTTGTTTACATTTAATAAAAAATTCTTTATCACAAAAACATGTTGCTTCATCATGAATGCAGTAAAGAAAGAAAAAAAAGAAAGAAAGAATTAAGAGGATAAAACTGGGGACCTGGCTGACAAACACAGGACAGAAGGCGCTGTGGTGTGAAAAGAAGAAACAGAAGGACACGCATCCCTTGCTTGGTCTTTATGAGGAAAGACAGCATGCTGGGACATTAAATGAATTATTTGTTTCCCTTTTTTAAAGGAACATATTAGAGGGAGTCTCATTTGTTAAATGTCTTTGGAAACGGGCAAGAGAAACAGATGAGAATTATTAGATCAAATAGTGGTTAAAGTACAAGATGTTCTGCACCTAATAGATAAACAAGACGTAGAAAAATCACCAGGGCCAGATGGCAGTTCTTATGTCCTTTCATTTCTAGAGTTTTTCTCTCCAAAGCTGAGATGAAGCACAACGATGTGCCTGAGTTTAGACTAACTGCAAGGAGCTGGGAGAAGAATAAGTCAGTCCATTTCTAAAGCTGCCATCTTTCACTAATATTGCATTTAGAAATAAGGAAGCAATAGACATGTCACCCCATATCAAAATCTTCTACAACTTTTATGACCACATCATTCAGTCTGAAAAAATCCTCATGCAGAATTTATGCCTGATCATATAATAATCTAAATAAAGTGAATATTTTGCAGTGCATCTGCAATTAGATACAAATACACTCTACCATATAAACACATAGAGTAGACTTGTATTTTTTCTTCATCTTTAATATGAAATTATTCAATTCTACTTCTGATAGTTCCAGCTGGAAGGGCTCTAGACAGCTGGTTGAGTGAGTCATTGCACATATTCTGAGAGACAGGCATGAGATTCATTTGCTCTTTGCTTATGGGGATATATTAATGAATCTTCAATCTTGCTCTCCTGTCCCCTATGGCCATGATGCATTTGTAGAGAAAACAGGTTTACATAGCAGAAAGGCTCCTGTCAATAGTATTAAACCTGCTGTTATTTATCTTCCTAGTCTTGGAATATGGAGGAAGAGACAAAATAAAGAATGTTACATTTGTTTAGCAATAAAATATAAGATTCTCTTTTAGTTGCATGTTTCTTGTTTTTCTTTTTTTAACTTGTGGTTCTTATTCACAATTGTGAAGCTGAATCCTAATGGAGAAGCCAAATATATTAGTCAACTGTTCTGAAAAGATGTGTTTATGGTAACTGAAGTAATTTGGACCCACAAATTCACTCTTAAAAATGGTGGATCTTTGCTTTCCCTAAGCTTTATTCTTTTTTCTCCTTAGAGAATTTATACTGCCTACTCTTTTTGTGGGCAGAGCAGGGGGAGGCTGGCTATTCTGAATTAATTATTACTAAGATTATGATTTGAAATAGTCCTAGACAACAGGCATTTTGATCAAAACAAGGAAACAGGTAAAATATCGGGGAGGTATTCAGAGACAGGACTTGTAAAGCAGATCACACTATGCCTAATGCCTAATCAAAAACAGCCACTGGTTTTGTTGGGCCTGTGAGTGATTTCATGTTTTACTTGGATTTGTGATGTGGAAAAGGGAGTATTAGATGACCATTTGAGGAAAACGAATAGGAATAGTGGGTTGCACCTGGGTTGGTGGAAAGCTCAGAGGCAGGAAAAAGGAGGAGATAGCAGGAGAAGCTCTAGATTATATTCTACTGTATCCTTCTCTGAACAGTGGCCCCTGCAGTTGTACAATACTGGAACTCTAGGGATTCAGGGCTTTCTAGTCTCGCCTTCAGCATTCAATTTATCAAGAGCTGAGGAGAGCACACAGATGTGGCCACGGGCCCCAAAAGACCCCCTTTCTTTTCTCTTTTGACTCTGACCTTTGGAAAGAGACATGTTGAACTAGAGGTACACACATGATGTTACGTAAGCTAAACAAGAAAGAAAGTTCAAGCTAGAAAATTATTAAGTCACACCCATTTAGAAAACCCTTGGGCTTATCCCGCCGTGAGCAAACTACGGCCCGCGGGCTGGATTCGGCCTGTTTGAAATGAATAAAACTAAAAAAAAAAAAAAGACCGTACCCTTTTATGTAATGATGTTTACTTTGAATTTATATTAGTTCACACAAACACTCCATCCATGCTTTTGTTCCGGCCCTCCTGTCCAGTTTAAGAACCCATTGTGGCCCTCGAGTCAAAAAGTTTGCCCACCCCTGGTAATCCCTCCTTTATAAACCATCTCCTTAGGAAGGGCATCCATAATACTTACTATCCAATGATTCTATGTTGTTAGAGTACCTCTCTCTCTGATGATTTGAAAGCCAAAGCTTGGCTGAACTTCCCAATGGCTACTGTAGAGGTTGGGGTACAAGAGAAGAAACATGCTGGGGTGGGAGACAAATAATAATAACATGAAGAAAGATTAACTTTACCCACTTTACAATGTGACTATGGCCAAACTTCTGAAGGTACAATGATCAAACCACATCACTTAGACAGTTTTATTTCTATAAGGTCCTTTCTGTCCTTTCCTTTTCATTCCATCAGTCACTGAGGACATTTTTGCTCCTTTTTGGACTGGTGCAAAAACCTCTTTCATTCCTCCATCCCATAGAATTTCTGTTTTCCTAAAACACAGATTAGATAACACTTCCATGCCTCATAGAAGCAAGTGAAAATAACCACTCTTTCAGTCAAGACTCCTATGACCTGGGATCTCTCTAGCTTGCCCTGCCCCACAACTCGCCACAAGTGCCATGCTTCAGGTACATTGACTCATTTGCCATTTTCCAAACATGCGCTATGCACATTGGGGAACTGTGCTATGATTGTGCCAATCCTCCATTTTGGAACCCCCTTCTCTCTCTTTCTATCAAATAGCCTAACATATCCCTTCATGTCTCTTATACTCCTAGACTTCCTGATGTCAATAGCTGGAATTCAGCACTCCTTGCATACTTCTTCAGTACACAATCACTTATACCTGGATGGTAGCACTTTTCTGTTCTTCACTGTATTATCATTTGTGATTGTATGTGGATCCATATAACTAATTTCAAGTTCCTTGGAATAAGGTTCTTATCTGAGTCTTCTCAGGATTTCTGCAATGTTTTTCATTTAATACTAGAGGCCCTATGCACAAAATTTGTGCAAGAGTAGGCCTTCCTTTCCCTGGCTGCTGGCACCGGCTTCCCTCTGCACCCAGGATCCAGGCTTCCCTTGCAGCCCTGGCTTTGTCTGGAAGGTCACCCAGAAGGATATCTGGTCTAATTAGCATATTATGCTTTTATTATTATAGATACTCATTAAATAGTAGTTGAATGAACAACTAATTAGCAAAAGGAAGTTTATCTGAAATCTATTACACAAACACTGAACATAATGGGACATAAGAATGTTACATCTTTATAGAACTAAAATTTCTTTCCAACTTGCATGTGCATGGGATAAACAATTGAAGTTAAATTAAAGTCTTCCAAAGGTGAACATTCAGGATTTTAAGAAAGATAAGGACAATATTAGGGCTCTAGGAGGCGTTCTAGTGTCCATACTATCATAAGAGCAATCTCCTGAGTATAAAAATATGGAAAGTACAGAGGTTAGGAACATGGGCTTTGGAGTCTGACCTGAGTTCGTATCCTGTAGTTATCCATTTCAAGCAATGTGACCACCATGTTGCTCAACCTCTCTAATATATGGGAATAATAATACTTATCTCAAGGAATTACTATAAAATAATGTATCAGTAAAGCATTTGCATAGGGCATGACAGGATAATAGTTGTCATTTATTGAATAGTTAGTTGTTTGTATTTTATTTTGAGAAAAATTATGCTAATTTAAGTAAAACTCTTAAGGCCTTTACATTTTGAATACACCTTCATTAAAAAAAGTAAAATGTCTTGAAGCATATGATTTCAGTTTATCTGGGGTATGCTTGACCTACACATTTTTAAATAAAGCTAATTCATCAATTCTACATGCCAAGGTAGAGTAGAAATTCTAGTGCATAACAATCCATTCAAGTCTGAATAGTCAAGAGATAGAAGAAATAAATAAAACCACACAATAATTAAAATAGACTTTTGAAGTTAAACCACTTTTCGCTTTTTCAGTCAGCTTGTTGGATTATTGAATTACTTATCATGCTTATCCTTGTTGCTTTTTGTTAAATGAGTTTAAGAGTCACAGGTAGAAGCAGTCCCATTGTACATTACTAATGGAAAACATCAGTTATCAATCTTTTGTGCATTTGGTGGCAAAACTCATCAATAAGCAGAGAGGACACTACCCTTTCCAGTGAGGAGTTTCTCAAAGGCATCATGAGAAGTTAAGAAAACATCACTCCATTTCTGATTCCTTTGGTGTTTACTTATATTTGTGTGTCTCTCCATCATTCCAAAGTTCAATGTACATGGTTTAGAGTAACTTATTTTATAAACCCTCTATACGGGAGACACATAGAGATTTAAGCATAATGAAAGCCACATTTTTCTGGATAATGATGGCCTGAATCAGTGCCTCATGAAAAAGAATGTGGAAGATCAGAGTCCATGTGTTGGTTGTTTGGTTTTTATTTGCTTGATATTTACTATAATCATGTCATTCAGATATTGAAGCACAGATGTATCTTGCTGCTAATGTGTGATGTGAAAACCTAACTGAATATCCACAGCTGATACCAGTACACCACGATGACTATATTCAAAAATACTACTCTCTCTCTCTGCCCTGAGAAACTTTAATTTAGTGCTACTCCTAATAAGCAGTAGTTCTACTGTGTCATTGTAAGATTGCAGTTTTGTATTTCTAATGAGTAAAGAAACCACTGGTACAATATTGTGAGGGATTCCTGCTCTTAACCTCATTCTGCCCCCAGCTGTGTTAACATCTGGTCCTTGCTGTGTTTTACAGTAGTGGATTTCCAAACGGAAGTTTCATGATATGGTAGATGCTGGAATCTTATTTGAAATTTTTGTTTTTCTGCTTTTACAGTAAAACCTCATTAATTCTCCTGGAACTTAAGATAATGAGATAAGCTGAAGGAAAGGTTTCTTAGAGCAAATTAATAGTTTATAAGGAGGCCTGTTGTGACTGAACTACTTAAACAATTTTAAAGCTCTTTTTTAAAAGCACCCCATTTACCAGTTGATATACCAATTACTAATCACTGTTTTCAATTACATTAAAATACCTTTTATGAGGATTTTTATGAGGTCACATTATTTTTTATTTTAAAAATAAAAATATTGTTATTGATTTCAGAGAGGAAGGGAGAGATAGAAACATCAATGATGAGGGAGAATCAATGATCTGCTGCCTCCTGCATGCCCTCCACTGGGAATTGAGCTTGCAACCCTGGCATGTGCCCTGACTTAGAATCAAACCGTGACCTCCTGGTCAACCACTGAGCAATGCTGGCAGGGCAAAGGCCACACTATTTAGTTTGTTTCTATTTTAATTTTGGAATTATTTTCTTTATTTACAACCTCTTCTAAACCAAGTGAACTCTATTCTGATTTTTGAAGTCCCAAATATGCCTATCAAGCTTTGTACATTAAACCATTATGTAAAGCTAAGTTTGAGCAAATTACTTTCAAGTTTGTCTTACCAGAGAAAAACAGAACATTTTAAATATGAAATCGACTGTACTTAAAATTGTCAAATTATCTCATAGTAACTTTCTATTTTATTACTTTTGGGACTGAGGATTAAATATTTTCCTCAGCAAAAATCTTTTCTACATTTTCATTTTTTTCTTAAACTATTATGCTGTAAACATTTTAACTTTAGTTTCATGGTTCTTTTTATTTTTTATTACCTGTAGGTTATGTTTCTTTTCATTGAATTTCATATTTCAGAGACTATTGTCTTGATTCTTGAAACAAATCTGTACAACCATTGCTTTCTTCTTAGATTGAAAATGCCCTTGGTTTGGGGACAGACTTTTTCAATGCCCTTGTCTATCCTCTGGGAGTCCTGTTCATTGACCGTCTGCCAGAGGACGGTGGCAAAGGGGAACCCTTTGCTTTTTCAGACATGGGTCAAGGAGCTCAGCAGAGTCCTGCCTTTTTAGATAACTTCTTAGGGACTTCATTGCTTCTTTCTGACCTAGACGGTAGGGAATCCCTTTTATTATTGCTCAGAGAAGTTACTAGTAATTTTTTTCTTTTATCTTTCTTTTCTTTCTTTCTTTTTTTTTTTTTTAGTTTATAACTTGGTCATATTTTCCGTGGATTATCTTTTTTGTTTTAAATTTATCTTTATTGTTGAAATTATTACAGATGTCCCCCATTTTACCCCCACTGACCCCCTCCTACCCACTCCCATTTCCTCTCCAGGCCTTCTCCCCACTATGGAATGTGTCCATGGGGTATGCATATAAGTTCTTTGATTGGTCTCTTCCCTCCCGCCCCCTTCCCTCTGAGATCCTTGGTCTGTTGCATGTTTCCATGTCTCTGGATCTATTTTTGTTTGTCAGTTTATGTTGTTTATTAGATTCTACAAATGAGTGAGTTCATGTGATACTTGTCTTTCTCTGACTGACTTATTTCACTTAGCATAATATTCTCCAGGTCCCTCCATGCTGTTTCAAAGGGTAAGATATCTTCTTTCTTTCTTTTTTTTACAGCTCCCTAGTATTTCATTGTGTAAATGTACCACTGCTTTTTTTTTTATACATTAATCAGTTAATGGGTTATCTTGATTTCACTGGAATGTAAGCTCCAGGAGCTCTGTAAAGGGCAGGGATTAGTATTCTGCTGTATCACCAACACTTAGATCAGTGTATGGTGTACATAGTAGGTGCTCAATAAAAATGTACTCAATTTAAAAAAAGAAAGAAACAATAACATCATCAACAACAGCAATGTCAAATAGTGAAGGCACATGTCAGACATAGAACACAATTTCTGTTTATAACTAAATAGTGAATTAGGCACATAGATATTCAAAATCTATTTCTTATGGTGAGTTTCTTTGTTTTCCTTTTGCTATATAGAAAAACAAAGGAACTCACCATAAAAGGTAAATTTCTAACAATAGTGTTCAGTGAAGGTGTTGGTTTAACAGGATGTCTCTCAGAAAGTAGAATACCCAGGAAAGTGGCAAAGAATTTGAATCACAGCAATTATGCTTCTCTCATTTTACAAAAATAGTAAGATAATTCGATTGACTTGTTTGTCAGAGCATTGAATTGTGCTGATTGGGCTGTAAGAGTTTTCAGTTTCCTTTGCCTCTGGTTCACTCCACAAATTTACTATCAATAAGTATTTACTGAGTTCCTGCTCTGTGTTAAAAAAGGAATGAGAAAGACATTCTTCCTACCTGAACTCTACAATCTATTAAAAACGCAACCTTGAATAAAAAATATTTCCTTTTCACTAAAGTTACCCTTCTCTTAACAATGCATTAAACAGAAAGCTTCCTTTATATAAATATGGGATGGGAATTTGATGTATAAACTCATTTCATACGTTTTGATGAAGAGGAAACTTAATTACACTTTTAAAGAAAGGGATTGCAAACATGTGATTTCAGTAATTAGGGCTCATATATAATGAGCCATTCAGAAATAATGCCACCTTACTTTTCAAAGACACATATCTTCGTCATTTGCATGCTTTGTACATTCTTTTTTTTTTAAAAAAAAAAATCATTCTGACTTCCCAGTGAAGCAAACATTTTTACCCCTATTTTCCAGATGGGCACGCTGCTGCTTGGAGAAACCATATCTACAAGAAATCGCATGTAGAACAATTAGTTAAGCAAGAGACCCAGAGACGAAATCTGGCCGAGTTCCTATAATTAGGCTTCAGAAATCACATGCACATGTGAGGAGAATCCCAGATCTTGGAGTCTTACCCCATGATTTCATTGTCTACTGCTTCAAGTTCTACATACTGAAACCCAAAATAAAAATAAAAATTTTATCTAGTAGAAGCAGTTAATTTAAATAGTTAGATTAGTAGCTGTAATATTTCATCTACTCTGTTTATAAATATTCTAAGAAAATAGAATTTAAAATGCTTATCATTACAAACAAACAATATCCTATCTAATAATAGAGAAACATGGTAATTAACCATAACTTCACTACCCTTCCCATTGGCTAATCAGCGAGATATGAAAATTAACTGCCAACCAAGATGGCGGCTGGCAGCCAGGCAGCTGAAGTGAACAGGAGGCTTGCTTGCTCCAGTGATAGAGGAAGCCAAGGTTCCCTGCCTGCCGCAGCCCAGCTCTGAGCTTGCACTCTAAGCAACTATGTTGCAATTATAGAAGATAAATAATCCCCAGAAACCTGCTTTCAGCCGTCAGAGCTGGAGTGAGCAGGACCGCAAGAGTGTTACAATTATAGAACCCAAACAAACCCAGCTACCTGCTTTCAGCAGCCGAGGTCTCAGAGCTGGAGCCAAGCCTCAGAGCTAAAGCCAGCTCTCAGCTGCAGTGACAGCCATAGAAGGCAAATAAATCCCAGAATTAAAAATAAAAAGGAAAAAAGGAGAGGTTGGGAGCTTCAGTCACCCGCCAGCCTGAAAACGGCCCTCAGCCCCTCACCCTGACTGGCCAGGCACCCCAGTGGGGACCCCCACCCTGAAAGGGGTGTGACCAGCTGCAAACAGCCATCATCCCCTCATCCAGGCTTGCCAGGCAGCCAAGGGGACCCCTACCCTGATCCGGGACACCCTTAAGGGCAAACCAGCCGGCCCCCACCCGTGCACCAGGCCTGTATCCTATATAGTAAAAGGGTAATATGAAAACTGACCCTAACAGCAGAAAGACTGGGAATGACTAGTCACTATGACACACACTGACCACCAGGGGGCATACTCTCAATGCAGGAGCTGCCCTCTGGTGGTCAGGGTGCTCTCACATGGGAGTAGCTCTGCTCAGCCACAAGCCAGGCTGATGGCTGCCAGTACAGTGGTGGTGGTGGGAGCCTCTCCTGCCTCCTCAGCAGCGCTAAGGATATCTGACAGCAGTTTAGGCCTGCTCCCTGCTGGCAAGTGGACATCCCCCGAGCGCTGCAGGGCTGCCAGAGGGATGTCTGATTGCCATCTTAGGCCCAATCCCCCAGGGAGCGGGCCTAAGCCAGCAGGTGGTCATCCTCTGAGGGGTCCCAGTCTGCGAGAGGGCACAGGCCGGGCCGAGGGACCCCCCTCTCCCCCCTGAGTGCACAAATTTTTGTGCACCGGACCTCTAGTATTTTACTATTTATTTGACTGAAAATGTCTTTTAGCACTTTACAGTTTCTCAATATTATATCAATAGAAGGAGTAACTAATCAAGTTGACTGTTTTTTTGTCACAGTCTGCAAGTTGCTTCTAATATTGTCAATATCAGTTTATTATATTTCCTATAAATGGAATTCAAAATATGCAAGTAAGAGGTTTTTGCCCTCCACGCTAGTTAATAGAAACACCGGGTTAACAGAATGCTAAGCAAGCCAGGTTTTGCCTTATTTGATTCACAATCATTTTTAGAAATAGTAGAGGGAAATGATTACTTAAGCAAACTGCCTGGCAGTACTGCATCCAAGTAACTCCTATATGACCTCATTTTGCTTCTTACCTAGATTGTAAAAACAGAAAAGAAATTTAGAGGCTGTGTGGTCTACCCGCTTTTTTTAAACATATAAGTGAGAAAAATTATTTGTAAAGAGGAGAAACAACTTATTAAAAAACAATAATACATTTTCTTCACTCAAAATTTTCTTGAATTATTTGTGTGGTTGGTATTTCCATTCCAGCAGGTATGTGGATGTCTGGGTTAGAGAGGCAGAGATACACAGTAATATTCTTAAATAGAAGGGTTAGGGACATTTTCTGAGTCAGTGACAGATATCCTTCGATTTGGCAATAATTTGATCTTATTAGTGCGTCTACTTTATTTTTATTTTTTTAATATATTTTATTGATTTTTTACATAGAGAAAGAGAGAGGGATAGAGAGTTAGAAACATCAATGAGAGAGAAACATTGATTAGCTGCCTCCTGCACATCTCCCACTTTGGATGTGCCTGCAACCAAGGTACATGCCCTTGACCGGAATCGAACCTGGGACCTTTCAGTCCGTAGGCTGATGCTCTATCCACTGGGTGCGTCTACTTTGAACGGTAAGTTAGTCATGGGAAGTTTCAAAATCTACATGCATCCTGTAATATTCAGAGCCTTTAAATGATTTATGTTTACTCCTGTCTTAATTAAAGGATAGACAGTGTTCAATCATGAAATGATTGGTTTTAGCATATTATATTAACCACTTGATTTCCTTGCTCATTCCTCTAATTTTGGACTAACACATATTGTACTGTTTATTACAAACTTCACATAGGTGAATAGATTAACAAAAAGAAAAAAAAAACAAATCAATCTCTTTATTCTGGTAAAAAATAATATTGGTTGAAGGGGTCATTGGGCCATTGGCCAATATGATGTTTCTATTTTACTTTCTGTAAATTAAATTTACCCAAGCTATCTCCATCCATTAGCAGTGGTTCTCAACCTTCTGGCCCTTTAAATACAGTTCCTCATGTTGTGACCCAACCATAAAATTATTTTCGTTGCTACTTCATAACTGTAATGTTGCTACTGTTATGAATCATAATGTAAATATCTGATATGCAGGATGGTCTTAGGTGACCCCCGTGAAAGGGTCTTTTGATCGCCAAGGGGTCGCGACCCACAGGTTGAGAACTGCTGCTGACTATAGCAATATGAAAAAGAAATTTGTTTAAAGGCAAATGACACATTTTGCATTAAGTCCTTTCTCTGGAGTTGGGGAAAGGAAGTGCCTACCTACAGCCATTGTCAGTAATGGGTATAGATGTAGACTATGAATGCTTAAGATAGGATACAGTGATCAGGAATTAGGCCTCTGCATACCCCAAGGACATTACTAAATTGAGGTGCATTGGTTCAATCAAATCATATATAGACCAATAGGCTTGGCTTTCAAAGTAATTACTTACTGTTTAAACACATCAAGATATTTGGATTCTTAAGTAGCTTTATTCTTTTTAATATATGAAAAGTTTTAAGAATTTTGTTGAATTGAGGGCAAAGGAAATGTTACTTAAATTAATATATTTAGAGCATTTTAGATAGGGAAATGATGTACATACAATCATGGAACAATTTGATCAAAGGTTTAAATTTACTTTTATATAACATCTTTCAATGCTGTTTTCCAGTAAAATAACAGAATGATATAATTCATTTATATGGTTGTGTATTAAAATCGAGTATAAACATCAGACAAAATGAAGCCACGCCACTGAGTTCTGAGTTATAATAAACAATGTTGTCATTTAAAGTGGTAATATATATAAATGTTACCGGGATGGGAGGAATGAGTAAAAGGACAAGACTAATGGTTCATATATTCATGAGTTGCAATTATATGGATAAACCAAACATACCCAAATCCAATTAAACTGCAATAAAAAAGCAAAAAAAAAAAAAAACGTTATATAAATAAAATAAACTGGGAGTTGTGACTGAAAAAAAACTTGTAGATTATCTAGAATATTATGCATATCTTCCTTTTACTTTGACTGGGAAGATCTAACTATATACTATCAATTAATTAATGGATAGATCCACTCATCATTCTATCATAAAGTACCTACCAGGTGTCAGCACTATTGTGCACAGTATGGGAATGGTAAATAGATCAGTGATCAAACTTCATACCTTTATGATGCTTATATTCTATTAGAACACAGATAATAACTCCAAGGAAAAAGATAATTTTGAATTGTTTTCAGTATTAGCAAAGAAATAAAACAGAGCAGCTATTATGGTGATGAACTGAAGGTATAGGGTTTATGTTATGATAACAAGTGACTTGTTCAGTACTAACTAGAAGATAAAAATGAAAACCACATATCAAGTGTTACCTCTGTCCATGTAGCCACAAATTTAGAGACATAGAATTAGGAATAAGTATCATAAATGAAATATTGAGTTTAGTAGGTAGAAAAGAACCTTAGAATTCTAACAATGGAGAGAAGGAATGTTTCATCTGTTTTCATTGTGCTCCAGAGTTAGCTGTGCTCAGAATAAAAGTGGACACTATTGCTGAAATGCAGGAAAAATCCTTACATATCTCCCAGGGCAATATTTCTACTTCTCTTGATCTTTTACACAGAACCTTGGTTTATTTGCTTTATCAACAAAATTTTATTTGCCATTTTATGGGGTATAGCTCCCTCTCAAACATGATTTTTCATTTCTCCATTTCTTAAGTAAATGCCACCCACCCTACCAGTTATGTCCCAAGTTAGGCACAGAGGGAAGAAATAAATGGATAGAGAAGATAATGTTTGTGATTTTCCTAAGAGTGTCTCCAGTCCTGTTCTAAATATCCTTTCATGGTTAAAATGACTTTCCTGGTAGAAGAGAAATGAAAGAAGTGGTAGAATGGACAAAATGAAAGCAAGAACAATTGAGCCAGCTCTCTCCTTCAAAACAAATGTGAGCATGGCTCAAGGGCAATCATCAAGCAGAGTCATGGTGCTTTGCTTTTCCATTGGTATGGTGTAAAAATTGGGAAATGGAACCAGGGTTGTTCACTTTTATTCACTATCAAGATTTTTCTGGGATTACCTGCCTCCAAGATATCTGATTCTTACAATTTCATCTTTTTGTCTCTGAGATCAGCTATTGCCTGGAAGCAAGGAAAGGTCATGTGGGGAAATTTTGAGTCCTGCATGGTAATGTTCCTTTCTCAAGTGCAGAATTAAACAATGTCAAAATATATTTTTAATCTTCATCTGAAGATATATTTGTTTTTAATGAGAGAGAGAGAGAGAGAGAGAGAGAGAGAGAGAGAGAGAGAGAGAGATTTATTGGTTGCCTACCATACACACCTGGACCGGGGATAAACCTGCAACCTATATATGTGCCATGGCTGGGAATTGAACCCTCCACCTTTTGGATTTATGGCATGAAGCTCCGCTCAACTGAGCCACCCAGCCAAGGCAACATATCTCCCAGGGCAATATCCTTACTTCTCTTGATCTTTTACACAGAACCTTGGTTTATTTGCTTTATCAACAAAATTTTATTTTTGTTATTTGTCAATATGTTATTTTTCTTTATTGATTAAGGTATTACATCTGTGTCCTTATCCCCTCATTGTTCCCTTCACCGACTCATGCCCTCATGCCCTCACCCCCCTGGTGTCTGTGTTCATTGGATAGGCTTATATGCATGCATGTAAGTCCTTTGGTTGATCTCTCCCCTTTACATTAATATTTTAAATAAGAATCAATATTAATAATCTTGGCACTGATGACATGTTTTTAATGTAATTTCTGCTAAAGTAGAGACAAAAAAGCCTGACCTTTTATTTTTCAGTAAAAGAAAGAACTCTGTTCTTCAACTGCACAACTGACGGCACTGAGACAAAGACAGTGTAGGGGCCCAGCCTGTGTGGTTCAGCTGTTGAGCATCGACCTATGAACCAGGAAGTCACAGTCGACTCCTGGTCAGGGCACATACCCGGGGTGTGGGCTCAATCCCCAATGTGGGGATTGCAGGAGACAGCTGACCAATGATTCTCTTTCATCGTTGATCTTTCTATCTCTCTCTCCCTCTCCCTTCTTCTCTGAAATCAATACAAATATATAAAAAATAAGTAAACAAAGAAAGTCTAGGGAATGAGGAATGACAGTTTTCTACAGTTGAACTGAGGGAAAGAACTGAAGGTAAGAAAACAAGCTCTTAATTGAAGGGAAAAGGTGAAGCAAGAAGGCAAAGTGGTTTCATTTAGTTAACAAGATTAATAAGATAAAGTTAGGAAGATGCTACAGTGTAATTGTGTCTAGTAAGTACTTCCTATGTTAGGGATCAAAAAAAAAAAAAAAAGTATAGCCATACAGTCAAAGGAGTCTGGCAAGCTGTTCTCTGGAGAAAAATATGAGCTGTCTATATTGATATGACAATAAAGGGAGAAAGCACTCTGAGTTCCCCAATATTGAATAAAGTTCACCAGGTGGAATTTGTACGGGCACTCTGTTATTTTTCAGTATCTATTAATGACATTCTAGAAAAGAGACACATTTTTTTTTTTCATACCATTTTCCTAGGTAGAAAAAGAGTTTGGGCCATTTAAAAGCCTATAATTTGAAGCAACTGCTACAAAGATCTATGAAGCTGGGCCTCAACAGCTGCCTTGGGTGTCTATTAAGTGGTGTGTAGAGCCTGTTGAATCAATTCAGGAGAATTCATTTTTTGTGTGTTTTTTTTTTCATTTATTTCTAACCAGGTAGTTATAATAAAAACATTTAGCTTCCACTGATACCTTGAACTATGCCAAATTCTTAATTGAAAACTAACAAATTTGCCCCAAATGTTAGTTCAACCTAAATTTCATTCCTTAAGAGCCCGGTGTTGCTTGTTTCTTGTTAAATTTTTGAAATACATGTAACCTGCTGGAAGGGATCTGGGAATTCTAAGCTCTTCCCACTGACTTTATTTTGATTTTCTATCAGATATACATCCAAACCATCCCTCTAAAAACATAGACTCCCATCCAAATGCTGTGTGCCCCATGCACATTTCAGCTTCAAAGCCAATCCTTCAGCATCCTACTTTCTTCTCCTCATGGTACTGCCACTCAAAAATGTGCCTCCCATGCAGAAAGCGTAAGGCACCATAGGCTAAGTAACATACACAGTGACAGCTTAACATTCCATTCAGAACCTTGTGTTCTAAAAGAAATGCATTTCATGTTCTGAAGATGGATGGTGGTGATGGTTGTACAACAATGTGAGTGCACTTAATCTCACAGAACTGCATACTTAAAAATGGTGAAAAGGGTAAATTTTATGTGATGTGTACTTTACCACAATTAAAAAAAAAAAACAACAACAAACAAACAAACAGAAAAAAAGCATCAAAATTATCATAAGGGAAAAAAAGAAGAACAAATACATTCCATGGTCATAAAAATAAAGACAAAGACTCAAAATAAGTTCCATTTACAACAAAGGTATCATTTATATTAAAGAAAATAGTTCCTGTGTCTAACACTCTTTTCAGAATTCTTTCCGTTATATAAACATATTTGTGAAATGGACTCATTTTCACTGCTTGTTAAAAACTGAATATACCTTAGCCATCTAAAAAAATAAATAAATAATGGCATCAACACTACCAAAGAGAACAAAAGGAAAGAAAAGAAAAGCAATCAAAGTGCAGAGCTGAAGGAAGAGGAGGTATTCCTGTCTCCCTGTCACCTTGCTTGCTTCTTTCCTACTGAGGCGGCTGGAGGGACGTGTGAGAGATTTCACTGCAAAAGGAAAGTTGCAGAGATAAGATGCCACTTCACATTGACACAAGACTGTATTATCTGCCAGTCAAGGCATGAGGTGAACAGTGGAATAGCAACAATGTCACTACAATTATCTTCCTTTTCTTCAAGTATAGAATTTTTTTCCAAATTATTTTCTCACACTGATATGTTCCGACATGTAAAACGGTGTATTTTGGGGTTGGCCCTAGTTCATAATACATATTCAAGTCTTCCCTTGACATAACTTCTCTGAGCTGAAGAGTAGGGAAGTGAAATGAGACATTGCATTATATCGCAGTGGGCATATGCAGCAACATTTTACCCCTGAGGTTGTCTACTGATCTACAATTGCTCTTAATGATTGTTTAGCTTGGCTAAGTGTGATCATGGAGTATCAGCAGCCTCACAGCAGAACAAGAGCAGGCGTTGAAAGGCTATTGTCCCGAAGGACATGTGGTAATAAAACGAGGGATCAGCATTATCAGGGTTTTCTATTCCCCTCACAACCTTGTGAGATTGTATTTTCTGAGTACCTAAGAGGTATACCGTGGACTCTCTAGACCAAGTTACAAAAGTAATATTGTTTATTGTGAGGGCTAGGGAGATTTTAACCTAATCTCTGGGAGATGTGGCAGAAAGAATGTTTGTAGAGGCAGGGAGGTAGGGGGGAGGAAATATTCCATTTTAAACCTGGTGAACTTTATATTGCATAAAGCTGATCCAGGGTCACTGGGGCTCCTGTCAGCTGAGATGAAAGCTGGATTTTATTACACATGTGTGAAGAGATGAAGAAGAGTATGTACAAATGTTTGCTGAATCTATAAAAAAAAAACAAAAACATTATGACTCGGGAAAAGAAAAAAACCTTTACATGCCAAAAGGAATGTGAAGCTAGAGAAAAATGAAAAATTTATCATAACAATATTGAAGTCACAAGGTAATTTCACATATATCCATGAACAAGCTGCTTCAAAGGGTATATCTAAACAACATATCAGAAGATGACAGTGGGATTGAAAGGAATAAAATCTATAAAAGCATTAAAGAGTGCATAATCAACCAAAGCTTACTTTCTTTGATTATTTCCCCTGAGATAGGAAGAGATGATCATCATCATTCTTGCCATTTGCTGAACACCTCTGGTATGCAAAGCAGTGTGCTTGCTAACACTTTTTATTACTTTTTACAAAGGACATAGGACACCTCATCCCCAGCTTCTGCAGGCAGACTAGCTTTAAGAGGGTTGTCAGGGCAAAGTCAAAGTCATCATTAAAAAACAAACAAACAAACAAAAACTTAAATGAATAGATCAATAAATACATGGTTGGATCACCTGTTTTTGTGAGACATTAGATGAAACCTGTCCTGCCCATATTTCTTCTACAGGTGAGGATTTTTGCCAGCTTCAAAACAAGGGGAGAAAAGGAAACAAAACACAATCCCATATATTCATTACGTTTTGAGTATGTTTACCAGTATCTGTTGTGTATTTGGCTTTTGGTCGGGCCTATTCCAGTCCACGAAGACTTCTAATCTGATTGAGAAGATAAACAGATAAACTCTAAAAAATCTATTAAGTGGCAATACAAGACAAGTAGGTACCTAAATCCATGATAAGAGTTTAGTGCTATTGGCATTGAATGTGAGGCTCTAACCCTGAGGGTAAGAGTAAGGAACTTAAAATAAGATTACAGCTCTGGCCAGTGTAGCTCATTTGGTAGGAGCAACATCCCATACACTGAAAGGTTGAGGACTCAATTCCAAGTCCAGTTGGGATACATGTCCACATTGTGGGTTTGATCCCTGGCCCAGGTTGGGGGACTTGAGAACTTGAGAGAGGCAACATATTGGTGTTTTCCTCCTCTCTCTCTCTCTCTCTCTCTCTCTCTCTCTCTCTCTCTCTCTCTCTCTCTCTCTCTCTCTCCCCCTCTCCCTCTGTCTAAAAAGCATGGTCTCTTACATTTTTCTATGTGTTTGTCATTTTTTCCTACCATAAATATTGACAATAAACAATTTTTTTCTTATAGACTTTCAGCAAGAAACTAGAATTATCCTTAATACTGCATATTTCATTAGCATTTTTGCTGAAATATATTACCTTTGAATATCTTTTCTAATTCTTCCAACTTTACCCCCCAAATATACTATAATTAATGAATAACAAAGAACAAGGTTATGCCATGATATCCATACAACATGGAGTCAGTGCTGAGTATACAAGATAAATTCATAAACAGATAGATAGATGGTACTTGGATGGAGGTAGACATAACTGGTATTAGCCCAGAATTTCTTTAGGATTAATAAAACTTTAATATATACCACATATATGTTCCTTAATTGGAAATTAGAGGTAAGACTACAAGTAGTAAACTCAGAGTTATTCCTAGAGTTTGCTCCCCCACCCCAACCCAACCAATTCCACCTGTGGCACTGTGACTTCCAGGGGATCTACAACAAAATTGAATACTCAGCCCTCAAGTCTCTTTTAAATCAGTAGTAACAGTCTTAAGCTAGGCTGCTGAACCTTATTCCTTTTTTGGCTTCTTAATTTTCATGAGTACATTTAACTGGTAGTATATTTCAGCCAAGGGAAATGAAAAATATGGGGAAAGATGCCAATGTGATTATATACCCAAAAGAGAAAACAAAGCAATATAACATTTTTATCCCAACTGTCAATTCTCTGATAAGTTTAGGAGTTTCTTGAATTGGATACTTTAAAGAAAGAAACAAAGGAGTTTTTCTAGAATACCCTGTGTTATTTCTGCATGAGCCATGACTGTCAAAGATGAGTGTGTGTGTAAGGGAGTATAAGAGCATTGCATTCTTTAATGTAGACAAGTGAATGAGGACGTCAGTACACAAACCCACCCCTGACTCTCCTATTTTATTGCTGTCTTGTTCATCTTTTTATTTCTTCCTTTACCTATACCTTTAGGTCATTTGTTGAATTTGAATTTACTTCTCTGAGAAGTCTTATTATGAGATGGAGGCAGAATATAAGAAGTTGAAGAATACAATCTAATCAAAACAATGGGGTGCTCCAAATTCATAATTAAGAAATACATGCAGCCCTAACCGGTTTGGCTCAGTGGATAGAGCCTCGGTCTGTGGGCTGAAGGGTCCCAAGTTCGATTCCGGTCAAGGGCATGTACCTTGGTTGTGGGCACAACCCCAGTAAGGGTGTGCAGGAGGCAGCTTATTGATGTTTCTCTCTCATCGATGTTTCTAACTCTCTATCCCTCTCTCTTCCTCTCTGAAAAAAAAAAAAAGAAAGAAGAAAGAAGAAAAAAAAGAAAAGAAATGCATGCAAAGGTTCTTTTCAAAGTATCTATACAAAACTTATACATGCACATAAGACAATTTTAATAATAATCTCTTAACATTAATACTTTATCATCCAATATTATTTCGAATTTCTTACATATTTGAGTTATTTCCACAAACATTCTAATGATGGTGAATATTTCTCATGTTATTTATGGATATATGTGTATTAATTATAGTTCTACATCAGTTTTCCCCAAAAGATATTAAAAATAGGTGGAAAAGGATGCTACTTTAATATACCTGGGACCAAAATATCTAAAATTGAATTAAGTATAGTACATGTTAATAGTACACACAACTACAATGTGGAATGTGAGTGATTTAAATGGAAAGTATCCTAATATATAAAAACCCAGGGTCCATAACGACCAACTGAAGGGTAGACTGAACACCGGAAGTCAGTCCTTCAGTCAGTGCTGGGTTGCCACCAGTGCAGGTGCATCAACCCAGCACTGACTGCCAAGGGGGCTGTGGATTAGGCCTGGAGAGAGGCAGGGTCTGATCCGCAGCCTCCATAGCAGCTGTTGATCAGTTGTTGCCTCTCTCTTTCTCTCCAGGCTTCACCAGCATCTGCACCTCTGTTTCTCTTCAGGCCTCTGTAGGGGCTGCTGATCAGCCCTGCCTCTCTAATAAGGCCTAGAGATAGGCCTGGAGATGCTGACTGGCATAGAAACTGACCAATCAGAACCAAATCTGGGTGAACTGTGAGGAGCCAATGGTTGCCTAGGAGGTGGAGCTTTTGACACTGACTAACATAGAAACTGACCAATCACAACCAAATTGGCTGGCAGGGGAGGGCAGCTGGGGATGAAATCGGGCCTGCAGAGGAGGGCAGTTAGGGGTGAGATCAGGCAGCAGAGGCAGTTAGGGGCAATCAGGCTGGCAGGGGAGAACAGCTGGGAGCAAGATCAGGCTGGCAGGGGAGGGAAGTTGGGGGTGAGATCAGGCCAGCAGGGGAGGGAAGTTGGGGGTGAGATCAGGCCAGCAAGGGAGGGCAGTTAAGGGCAATCAGGCTGGCAGACAGAGGTAGTTAGGGGTGATCAGGCAAGCAGGCAGAGGCAGTTAGGAGTGATCAGGCAGGAAAGCAGAGAGGTTAGGGGCAGGCAGGCAGAGAGGTTAGAGGCAATCAGGCAGGCAGGCAGGCGAGCAGTTAGAAGCCAGTGTTCCCAGATTACGAGAGGGATGTCCGACTGCCGGTTTAGGCTCACCCCCCCCCCCGCCCTCTGGGCATGAATTTCATGCACCGGGTCATTAGTCTAATATAATAGCAAATCCTTCAGCCATTGCTTTGCCTCCCATCATTCTCTTGAATGTGTTTGGAAGGTATGTTTCAGGTAATCTACCACTTCCAGGTCAGTGTCACCTCAAAATGACTCTATCAACAGAGTAGATGCCATTTACCCAATTTTCACTCAATATGGAAGCTAGAATCTCTTTTCAAAATCCATTTCACTGTACAGTTCTACTGTATCCTTTTTATCTGAATAAATTATTTCCTTCTCATTGTGTTTATGGTTTTCAAACACGTACACACATACCATCCTCAGCCAAGCTGTGTGGACATAATTCTTTCAAACTTTTCCCATAAGTCAGCTTCTTTCCCCTAATCAATTGTGAAACTCTTCTTTGGATTCCTTCCAATCTGTCTACTTATTTTTGGTACTCGGACAAACCAAACTGAATGGGGCATTTTAGAATAGGTCTCATGAATGTCGTTGGGAGTGGAACTGTCACCCTCTATTCCGTGATGAAATGCTCTAAATAGAGTGAATCCAAAAATAACATTATCCTTTTGGGTGCCACATAACACTAAAAGTGTGCCGTCTTTTCCTTTTTATTTTTTTTCAGACTTATATTTCCAGATGCCCCCCCCCCCCCCCCGCCAATGGTAAGGGATATATCCTTATCACTTCAGATTCTTAAGAGATTACGCTTTTCAATGGTCCCCATAAATGTTCTGATTTTTTTTTTCTTTTAAGTTTTATTTTCTCTTATATAATTCCTTAAGCTCTTTGTGATTTTCCTGTATACATGTGTATATACACTCCAGAAAATTCCTGAGGGAGGGTGTTTCAGAACACATCTATTTTGTCATATCCCCATTGCCTAAGACTTTTGCTAAGCATAGTTTTTCTTTGACTCTTTTTAGATAAATATACACAGAGAATGGGGTGGTGAGGGCCTGGGGGTCAGGGAGGACAAGACCAGTCTGGAAAAGGTTAATGGGGGGAAAAGAAGGACCTATGTAATACTTTCAACAATAAAAATTTAAAATAAATAAATAAATAGCTATCAAATTCCTTTTTGTCATTCATCGTATTAAACACTGGGAATATAGCAATGAAGAAAAAAATATTTCTATAGGAGAAACAAGCACACAAATGTAATTTGAATAACTTAATCCCTTTGTGGGCATTCTGAGCACAGCTCCTCTGTTGGTTTGCTCATGTCCTAAAAGCAACATACATCACTACCTTTATTGTTGCCACACTAGTTTAATAAACATCTGCGAGTGCCACAGTTAATATTTATTTGCTTCCGTGACTGAAAATAAGAAATGAGGCCCCAAGGACAAGGAGGAGTGTTTCATGAGGTATAGGTCAGGGTTAGGGTGGGAGAACAATCCTAGGCTAGTCTGTGCACTCTGCTTTGACAAACAACTTTGCTTCCAGAATGCACTGGAGAATCAGAATCTCCCACCCAGAATTTCAAATTGCATGGTAGGCAATTCCTATCATTGATCACTTTGCTTGTTTCAATCTGCCCATTTTATGTTTCAGCATTGCTTGTTTTGCATTTAAATTTAAAAGTTCATTCTCATTCTATAAAAAAGTTTATCTGGAAAGACAGTTTGATAGGAAAAGGAGAAAACTATAATAAGAGAGGATCTTAGACTCTATTCCAGGTCTGGGCATAGCCTTATGAATTTATAAATCTTTTCTTTGGCTTGAAACTACCAGAATTCAAACACAGCACAAAAGGAAAAGTCACCCAACTTCTCTATGCCACCATTTCTTCATGTGCAAAATAGCCACCAAAATAGTGTCTCTGTCAGAGCATGATGCACAGATTAAGGTGTGTTAGAGCACTTCACTCAGTGCCTGGCCAGCATCAAGGGCTCCACAAACATTATCAGTTAGTACTGTGCTCGGTTGAATCTTTTAGGTGGTTATTTCAGGCTGATGTGCTAACATCAGAGTAGTGCCTCTGAAAGGCAAGCAAAACTCCTTTCATTGTCTTTCTAATAAAAGTATATTAGTGTGTACCCATCATTCATTATGGCAAGCAAACTGTATGCTGCAATTTTCAGGGCATCAGTTATGTTGTTTACTGAGTGTGAACTTTTTAGTATCTTCTCTCCAGAGCCAGAAAAAAAAAAAAAAAAAAAAAAAAAAAAAAACAACAATGAACAAGAGGTAGAGAGGTGCTGCTGTGGTCTGAGAAGTCCATCTTATGGGAGCCACTAACAGTTGTTCCTGCTCTTTCTCTGACCCCCCTGCCTTCCACTCTGCCTCTTTGACCTCCTTGCCCAAGGGCTTCCCTTCCACACCAGTTTTGTTGCTGTTGTTGTTGTTGTTTACTTCTACCCCCCACACCCATACGCATAAATGCCAATGGGCTTTGCATTTCAGAGGTGACATCTTATCAGCTGATAAATTTTATGCTGCAGTTATTTTTCTCCAACCTAGATTGAAAACCTCTAAATCAGGGCTGTGCTGTCTTGCATTGCTTATCCGGCATCACATAAATCATCTGCAGATAAAGTATCGTAAAGACACTGCCAAATAACACTACGCCACACTGCCAGGCCTTCCTTCTTTCCAACGGCATCTATTTTTCTGAATTGGCTAATCCCCTCTTCATATTCAAATGAAAATGAATTAATTTAAAAATTAGAAACCTTGTGACATAGCCTATTTAATTCTAATGAGAAGTATCATATTTCCTATGTCTATTTCTATAAAAATTTATTTCCGAAAGAAATTATCCAGCATGTTTAGCCTGGTTTGATAAAATTGTTTTCTTGTCATTAATATTTTCATCATCATATCCAGAAAAAATTGATATTTGGCTTGCCCAGCTGGTGTGGCTCAATGGTTGAGTATGGACACATGCACCAGAAGTTGACTGCGTCAGTTCCTCAGGTACATGCCTAGGTTGCGGGCTCGATGGGGTGGGCACGCAGAAGGCAGCCAATTGATGTTTCTCTTTCATCAGTGTTTCTATCTCTCTCTAATTCTCCCGTCCTCTCTCAGAAATATATAATTGGCACTTGGCTTTATCTGCCCTTTCTTTATAACAATAAATTCTACTATATAAGTAGTTACGTATCAGGCACTAATAATTGGTATCATGCTTCTTATTCTCCAGTGTCCTGAATTTATTATTATTTTCTGCTTGCTAGTTTTTAATTTAAAGGCTTTCAAGTAGTCTCCATAATGCCTAAATAGGCGTGTTACATTATTGTCTCATTTTCCATGGTAACGTCTTTGAATATTCTACATGTTGATATTTTTAAAAGCTATGGCTTCTGGTTTTGTTTTGTTTTTGTCAATTTTAACTTATACATATTCAAGTATGTTAATATTTATCTGTCAGATATTTTGACAGGTAAATGTTTGTATATAATGTTATCATACATAAACTATAACATATTGATAAAATATTTACCAGAGGTGAATTTTTTATCTACCACTAAAATATTTGCCTCACAACAATTTCATAGTTCAACAATTTCTACAGAACTAGCTTTGACCTTAAAATTTTAGCCAATTAGCATGTTTACAAAAAGCATTTCTTATTCACTTAACATAATTATAGAGCCTCATTTGTTCCTATGTGTTAAACACACATTAACACTCAGTGATTAGCCCTTTCTTTGACTCTCTTTTAATTTTAAAATAAATAAATTTTAGACTCAGCTTTTAGCCTATGTATTTTGTTCTTTTGTAAAATGCCAAGATAGTGACCTTGGGGAATAGCATCTCAGAATAAATTTCTAAGTAGGCTGCCCAGGCATTTGTTGAGATCTTCTCTAAAACCTTTATCAAAAGGAAACTAAAAGTATTGCCATCATTATTTTCAAAGTACCAAAACTTAACAATATATCCAGCCAAGAATGAGTCAAATCTAGAGCTTGTCCTGGGCTAATCACAGAGTGATTAGCAACAAGCTTTTGCTCCAAGAAGCAACAAGATGGAGCAAAAGCTTGTGGAGGAAAGGTAGTGTTAATAACAAGCAATATTTATGAGTTCTTTCTCTGTGTCAGGCAAGTTATTTGGTGTCCCATATGCATTATTTCATTTAATCCTCACAATAACTATAAGAAGAGTTGATGCTAGCAACAGCACTTTGAGGAAATTGAGGTTTAGTCAATTGAGGAAAGTCAAAGAGCTAGATCATAGCAGAGCTGCCGTTTTAATCCAGGCACTCTCGACTCTAAAACCAACACTCCTTAACCGCTATGTTTTTTTTTTTTTCTCATGACCACCAAGTCATCTGTCTGGCAGACAGAGTAAGTGGAGGGCAGGATTCATATAAGGGGTCTGGTAATAAGCACAAAATATTTCTAGAAAGACTGAAGCTGGTATTTGCCAACCAAGGTCTCAAAGTGTTTCTACAGGTCTTTTTTGAGGCCAGAACTCATTTGTAAAGAGCAACATATCTTCATCCAAAAGTAGAAATGAACAGCCTCAAGGGGAAGAGAGAAGAAGCAGAGTCTGGTAATAACAGCTTGTGTGTAAATAGTTTAGGGGACTCAACAGCTAAAATTGAGGGGGGCATACAAATTGTAAATGACATGTTGAAGAGCATTATTCAGAAAGGAAAATTTTAAGTGTATTCAAAAGTCATCTCTAATTTGGAAAATTATTGATGGATGCAAAAGTTATCTAGATCTACTTTATAAACCACTCAGAAAATAAAATTAAAATAGTACCTTGAGAATTACTGAAAACTTGGGCTGAGCAAGGAACAAAATATAGACACAAATCTCCTCCCAGATGCTTATATTTAGGTCAAGCTTGCTTAGGAATTTTGAGTCTGATTATCACCAAGACAAAGAATTTTACCAAACTATGTGAGTAATTAGGAAATATCAAGCCAATTCTCATAGCCATTTAAAACTTTGGCTGTGTAAAACTAGCCTTACCTCTGTTGCTGAATGTTTTGCACCTCTAACCCAAGAGTATATTGAGCTCTGCCATTTTCACATCCATAAAAAAAATGATATTTGGCTTGTCCAACTGGTGTGGCTCAATGGTCAAGCATCGACACATGAGGTCACTGTAGTGACACAGACACATCCTGAAGATGCTCTTTTTGACGGAGCTGCTCACCTTCACACTGCCTCTCGATGTACAAGCTTCAAGTCTGTGGACAATCTGGCCGTTAGGAACACTGGTTGAGCCGGGAAGAAAACCGGAAAACTGAGGTTTGGAGAAACAGAAGTATTTTATTCCTCGTCCCATGATGGAAATGACCCTCCTTAGGATGGAGACCTGGAATTAGGTTGCCAATCATTTTGTTTTTATGATGCAGCCCGTTTTCTTTTGTAGCTTAAGCTCCTTGACATAATTTCCTGAATTCCATGACACCTGCACTATACTCTGTAGTTTCTGGGTGCTGTATAAATGCTGTGTTGTTATCAACATCTTACAAGTTTGACACTATGTTCCTGGGGGGGGAGGGTAATCTAGAACATTACTTGAGTGTATCATTATTTGGCATTGATGATAGCTGTACAAATCAAATGTCATTGTACTAAATGTTTTCTCTGGCTTGGCCTATATAAAATTCCAATTATGACAAAATATTTTATTTCTGGAGAAGTAATATGTGTGTATGTGTCTCTGCATATATAAAAATACAAACAGCCATAGTCCCTGAAACATCCAACATTTGCTCAGTCAGCATTTCAAGGATATTTAAGCTTAATGTCATCCATATATTTTAAATATTTTTATTGGTTTTTAGAGAGAGTGAAAGGGAGAGAGAGAGAGAAAGACATCTATCTGAGAGAGAAAAATCAATCTCTTGCCTCCCATACATACCTCCACTGGGTCAAACCCAGAATATGGGTATGTGCCCTGACTAGGAATTGAACTGGTGACCATGCTCTATTAACTGAGCTATACTGACCAGCACAATGTTATTAATAACAATTCACATCCTATAAGATAAAAGTATAGTATGAAAATTATCCCCTCAACTGGAGTTCTTCCAGGAGTTTGACTAGAGGGTGGGCCAGCAGGGGGAAGAGAGGGAGGCCCTGGAGTTGGCAGGTGGCTGGGGGAAGGGAGCGAGGTCCCGCTGCTGGCAGCAGCCAGCAGCCTCTAGGGACCCAACCAGTGCACGAATTTCGTGCACTGGGCCTCCAGTATAATATAAAAGTTTCAGCCTCAACCTCTGTTTAACACTTTTGAGTTGACCATCAACTGTACACTAATATATGACCAGTCTACTGGCAATTGTGGCCAAGTGCAATATTGACAAAGATAGTTCAGGAGGTTTGACCAGAGAGTAGATGTCTAAGAAGAGGCCTGGTATGCAAATTTAATGGAAAGCAATGAGAGGACAGGGAGGGGGGAAAGCTGTAATTGCGAGAGAAAATGAAAAACTGTATGCACAGCAATGCAGTGGAGAAAGAGATTTGTATCAGGGATGCCAAATAGAAGTGGAGTAGATAGGAGAACCTTGCTATTTCACATATTTGGAGATGGACTCACAAAGAGAGTATTGACAACAAGGGGGTGAGGACATTAGTGGGGGGGTAATGGGGGATAAGGACACATATGTAATACCTTATTCAATAAAGAAATAAAAAATAAAAAAAAACAAAGAGAGTAGTGATTATTTTTGAAATTTACGTAAGCAAAGTAGGAAGCCTCTTTTCACTCTATTCCCTTTGCAACTGCTGCCTTCTACGTAAGTGTCACCTTCATCTCCAGACCTTTTCTGTCCCTGGCAATGTCTGAAAGGCACTTGCTCTGGACTCCTGTGAATATGTCATTTAATGAAGACATCTATTAATATGGGCACATTACAGCTCGCCATCTGGCTCTGCCTCTTGGACTGCTCTCCTCCCTATAGATCTGCACACACAGAGTGCACTGTGCCTAATCAATTATTTATCCATCTCTCATTGCAGTGACAGGACCAGCCTCTCTCTCTGCTGCAAGGCTGCTGAGGGCTGATGGCATGCATTTCAAGCCTACAATCATTTTTTTTTTCACCCAAACCAAACATTGAGCATCATAGAATCCTCACATTGTCCTTGTTCAGTCCTTTTCTCTGGGCCTCCTTCTTGTGTGTGTTGTGAAAATATGGGCAGTGTAGTTCAGTACTTTCCTCCACAGGCCTGAAACCTGACTCTGGCTGGAGCCCAACTTTTCCTCCAACTTGTGACCCTGGCAAGTAGGCTACCTTTGTTCACCTTGTTTCCTCATCAATAAAATCTGGATGATCATAGAAACTATCACCATCATAATAGGCTTGTTTTTAGTGGTAAATGAATAAGAATAAGATGTTAGCCTGGTACCTAGCCCATACTAAGCACTATTAAGATTACATATGTTGCTGTTATTTTCCCCATTAATCTGCTCATTCTTTTTTCACATTCACCTTTATTAAAGTTTCTTTAACAAAGATAGCCTTTGTCTTTCACATTATTCCTTCTACATCTCTGCTGCCATTTCCTTTTAAACAATAATAATATATTTTCCCCTTTATTGGCTTATTCCTTCCCCTATTATCTTTTCCAACTTTACTCTTTCCTGCTACCCTTGTCTCAACTCTAATAATCATTATATTTTTTTTGTCACTTCTAAAACCTTTTCCAGGAAAAAACTAAGAATGAGTTAAAAGGCTATATTGATTTTAACTTTTTTAATACCTTGTAGTGACAGGAATTTTTTTTGAAAACATAAATACTTCTTGTTTAGATTATTAGAACACATTAAATTAGTCATCAAATGAAGCTGAGATCATTTTCCAGTTGGGTCACTATGATGCAGGCCCATTAAGAAAACCAGCCAGTTGACACATAGACTCTTTTCCTCCCTCTGCAGATTTATCTCCCTTCCTTTTCCTCCCTACTCTGATTTTGTACAAAAAAATCTTTTCTAATGAAAGGTACAGAATATTTGTTTTATTTTTAGACCTTCTATTCACAATGTTAAAAAATATATTATTGACCAATCATTTCTCAGAAAGTAAATTATTTGGACTCGGTATTTCTCTGGACCTTTGTTCAATGACCACTGGTCCAACTCATTCATTCTGCTTAAAAAGGAAGAGCTCTATTTTTTGGATACTATCCTGGCTGGCATTTATCCATCTGGGAGTTATGCAAATTGGTTAGAAAGAAAAAGTTTCTTCAACAAAGGACTTTATAGTTCATTTATGCATTTATTCAAAATCTATGCATTCTAGGATATATAAAGATTCTCCCTGAGCATTGCAGAGAACATAGGAAGTAAGAAAAAAAATAAAATAAAAATACAACCCCTAGGTATCATTCTCTTTGGCTCCCTTGCTCAGCTTACATGGATAGGCATGATTTTAAGAGACACTAAACATCAGGGGCAATAGTCAACTTAGCAGAATAAGTGCTCTGCAGGGAAGAAAGTGGTGATGCCAAAATGCAGATATCTACTGAGCATGGTTCCTGAGGGCATGCTGCTCTATCTGTGTCAGTGAAGATCGGGTCATGGGCCTGAGTCTGAGTGGCTGGCGGAATTTATGTGGTTTTGCAAAATAATGAGATGGGGGCCAAATAAAGATTTATGCCATCTTTTATTCTTCTAAATTTCCCCCAATCTGCCGGCCTGGGCTTTAATATTAGCATTACTATTTCAAATTAGAATAATGTAATCAAATGCCCTTGGGCATCACCTGAGAGTTTCTGTGCAGCTGCGATATCCTGGGGCTCCCTGATCCCCATGGTCTCATGGCTAGCACTTCATATAAACACTAAAGGCTCGATGCACGAAATTCGTGCAAGGGGCTCACCCCCCACCCCTCCCCACTGCAACTTTGTCCGAAAGGACATCCGGTCTAATTAGCATATTACGCTTTTATTATTATAGATATCCAGATTGGCTCTTTCATTTCTTGCCTAAATCTGCCTCTCTGCTACAATGCTTTGGCTCTGATTGCAATTAGAGTCACACTTTACTATACTGTGAAAACTTCATTTGATGATCCATAGCCATCTTCTATAACACTTGGCTTCAGCGGCGGCAAGAGAAGCCCTTCATCCGTGGCATAGAAGGCACCATCCAGGGCAGAAGGGTTTGACTTCTCTGTGCCTGAGGAGGCCATTAGTGATATTAATGTCTCCATGCATTAGCAGTGCTGCAGTCACATTACAGCGTCACTGAAGCTGCTTTGAGCAGAGGATAGCAAATGCCATTCACTTCACACACGGAGACCAAATGTTTTACAAGCCTCCGCCTCCCCATACTCAGAAAGCAAGACTGGATTCTTTCCATATTAAGAGGAAAACACAGGAGGGTAACAAATTAAGAAAAGCATTAGAAGTCCAGCTGGAATGGAAAGTCAGACCTTCGCAGAAGGCTTGAGAAACAGCATAAAAGTGAGGTATGGAAATATCAGGAAAGATGAAAAAGCAGACTGAATGGAAACATATAAGAACAGCATATGATAAAATGTGTAGTTGTAAAAAGGCTGAAAAACATAGTCAAAGGGTCTGTGGGGCAGGGTATGGAGACTACGGAAGTGCACAGCCTTCTTTGTAGGTGTTAAAGGTGAAGAATCTTTTCTGACTTGTCCCACCCTCCTGCCCCACTCTTCATGGATGACTTTCCAGACTCAAGGTCACTCTTGTCTCCTTATTCAAATGTCTACCTCCACCCCGCCCCACCCCATACAATAACCTGGAGACTGAGGCTAATGCTCTGCATGACTTTCCTTGGCCCAGAGAGCAGGGACTGCAGAATGATGACTGCGTTTGGCAGGGGCCCAGAGTGGAAAATTTATTCACTGCCTTGTGAATGTCTAGTGAGATGGGCTGCTGCCTCTTCACATCCATTATAAAGTGCTAGTGGGGTTAGAGAGGAAACGTAAAGGGAGCTTTGCTTTGGCCGCCTAGATGAAAATCCTAGTGCTTAGGATAAGGAGTCACACTACAGGGCCAGCCTGGAGACATGCCATTGTGGGTAATGAGAAGGAGAAAGGAGCCCACTGCTTGCTTGCTCTTCATTGTGCCTTCTTTGAGCCTTTACCTAAACTAACCTAAGACAGGAATACATGTCTTTTTGTGTGATATATTGAAGTGAAATGAATAACATTTGAATGATAGTTTTCTTTTTAGTTTCAGTCGGGTAACACAAAATAATATTTATTGAGCAGTTTTAAAAATACTTTCACCTTCAGCCCTAATTTTAAAGCTAATGGTAATCTGTGATTCATCAAGAACTTTTAAAATTAAGGATCATTACTTTTGCTGCATTTAAATTCAAATCACCTGGAATACTCAATTAATCTTCAAACAATATTAAAACAGTCAAGGTCTGTCACACTCTTACAAGTGGTTAGAAGATGATCAGGTTCCAGGCACAGCAACAAGCCACTCAGAGGGGAGGTGACTTAATATATTCTATTCCCTGGGCATTTTTTTTCCTTCTTTTTTTGTAATGAAGGAGAGACATATGTCTGTGCTGAAAAGGCTGTTGCCATCTTACTCTCCCGTCTGGCTGTCGCATGGCTAATTGTCCTAAAACAGCTGGATGAGGCAATAGCATCTGTAATGGCTCAGCTTAAATATGGTCAGGCAGCTTGATGCAGCTATATGCCCTGTCCTCACACAGCAGAAGATCTTCCAAGAAAATGTGCTTTTAATCAATATGTAGCCCTTACTTTTTTTTTTTCTTTTTCACATCATGTCTGTGCTTTTTATGGCATCCCTTTGTAACAATTTTAGTTTTTATTTAAGAAATATTCACATAAACTGCTTTTCCAGAAAATAAATATTGTTTTATTCAGGATTTCAAACATTCTAGTTAGTGATTAGAATGAGAAACATGGAAAAACATTATAATATTGTTTATTTATCTAGGATTTTGCACTCCCAAATTCAGCAAGTGTTTCTCTCGTCTTCCTGTGAAAGGCTAATAGGTATGTATGTAACAGCCACTTCAAAATTTTGGGAGAGGGCAATTTGTGAATAAATGGTAATATCGTTAAGAAGAATATTGTTATTCAGCAGAACGTCCCATCTCCAGTCATTCTTAATAAAGGCTGCTTCATCTATGAGGCTTAATACATAAGATGCTTGGTTGCTACAGTGGGTGTGGGCAACCTGGATTGGCCCTTCTCTGACAATTAAGGACTGTATTCTCTAAATCAAGACTTAAGGATGTACAGGCTATTATCTTAGAGACTAAAACTGCTTTCGTTAATTATATTCATATAAATGTTCAATTCCATTTTAGAGTCTTCCTAAATTACCTTCTTAATATTGTCCAGCATCAGTGGTTTTCATAGGTTAATTATTCCCACATAAAAGAGCATGAGCTTTGTCCAGTCAGAATTTGGTAACTTGCCCTTTGATTAACGTTCCTCCTCTGCTTTAAAAAACAGAGTAATGTGAGGAGTCACCAACCATCTATTTAATAACAATAACGACACAGAGAGCATCCCTTCTACAGCATCTCTATGTCTCCATAAGCACAAGCTAGCTCTCTGGTTGAAGAGAGACAATGGGAGGGATGTTTCAATCCTACTCTGGGCCCCTCTGCTGTGCTTAAAGAGCAGTGGCTTTGGTCCTGCCTACCCTGTAACATAGGAGGTAACCCAGAAAAAAAAGGTATGTTGGATTTGGCTAAAAAATCAGAGGGAAGGTCAGGGAAGGGCAAGGACCATCCCTTAAACTTAGATGAGGGCAGTCATGTTCTCGGCTGGTGGAAACCCTTAGTATACCATAATATCCTCTTCCGCTGTTTCCTTTTCTCCAATCCTACATTCATACCCAGAAGTGGAGGAACTGTGATGCCTTAAGGAAACTGTCTGTAAAAGTGGTTCCACAGTTCACAAAAGATATATATTTCTGTTACTTAACGCCAAATACCACCTCTATAATCTATTCCTAGTACCATAAAAAACCTATTGCTTCTAGTTTATCTTCTGAATTTTATTTAGTCTTCTATTGTCTCTGTTTCCCACTAATATTTAAGCTTCTTGCAGTTGAAGGTGAGTTATTATTTTTGGAACATAGTAGGTGCTTAAAAAATATCTGTGGACATTAATTTCAAGATTGAGCCTGCATAACTTTGCACTTGAGGCTAGCATACCTAACTATGCTTTTGACATTTGTACTTGGTTGACTCATAGATATATTTAATTAAAATTTCTAAAATGGAACTTTTAATTCCATTTCCAAACCAGTCCCTCACTGCAAATCTCCCTCACTTTAGAAGATGGCATCATCACCCCAGTTATTTAAGCTGGAAAACTTGGAGATATATTTTTTTCTTCCCTTTCTCTTATCTGTCACATTCAATTTACCAATAATTTCTTTTGGGTTTAGCTCCAAGATATTACATCTAATCTGTTCACATTTCTCAATTCCCAATGTTTCCTACACAGTGTGAAAAACCATGATCTTATCAAAAGCCCTGGAGTAGCCCCTGCATGTTATTTATCTATTCTACCTTATCTTGACTCACTTGCTCGCCACTGCCATTACATCCCCACCATACTCAGGTCAATGGTCCCTGTCCTAGAATTTACATTATTGTGTGGGAGAGAGGAGAATGTCAGAAAATAATAGTCATAATATTCAAATCTGTGGTTAAATGCTGTAAAGAGAATGAACAAGTTATGTTGTACACCAGAAACCAATATAAAATAATATCGAAAGTAAACTGTAATTAAAAAATAAAAATTAAAAAAAATTAACAAACAACTCAAAGAGTAATTAGAGAGTACCTTGATTCGTCTTATCCTTTGAGTCTCAGTCTTTCTTTCCAAGGAAGACTGCTATGATGGACATTTATTAATTTGGGGTCCATTATAATTGTCTTAGCACATAGTGGAACTGATCTTGGTTATTGTTGGATGAATGGATCTTACCCTCATCCTTATTTCCCAGTTGTATCTACCTGATATGTCAATTTTTATTCTTCACTGTAGATATTAAAAATGCCAGACTTTTTATGAATTATTTAAATAAATTATGGCCCAGGGTGTGTGTGTGTGTGTGTGTGTGTGTGTGTGTGTGTGTGTGTGTGTTTGTTCTGCTAGGCTAATATCAACTTAAATTTAAATCCAGCTTTTTATGCCCTGAATTACTCAGTCCTTTTACTTCCTGTAAAGGATCAGATTCTCTACTGGTTTATTTTCAATGACCAAAAATGTACAGAAAGTTGTCAGATAGAATAGTTGAGATGTCAGTTACAATAGAGCATAGGTATTAGTTTAAAATTTGTCTTTCTGCTCATATTGCAGGCAGTTTAAAAATAAATATATAATTTAAGGTTGGAAATATATATATTCTGCTTATATTTTGCTTCTGTATTCTAAGATGGCCAATCGTCATTCAAGTGGCTTGACAGACTTGTTCTTAACTCGAAATGTGCATTTCTTTGAATTATAAGAATTGAGGTTCTTTCATATTTCATGTTATCCATTTATGTTTTAAAAAGTAGAAATGATTAAATTGTTCCATCTAATTATACTTCTTTAGATTCTGATATCATTTTGAATAAGATGGCACAGAGAAAGATAAAGGTAAAGATGAAGATACAGATTATATAGATACAGATATCGTTTTCCATTGACCATCATCAGGGATGTCTCCTCTCTTAACAACATATTTTTTCCTCTCATTTCAAATGACTCTTCCCAGGGAGCTATTTATAATTAGTCACTCCATAGAAGAAAGCAAAATGATATTCTACCCCTTCCCTTTGATGATCTCTTCTGGCCTAGAGATCTACGACTTTAGCAGCCACTCAAACACATGCCATAGATGTATTTCCAATACTGACTTTAAATACTGACATAAAATTAAAGGCATATGTCCCTAACACTTTTTCAGAATATCATGAAGCCCTGTTTATTATCAACTCTTTTACAGCTGAAATGGTGAAAGCAACACTCCATAAATCAGCATATAATTATGTTACATCTTATCAACATACCTGCTACTAAGGACATCTAAGCAAATACTTGTCACAGTTTGAATATTGTGCTAGATAAATATAGAGAAGTTTCAAAATAAAATTTTAAATTAGTTTTCTCAAGTGTCAAAAGGTATCAAATCTATTGCAATGGGTCTCACAAGAATAAAACAGAATAAAAATAATAAATAGAAGAATCTATTATTAAATGTCTGTTCTTGGAGATAAAAATTTCTGATAATGTTAAATTAAAGTCAGAGTATAAATTATATAAACATATACATTCACACTTAAAAAACAAAAAACAAACCCACAGCATACATAAAGACTAAACAATATGGGAATAAATGTTAATTAAATATAAAATTTTTAGGGTATATCTTTGTCTTTTGACTAAATGATTAATTTAAAGTAGGAAACTATATTGTAGGATCCCATGGAGGGGACAGGGAACTGTTCTCTTGAATGTGCTCAGAATGAGTCCTGGCTTTGCCATAGTTCTGCAGCAACCACAATAATATAGATTTCTACTTAAGTATGATAGAGTGATTGACAATATGGATTCCATCCAAGGGATGCATTTGACTAGAAATCACTGGGACTATCAGAAAATAGATTAAAAAAATTAGTTAACTAATTTGTAAACAAGACTTTGGGAATTGCTAAATCTTATTCACAGAGAAGGTAGACAAAAGAGGCACAATTCAGCCCATATTTCCTTTTTAAACATCCAATGCTGGTTTTTAATTACTATATACTTCTTTGATCTAAGAATAATGAGGTAGATCTAATTGTCCTATGGTAGGGTATCTGCTGTGGGTACAATTGCTTGTACATCTTGTTGAATCTTCTTTGCAAATTAGCACAGAGTACTTTGTGTGGATTGTGACTGTGAAGTAAACCCAAAGCACCTGTCTTTGCAGGTATTGCTTCAGCTGAAATCAAGTATATCTATGGCCTTCTCTGGAAATTCTTTTTGAATTTTCATTGTTATAGGAAAGGCACAGGAACTAAAATTTCTCTCATTTCTTACATTTTTAGCTTCTGAAACACAAAGATAAAATGTCAGCCCACATTTCTTTCTATCAGGGAAACTTAGGTATTGAGTTCGCAAAAAAAAGAAATCAAACCAATTCATAATTCTTTATTTCCAAGTCTTGTCCAATACTTCCATTTATTCTACCTTTGAGTTCTTACTCTTTATTATCCTCAGGGTCTGAACATTTGTTAAACGTGTTCTCTTATTTTTTAGTGCTCTGCCCGAGGTTGTCAAATTTAGCAAGTTAGTACAGGACAGCTGGTAAAATTTGAATTTCAGATAAACATGTTTTGTTGTTGGTTTTCTTTTTGTATGCGTGTGTGTTTTTAGTATATGCATATCTCAACTAATGCATGGGATATACTTCTACTAAAAACTATTCATTGTTCATCTAAAATTGAAATGATCTGAGCTTCCTCTATTTTACCTGGGAACACTAACACTTCCTCTTCTCTTCATTTTATGTCCAATTTCTTCTGTTAAACATGAAGAGCTATAGACATCTGCTTATGTTTTACATAATAATTTGTTCTCTGATTCCCCCTCACCCCCCATCAGTGTGCCTCTGGGAGGCAAACACATCCAAAAATGATGGAAGGAAAAATGTGCCTACACATTGGATGTACTAATACCTTTGTTTTCTCAGCTAAAGCTTTACACACTGATTCAACAGGCCACCAGAGGGAATAACAGTAGGGGTGCATGTGGTAGGAACCAAATAGCTCCTTTATGTTACCTGAATTTGATTTACATGAAATTCACATCATTGAGATATAATATTTATAAATTTGAATTAATAAATTTTTTGAATTAATGAAGTTTATTTTGCCCACTTAGAAATTCCTCCAAACCAGAGGTTGAACATTATAATCCCCTGAGAATTCTCTACAAATATAATGCTAGTTCTCACCATGTATTCTGGTTTAATTGGTCTGAGCTGGGACTCAGTCATCAGTATTTAAGAAGCTCCCTAAGTTCTTCTATTATACAGCCAGAGTGGAGAGTCACTGCTAGTCAACCCGCTTCTCAATAATTAGCATCTCCTTTAGAAATATCTAGCTTTCTTCTCAAAACATAATTAATACAGTTATAAAAGTACTGATGATAATAATAATATCTTAAATGGTGCCTCATGAGGTCCTGCCCATAATAAAATGAGGTAAACATGTTATATTGTTAGATATATTATGTATCATATACACACACACACACACACACACACACACACACACACACAAACTAGTGGCTCAGTGCACAAAATCCGTGCAGGGGGGGAGAGATGTCCCTCAGCCTGAACTGCACCCTCTCCAATCTGGGACCCCTCAGGGGATGTCTGGCTGCCAGTTTAGGGATCAGGCCTAAACTGGCCGTCGGACATCCTTCTCGCAATCAGGGACTACTGGCTCCTAACCGCTTACCTGCCTGCCTGCCTGATCACCCCTAACCATTCTGCCTGCTGGCCAGATCTCTCCCAACTGCTCCCCCTTTCTGCCTGATCACCCCTGACTGCCCCCCTTGCCGCCTGATTTCCCCCAACTGCCCTGCCCTGCCAGCCTGCTCACTCCCAACTGCCCCCCCACCAGCCTAATTGCCTCCAACTGCCCCCCGATGCCAGCCTGCTCACCCCCAACTGCCCCCCACCAGCCTGCTCGCCCCCAACTGTACTCCTGCCTTGGCCCCGCCTCATGGCATTGTCCAGAAGGACGTCCAGAAGGTCTCCCAATCTAATTAGCATAATTAGGCCCGATCCCTAAACTGGCAGCCGGACATCCCCCGAGGGGTCCCAGATTGGAGAGGGTGCAGGCCGGGGTGAGGGAGATCTCTCCCCCCCTGCACGAATTTTGTGCACAGGGCTACTAGTTTGTGTGTGTGTGTGTGTGTGTGTGTGTGTGTGTGTGTGATACATAATATATCTAACAATAAAACATGCTTACCTCATTTTATTATGGGCAGGACCTCATGAGGCACCATTTATCCAGTGCACAAATTTGTGCATGGGTGGGTCTAGCTGGCCCACCCTGATCAGGCCAGGCTGACCAGGGGGAGGGGATGCAGGAGGTTGGTCGGTGGGGCCGGCCGGGGGTTAGGGGCCATGGGCAGTTGCCAGCCTTCCCTGCCCCCTGGTCGAACTCCTGGTCAAACTCCTGGTTAAACTCTAGGTCAAGGGGACAATTTTCATATTAGCCTTTTATTAGATAGGATATTTTTTAGTTGCCTGAGAAAATTCCATAATGATTACTAGCTGGGCTAAGGTAGAATTCATTTCTTTTTTAAAAGCAAGGTATCACATGTGATATCTAGTCAATTCATTAATTTCTGCCAGTAAATGCTTTTGCTATTTGTGATATCATTTAGCCTCCTATAAAGTATAAAGTAACAGTTTACTGGAAGGTAACAAAGGAAAGAGAAATAGGGAAGTGGTGGGGGATAGTGAGATAGTAGACAAAGGAAGGGGGATGTGGGCAGGAAAGGAGGTCAAGGAAGGGACAAAAGAAACAAATGGAGGAGGAGGAGGAGGTAGAGAGGAAAGAAAGAATTTGACAGAGAATATTAAGAAGAATTAAGGCAGAAACTTGTATCTTGCAGTTACCCAAAGGTGACTTTCTAGAACATGATTCTGCAGCCAAGTGAATGGAACAATGAACAAAGGATCTCTGCCCCAACGGACACAGTTGATCTCTTTTATACCCCTCCCCTCATACAAGGTCCAGCCTTTGGTGTCACTAAAGCGGCTTCTTGTTAGTCTTCAATGAAATTTCTGGCAAACCAGAATAACTAGCCCCTGGATAGGCACTGGCCCTGTTAAATGCCTCATGTAAAGCTTGGTGCAAAATGTATCACATCATTCAGGTTTTCCTTTTATATACCTTTGCTGAAATTTTAACATGCATTTCAAAGGCAGAAAGAAAAATGAACAATTTATACCAGATCATAAAAGATATAATAGCTATTGAAAATAATGTGTTAGAAAAAGAAACATTTAAATGATGACATTAACACAGCACAATTAGAGCTCAGTTGGTCTCCACTCTCCCCTAGAGGTTCATAAACCCACAGATGAGGCTGTGAATTAAGAACCAGATGTGGCAAGATCATGTTAATTATGTCTTGTTTAACTTGACCAGGAAATGTCTTGGATCAGATGTCATTTTATCATTTTTCTTTTCATGCTTTTTCTTTTAATTAATTGTGATTTTTAAAAGTAAAAAGAAAACCATTATGAAAGCTTTCAGTTTGGAAACCAAAAAAAGAAGGTTGGGGGAATCCTTTTCCTATTGGGGGACAGTAACTGGTGGGGTGGGAAGGAAGAGAAGGGAAGATCTATGAATTTCATGGATTATATCAGTAGCATGTAGCTTAATGTCATTGTTCTTTAAGAACGTAATTAAGGGCAAATTACTACTTGCTCCTTATAAAATAAAGAATAAATGTGAGTATACACATATGCACACTGGACGAGATACACAGACCAACTGTAGATATTTAGAAACATATGAAATAAAACTGAGAGTCAATAACTCAGAAACACAGACTAAAACTCTAATCAGCTACAAGGAAGGTTTATCACTGGTTCCTTAGTTGAAAATAACCAGAAGTTATAGCTGTAATAGTAGTTCAACATGTGTAAATGTATATACATTAAATGCACACCATCCTTAAAAAAAGAGTGTGGATTAAGTCATTTGTAACAAATTCTTTTGTTATCTTTGTAAAGTTTTAAGTCAGTGTATTTCCCCAGGTGAAAGTGTGCACACACAAGTCATGAAGTGTCAATATTCAATTGTCCTGAATAGGCAATAAGAAGAAAAGTGACTCCCTTTAGAGAATTCTATTTTAACAAGGCTTATGTCTGCCTGGGTGTGATACATGTACATTAACTCATTTAAAAAATACTCTCTCCTAGGGGTCAGACTGCATTAGAATAGACCGGAATTTCTTGATAAAACTAGAATCAGTCAAACTCTGACATTTTTGTAGAATACTTTCAAATGTCACAAAACTTTTTGGGAGATGTAACTTTCTGCCAATTTCAAAGAAATTTAGTTTGTCCTGAGTTTAATACAAAAGCCAGGTAAAAGTATAAGTTGACTGCTACACTGAAGTTTTATGGAAGCTCAGACTGGAGATTAAAAGAGACATCTAAATCATACAATATTGTAAAAATGGAAAGCCAAAACAAAGTTTACAAAATCTCTATGAACACATACTCTGACAATTTCCCCCTGTCACCAAGCTGAGAGTATGTCCTATAAGACAGAAGAGTGATAAGAATAAAATAGGAAGAGTAAGAAACACAACTTTGCTGGAAAGAAATGTATGAGAAGTTTATTCCAGGGTTTCTGGACATACCTGACTGAGGTGAATTAAGAACCAGATGTGGAAAGATCATCCTAATTATATGTCTTGTTTAACTTGACCAGGAAATGTCTTGGATCAGATATCATTTTATCTTTTTTCCTTTTGTGCTTTTTTTTTTTTTTAATTAATTGTAACTTTCAAAAAGAAAAAGAAAACCATTATAAAAGCTTGCAGTGGTTTATTGAATAATTCAAAATCATGCAATTATATAAAACTAGAGGCCCAGTGCACGGAATTCGTGCATGGGGGGAGTCCCCTCAGCCCAGCCTGCACCCTCTCCTATCCGGGACATCCCTCTCACAATTCTGGACCGCTGGCTCCTAATTGCTCACCTGTCTGGCTGCCTGGTCACCCCTAACTGCCTCTGCATTCTGGCCTGATCACCCCTAACTGCCCCCCTGCCAGCCTGGTTGCCCCCAACTGCCCCCTCCCTGCCAGCCTGGCCATTCCTAACTGCCCCCCCCCCTCGCTGGCCTAGTCACCCCTTACTGCCCCTCCGCTGACCTGGTCATCCCCAACTGTCCCCCTCTGCTTGCCTCATCACCCCTAAATGCCTCCCGCCAGCCTGGTTGCCCCCAACTGCACCTCCCCTGCCAGCCTAGTAGCCCCTAACTGCCCCCCTGCTGGGCTGGTTGCCTCTTACTGCCCACCCTGCTGGCCTGGTCACCCCTCTACTGCCCCCCTGCTAGCCTGGTCACCCCCAACTGCCTCCCTGCTGGCCTGGTTGCCCCTCATGCCCCCCCACCCACCCACTGGCCTGGTGGCCCCATGCAGCCTGCTGTTTAATCATTTGGTCATCCATCACTAACCCCCCTGCCATCCTGGTCGCCCCACACAACCTACTTGTTCAGTTGTTTGGTCATACGTGACTAATCCCCTTGCTGGCCTGGTCACCCCATGCAGCCTGCTTGTTCAGTTGTTTGGTCATTCCTCACTAACCCCCCTGCCAGCCTGGTCATAGGCAGCCATCTTCAGAGGGTGTTAAGGTCAATTTGCATATTACCTCTTTATTATATAGGATTCAAATTAACTGTCACCAATCAAAAATGCAAGAGTATTTGGAATAAAAAAAATAATTGCCAATAAATTCAAATAATGAGTGGTTCATTGTATATGGTACATACTTTCTTTTATAATGCTCAAGACAGTCATATTTATACAGAAGCTAGAGTATATCATGCTATTCTCTAAGAAGCTACCAATATTGCAGGTATAGCTTGTGATGGTGTAACTAGAGTATCAATATTACTGCTCTCAAAGGATTGAAATCATGAAAATTGATATTCATATAAAAAGCTTTTCCACAGGCAAAATGTCTGTAGTTTAGTAGTAGGAAAGTAATAGGTGGACTTAATAGGGAAATAAGCAGTTGGAGATAAGTTGTAGAAAAAGTTTATGCTGCAGTCAGTGTCAAAAGTGTTTTAGTACAAGTGTGTACATAGTAATTAATAAAGTTAGTGGAAGGTAATTCAAGCTCTATGAACCAAAGCCATGTTATAATTCAGAAAAAGGGGCAAAAAAAAATGTTGCAGATTATTCTCTAAAGTCATCAGCCCAATGTGTTTTTGACTGAAGTAAGGAAAGCCAATAAAATCACTATTTGTACCATTTTATTTTTAACCCACTGTAATTTTTATACCCATGTAGCTATAATAATTTTGATTATGACACAAAGCAATGAAAATGTAGGATATGAGATAACATAAATGCCCCAAAGCTTACAGACTAACCACTAATTATTATCAGTCTACAAAGGTCTTTTACTTAAGGGAACAGAACTAGGCCTTTTGTACTTAGAAAGAGACACCATTTAAATGTACAAAAAAGGATAACAATTAAGAACACATAAATAGTATATCTTAGATCTAGGGATCATAAAACTTATCACTTCAGGATAATTTATTAAGTAGTCATTTACCCAGTGACTTATACTAGTAAATGTAAAATCATAATAATTTAGATCTAACAAAAATTCAAATAGTATCTAGTTCAATGCTCTCATTTACTGATAAGAGTGATGTGTAGTGACTTAAAAAATACTATGAGCAGTCAAGTTTTGACTGGAATTTAAATATTCTAATTCCTATTACAATGATTATTCTAATACATACTCCACATTGCCTCTCTTTATCCCAAAGATATATAATCAAACGATGAAAATAAAAGTAGATAAATAAATGTCTCAAAGAAGTATATGGGCTATATAGATAACAGCTCTAAAATATGTTGCCTAGCTCTCACCAGTGTGGCTCAGTTGTTTGGAATGGTATCCCATACACCAAAGAGTCAGGGGTTCCACTCCTGGTCAGGGTACATACTCAGTTTGCAGGTTTGATCCCCAGTCAGGATGTGTGCCAGAGGCAACCAATTGATATTTCTCCCTCCCCTCTCTCTCTATCTCTCACTCTTCCTCTCTCTAAAATCAATAATAAAAAATAAAAAAATAAAATATCTTGTCAAAAGATTAAGTGGAAGAAGTTGGTCAAGACCTAACATTTTTAAATGAAGGGTAATTATCATGTAGCATAAATCATGTCTATATGTTACATTGAAATTAGACTATTAGGCTTAGTATATCATGACCTGACATCATTTCTTTCAAAATGTTCACCATATTTCTCTCTTCCCAACACTTTCTCATCCCTACTTTCTCAGTAGTCTTCTCTCACTGAAGTGTCAACTCTAGATATTGATAGTCTAAAGTGTTTCAGTGAGTTGGCTTTCAACCAATGAAATAATTTATGATGCTATTTATGCATAATTAGAATTACTTAATTGCTCTATTAAATATCAAGACATTGTCTATCTTTACTTTTTTTTTCTTTACCGATTTTCAAGAATAGCTGTAAATGGCAGCTACATCCTAATTTTTAGAATAAGTCCCGGTGTTTTTTCCAGATCTAAATATTGATAGATACCTGATACCCACATTTTTAAATAAATTATGTAGAAGTTAAAAGAAACATGGGTTAGAGAACAATACAAAGAAGTTATTTGGAAGGAAATACAGTTCAGATACTAGACAGCATTCAAGATACAGTTGGGCTAATTAAATCCTAAGGTCTTAAGTAATCTGCCATGCTCGAGTTAACGGAGGTTAATGAATCTCTTCATATTAGTTTTCCTCTGATTTCTTGGGCATTTACTTTAGTTACAATATAGAGCATTTTCTTCTCCTCTTCCTCTCCCAATATGAAAATGTATTCTAATCTAAAGGGCAAGCCTCCTCTCTATCTTTCTCACCATCAATTATTGCCTATATTTACATCCCCTATATTTAGTTTTGGTTTGTAGAACACAGATGACTAAATCCTCCTCACAGTTATAATACCACTTCTTCTCCCCACACCCTTTGATATCAGATTATGCATTAATGGTACATGACATATATTCTTGCCACTTTGCCCTCAACTCTTGGTCATGTTATGAGGACTAGTAATATTTCATGGATAGGAGAAAGTTTCAGTACACAACCCTGACTGCCCTTTCCTGCACTGAGATAAAACAATTTAAATTTGTGTTTTCAAAACCAGTTTGAAATTCCACTCTTTAATCTACTATTATGGGTTTATTCAACCATATACCTCTCATCTATATAAACTATAATATCAATGGTAGATTTGTATTTTTAATACCTTATCACGTACTGCTCTATATTACCATATCTCATGTATGTTACCCTTATAAGTCTCTTGGGGTAGAAATTATAATTTACACTGCTACACTTGGAATTATCAGAAAATACTTGTAGCAATCTCTCTCTCTCTGTCTCTCTCTCTTTCTCACATTATCTCTCCCCACTCCCTCTCTGCATCCTGCTACCTTAAGTATACTTATGTAATTTTATGTTTTCTGGAGAAATCATAATCTGTTTTGTTCATTTTTTTCTTTGACACCACCTTACATCACATGTCAAACCTTTAATCTTTTATCTTTCATCAAAGAGTGTACTCAATTCTACCTATTCCACTAAATGTCTTTTGTTAAGAAATAAAGCATAACCCTGGCCAGTATGGCTCAGTTTGTTGGACATCATCATGTACACTGAAAGGTTTGATTCCTGGTCAGGGCACATACCCAGGTTGTGGCCTCAATCCCAGTAACCGGTGTGCAGGAAGCAACCAATCAAGGTTCTACTCTCACATCCATGTTTTTCTCTCTTTATCACTCTCCTTTCCTATCTCCCTAAAAATCAATAAAAATCTGTTTTTAAAATAAATAAAGTGTAGATTCCTTACAACCACAAAGAAGTACAACAAACTACACTCCTCTGTGATAAAACGTACACATCAATACAAACAAACCCTTACCACCCTTGTATAAATAAAACAAAACATGTGCAAATCTTTTCTCTTTAGTTCAATATTGCTAGAATGGGGTGAAGAACATCCTCTGTGATTCTTACTATGCCTCACTGACATGTGTATACAATAAATACCACTCAATGTCTCCGATAATAAGAATAAAAAGAAAATAGCAAGTATTTTTAAAAACATAAAATGATATCATCAAGTCAAATACTCTTAAATATAACCCACACCAAACATACTTATATGTCTGAAATATGTGAGTATTTATCTGGGCAGAATATTCAACTTTCAGAAAATTAGTTTATCTCTTACACTTTGTCTCTCCTGAGGAAGCAATTTGTAGGGAAAGTTTCTGCAGCTGCCGTGGCTGCCATACTATTTTTACTTTCCAGATAAAGAATTTCAGCCCGTAGGGCAGTCAAACTAGCACCTTCCACCAATGCTAATCTCACTTCACTACTCTTTTTTTATAAAAGGTCACAACTCTTTGTATGTCACATATTGCTATGGGCACATTTTCATATATTTAATTTGACACAGTATAACAAATACATGACTATTTAGAGAACTCTGCCAAGCCTGTAATCAAACAAGTATTATTTATTGCCTTCATTATCAAAGAATAGAATAATTGGTGTGTATGAGCCATACGCTGCTTGCCTTTCACTGTGTTCTCCCAGAGTTTCTGATAGGTCTTGTTGCACAGGATGCAGAATGGGAAAGTAAAGTCCAAAGCTGTGATAGAACTGGAAACTTTTGACCACATGACAGATTTCCTAAGAAGGCACAATCAAGTGTCTTTTGAATCTATAAACGGGGTCAGCAAAGTTCTCAAAGATCTTTTGAGCTACCTCCCACTGAAAGGAATATGAAGAAACAAAACACACTTGTTGTTCACTAGTTCGTACCATGAGTTCAGACTACAATAAAGATGACCCTATTCAATATGTATTTATTCTGACTGTTTTGATTATATTTAATTTCACAAAATCTTGGTGAAGTATGCACTGTTATTGTTCCAATATTACCCAGGAGGACCCTGAGGCAGGTAGAAGAAAGTAATTTGCCTAAGGTCATCCAAAATAGCAAGTGTTGGAGACAGGATTCAGACCCAGGCAGGTGTGCTCCAGAGCCCATAGTATTAATCATTACACTGTTTAGGGTTCCTATAGATGCTAGACTCTGGGTCTCATAGTTTGATTTAATTCAGTTACCTTCCTTAGCATGCTAATGAAGACAAGTAGGAATCAATCTGCTACATAAGTTCAAGTACTTAGCTCATTATCCCACTGTTGGGAGCTTTGCTAAAATAGAGTAGGGATCTGTCTTTTGGGAAGAGTTGATGTAACCTAGAATTCTCCTTTGTCTGCCTCTATTCCCATAGGAAGGTCTCCTTTTGTACCCATGTTTGAAATATTTGCACTGAAACTCATTTGTTTCCCATTAATATTAACAATCCTGTCCTCAGGTGTTCCCTTCTGAGCCAGGTGTATGAGAACTCTGGACCAGTTATTGGATATGCACTCTTGCTCACAAGTGGAAAAGCTCAGAAACGCAATCAATAAATATTTTTTGAATGAATAAAAAGAGGAATGGGGCAAGTATGGGTAATATGATTAAACATATCACCTCTATTAGATTAACAAATTAATGCATGAAAGAGGCATATCTAGTTTACACTTATACATTAAGGGCATCAATTTTCATAATCTTATTAAGGTTCGAATGCCAAAGAAACAGGATTTCACAATATAATGAGACTTTTTTTAAAGAAGGTAAATGGAAATGATGTCATGGTGGGGGACAGGATATTAAAGGACATTTGTAGATACCTACCAGAAGTCTGAAAATAGGAAGACAGCAGCATAGTCGGGTAAAATCAAAGCATAGTCGGGCAAAGTATTATTAGCATAAAAACAAGTGATATTAGCTCACTGATCCTAGGTTACTACTCCAGTCTCTACTTCTAGACCATCCCGCTACATGCATTTGCATTTGCTACTCTTGCCTAACCCAACCTCATGCTCCCCTAAAATTCATTTCAATAAATCATTTGTTATGAACCCTGTTGCCAGTACCGCATGGGATTCTTGAGACTCTTATACAGATGACAGACAGATTGTGTATGTTGTTTGTTCAACTGGTTAGACCAAGATGCAAATAAGGCTCAAGTCTAATTACTACATGTAATGCTATTCTGTTCTAGGGACATTCATTGCCCTGCTATCAGAGTGCTTAGATTGCATGCTAAGGGTGTATTTCATACAAAAGCTAGTACCTTTAGCTATGTTAGTATTACTTGGTCCCACCTCACGTATCTCATCTCTATAAATAATATCCCTTTTTCGCTCTTTATGCATGCTCAATATGGCTATGTTCTACCTTATTTTTGACCCTATTCGTAAAAGACACCCTCTTCTTTAGAAACTTTGGTTACTATATATTGGTTGTGAAAAGCTGAACATGTTTGTAAGATAATTATGATGACATGTATTTATTCTTCCTTTTGCCTGGTAAATTAGACATTTCTCTAGTACACCTGAAAACTCATTCTGTGTCCTAATAGTAGAGAATGAAGACATGGTTGTAGAGTAAGTGAAAAATAAAAGTTTGTCTTTTATCAGAAGATGCATGTCCTGCTCTAGGATAATCTCCAGTGCCTAGCTGAAATCCCCCATGTACATTTGGGAACGTACCAAATAAGGCACTACAATTATTTTCACACCAATCTCTTTGACCCTTTCATTATCTTTTCCAACTTATTTTCTGCCACTGTTACAGAAACAGCTAGTTATTGCCTTTTCCCAGCTTTAGGATCTTTCAGTGGCCTATTTTATTCCACTGCTTCATAAATATTGATTCTGATCTTTTAAACCCATCAACTAAATTAAATTAAAACATAATGATTCTCCTTCTTCTTCAATGATTATAAAGATTCTTAACAGGTCTGAAGGCACAAATGGTTCCAATAAGCTTTGCATTTGTTAGCTAAAAATCCAGTATATTCATTGTTCAAACACACACACACTCACACACACACACACACACACACAATTAAAAAAACACACACTCACAACAACCTTTAGGTAAATTAATAACTAGAGGAAATAGAAAATAATTTGTAAGTTAAATCATAGAGTATTTAAGTTTACAATGGAGTCTAGGTCATCCTATCTAACAAAAGAGAAACATGGTAATTAGCGTACGAGCGCTACCCTTCCCATTGGCTAATCAGCGAGATATGCAAATTAACTGCCAGCCAAGATGATGGCCGGCAGCCAGGCAGCTTGAAACTAACATGAGGCTTGCTTGCTTCAGTGACGGAGGAAACCAACGTTCCCTGCCTGCCCTGCCAGCCTCTGAGCCTGCAGTTTGAAACATTGTAACAAATATAGAAGCTAAACAAAACCCCAGAAACCTGCTTTCAGCGAGCCGGGATCTCAGAGCTGGAGTTATACATTGCTTCAATTATAGAACCCAAACAAACCAGAAACCTGCTTTCAGCAGCATTGTCCTCAGAGCTGGATCCAGAGCTAAAGCTGGCCCAGAATAAAAAAAAAAGAAAAAGAAAAAAAGGAGCAGTTGGGAGCTTCAGCCCTCAGCCCCTCACCCACACTGGCCAGGCACCCAAGTGGGGACCCCCACCCTGAAGGGTGTGTGACCAGCTGCAAACAGCCATCATCCCCTCACCCAGGCTGGCCAGGCACCCCAGTGGGGATCCCAACCCTGATCCAGGACACCCTTCAGGGCAAACCAGCCAGCCCCACCCATGCACCAGGCCTCTATCCTATATAGTAAAAGGGTAATATACCTCCCAGCACCAGGATCAGTGGAGCCGTGAGGACTCCCAGCACCGGGATCAGTGGAGCCAAGAGGCCTCCCGACACCGGGATCAGTGTGACAGGAGGCAGCGCCCAAACCCCCTGATTGACCTGAGGCTCTGTGTGTGACAGGGGGTGGGGCCACAACCTCCCTATCGTCTCTGCTCTGTTCCTTACAGGGGAAGGCGCCCCAACCTCCTGATCAGCCCTGCTCTGTGCCTGATACGGGGGAGCTCCCCAAAACCCTGATCGCCCTGTGGCTCTGTGTGTGACAGGGTGCGGCACCCCAACCCTCCCCCCCCCATGGGCCCTGCTCTGTGTGTGATGGGGTAGAGCCATAACCTCCCCATCGGCCCTGCCCTGAGTGTGACAGTGGCAGCGCCCCAACCCCCTGATTGGCCCTGCTCTGTGTGTGAGAGGGGGCGGTGCCCCAACTCCCCTATCGGCCCTACTCTGTGAGTGACAAGGGGGAGCTCCTCAACCCCCTGATGGGCCCTGCTCTGTGCGTGACAGGGAGGAGCTCCCCAACCCCCTGATCAACCGTGCTCTGTGCGTGACAAGGTAAGGAGCCCCAACCCCCCTGATGGACCCTGCTCTGTGCGTGACAAGGGGCAGCGCCCCAACCCCTGGATTGGCCCTGCTCTGTTCATGACAGGGGGTGGTGCCGCAACCTCCCCATTGACCCTGCCTTGAGTGTGACGGGGGAGGTGCCCCAACCCCCCAATCGACCCTATCTGAGCCTGACTGAGGTTGGCATCGCAACCTCCCAATCTGCCCTGCTCTGTGCATGACAGGGGGCGGGGCCCCAACTCCCCAATCGGCCCTGCTCTGAGCCCAACCAGGGGCTGCACCTAGGGATTGGGCCTGCCCTCTGCCACCCGGGAGCAGGCCTAAGCCAGCAGGTCGTTATCTCTCGAGGGGTCCCAGACTGCGAGAGGGCATAGGCCAGGCTGAGGGACCCCCCCCCCTACCCCCCGTGTGCACAAATTTTTGTGCACCAGGCCTCTAGTTATATATAAAAGTACAAAATTGCTGTTTATGGTAGTGGTTCCATAATGTACTCATACCTCAGAGTCACTGAATAGCTCTAGGAAATTGCAGCTTTGGACCCCATACTTAGATACACTACATCTGAAATCCAGTGGGCAGTAATAAGCAATCTTCCTTTTTAAAAGCATTTAGTGTAATTCTAATGCATAGGCATGTTTAACAACCTCTAGTTTACAGAATTCTTGTGACTCTGTCATCTGTCTGTGAAATATTTGTAGCAGACAGCACCAAGCAGTCCAGATGGAGTGGGGAAGGGCAACATTCTAAGAACCTGGAGGTTACCTGCAAACAATTGGTGTGTAAAGAGAGGTAAAATTAAGGATAGTGAAGCAATTTCTCAGATAATCTTGCACAAAAGGATTTTTTTTCTTAAAATGAAAACTTACAACTTCTATCAAGATTATGCTACAAGTCTGGTTGGCATAGCTCAGTGGTTGAGAGTCGACCTATGAACCAGGAGGTCACTGTTCAATTCCCAGTCAGGGCGCATGTCAGTGTTGCAGGCTGGATTCTCAGTGAGGGCTGTGCAGGAGGCAGCCAATCAATATTTCCCTCTCATCATTAATGTTTCTATCTCTCTCTTCCTCTCCCTTCTTCTCTGAAATTAATAAAAATATATTATGCTACAAAAGTTAAGAGGTATATATCAATACTTAAATTCCAACCGAAGATATTATCCACTGATTCTGGCTTATTGTGCCAGGACTGGAAGAATTGGGTAAGCAGGTATGAAGGAAGGAGGGCTGGCCAACAGGGTGGGCTTTGCTGTCATCAAAACACAAGCCACTCAGGAGAAGATGAGGAAATGTTTCTCAAAAACTTAGAGTGTCACTTTAAAGCATAACTCTAAACCCACTTCCTTGGGCTAGTCCACTCTTGTTGGAACAGGCTGTCATAAAAGGAAGCTTTGTTTTCTGCTGGAATTCCTTCATTACTAAAATTCTCAATTTTGAACCAAAGCTTCCATTTGTATTATGTAATCCATAATATATCATAGAAGAAGAAATAACCTTGAAGATCCGCCCCCCCCCCCAAAAAAAAAGGAAGGACTAGTGGGATAACCAGCCCTACCCAGAATGGCAAATACAAGCAAGTTTCACAGACACTAGAAGAGAATAGCAAGTCAGTAATGGCATAATTACTGAATAAAGGACAGTTGGATTAGGGGGCAGTATGGAAGCAAATGGGTTTAAAGGCATTTCAAATGAAACTAAGTTGCTCTGTCACTGAGAGAAGCCACTAATACCTGGGTATTAAGCATATCTGAAACTATATGTTTGATTAAGTTACTTAAATAAAACTTGTAATGGGAAGGCATTATATAAAATCAGAATCTTGCTATACTGACATTCATTCACATCCTTCAGACAGTAAAAACATATTAAACTAATTTCCCAATGGGAAACAGACAAATAAAAGCTTCATGAAATGGTACTTGAAAGAATTATGTAGAGTAGTAACAACTGGAAGTTTTGGTGAAATTCCTTTGAACATGTCAAAGAGAAAGAAAATATCACTTCCTTTAGGACTTATCATTAAGTACCATACACAGTAGTTAAGTATTAATAAGTAAGTAGTTAACATTTATGCAATGATTCATTTCTATTAAAATATGCATCAACTGCTCATTTATTATCAAGCATTGCCTCCACAACAGAAAATGAAACCAAATGGCCAGAAATGCCATTTATTTTTAAATATTACTTTGGTTTTGACTACCCTGATCATAAATAAATGGTTATCTTCTGCATTGGAAAAATCATGATGATTAGTTAACATCACCCTGGCCTACTCGTGCACTCCATATGACCTAAGCTTCAAAGATCAGCTTCCATATTTAGAAAAACACTGCGTGCTGTGTATGCCATGAGACTGAGTGGACCACAGCAATGAAAACAAATACCCCATTCGATCTAATATTTCTGCCACTTCTCATTCACAGGCTATCATACCATGTCTGATTTATACCTCTCCTACTTTTAGTAATATAGTCAATAATTTGACTGTGCTAGCAATTGCTCAAATACATGTTTAAAAATGAAAAAAAGATCCTTGTGAAATTCAGAGTTTTTTAATTGTTGTTTTGATTTGTTTTTTTAGGTGTCAATAGAATTAAGGTGTTTATCTTTCTTGTATGATTTGCTTAATCGGTAAGAAGTCATAGGCTTTTATTTGAGGTTTTAAAATAATGTAACTACCATTACTAATTGTGAATATTCAGGCAATACTTTAAAGTTTTACATTTTATCTGACTCAATAAGATAGCAGAATACTTTAAACTATGGTGTGATATCAACAGGAACTCAAGCTAAAATCTTTAGATGTGCCCAAAAAGATGTAAAGGTATCCAGGGTGGCCTAATCCTGACCCTGGGAGCCGTGTGCATGGCCAAAAACACCCAGGACTAGAATCCAGAGGGACTATGTTAATAACTTGGTTTATATTTTACAGGAATTTTGAACAACTCACCTAATATATATACTAGGGGCCCAGGGCACAAAATCCATGCAAGGGGCTCAGCCCTCACAGCCCCAGCTTCACCTGGAAGGTCTTCCTGAAAGTCATTCAGCTGTCTGGTCTAATTAGCATATTGCACCTTTATTATTATAGATGAAAAAGGAAGAGGGAGAGATAGAAACATCAATAATGAGAGAAAAATCATTGATGCACACCCCCTACTGGGGATTGAGCCTGCAACCTGAGCATGTGCCTTGCCTGGGAATTGAACTGTGACCTTCAGGTTCATAGGTCCACACTCAATCACTGAATCACACTAGCCAGGCCTCATTTAACCTCTCACATGAAAAATGGAAATGATAATGTCTACATCAGATATCTGTCATCAAGATTAAGTGAAACTGTTTTGTAAATCATAAATGTCTATATAAATGCAAGAAATTATGATTTAATAAGAAAATAGGGTAAATATATTGTAGTCAATTATAAAACTAATGGTTTCTGAAATGTAGGCCTATCCTTTTTTAACATAACAATGTTTCTTCTCTGAAAACTAAGTCTTGGGAGTAAATCTGTCCCTAGAACAGCAGTTCTCAACCTGTAAGTCGCGACCCCTTTGGGGGTTGAACGACCCTTTCACAGGGGTCACCTAAGACCATTGGAAAACACATATATAATTACATATTGTTTTTGTGATTAATCACTATGCTTTAATTATGTTCAATTTGTAACAATGAAATTGGGGGTCACCACAACATGAGGAACTGTATTAAAGGGTCGTGGCATTAGGAAGGTTGAGAACCACTGCCCTAGACCCCGTTGATAATGCAAGAACAAATGGCAATGACCCTTCTCTGGTTCCCCAGGACAACCATCAAGACAAAGGCTCAGCTTTCCCTCACGCACAACAGCCTTTCTAGCCCTCAGATGAATTTCTCAGAAAGTGTGTCAGAATCCTAGAGCCCAGCTGCTAAAGACAGGAAGCAATTAAGTATGTAAATCAAGGAAATTACACTGTACTGATGACATTCAGAGCTGTGCCTGCCCCCACCTCCTCCTCTTTTTTCTCTCTGCTTCTATTCCCCTCGGGACTGAGGCTCCTGGGAGATTTCCTTCTTCTACTCTGCTCCCTGCTAAATGTTTTTTGTTCTCAACCACCTGCCCCAGGCCTTCCCATCAATTATTAATCAAGTGTCCATGAATATGCATAAAAGCCTATCTCTAGGCTTTATTAAATATATATATATATATATATATATATATATATATATATATATATATATAGATAGTGTGCCATAGTTGAGAAAAGATCAGATGTGAAAGAGAAGAGGAAGAGCAAAGGTCAACTTGTGGTGTGTATTTTTTTTTTTTAACCTCCTTGAAGACACAAACACATTGAGGTTAGTCAGAGGCAGTTTTCTTTTTTATTGCCTATTTTTTCCTTTACTTTTATTGTTGACAAGCTTACAGATGTCCCCATTTTGCCCAGCTCTACACAGCCTAGGCCATCACCACGCAGTTGTCTGTGTCTATGGGTTATGCATATAGGTTCTTTGGCTTTCTTTGTTTTGTTTTTCATTTCAGATGTATTTCTATATTAACATTTAAAAAGGTTTAAACTCTGGACACTGCACCATTTTGGAATCTGCTTTCTTTTGATAGATATAACTCTCCAGTTACTGGAGGGGCTTATACTGGTGAGGAAGTGACAGGACAGTGACAGAGATCTGTCATCACATGCATGGTGTCCTGAGGCAGAGTTTTTGATAAAAATGAATACACTAAACCTGGAACCCCATCTTCTCTACTCTGTGAGGTCACATGGTCAGATCATTCATATATTTCATTTTCCAATTTTCTAATTCTGTTGAGACTTCCTTTCCAAAGAGAAATAATGTATACTCATCATGAATGATGCAGAACAACAGGTCTATGAACACTATTATGACTTTTATCTCAACCGGCAGCCCTTGCCTGATCACCTCCTCTCAAATGGCACATCTCTATTCAGCTGTTCTTTATATAATGTTGCTGTACTTACCTCTGACATATATACTGATTTGTTTATTGCTTCTTGTGTGTCCTGTGCCTTCTGCACCATGAATAGAAGCTTAATGAGAGTAGATTTTTTTCTACTTCGTCCAATGCCACTCAAATTAATTTTTTAACAAATGAATGAACAGCATAAGGACATCATTAAACTTACTCATTCTCCTTATTACCAATATGAACTTCAGGGACAAACAACTGTATCCAAGCAAACTAACCAACCATGAAAAACAATATGGAATGTTCATTGCTTAAACCAATGTTCCCTCACTCTCTCTCTGGTCACATACAGGTGGCTTTACAACACATAGCCAGCTGATCCCAATACAAAAGTAAACCTCATTATATTTCTATATTAAAAATTACATGACCTGATCATTGCAGTATCTTTTAATCAGACGACTTTGGAAATCTATTCAAGACTATGAGAACTAGCCTCAAGTGGATCTTCCAATTTGTAAACTCAGCAATCAAACCCAGATTTGGGACTTTAGGGAGGAGCAAGATGGCAGCGGTATAGGCAGACGCGTCCCAGGTCGTGTCCCGGAGCAAATGGAGTGAGCAGCTGAAACTAGTAACATCCAACCCGAATTGGCGAAATTGCTCAGCTGGTGAGACGGTTTGCAGCCGGGAAGAGCAGAACTCCCCTGGAAAGCAGATCCAAGCAACAGCAACCTCCTGAGCACCAACACCCTCTGCTGAGGAACAGCAGCTGTACGTGAAACCTCGCCCCACCAGACAGAAGAGCCACCACAGCTGTGAACAGCACCCACCAGAGGAGCTGCTGCCAACTGAAGAGCAGCTGCTACCGCAACCGCCCGAAGAGCAACCACAGACCAAGGAGACACTGCCACCAAGGGAGCAACCACTGAACGACTCAACGTCTAGATATGTCAGTGAGATCAAACATGGGTAGACAAAGAAACCCCCAAAGGAAAGAGAAGGAGGACTCTCCAGAAAAGCAGCTAAGTAATACAGAGGCAGGCAACATGACAGAAAAAGAATTCAGAATAAGGGTCCTAGAGTGCATAAACCGGATGGAGGAAAAAATCAACAACCTCTGCAAGAAGCTAGAAGAAACAGATGAAAAAATCAACAACTTAAGTAAGACCCAAGAAGAAATGAAGAGTGATATAGCTGCAATGAAAAACTCCATTGAAAGTATCAACAGTAGACTAGGAGAAGCGGAGGACCGAATTAGTGAATTAGAAGACAAGGAAGCAAAACACACCCAAACTGAACTGCAATTGGAGAAAAAAATTAAAAGACAGGAGGAGAGCCTAAGGGAGCTTTGGGACAACATGAAACGAAACAACATACGAATAATAGGGGTACCAGAACAACAGAAGGATGAACAAGGATTAGAAAACCTATTAGAAGAAATAATATCAGAAAACTTCCCTGAGGTGGGGAAGAAAAAAGTCACACAAGCCCAGAGAGTCCCAAGCAAGGTGAACCCGAAAAGACCCACACCAAGACACATCATAATTACCATGGCAAACGTTCAGGACAAAGAGAGAATCTTACAGGCTGCAAGAGAGAGACGGAAAGTTACATACAAGGGATCTCCCATTAGATTGTCAAATGATTTCTCAACAGAAACACATCAGGCCAGAAAAGAATGGACAGAAATTTAAAAAGTGATGCAAAGCAAAGGACTGAATCCAAGAATACTCTATCCAGCAAGGCTATCATTCAAACTTGAAGGGGAAATAAGAAGCTTCACAGACAAAAAAAGCCTAAGGGAGTTTATCACCACCAAGCCAGCAATGCAAGGAATGCTAAAGGGACTGGTATAAAAATAAGAAATAAAAAGCTCAGAAAGAAAACAGCCACACAAAAACAGAAATGGCTACAAACAAGTACCTTTCAATAATAACTTTAAATGTAAACGGACTAAATGCTCCAAACAAAAGACATCGAGTGCCTGAATGGATAAAAAAACATGACCCAAACATCTGCTGTCTACAAGAAACCCACCTCATTAGAAGGGACTCACACAGACTGAAAGTGAAAGGATGTAAAAATATCTTTCAGGCAAATGGAAAGGAAAAGAAAGCTGGGGTAGCAATACTTATATCAGACAAAATAGACCTCAAAGTGAAGGCCATAACAAGAGATAAGGAAGGCCACTTCATAATACTAAAGGGATCAATACAACAAGAAGATATAACTCTGGTAAACATATATGCACCCAATGCAGGAGCACCCAAATTCATAAAAAAACTCCTGGAAGATATCAAAGGAGAGATCGACAACAATACAATCATAGTAGGGGACTTTAATACACCACTGACAACACTGGATAAGCCCTCTAGACAAACAATCAGCAAAGATACAGCAATCCTAAATGACTCACTAGATCAGATGGACTTAATAGACATCTTCAGAACACTTCACCCCAAAGCCAGGGAATATACATTCTACTCAAATGCTCATAAGACATATTCAAAAATAGACCATATATTGGGTCACAAGCAAAGTATCCACAAATTCAAGAAGATTGAAATCATAAAAAGCGTCTTCACAGACCATGATGGCATAATATTAGAAATAAACTACAATAAAAACAACCCAAAATACTCAAACACCTGGAAGCTGAATAGCATGCTATTAAATATTGATTGGGTTACCAATGAAATCAAAGAAGAAATTTGAAACATCCTGGAAACTAATGACAATGAAAACACAACAATCCAAAACCTATGGGACACAATGAACGCAGTCCTGAGAGGGAAGTTTATAGCTCTACAGGCCTATCTCAAAAAACAAGAAAAAATGGTAGTAAATCAGCTAACTCTACAACTCAAAGAATTAGAAAGAGAGCAACAAGAAAACCCCAGAGTGAGCAGAAGGAAGGAGATAATAAAGATTAGAGCAGAAATAAATGACATAGAGACCAAAAAAACAATACAGAAAATCAATGAAACCAAGAGCTGGTTCTTTGAAAGGATAAACAAGATTGACAAACCTCTAGCCAGACTCACCAAGAAGCAAAGAGAGAGGACCCAAATAAACAAAATCAGAAACGATAGAGGTGAAATAACAACAGACCCCACAGAAATACAAATGATTGTTAAAAAATACTATGGACAGCTCTACTCCAACGAACTAGACAACCTGGAGGAAATGGACAAATTCCTAGAAAAATACAACATTTCAAAACTCAATCAGGAAGAATCTAAAAATCTCAACAGGCCAATAACTATGGAAGAAATTGAAGCAGTCATCAAAAAGCTTCCAGCAAACAAAAGCCCAGGACCAGACGGCTTCACAGGGAAGTTTTACCAAACATGCAAAGAAGAACTAAAACCTATCCTCCTCAGACTATTCAAAAAAATTCAAGAGGAAGGAACACTTCCAAGCTCATTCTATGAAGCCAGCATCACCCTAATACCAAAACCAGGTAAAGACAACACAATGAAAGAGAATTACAGGCCAATATCCCTCATGAACATAGATGCCAAAATTCTCAACAAAATCTTAGCAAATCGGATCCAGCAGTACATCAGAAAGATCATACACCATGACCAAGTAGGATTTATCCCAGGGATGCAAGGATGGCACAATATCCGCAAATCAATAAACGTGATACATCACATAAACAAATTGAAAGAAAAAAAAAAACACATGGTCATATCAATTGATGCAGAAAAAGCATTTGACAAAATTCAACACCCATTTTTGATAAAAGCTCTCAGCAAGGTGGGAGTAGAAGGATCATACCTCAACATAATAAAAGCCATATAAGACAGGCCCACAGCCAACATCATACTCAATGGACAAAAACTAACACCATTTCCCCTAAGAACAGGAACAAGACAGGGATGCCCCCTCTCACCACTCCTGTTCAACATAGTACTGGAAGTGTTAGCCATTGCAATTCGGCAAGAAGAAGAAATAAAAGGCATCCAAATTGGAAAAGAGGAAGTAAAACTGTCCTTATTTGCAGACGACATGATATTATACATACAAAACCCTAGAGACTCCATCAAAAAGCTATTAGACTTAATACATAAATTTGGCAATGTAGCAGGATACAAAATTAACCCGAAGAAATCTGAGGCATTTCCATACACCAATAGTGAACTTTCAGAAAGAGAGATTATAAAAACAATACCGTTTACCATCGCACCAAAAAAATTAAGCTACCTAGGAATAAACTTAACTAAAGAGGTAAAAGACCTCTACTCAGAAAACTACAGGACGTTGAAAAAAGATATAGAGGAAGACATAAACAGATGGAAGAACATACCGTGTTCATGGATTGGTAGAATCAACATCATTAAAATGTCCATACTACCCAAAGCAATCTATAAATTCAACACACTTCCCATTAAAATACCAACGGCATACTTCAGAGATCTAGAACGAACTCTCCAAAAATTCATCTGGAATAAAAAAAGACCCCGAATAGCTACAGCAATCCTGAAAAAGACCAAAGTAGGTGGGATCTCAATACCAGATATCAAGTTGTATTACAAAGCCACTGTTCTCAAAACTGCCTGGTACTGGCACAAGAATAGGCATATAGATCAATGGAATAGAATAGAGAGCCCAGAAATCGGCCCGAACCAATATGCTCAATTAATATTTGACAAAGGAGGCAAGAACATACAATGGAGCCAAGATAGTCTCTTCAATAAATGGTGTTGGGAAAATTGGACAGATATATGCAAGAAAATGAAACTAGACCACCAACTTACACCATACACAAAAATAAACTCAAAATGGATAAAGGACTTAAATGTACGACAGGAAACCATAAAAATTCTAGAATAATTCAAAGGCAACAAAATCTCAGACATATGCCGAAGCAATTTCTTCACTGATACAGCTCCTAGGGCACTTGAAACTAAAGAGAAAATGAACAAATGGGACTACATCAAAATAAAAAGCTTCTGCACAGCAAAAGAAACCATCAACAAAACAACGAGAAAACCCACTGTGTGGGAAAACATATTTGCCAATGTCATATCTGATAAGGGCCTAATCTCCAAAATTTATAGGGAACTCATACAACTCAACAAAAGGAAGATAAACAATCCAATCAAAAAATGGGCAAAGGACCTAAATAGACATCTTTCAAAAGAGGACATTCAGAAAGCCAAGAGACATATGAAAACATGCTCAAAGTCACTAATCATCCGAGAGATGCAAATCAAAACAACAATGAGGTACCATCTCACACCTGTCAGACTGGCTATCATCAACGAATCAACAAACGACAAGTGCTGGAGAGGATGTGGAGAAAAAGGAACACTTGTGCACTGCTGGTGGGAATGCAGACTGGTGCAGCCACTATGGAAGACAGTATGGAGTTTCCTTAAAAAACTGAAAATGGAACTCCCATTTGACCCTGTGATCCCACTTCTAGGAATATATCCCAAGAAACCAGAAACACCAATCAGAAAGGATATATGCACCTCTTTGTTCATAGCAGCACAATTCACCATAGCTAAGATCTGGAAACAGCCTAAGTGCCCATCAGTAGATGAATGGATTAGAAAACTGTGGTACATCTACACGATGGAATACTATGCTGCTCTAAAAAGGAAGGAACTCTTACCATTTGCAACATCATGGATGGGACTGGAGAGCATTATGCTAAGTGAAATAAGCCAGTCAATGAAGGAAAAATACCACATGATCTCACTCATTCATGGATAATAGAGACCATTATAAACTTTTGAACAATAATAGATACAGAGGCAGAGCTGCCTCAAACAGATTGTCAAACTGCAGCGGGAAGGCCGGGGAGGGTTGGGGGGCAGGAGGTAGGGGGGTAAGAGATCAACTAAAGGACTTGTATGCATGCATATAAGCATAACCAGTGGACATAAGACATTGGGGGATAGGGGAGGCTAGGGGACTGTCTAGGACGGGGGGATAAAATGGACACATATGTAATACCCTTTGTAATACTTTAAGCAATAAATTAAAAAAAATAAAATAAAATAAAATTTCCATCTTAAAAAAAATAAAATAAAAAAAAATAAAAATTACATGACCTAATAAAGAGTAGCATATTTTCTTTAATTTGTTGTTTATTTGCTGATAGCCATATAAAACAAAATATAAATTTATTTAGCTAAACGTGTAGGTGAAATAATATTTGTGGTTTGTGTCTTCCATTTTCATATGACACCTTCCTCCCACACATCTTCCTGTTTCCTTACTCACATGTCTTGACATCTAGTCTATTTAGCATCAGTATGCCTCAAATATTATTTCTGTATGTAAAGTAAGATACTCAGATTAGATAAACTCCAAGGATTAATAAAACAAAAGAATAAAATCTATAAGAACAACTCAAGAAAAAAAAAACAGAGTATTATTCTAATTATTTCCTTGCTCACAACACTCAGTCTCTTATCTGTCATGAAACTTAATGTCAAATCAATAGTTATATTTTTAGTTTGGAATTTTATACTTTGTCCTACTATATATTCTGCTTGCTAAAGAATCTCAAATTTAACTTACAGAATAGTGTGTTCACCTAATATGTTATTGAAAAATCCAATTTTATAGAGTGCCATTTAAACAGAAATGTCAATTTTCAGTAACAAGGGTAACTATAATAATGTTTAATGCCTCAGTGACTTTTTACCAGCTAAAATGCCCTTTATCATATATGCCTCCTTTATTTCAAATTCAAAAGTGAATCATTACCCTTTGACGAGCATTCCATCACATTGGACACTGTAGCTAAATTTTTCTGTTTAACAGTCTCATTAATTTTTGCTGCTTTTCTGACCTACCCTGGTGTATTCATTCAGAGAACAGCTATTGGCAAAAACAAACAGCAATGATGACAAAGCTCTAATGTAGTTACTATTCTGGGTATGAAGTTGCACAAGCTCTCAAGGAGTTGACCATCTGGAAAACCCAATAGTATCTGCAGACAAACAGCCATTCTACAAAGTAGAATGGTTCCAGTGCCATGTGAGTGAAACAAAAGAAGTACTGTCATCAAGTCAGGAAAGAAAAGATCCATTCTGGCTGGAGTGATCATGAAGGTATCAGAGAAAAGGAAAATTTGAGGACGGTCTCAGAGAACAGAAAATAATATCAAGAGGTATAGCTGTAGACCAGGCCACCTAAAGCACACACTCAATTTATGGTGCTTTGCAATGTATAAGTGGGAGGGATAAGAAAGGCAGATAAGCAAGCTTCCTACACATCTCCCTGCCTTCCTTCCTCTTAAGTACACCATGAGTGGTCAAAAGAGTTAAATAAAGAAGAATGCTGAGAAGGTGATGGGGACACCTCCAGAAAGTAAAATTATTGGCACTAGAGAGTAAGGACATACGATCTTTTCTCTCATGATTTCAAGAGGGTTTGAACTAGATGCAAGTACTGAACTGGTCTCAGGTCTTCTAGAAAGAACACTATAGTCTTCCAAAAGCAACAATTCAACATTATCCTAAGGCTGAGATGAAGTAATGCACAGATCAGAAAGCTCATGCAGAGTTTCCTTAGGGCAAATCACCAATATGGTTATTAAAGAAAATCTTTATCTTTATGACCTTTGCTCCTACCCAGTGTCTGTGTGTTTATGTGTATGTGTGCCAGTATCTGTGTATCTATGTGTATGTGTGTGTGTATATGTGTGTGTGCATGTAGAAAATAATTCTAATTCACTGCTATATATGTGCATAGACACATGATATTGCAGTGAGTAGATAGCTTTAGGTAATGGGAATATTTTAAATAAATCAAACTTATAAATAAATCACTTCTAATCGCTTGGGGATTATTGTGTACATGGAACTGGTCTGACCCCTGAATGTGAGATTTGTCATCAGCAATGGCAATGGGCCTGAAAGCAGGAAGATGGCAGAGCCACACCGAGCGCTATGAGAAATGAGGCAAAAGGGCTTTGAACATGCAGTTGCCCCAAGCACTCAAGAGAGATGATTTTTCAATCTGACATAATGGAAGTCCCTAGAGAGATCCATTTTTCATTCCGACATGACTGAGATAATAAGTCAAAAGTTAAAATACGTAATATGAGGCCCAACAGAAAGAAAACTATTTCTATTTCAGAAATGGCAGAATACAACCTGCTTCGTGTTGGCTTAAATGGACATTCTTTTCCTTTAGAAGCAGACCAGTGACATTAGCTCAAAAGTACAATTTCTAAGACTAGAATTCATTTAAAAAGACAAGAGAAAAATGCTATGTGAATTTGACTCTATGTGAATACACTAAGATAATCGCACCATTTGAGAAATTGTTTTTAATGAATAAATACAATGATGACAGAACAAAATTAAACAAACAAAATTCTCTTTAGTAAGATGGGAAGATCCTTGTCTCAAGGTTAGACTTCATTTTTCACATTATTTTTGCATATTGGCAGACAAGTAAAAAGTAATTGATATTAATTTAGTAAATTTTTAGTAGATCAAATTTGGGATATAATTTAATTCTGATACTCATGAACCATATATAAAACAAATAAAATCTAGTAAGATGAAAATGTCATGATAAGTTTTATATATACTGTTTATTATACTGAGACCAATCTAGAATTAAATGCTGATGGAAATGCAGATAAAAGGGGAGAATGACATTAAGGGAAGATATTAAGGAATAATGATTAAAGGGATATTTTTTAAATATTATTTAGAAAACTAAAACATTAAAGCTCTGGACTACATCCTTATCTGAGATGTCTGAAGTGGAGCCAGATTCACAAAAATCATTATGGATTATGCCACTGCCTATTATAGTGCATGTTGTGGTTTAAGGGTTATTAGCTAAATTGATCTTAATATAATAATAAAAAATGGTTCCCAAAAAGTCCCTACAAAATAGCAAAACTTTTTCAAATATCCAAATTCCAATAGCTCCCAGAGATGAGAGCCAACATAACCCCAACACATTAGCACCTTCTATAGAAATTATTGACTTTTCACTTTTTCTCTGGGACCCAACTATTATCACAGAGACATTTTACATTCACCTCCAATATGTAACTTATTTAACAAAGTTCTTCACCTGGGTGTGTATCAAGACACTAGACAGATAAGCAAAGATATATCCAATTGCATATTGACTCCCGAATTCTCTAACTAAGCTTTTAAAATCTCTCCAACAGTATGCATACTGTTTACCAATCACATCTTCCATTATAATTCAACATAATTTCTCCAGGCTACCCCAAATCAATATTTTCTTATTTTCCTTTTTTTTCTTTTACAGGTTTTGCTTGTTTCCACGTCTCTGCTTTTGTACTTGCTCATCTTTACCACTTGTATGTTTTTTTTTTTCTTTGTGTTGCTGTATTGTGCCCCTCTTGTTATTCAGAGCACTGATTGAAGTTCAGGTCAACAAGGAAATCTTGCCTTAGGTAACTCAGTTGCCTCTCCGGATGAGTTTTATTTCTATCTTGTCAACACGTCACCCCTCCTTTGATAAAACACAAATTTGTATGGGAGTTTTTGTATGCTTATGTTTTTATTTAATTTTCTTTTGTTGAATACCCTTGGCGTTCCCCTTTCTTTTGTATCATCCATGTGTTCTGCAAGAGTATGCATACTCAGTAACTATTAGAGTAAAGGCAGATAGCAACACCATACTACTGCTCTCTACTACTGTCTCAGAAACTTGCAATCATCTCTATTATAGTTACATTTGCCTAATTATTGAATATATAGGTTCACATATTGTTGATGAATCATTCAGTCACCTCTCTACTATTGCCAATTTCTCTTGCTATGAATTCAGAAATTGTAAGGCTTTCCCTCAAAATAATCAGAGTTTCCACTACCTTGCTCTGCTATCATTAGAATTCTACCTAATACAAATATCTCCTGAGATCTAGTCAATAATCCTCTATATCCTTAGTTTTTTTAAATATATTTTATTGATTTTTTACAGAGAGGAAGGGAGAGGGATAGAGAGTTAGAAGCATCGATGAGAGAGAAACATTGATGAGGTGCCTCCTGCACACCCCCTACTGGGGATGTGCCCGTAAACAAGGTGCCCCGCAACCAAGGTACATGCCCTTGACCAGACTTGAACCTGGGACCCTTGAGTCCGCAGGCCAATGTTCTATCCACTTAGCCAAATTGGTTAGGGCTGTATCCTTAGTTTTTAAGGGACTTTCTGGGAGATACAGTCAGGAGGCAATAAGGCAGGTGGATGACCAGAAACTCAGACAGGAAAGGGTCAGAACTGAGGGAAGTTCCTCCCTTCTATCACCTGTCTAGACATGGACAGATCCTGTCAACTCTGTGATATGAAGGCAAAAGCCTGATGAATCCTGGGTTCTATTTAGTCTGATAAAGGGCCAAAAAAAAAAAAAAATCCCCTCCCATATGATCCAAAGGGAATCCCTTCTCTTCTATCCTGTGAGTAGCTCCCACTTACTAAAAAAGTAAGTAACAGGTACCCAGTATGTCACTGGATCTTAAACCCAAAACACAAATAGCCAAACATCTTCTATTGAACTTTCCATCAGAGTGAGTGTAACAACTGAATCTCTCTTTCCCCAGTGAAAGGTAACAAACCCTTTTGGAAAATGGAGATCATTTCATATTCAACCTTATATCCCATCAAACTCAAGTCCAAAGTGGCTCACAAACATCCTATCTAATAAAGAGGTAATATGCAAATTGACCATCACTCCAACATGCAAGATGGCTGCCTCCATGTGGATACAAGATGGCTGGCAGGATAGGACAGTTAGGGCTGACAGAGCCGGCAGAGGAGGGCAGTTGGGGGAGATCAGGCCTGAAAGGGAGGGCAGTTGGGGGCCATCAGGCCTGCAGAGGAGGGCAGTTGGGAGGGACCAGACCTTCAGGGGAGGGCAGTTGGAGGGAACCAGGCTGGCAGGTGAGGGCAGTTGGGGGTGACCAGCCCTGCAGGGGAAGGCATTTGGGGGGAACCAGGGCTGCAGGGGCAGATAGTTGGGGGTGACCAGGCCAACAGGGAAGGGCTTAAACGGGCAGTCGAACATCCCTCAAAAGGTCCCAGATTGGAGAGGGTGCAGGCTGGGCTGAGGGGCATACCCCCAATTCGTGCACAAATTTTGTGCACCGGGCCTCTAGTAGTATTTAACTTTTTCATCCAGTGACCTCTTCCTGTTCCCTTTAACTTCTCCCTTTGCCCCAAACACACTAACTTCTCAGAGGCAAAGAACAGCAAATGCCCATTATACTGCACAATTACAGATCTGACTAGACCATAAGGCTGCTACTTGGGCAACAAAAGTAAAGTAAATAGACACTTTAGTTCTTATCGATCTTTTCCCTCAATTACTGAATTTCCCCTTCATGATCATTTCTTTTTAAAATAAAATCTTTATGGTTGAAAGTATTACATATATCTCCCTTTTTTCCCCCAGTAACCCCATCTAGCCCACCCCTTCCTCACACCCCAGGTCTCCACTACCCTATTGTCTGTGTCCATGGGTTATGCATTTATGCATACAAGTTCTTTGGTTAATCTCTTCCCACCCATGCACCCATCTCCACCTTCCCTCTGATATTCCACAGCCTGTTCTATGCTTCTATGTCTCTGAATCTATTTTGTTCATCTGTTTATCTTGTTCTTTATATTCCACATATGAGTAATATCATGCGATGCTTGTCTTTCTCTGACTGGCTTATTTCACTTAACATAATACTCTTCAGGGCTCTCCATGCTGTCTCAAAGTGTAAGAGATCCTTCTTTTTTTACTGCTGCATAGTATTCAATGGTATACATGTACCACAGCTTTTTTATCCATTCATCTACTGATGGGCACTTGGGCTGTTTCTAGATATTAGCTATTGTAAATTGTGCTGTTATGAAAATAGGGGTGCATACATTCTTTCTGATTGGTGTTTTGGGTTTCTTCAGATATATTCCTAGAATTGGGATCACTGGTTTAGTAGCAGTTCCATATTTAATTTTCTGAGGAAACTCCATACTATTTTCCATAATGGCCGCACCAGTCTGCATTCCCACCAGAAGTATACTAGAGTTCCTTTATCTCCACTTGCTCACCAGCACTTGTCATTTGCTGATTTGTTGATGGTAGTCATTCTGATAGGTATGAGGTGATACCTCATTGTCATCTTAATTTGTATTTATCAGATGATCAATGACTTTGAGCACTTTTTCATAAGTCTATTGGCCATTTGCATGTCCACTTTGGAGAAGTGTCTATTTAGGCCCTTTGTCCATTTTTAATTGGATTGTTTGTCTTCCTTTTGTTAAGTTGTATTAGTTCCTTATATATTTTGGACATTAACCTTTTATCCAATGTATGATTGCTAAGTATGTTCTCCCATGACGAGAGCTTCCTTTTCATTTTGTTGATGATTTCTTTTGCTGTGTGGAAGCTTTTATTTTGAAACTATTTATAAAAGACCAACTCCATAGATTCTCATCTCTCCTGCATGTCTAAGAGCCTTTATGAGTTGCTTCAAATTGCAAGTTGGCAAGAAATATAGAGGTTGGTGATTTCAGAAATAAAGAATGTTGTTGGGCTCTAGCTGGTTTGGCTCAATGGTAGATCATTGGCCCTCAGACTGATGGGTCCCAGTTCAATTCAGGTCAAGAGCACATACGTTGGTTGCAAGCTCAATCCCTTCCACCCTGATCGGGCTGCCTGCAGGAGGCAATGAATTGATGTGTCACTCTCACATCAATGTTTCTTTCTCTCTGTGTCTCCCCCTCTCTTCCATTCTGTCTAAAAATCAATGGAAAAAATATCCTTGGGTGAGTATTAACAACAAAAAAAATGCTGTGGGACTATGGACTTAGTGTGGGTCCAGTTGAGTGTTAATGGTCATCACTGCCACCCTGCAGTCACATTAATAAAAGATTTTCATTTATAAAATGTATATAAGCTTTGTACCAATGCTATAGATATTTATATAGTTCCTGGTTACTATTTGCAATTTGTGTCTACAACATTTGATCTTTTTCTAATGGCTAGAGGATGCTGCCTCTGTTAATAGCAAAAACTGTTATTTCCTCCTGGGGAGAAGTAAACATGCATATCAAATAATATGAGGTTTAGAAGGAGACTGAGTATGTATCTTAACTTCTAGATGAAAAATAGAGTCCCAGGGAGACACATTAGAGCGTAATTTTCCCAGGACCTCCCACTCACCCCCCAGGACTCTCATGGTCCTTCCTGTCTCTGCATGTTTCTTTCTCTCCTACATAATTTTTCTTGCAGGCACCACTAATTCTTGAGATCCACAGGGCATGATTAGGTCCTAATCCCCAACTTGGAAAAATATTACCATTAGACTATGGCTCAGAAGGTCATAGTGTCTTTCGAACTATTTTACCGGGCACTATTTCTAAAGGCCTTTTTCTGTATCTGCAAATGATATTTGGTATCTAGTCTCATTTGTCATAGATGACTACCTTCTTACTGTGAACTTGTTTTCAGATACTCTTATATTTCCCTGTAAGTTCATGCTATTAAATCTTTCAAAATACACAGTGGCCCACTGGAAAAAGAGTTGTGCTAACTTAAATTGCTCTCTGGCACTCCTCATCCCTCCTAACTTCTTTAATTTCCTTTATTTTATGTATAAGACATTGTTATTAGACCCCAGGGCTTTTGCGATGTGATAATCCTGTGATAAGAATGGCACATTGAGCAACCTTCATCACTTTCATATCATAAAAGTGGGATAAAACTGTAGAAACATTGAGGCAGAATGGTGCAGTGTTTATGTGTCCACATCCTACAGTCACACAGACTCAGAATTTCGTTATTTATAAAATGTGAAGAATAATTCTACCTCCCAGAATTCCTGGGACAATAATTTATACACCACACAAGATCAGTTCTTGCCCCACGTTAATGCTCAGTTTATTATTGACTAGGGGCCCAGTGCATGATGCACCTTGAAAGGAGCTATGGGCTGTGAGGCTGCAGTAGGCACAGGGGCGGGTCTCGGCCCATCCACGCCCCTGCCCGGCCCTGCCCTCAGTGGCTCCAGGTCCCTTGTCTGCCAGCAGCCCAGCTCCCGCTGCCACAGCTCCCACGCTGATGGTGCAAAGGGATCGGGGCTGGTGCCTTCAGCATGTGTGAGCAGTGGCTGCAGGCCCCCATCGCCCCTCAGGAACAGGGGGAGGTGGAGCAGCCCTCAGGGATGAGCGGGTTGGAAGCCACTGCTAGCATCCGCTGATGGTGCTAAGTGGTTAGGAACAGCACCAGGAACAAGCAGTAGGTGCAAATGGAGGCTCTGGTGCTGGCAGCAGGTGCAAGCGCGGGCAGGACTACGGCATACAGGAGCAAAGAATTTTCAGTAACCATCAGAGGCTCACCCCAATGACAGTGACCGGTGTCCGCCTTGGTCTGGCGCCCCTGCTCACCTACTCCACCATCCCACCGTGGCCAACGCCCACCATGTTCTGCACATGCCCCCTGGTGGTCAACGCATGTCATGGCAACGGTTCCGTTCTGGTTGTTCTCGCTGTTTGGTCTATTTACATATTAGCATTTCATTATATAGGATAGCCTGCCTTCCTTATTCAAATGATTACATGAAAAATTATGCAAACTAAATAGTGATAAAATGCAAACATCAGTGGGTTATTAATTTTCTATCCTCAAATTGGGAAATATTAGGAAAAGAATTATAATTTCTAAGGTGTTCTGCAATTTCTAGTGAGATTCTTTTGGCAGGCAGTTTTATTGTGTGTGTTTTATATGTGTGTGTGTCTGTGTATGTGTGTGTTTTGCATCTCATCCTCTTTCTTTTCCACATCTGAATGTGATATTGATCATTCCACTTGATTTCTCTTAAAATATTATCTCATTACTTATACATATATGTAAGCACACATATATGTGTGTATGCATGTATGTCTGTGTATAGAGAGAAAGCATACAAGCATACACACACATACATATACACATCAATTAAGTTATTCTGTTCTTTAGATATATAGAACTTTGATTTTTTTCTCTTACTATTATACTGCCAACAACCATCCATAGCGTTGTATGTAACTACAGTTCAGTTATACTGACTACCTTATAATATTTCATTGAAAGGATCTAACACAGTTTGATTTTCAACTCTCCAAATAATGGCTACTTTGAATGTCTCCAGATTTTCAGTATCATTAACATTCTTACATATGTATCCTATTGTATATGTGCAAGAATTATTTTTGGTAATGAGTTAGGTTCAATTTTAAATATAAAGTTGAACTCTTTACTAAAGTTCTTACAGTAGTTTAAACTGCAATGTCATATCTAAAAGATCCAGTTAAACATACCCAGAACCTGATAATATCAGGCTTTTATTTTCACCAGTTGAAAATGTGTAAGGTGATTTATCATCAGTGTCATCACTTGCATTTCCTCAATCATTAATTTTCATATATGTATTGACTATCATGTTTCCTCTTTCACAATGTGCTGCTGGTTTGTGTCTTTTTACTCAATCTTACTTTTATTGTTTGCAATGTATGGCCCATGTCTAAATATGTAAATACTTCTTAGCACAGCATCTTAAATTCGGGGACTTTATCATATGGAGATAAATTTTGAAAGTATGCCTGAAGGTATTCATTAAAACTGTATTTGCAACAACAACATTTATTAAACAAATCTAGAGATATAGATATAGATGAGAGAGAGAGAGAGAGAGAGAGAGAGAGAGAGAGAGAGAGAGAGAGAATGGGGTGGTAATAATTGGGGGATGAGATGAATGGGAAGAAATCTAACTCTTCCTGTGTATGTGCTTAACCTAAAATCAAGAGTTTATGTCGAGCCAACATAAGGAAGGAGGGTCTCTCTCACAGCCTTAGATATTTCCTCACACAAAGAAGGATTTTTCTATTAGCATAATTACAAAGGTCATCGCCCTATATGGTCTTTTAATAGTCTGATGACAGATTAGTAAAATTATCATTAACCTAGCATTTGGCTCACATGACTGGGTGTAAAAATGCCAGTGGATTTTTAGGAGAGTGAACCTCCAGGTACTTTCATTTTAATGTTATTAAATTGGATTTTACTATTTTTCAAATAATATTTTAATAAGTGTCTATTCCTTTTATGCCCTAGCTCATTATTTTACATAAAATTCTAACCTTTGTTCATAATATTCCCATGATGTTTCCTGATTAAAACACAAGTCCAAATTAAGGGTAAGCAGGGTATAAAGGTGACAAGGTATCTACAGACCATTAATCTATCCTCAAGAGAAACTGCTAACTATGTTGAAAATATTTCCTTAAACAGAGTATAACCCTGGGTTATACTATAGTCAGTGCAAAAGGAATCAAAGCTTGTTCTTCTTGAGCCGGGACATAAGTATTATCTTAGCATACCCAGGGTGTGGAAGAGACACAAAGGGAAGATGAACTAGAAAGTGATGTTGAGTATAGAATTTAAGTACAACTACTAGGATGAGATCTTCCCATTGTCCTCACTTTCCTATTATTATTACCACTAGAGGCCCAGTGCACAAAAATTTGTGCACTCGGGGAGGTGGGGAGGGGCCCTCAGCCCGGCCTGCGCCTTCTCGCAGTCTGGGACCCCTCGGGAGATAACGACCTGCTGGCTTAGGCCTGCTCCCAGGTGGCAGAGGGCAGGCCCAATCCCTAGGTGCAGCCCCTGGTTGGGCTCAGAGCAGGGCCAATTGGGAAGTTGGGGTGCCGCCCCTTGTCATGCACAGAGCAGGGTGGATCGGGAGGTTGTGATGCCACCCTCAGTCATGCTCAGGGTAGGGCTGATTGGGGGGTTGGGGCTCCATACCCTGTCATGCACAGAGCAGGGCCAAACAGGGGGTTGGGGAGCTGCCCCCATCACTCACAGAGCAGGGCCCATCAGGGGGGTTGGGGCTCCGTACCCTGTCAGGCATAGAACAGGACTGATCAGGGGGTTGAGGAGCTCCTCCCTGTTACTCACAGAGTAGGGCCGATAGGGGAGTTGGGGCACTGCACCCTGTCACACTCAGGGCAGGGTGGATCAGGGTGTTGGGGCGCCGCCCTCTATCACCCACAGAGCAGGGCTGATCAGGTGGTTGGGGCACCGCCACTGTCACACTCAGGGCAGGGCCGATGGGGAGGTTATGGCTCTACCCTGTCACACACAGAGCAGGGCCCATGGTGAGGATGGGGGGCGGTTGGGGCGCCCCACCCTGTCACACATAGAGCAGGGCCGATCAGGGGGTTGAGGTGCCGCACCCTGTCACACACAGAGCCGCAGGGCGATCAGGGGGTTTGGGCGCTGCCTCCTGTCACACTGATCCAGGTGGTGGGAGGCCTCTTGGCTCCACTGATCCCAGTGCTGGGAGGTATATTACCCTTTTACTATATAGGATAGAGGCCTGGTGCATGGGTGGGGCTGGCTGGTTTGCCCTGAAGGGTGTCCTGGATCAGGGTGGGGATCCCCACTGGGGTGCCTGGCTAGCCTGGGTGAGGAGATGATGGCTGTTTGCAGCTGGTCACACACCCTTCAGGGTGGGGGTCCCCACTTGGGTGCCTGGCCAGTGTGGGTGAGGGGCTGAGGGCTTTTTTCAGGGTGACTGAAGCTCCCAACTGCTCCTTTTTTTCTTTTTCTTTTTTTTCATTCTGGGCCAGGTTTAGCTCTGGCTCCAGCTCTGAGGCTTCCAGCTTTAGCTCTGGCTCCAGCTCTGAAAGCAGGTTTCTGGTTTGTTTGGGTTCTATAATTGAAACAATGTATAACTCCAGCTCTGAGATCCTGGCTCGCTGAAAGCAGGTTTCTGTGGTTTTGTTTAGCTTCTATATTTGTTACAATGTTTCTTAAACTGCAGGCTCAGAGGCCGGCAAGGCAGGCAGGGAACGTTGGAGTCCTCCGTCACTGAAGCAAGCAAGCCTCATGTTAGTTTCAGGCTGCCTGGCTGCCGGCCACCATCTTGGCCGGCAGTTAATTTGCATATCTCGCTGATTAGCCAATGAGAAGGGTAGCGGTCGTACGCCAATTACCATGTTTCTCTTTTATTAGATAGGATAGATATAGCCTTTTCGTCTCCTCAGTTTTAGCTGTGCTGGTGATCAGACCCTCATGACTATTACTACTGAAACCACATACAAATCTATACCTACTAAGCATTTTATATCTTTCAAATACATCCATAACATTCTATTCATAAGTAACTGAAGCAGAACAGAACTTACATAGACTATACTTAATAAAGAAGATTTGTAAAAGTCATACCTCTCTTACAAGCCATTTAGAAATCACCTGGAAGATTTCCAAAGCATGCCATCTCACAGAGCTAAATATCTGTCAATAATGAGCTCCTTATTATATTATCCTTGGTTTATCTTGCTAGAATCAAATGATTTAAAAACATTAGTTGCTTATTATATTGAGATTCATTAATGAATGGCTAAAGCTTGCTTGGTCACAGGAAAAACAATAAATCTAAGCTCCTCCCTCCAACTTTGACTTTAACCTGTGTGTTATGTTTAAGGCAAACCCTCAATAATATTTTTACTGGATGCATGAATCCAGAGGGTTATTTTTAGATTAGACTAAATTTGTGTTTTAAAACAAGGCAATCCTGCTGTGTATAAAAAATGTTATGGAAGGGTATTTTGGTGTCAGCAAGATGACAGAATCTATTGCCCTGATTCCCTCCATGGAAATACCAACTTAATAATACAACAGGGAAAACTTGGCTTATAAGAACTCCAGTCACAGTACTGTAGGGGAGCACAAAGCTAAGAGCAGCCATATTGCAACAGGTAAGAAAAGTATTTTTATTCTACCTATAATCACCTTCCCTCAAGCTGACACAGCTCAAGTTGTCTGAGAGAAAACACCCAACTTGAGTTTTCTTCTTTGGAAGGGAAAGAGAAGAGTAAAACATATATCTATCATTCTTATGGAACCAGGAGGGAATAACAATCCTGTGAGAAGAATACCCAAGCTGGAGGTCTTACACTTTGTGAATTCAAAACACATTACAAACTACAGTAATCAGACATGAGGACAGAGATCTAGATGAATGGAATAGGTTATAGAGCCCCACGATAAACCTCTCTGTATTTGGTCAAATGATCTTTGACAAGAGCATTAAGGCAACACCGCAGGGAAAAGATAGTCTCTTCAACATATGGTATTGAGAAAACTGGATATCCACATACAGAAGAATAAAATTGGATCCTTACCTTGCACCATATATAATAATTAATTTAAAGGGGATTAAAGACATAAATGTAACACCTGAAACTATAAAACCCCTAGAAGAAAACACAAGAAGAAAGCTCTATGATAATGGATTTGGCAAAGATTTCTTGGATATGATACCAAAAGCACAAGTAACAATAGCATATGTATGGTCTGTTATTAATGCAAATGGGGTTACATGAAACTTAAAAACATCCTTGCAGCAAAGGAATAAAGTATGGAAAGGCAACCTATAAAATGGGAGAAAATATGTACAAATCATGTGTTTGGTAAGTATATAATATATAAAGAATTCCTACAACTCAATAACGATGAAAATAGCATTGATAACTCAATTGAAAAATAGACTAAGGGTAGTATAGAAATTAAAAAAAAAATAGAATCAACAATCTCACTTCTTGCTATATACCCCAAAGAATTTTAAAAAGGATCTCAAAGGATTATTTTCACCTCCATGTTCACTGCAGCATTATTCACAATAACCATGAGATGGGAGCAAACTTAATGTGCATTGGTAGACAAATGAATAAAGAAAATGTGGTGTATACATCAAAAGGAATATAATTCAAACTTATTAAAGGAGATCTTGTTATATGCTCCATCATGTATGGATCTTGTGTACTGTGTGCTACCAGGTGAAATAAGCTAGTCACACCACACACACACATAGATTTATGTGTGTAAATCTATATACTGCATGATTCTACTTACATAAAGTACCTAAAGTAGTCAAATTCATAGAAAAGGAAAGTGGAATATGGTTACCAAGGTCTGTAAAGCAGGGAGAAAAGGCATATCGCTATTCAGTGGGTATAGAGTTTTAGTTTTATAAGATAAAAATTGTTCTAGAAATATGTTGCATATCAAAACATGCATATAGCTAGCACTACTGTGCTACATACTTAAAATATTTAAGACCTTAAATTGTATAATTGCATGTTATTTTTTACTATAAGATAATATTATAGGAAGGTAACATTAATGCATACTGGTTATGAGCACAGGCTTTGGATTCCAACTAACCTGGGCTTAAGTTTGGATTTAGTATCACATAGCCATGTGGGTCCAGCACATTACTTAACCTCTCAGGCTGGCTTCCTATTTGGTAAAACTGGGATAATAACTGTCCCTACCTTGTGCAAATATTATTAGGATATTTTTTCAATAAGTATGATACATTGAGCTTAGTGCTAGGCAGTTCATAAGCACTTAATCAATAGTAGTTTAATTGTATAATCAGCAGGTCAGAAAGAGGAAGCTTATGGAAGGATTAGAGATGAGACTGGTGGCTTCCTAAATCTTTGAGGGTGGTAATGATTGTGGGTGAGAAGTATTTGAAGACTAGTTACATTTACATTATTGTTGCACCCAGACCTCGGATGAACAGCTTAACCTGACATCAGGAAGAGCCAAGCAGTCTGTTCCTAACTCATCTACACTCCCCTATCCAAGGTCCTGACCTACCTTAGGCATACACTTTTCCATAAACATTACAGAACCCAATCATTCTATTCCAGAATGCATTTTGCAAAAGATCATAACCTGTTTTTAGAAACAAACTGAAAAATATAATTACAGAATTCCCATTTGTATTTCTCTATTTGACTTTTTAAATTTTTGTATCATTTTTTCTATCATTTTTAGTCTATCTGCACTAAATTGAAGAGTAAAACAATAAAAATGTTTGCCATGACTCAAGAAGTATTGGTTTTAAATAGGCAAGTACATAATTAGAGCTACTCACACCATAACAGTTGATTAGTCTTTTTAATAAGACAGATCTGTTGTTCAGAGAAACCAGAAATCAAATCAGAGTTTTTAGTGGTCTTCTTAGAAGAAAGCATTTCAAGAATAAATCTTTTAAAAAGTACAATATTTTTCAGTTCCGCTGATAAAACAAAAAAAAAAAATGAGGATATATAAAGAGGCTTTGCTACTCCCTTATAAAATCTCCCAGTAGATACTCCCAAAGGAAATAAAATGTGCCTTATTGCTTCGCCCACCTTCAGTGAACTTTAAAGTCGGTCTGTATGTATTCAAGAATCTTAAGTTCATTTTCCCTCGGGGATGAATTTAGCATATGGTCTGCTCTTAAGGCAAACATTTATTTAAACTTTAAATCAAAAAAGAATTCTTCCATTTTATTTCTAGTTTTGTTTCCTTTGATCCCGAAAGTAATTAACTTTCAGTGGCAGCTAATTATAAGTGAAGAGAAATCACAGTCTGTATGGCTGTTTGTTTGGTGTGAGCTTGGCAAAGTGTTTTTTTAATTGGAAAGTCATTTTATTCTGTGCATTTCAATCCAGTTTGCACTGTATTTATATATATGATAACTATGACCTTCCATCTAATGACAGAATCTCACACAGAGAAAAAATAATTATTTTAGCAAAGAATCACTAGGACTATAAAAGAGAAATGAGAGAGGCTGGAAGGGAGTAGATTGTGATACAAGAAGAACCACAACTAAACTGACTTCTTATTTTTCACCATTACAGTCCCATCAAAACCTCCTTGTATCAAAACACATATGTATCTACATTTGATTTGGGAAATCCTCTTCTCCAAACTTAGACAGAAATTGGTTCCTAAAAAATTAAATAATATAGGAATGGAGAGACTCACAGTTGAAGATAATTGAGGTCAGTGGTGCCACTTGCTATTCGCTGCTAATACAATTCATCAGGACCATGGAAGAATCCAAGAGTTAATGAGCTGCAGTCAAATGACCCTTCCCACATCCCCACCTCCCTGATCCTGACCCTTGCAAAAACTCACCAATTCTTTTGTCATCAAATCCCTCCTTTTCAAAAGTAAAACCAGGCATCTTACAATATGCACTGTCTGTTTGAAATAAATATGTTGAAATGATTCCCCAGCTGTTCTAAACAACTCCTTAACCAATTAAAAATAATCAGCATCACAGAAAAGTAACTTCCCACCTGCTAACCAGTCTGGAAACTTGACCTGACTATCTTAAGGTATGGTAAATTCACGCCACAAAGATAGTGTAGAAGTGAGGGATGCTATCCACCATAGTAGATGCTAGCCAAGTTTCTATCAAGTAAGAGCATCAGAAGCAATATTCGCAGACCTCGTTAGCTTACACCAATGCAGATAACCAGCTGTGAGTTACTTGTATGGACTTGGCCAAATCAAGAGTCAATGCATAAAATGGCCACTTCCCTACATCAAAAAAAAAAAAAAATTCTGATAATGGCAATAGTTTCCATGTTTTCCAATAAGCATCATGAAAATTTTCTTTCCAAATACAGTACAGAGATATTGCTGCTCCTGAAGAACAGACATGTCATCTTGTATTAATAATATAAATTTGTACTCTGTTGCATTTGCTTTTATTGCCTCTCCTTGCAGGAATTGTATGGAATATACATCATTTAATTACAGTTACTAAGTTAGCCTAGGTCAGTGGTCTGCAAACCATGGTTCGCGAGCCACATGCTGCTCTTTGGCCCCTTGAGTGTGGTTCTTCCACAAAATATCACGTGCGGGCACACACATACAGTGCGACTGAAACTTCATGGCCCATGCGCAGAAGTCGGTTTTCGGCCTGGGCGAGTCTATTTTGAAGAAGTGGCATTAGAAGAAGTGGGGGGTGTCAGTAGGTCAGGCAACAGGAGACAGCGCAGGGGAGGAACATTGTTTTGAGGTACATTCCCTGAGGTCGACCCCTTCCAACTCTCCCATCCACACTCGTCCATCTGAAATAAGTATACAAGACGAGTGTGGATGGGAGAGCTGGAAGGGGTCAACCTCAGCAAGCATACCTCAATCAGATTGAGGACGTTTTTAGCAAAGGCCAGCTTAGGAGTACCCTAATTAAGCTAATAACAATGTACCTACCTATATAGTTTAAGTTTAAAAAATTTGGCTCTCAAAAGAAATTTCAATCATTGTACTGTTGATATTTGGTTCTGTTGACTAATGAGTTTGCCAACCACTGGCCTAGGTGAATTTTATATTCAACTCTTCTAGGTAAATTTAAAATTTCAAGTTATATTTTTTTTAATATATATTTTATTGTTTTTTTGCAGAGAGGAAGGGAGAGGGATAGAAAGTCAGAAACATCAATCAGCTGCCTCCTGCACACCCCCTACTGGGGATTTGCCTGCAACCAAGGTACATGACCTTGACTGGACTCGAACCCGGGACCCTTCAGTCTGCAGGCCGACGCTCTATCCACCAAGCCAAACCAGTCAGGGCTCAAGTTGTATTTTAAAGTATAGTTTTTCCCCCTAATTTTGGAGGAAAATGTACTATAAAAAACATATTTAATCCTCATGATTGCCTTGAGAATTTAATGAAATGGAAATATTTTCTAGTTCTACTTGGAATTTCAAAGATATATCTTTAAATATACTGACATAGCCGAAACCGGTTTGGCTCAGTGGATAGAGCATCGGCCTGCAGACTGAAAGGTCCCAGGTTCGATTCCGGTCAAGAGCATGTACCTGGGTTGTGGGCACATCCCCAGTGGGAGATGTGCAGGAGGCGGCTGATCGATGTTTCTCTCCCATCAATGTTTCTAACTCTCTATCTCTCTCCTTTCCTCTCTGTAAAAAATCAATAAAATATATTTAAAAATAAATAAATAAATAAATAAATATACTGACATAGTTCTTTAAAAAATGTATTAAAAGTGCAGATTATGCCCTGACCAGTGTGGCTCAGTTGGTTGGAGCACAGTCCCGTACACCAAAAGTAGTGGGTTCTATCCCCAGTTGGGGTGCATATGGGAGGCAACCTACTGATGTTTCTCTCCCACATCGATGTTTCTCTCCCACATCGATGTTTCTCTCTCTCCTCCCTTCCTCTCTTCAAAATAAATTAAAAATAAAGTAAAATAAAGTAAAAATGAGTATCATTAGTAGTAGCATGATAAAGAGGTGCAAAGTTTTAGACATTTTACAATGGATTAAAATGTCACTCTTCTGAGGCCAAGATCACATACCATAAGTTCTTACTTGGAGTTTATATGGTCAGCTACCTTGTAAATGTAGCCGATGGATCAATAAAGGTTATGTACAGTGTTCCTCATGAGTTAGTAACCATTCATCCATATTGATGGGAAACTAAAGAAAAGTATATGCCATTGTTAGGGCATCACTAATATTTCCTCCACATACAAAGGTTTGTCATATTTTCATTTTTAGAAATTATAAGAAGCTGTTGCATATCAAATATTGATGTATTTTTAAAGGCTCACCCCTCTGAATAATTAGCTGTCTTCAGCGATCTCTCATATCCACCCAGTCCTTTTCTATCTCTACCCTTCCTTAGACACATTGAGAGTCAAGCCTAGATACCATGAAAGGGTCTTCTGGGGCCTAGCATGTTGCAGATAAGTATAGAAAGCCCTGCTAATGAGCATCTTACTTTGACCTGCTGCAGTCCTCAATTGTAGTAAACTGTTGAAAAATGAGAAACTGCAGACCAGGTCAGGTCTGTCATTGCCAGTGGAGCTAATGGTGTTACCTAGAAAAGCATCATTTTCCTCTGCAGCAGAACACTGAAAGTGACTTCATCCTTTAACTTTAATCTATTAGGAATCTGTCATGTGTGAATGTTTAACCACTACTATAATTCCCAACAAATAATGTCATCTATTCTCAAACATGCAGAATAGCGTACCTCTGGAATTTGATAAACAGCCTTATGTCTAACTGACAAATATTAATATAACTAATATATAGGGTGGGGCAAAAGTAAGTTTACAGTGGTGAGTAGCAAAACACAGTTTATTCTAATATTATTATGTATTTATTATTGTATTGTTTTCCATATGAACAACTGTAAACCTTCCTCTGCCCCACCCTGCAATGTTGTATACCCACTACATGTATACCTAAATAAAAATATAATAAAATTTAATTTTTTGTTGTTGGTAATCATCACTTGAGGATAATTTTCCATTGATTTTTAGGGAGAGTGGAAGAGAGAAGGACAGACAGAGAGAAACATCATCAATTGGTTGCCTCCTGCATGAGCCCTGACGCGGTCCCGGGCTGGGGAGGAGCCTGCAATCAAGGTATGTGCCCTTGACTGGAATTGAACCTGGGACCCTTTGCCTTTGTTCCACAGGCTGACGCTCTATCCACCGAGCCAAACGTCTAGGGCTAAAATTTAAATTTCAAAAAAAAAAAAAAAAAAAAATATATATATATATATATATATATATATATATATATATATGATCATAAACACTGTGGCACTCCTACCAATTCTTTTTATTTTTTTAATTTCTTTATTGATGAAGGTATTAACATGTGTCCTTATCCCCCAATTACCCCCTCTACTCCCCCACTCATGCCCTCATCCCCCTAGACCAGGGGTGGGCAAACTTTTTGACTCGAGGGCCACAATGGGTTCTTAAACTGGACCGGAGGGCCGGAACAAAAGCATGGATGGAGTATTTGTGTGAACTAATATAAATTCAAAGTAAACATCATTACATAAAAGGGTACGGTCTTTTTTTTCAATAGTTTTATTCATTTCAAACGGGCTGGATCCGGCCCGCGGGCCGTAGTTTGCCCACGGCTGCCCTAGACACTAAAAGTGAGATAAGCAATGGCAAATGGTCCCTTGAAAGCCCAGATGACTCTATGCTTGTGACCAATGCAGGTTTTGAAAGGCTGAAAACATTCTTCTAATAGGGTTTAGACCTCTGATTTTTCTTAGCAACTTCAAATTTTATCAGATTTTATATTATTGTTTTATGTCACTTTATTCTCCACTACATTTAGTTATCTTTTCAAAAAGAATTGTTGCTTTATCATATAATATGTATATAAATTAAAATTTTATGATTAGCAAAACACACATACATATTTTTATTATGTATATTTTCAAATTTTCTCATATTTTATATTAAATTAATATTTGAAATGTCTTTCAAAAAATCATTTATCCATTCATTTTTTATTACTACATTTACCAATTAAGAATGCAGAGTATCTGCTATGTGCAAAACTTGGTTTAGGGTGCTTTGGGGAATGAATAGATGAATAGTTTTCAAGCAGAACCTTTATTGCTGATATATTTTAATATACCTAATGAAAAACTGTAAAACATATTTTTTGTCTTACAAAGTTATCTTTTTCAAAAATACATTGTGTAGCACCTTAAATGAAGAAAATATTAATTCAATAAATCAGTTTTAACCTTTTTAATCTAACATTTACATTGTCACTCTTGTAAATGTATCCTACATTCAAAAGATACATTAAATTTTTAAAAAAGAAAAACAAAGATTAAAAAATAAAAATCTAGATGTTAAGTAGTAAATGGTCTTTCACTTTCAACGCTTGACTATTTAGGGCTTCCACTGAACCATGTAGCTTGGAGATGTTCAAAGACGATATAAAAATGTCTAATATTATCCAACTAGACTACAAAATTGAGAGACTGCTCTCTAATAAGGTCCATAACGTTTTTCAGAAATTTGGTCCCAGGTAATTCTCTAAGCAGTGCTAGTTTATATTTTAAAAGAAACAATAACACCTTTTTTCTCCTGGCAACCACCTGAGCACCTTGGGGTTAAAGTCAGACCCTAATCACTGGCTCAAGTTGTGGTGCTGCACCACTCCAGGGCACTGCCTCCCTCCTGCAACCCACACAAGATTCCAAGAAATGCAAAATATTAAATTTATCCTTTACTCTGAAAAAATGAATTTCATCAACCTGCATATAAACTGTTAATACATGGGGAAAGGCAAGTGATAATTATTGAAGGATGTTAGAGAATTCATGGGTTAATTAATCATTGCTATGTGTCCAGGATAAACCTATTCTTTTAAGTTAATCTTCAGATGTGGAACTAACAACCTCTAGATGCTCTATTCCCTTGGACAATGTTCCTGTATTTAATGACTTTATTTTTAAAACAAGAATGACACCAGGAGGACAACAAAGTCCCAACATGGCTTTCTCATTATACTTAGTGAACATACAAAGAAGGGGAGAAGAGAGAAGTGAACATGATTAAAATATGATGCTTTTATCTACAATTTCTTTCACAGGTTTGTTGACTCAAGTATTTTGGATTAAACAAAAGAAATACTAAATGCTGCCACAACTCCACCTCATGGAGCCTGCTTCCTGGCCATGTTGGTGGCCAGTGCTGATGGGCCAGAACCAGAAAAATTCATTGTGTCATTCCAAAGGAGGAAATAAAATACATTAGATACGTAGATAAATAGATGGATGATAGGTAGATGACAGGCATATATATATATATATAAAATCAATCTCTCCATATATAGATTCTTCTTAACAATACACAATACCAGCAGTTTGGGAATTCACTTCTTCTCCATTTTGTCCCTAAGTTTGGGTGGACTCTTCCACTGAGTACTACCAGGGATAAAGTATATAATTTAGACCTAAGTCAATTAGTTCACTGCAGTCCTCTTACAGGCAATTCATGGAGAAAAATCAGAGCCAGTAAGATACAATGTGTCTCAGACAAGGATTAGTATCAGAGTGACTCTCTTTTTATTTTCTCCATGAGATTTGAAACTGAGTTTATAGAAACCAAAAAGGCCAGCCCAAAACTAACAAATTTGAGAGGCTAAATATTTGACAGGCTTTGTGTATTTGCAAAAAGTTATCCCTGAAGCCAGTTCTATCCCTATATTTTTTTAGTTACATGATCCTGGAAATTCCTTTTTTTTTTTTTTTTTTCCGCTTGAACCAGGCCTGGAAGAAAAATATATGCGGAAGAGATGACCTTGTGGCGGGTGAAGCAAGAAAATTGTAAAGAATTCAAGAGACCTAAGTTATAGAAAAAGCATTCCAGTTAATTCTTGTTTGAAGTTATTTTTAAAGAGTTGCATGCAGAGGAGTCTGCACATTAGTGATTTTCCTTTCATTGTATTATTGGAAGCAGTTATTACAAAATATATGCAACTTGATAACATAATAGCATGTAATATAAATGCTCTGCCTCGGTATCTAAATGTTAAGGTGTTTTTTGTTTGTTTCTAATTCTTAATTTTTTTAAAGATAATTCTACCTAAAGCTTGACAATTGAAAATATCTAATACTATTTCTAAGGGACTCAACAAAATATCCTTTCATGTGCTTGTTATCTTGTTAAGATGCCATCACATGAATGTTCAACCTCATGAGAACAGTTTCAGAAATGGTCTTCTAGAACAGCGCAAATATGATCTGTATTAGTATATATACTAGTATAAAAGCCCAGCCACCAGAACGGCAGAATGACCGGTGGCTACAAAGAGCACTGGGGCAGCCAACCAGCCTACTCTGGCCCAATGGGCGCTCCCCACCTCCCCACCCCCCCACCCCTACCCCGCCAGCACAGCCCCTGATCGCCCCTCCAACACCCAGATTGAGGCGGAGCCAGTCGCCAACCCCCCAGGGCCCCTCCCCCCAGCCAGCCTGGCCGATGGGCCCCCATAGGGCAGATCAGCTGGACCCCACCCGTGCATGAATTCCTTCACTGAGCCTCTAGTTCTAGTATAATTATGTACAACATAGCAATGAAGCCAAGGACACAAAATAGAATAGCTGACAACACTAAGAAATCATAATTTCAGCTTGTTAAACACACTCCTCTTAAGGAAGATGAATCAAAATTCCTTGCAGCTTGCGTCATCTCTGAATACGAAGGACTGTAATATACAAAGCTAAATTTGTGCTTCTTTTAATGGACCATGAAGCTAATTCCAGCAGATGAAGACTGCTTCCTTCTGAAGCCCTAAACAAAGCAGCCAGCTTTTGTGAAGTTTTGTTTCTCATTTTCACTGTCACTCTTCACATTTCCTTTGGTAGCTTCCGTGGGCAATTTTTAAGAAAAAGTTTTATTCTCTAACATCACTGAAATAATATTTAACTGCTGGGATCTAAAGTCTGATGCTAAAAAAAAAAAAAAAAAAAAAAAATGAAAGCTAATCACGAACTATCTGTAATCTCTGACCACCCAAAGTTCAACATGAGAAAGTGCACAGCATCTCTCTAATACAGAATACACTGCCCAACCCTCAATTTTCCAGGAAATCTAAGAACAACATGCCGAAAACCCAAAGTGGCAAGGATCCATCAAAGTCTCAAATAGAAAATTGCCACCCCACTCATGATCAAGTATTTTTTAGCGTTAACGGATAAAAGCCAAGAAATGGGCTGATACCAAATACAGCTTTTTTTTTAAAAAAAAAAAGATAATATCTTTGCACCCTGAAAAATGAAGTCATATTACAGGAGAGACTTACCATTTTTCTAAAGGACATTCTGGTAAGATTTAGAAAGCGGCAGGACTTACCTGGAGGAAAGAAAGAGAAAAAGAAGAAATTAAAACAATAAATAAGAAGGGGTAATAGTGAAGACATATTTTTAATACAAAAAAGCCAGTCCACACCATCTACATAGGAGTAAGTCAGTAAAGGTTAGAGAGAGGGCCAATAAATCTCCTGTAACTATTACTGCCTTTCTCCAATGCAAGAGGCAATGCGCAGGGCTGAGGTGTTTATTTGCGTAACCCAGACCTCCACATTAGCAGGATCCTCGCTGAAACTGAAAACGGAGCCTTTCCACTGTTTCTAAGATGTCATTCACAACGATAAACGTAGAAACTAAGTATCTTTTTTAAAATTATTTTTATTGACTAAGTTATTACATATGTGTCCTTATCTCCACGTCACCTCCTATCTCCCTCCCCCCCCCCCATCACTCCCTCATCCCCCTGTTGTCTGTGTCCATTGGTTAGGCCTATATGCTTGCATATAAGTCCTTTGGTTGACTCAGGAATGACATCCTAAACAGACTTTGGTTCCTCCCAACATTTTCTGGATTCAAGGGAAAGGGCTATTTTTGGCTCTCACAAAGCCTTATCAGGATTCAAACTGTCACACTCTTCCATCTGGTTAATATTTAAAATAGTTTTTTCCCCCTTACTGATTTTCATAGAAAACAGGTTTAGCAAGACATGGAGTTTGTAATGTTAATAGTTTTATTTTAATGTTTTCTGTTAGTCTCCAATAAATCTTAAAAAGCAAACAACTTCATATGTTCCTAAATCTTAAAAAATACTGGTGTACTCAGCATTAGCCATTGATGTTATCAAATACTTTTAAAACTCAGCCAATCCTCAGATGACAGTGAAAGAAATAAGCTCACTGCAAGCTTGGAGTGGTCATTCCAGGAGTTCCTTTCTCACCTGAAATCAAGTCCCTGAGGTCTCCTGCCATTGAAATAGGTTAGACAGGTATGCAGGTACCACTCCGCTGACAGGATACCCCATTTCCCCAGAGTGGAGGGAGAGAGCAAAAAGAACAAAGAACTGATTGTCTCTAAACATATGATGCAAGGTCTGTTCATAAATGTATTACAACTCGCCCTAGCTGGTATTGCTCAGTGGGTAGAGCAGTGGCCTGAGGACTGAAGGGACTGGGGGAGCACTTTGCAATGATTATGATTGTCGAACCACTATGCTGACTACTGTTTTACATCCCCATAACTATTTTGTAACTACCAATCTGTACTTCTCAATGCCTTCACCTTTTCCCCGTCCCCTAACCCCCTCTCCTCTGACAACCATCTGCAAACTGGCCTAAATTTCTAGGCACCAAGGACACACACAGATGCTGACCTCTCACACCACTTCAGATTTAATGTCATAACTGAAACAAATACTTAACAGGCCTCTTTTTTATTTTTCTTCTTCCAGGAAGGGCCATCTTACCTGAACTAAAGGTGAGTAAGTCTTATAATAGGGGCTAAATTTCCAAACATTAACTTTGGAATCCCAGGAATTATATGATGACTAATTTATAATGGAAGCTCAGAACACAGCAGAATGCATTGTTTAAAGAAATGCAGGACAGGGCTAAGAGAGCCTCTAGGACCAGATGTCTAGTCTTGCAATAACTGAACACGCATGCACACAGCTCCTGCCTCTCAGTCCTGTGCATTTTTATTTTATGTCCTGTGCATTTTTAATGAAGTTAATTTTTTTTTAAAAAAATTCTTGATGTATATCAGCATGATTTTTGGAGTGCCTGCTATATACATTTTAACAAATGTTCTTTATTTTAGGTCAAAGTAAGCCGTTGGATGTTTTACATAGTAAATCTGTAGAACAAGCCTTCACATACCCTTGCCTCTTTCTGAGGACTGATAACAGAAATTTCTATAGTTTCATTAAATAGTCCTTATCCAACAATGGGCACTGTTAATCCACGTTAGTGACTGGGAGGTGCATTCTGCAAGATCTATTCCCATAATTATCTCTCTAGGAGACTGTTAACTACCTTTCCCAGTCTGAAATACTGAAAGCCCATCACATTACTGATAGTATCATGCAGTTTTCCTGTAGGTTGGCAAGGGCTTCACTTGCTGAAAAATGGCTACATCATAAGCAGAAGCCTAACTCCGAACCATGGTTAGCTATTTCCTTTTCAGTTCATCAAAATAAAATCTTCATTTACTTGTGTAACCTGATGCTGAAAATCAAGTTATTTGAATGTTATCTTAGTCAGTCTCTCTCTCTCTCTCTCTCTCTCTCTCTCTCTCTCTCTCTCTCTCTCTCTCTCCACTAATAAAAGACAAACATGCAAATTGACCATACCTTCGCTACACCTTAAGCCACACTCACCAGCCAATCTGAGCGACTATATGCAAATTAACCCAACCAAGATGGCGGCCGGCAGACATGGAGCTGGAGAAAGGAGAAGGCTTGGTTGCCCCAATGATGGAGGAAGCCAGGCTTCCCAGCTGCCACGGCCGGCTCTGAGCTCCACTCAAAGCAACAAAGTTTCAATTATAGAAGGTAAATAAACCCCAGATACCTGCTGTCAGCTGGCCGTGGCCACGGAGCTGGAGAGAGCAGGAGGCTTCCCTCCTGCCCACCCTGGCTTGTTCTGAACTCCACTCAAAGCAACAAAGATTCAATTATAGAAGGTAAATAAATCCCAGAATAAAAAAAAAAAAAGAAAAAGAAAAAAGGAGAGGTTGGGAGCTTCCGTCACCGGGGGGCGGGGGGGGGGACTTGGCCAGCTTGCAAACAGCCATCAGCCCCTCACTCAGGCTGGCAAGGCACCCCAGTGGGGACCCCCACCCTGAAGAGGGTGTGACCAGCTACAAACAGCCATCAGCCCCTCACTCAGGCTGGCCAGGCACCCCATTTGGGACCTCCACCCTGAAGGGGGTGGGACCAGCTGCACACAGCCATCAGCCCCTCAACCAGGCTGGCCAGGCACCCCAGCGGGATCCCCACCCATGCACCAGGCCTCTATCCTATATAATAAAAGGGTAATATGCAAATTGACTCTAACAGCAGAAAGACTGGGAATGACTGGTCACTATGACACACACTGACCACCAGGGGGCAGACGTTCAATGCAGGAGCTGGACCCTGGTGGTCAGTGTGCTCCCACAGGGGGAGCTCTGCTCAGCCACAAGCCAGGCTGAAGGCTGCCAGTGCAGCAGTGGTGGTGGGAGACTCTCCCACCTCCTCAGCAGTGCTAAGGATGTCCGACTGCAGCTTGGGCCTGCTCCCTGCTGGCATCCCCCGAGGGCTCCTGGGCTGCCATAGGGATGTCTGATTGCCAGCTTAGGCCCAATCCCTCAGGAAGCGGGCCTAAGCCTGCAGGTGGTCATCCCCCGAGGGGTCCCAGACTGCGAGAGGGCACAGGCTGGGCTGATTGACCCCCCTGCGAGTGCACAAATTTTTGTGCACTGGGCCTCTAATATATATATATATATATATATATATATATATATATATATATATATATCATTAATTAAACATTGGCACACATATTTATTTAAGAGGGAAAGGAGGATAAAAGAGAGTAATTCTGCCCTTTTCTATTATTTAAAAAAGCACATAATAAAAAAGGTAATATCTATACAGTAAGAGTAAATAAGTATTTATTCATCATAGGCTTGTAAGGGGAAGGCTTATTTTCAAGCCTGGGTTAAAATATTTGCTAATAATGATTATAAAAATAAATAATTTTTTCAGATAATAATTTTATTTTGGAAGATTTCTCACATTGGCTACTAATGTCCTGGATATTTCAGTGTTAAAATTCACTGTGTTGGTACATCCCAGTGCACAGCATACCAATCACCTCAATTGCTCCTAAATTTCCCTAATTAACTGATACAAGCTGATGTTCAGGTTATTTAAAGAATAGCTTTGGTCCCTGGGCTTTCTTTGGGCTTGCCCTAGGGAGTGAGTTAGGCAGATAGCTTGAAATGCATCTAATCTTGTAACTTCTTTAGGCACCAGTTAGGTTCCTGCCTGACACACCTGCTCTCTTGAAGTAGGACTCTAAGTAGTTCATAGAGTACAGCACTTCAGGGCCATCATACATCTTCTTGTGACACTAAGTGTTCCTTGTCACCCACTTCGTGAAGTAAAACCTCTACTCTGTGGATTTCGACACCTACCTCTGTCTATGACCCTTAAATGCATCCATCTCTCCTGTGTGTCAGATCTCCGTCCTCCAGGCACACAGATTAATTTACACACTTATACAACCATCCTTTTCATGCAGTCCCTTTTTTTCTCAAGTAGTTCTCTATGACTCTCCTTTCCCCTCGGCCTTTCTGCATCCCTTTGACTCATCTGGAATTCAATTCTTACTTTCCCTTCTTTTCTAAAGATGCTGTGCTTTGGCCATTTCCCAGTACATCTCCGCACCCACCCCTCCACTCTGGCTGGCTTAGCTTCATCTCCTTTCACTTCTAATCATGTTTTTTTCTTTTGTTCCAGGTCCACAGAACCACCGGAAGTTTCCAAAATATGTCTTGCTCTTTGACATCTCTGTATTTTTACTTACATTCTTTTTGCAACCCTAAAAGTTTTCTATTTCCCAAGGATAATTGTAGGAATTTGTTTTTTACTCTCCGTTAATCTTTGACACCTCAATTTTAACCTTGATAATAATTGGTAATAAATGCTAGTAACTAGCACGTTCAATTCCTAGAACATTGCCTGGTGCATAGAGGGCATTCATTAACTTTAGAGAGAATTAAATCAGACTTAATCCCCATTGGATTTTGAGTTTCTTAAAGGCAGAAGCTACATTTTATTTATCTTTTCATCTTCAATGCCCAGCCCAGTGTTTGGCCCAGAGTTGCTATAAGATAAATGGATTATTGGAAGGAAGGAAAGGAATGGTAATTATGGTTAACAAACTTTCACTTTTGGTGTACTTCAATCAGTACCTGTCATTTCTAAATTATATAGCTTTTGGATATCATGCTCATGCTCAATTATATACTCTTCTCCTAAATGTGTTCATATCAAATTTGGTCAATCAAAACAACACAAAGCTGGACTGTATCAGACACTCCCGAATGTTTCTAGATTGTAGAAACCTTTGCTCTTGCACCTTTTCTACATTTATAGTAGACTAAGAGCCCAGTGCACAAATTTGTGCACCTTGAAAAGAACTGTGGGCCACAAGTCTGTGGTGGGCACAGGGGCAGGTCTTGGACCATCCTCCATGCCCCCACCCAGCTCCTCTCACTGTGGTCCCCAGTCCCCTGTCTGCCAGCAGCCCTGTTCCTGCCTCTACTCCTGCCTCTGCCACTCCCACTCGCTGACTGTGCCTGCTCGAATTGCTCTGTGCCAGCAGCAGGTAAGAGCGGGGCCAGCACCATCAGTGGGTGCAAGCCGTGGCTGCTACCCTGATTGCCCCTCAGGAGCAGGGGGAGATGGAGAAGCCCTCAGGGGCGACGGGGGCCAGGAGCCGCTACTCGCACCCACTGACAGCACCGAGTGATTGGGATCAGTGCTGGGCACCAGAAGTAGGTGCAAGTGGGGCTGGCACCAGCAGCAGGTGCAAGCACCTGGTGGAACCTAAGCATATGGGAGCAAAGACTTTTCAGTAACCACCAGAGGTTCACCCTGATGACAGTGACCGGCACCCCACTTTATTCTGGCGCCCCTGCTCACCTGCTCCACCTTCTTGCCACGGCCGATGCCTACCATGTTCCGTGCTCTGCTGCCTGCTGCTGATGCCTGCCATGTTCCACATGCACCCCCTGATGGTCAGCGCACGTCATAGTGACCGGTTATTTGATTGTTCTGCTTTTCGGTCTATTTGCATATTAGGCTTTTATTATATAGGACTAACCATAAAAAATAAGGTAATTCCTTTCAGTTTGAACCCTTATTTATTAAAATGATCTCAGATAATTGAGATGCTTTAATCTCCACATAACTACCAACATCTTCACTTTGCATCAAAACTTATCATGCAAATAACAGAAACTCATTTTCATTCTTGACACCAAGTACATTTAAATACAGTTCTTCAATTTAAAAATTGACCTTAGAATCAAAAACAAAGAAAATAACTGCTTATAGAAAATAAAATGCTGCAAAAAAGAGGGAAGATGTTTTACTATATCCTGATTATAATCTACACTTATTAATAAAAGAGAAAAATGGTAATTGGCGTACGACGATACCCTTTTCATTGGCTAATCAGGGCTATATGCAAATTAACTGCCAACTATGATTGGCAGTTAACTGCCAACTAAGATTGGCAGTTAACTGTCAACAAGATGGCGGCTAATTTGCATATGTAGGAACAATGCAGGGAGGCGAAAGGGAAAGCAGGAAGAAGCCCCCTGCCACTGACAGTGATCAGAAACCCAGGGGGGAGCTAAGAGCTGGGGGGCAGGGCAAAGGCGGCCCTGGGGCCGCCTTTGCCCTGCCCCCCAGCCATGACCGGAGAATCAGGCGCCTTTGCTGCCCTGGCCAGTGATAGCAGGAAGTAGGAGTGGAGCCAGCGATAGGAGCTGGGCACGGTCGAAGCTGGCAGTCCCGGGAGCTAGGGGTCCCTTGCCTGGGCCTAAAGCAGAGCCCATGATCGTGGGGCTGCTGCAGCTGCGGGTCCCCGCTGCCCGGGCCGGACGCCTAGGCCAGAGGCATTAGGCCTGGGCAGGGGCGGAGCCTGCAACCGCGGGGAGCTGGGGGTCCCCTGCCCAGGCCTGACACCTCTGCCGGAGGCCTCAGGCCTGGTCAAGGGGCCGATCCGGTGATTGGTGATCGGAGGGTGATGAGGGTCAGCTCCTCTGGCTGAGGCATCAGGCCTGGGGGGGGGCGGAGCCGGGGATTGGGGGGATATAATGGTCCCCTTGCCCAGGCCTGAAGCCTGGGTCAGAGGCGTCAGGCTTGGGCGGGGGGTGGAGCAAGCGATCAGAGGGAGATGGGGGTCCCCTGCCCAGGCATGATTCCTGGGCCAGAGGCCTCAGGCCTGGGTTGGGGGCAGAACCAGTGATGGGGGGAAATGAGGGTCCCCTGCCCAGGCCTGACGCCTCTGTCAGAGGCGTCAGGCCTGGGCAAGGGGCCGATCCTGCAATTGGAGGGTGATGGGGGTCAACGCCTGAGGGCTCCCAGTATGTGAGAGGGGGCAGGCTGGGCTGAGGGACACTCCCCCCCACCACCCAGTGCACGAATTTTGTGCACCGGGCCCCTAGTAATTAATAACATTCAAGTGTTATTTTAGTTGTTTGTACAAGCCTGCCCCTTCCTTCCTCTCTCTCTCTTCTAATTCTATTTTTACAAAAGTGTATAACAGAAGGTGCATATAATGTGTCAGTATCTATATGATGAACCATCAGAAAATTTGATCTCATACCTCCTTGGCCTCTTTAACACTAGTGAAATTTTCCTCTTTTAAAATTGAGACATGCAATACTTCATGTAGTGGGTCTTGTCATTATGAAGAATGAATCTGTCTTCAAGGTCTTGATATTGTAGTTTTATCTCATTTCCCACTTTCTCACCTCCTTGTCCTACTCCTTCCCATCTCTTGGATTTACTTCCTGCCTGTATTGTGAGCCCGACTCCACCATACCCTGACAATCCTCAGGAGCTCACCAGCCCTTCTCTGACTTTGCTCTCCTAAATCCCAACTGCGTCAGACATGGTTTTCTTTTAAAACCACCCTGTTCAGTAGAAAAGGTATGTTCCACAGAAAAATAATAATTCTCAAAATGTTAATAAATGCTTTGAAGGAAAAAATAAGTTCTGTGAAGATTTCAGCTAAGTAGTATTTTTTGTTGTTGTTATATTCCCATATTAGAAGCTCCCGGTATGCATTAACCTATCAGAGCTACTAAGTGTTTTACAGTAAAGATGCTAAGTGAATTTAATCTATTCCCCGAGTTTCTGTAGCTGTGATATCTCATTTGTCTGATAACATATTAGGTAATTTATTGTTTGTAGGACACAGCTTTGGAAATTATAAAACAAACCCTGAAATTAACTTGGTAAATCAGAATGATAATGATGAGGATGATGATAGTATTAGTATCTAATATTTAAATAAGACAAGTAGAGTTGAGATTTATTTATATTAACACATTTAATCTTGTATTAAAGCAAATGAAGTAAGTAATATTATTAGCTCCATTCTCCAGATACAGAAACTAAGATTCTGAGAAATTATAAAATTTGTCCACATTTACATAGGAGAACTGGAATTCAAACCCAGGTAAGTAGGCTCCAACATCTCAGATTTTTATGCTATTCTGCCTCTGTAATCTATGAGTTGTGAAATCTGTGACAAAGGAGTTTACCTCTCTAGGGCAACTTTCCTGTTGTTCAGACAGGATTATTGTTATCTGGTGTGGCTACCATAAGAAAATCAGTACTTCTCAAAGCCTAATGCAGCATCTGGAATATACTGTAGGTACTCAGGATACTGTTTATTGGGTAACGTAAGAACTCTGAGTTTGCTCATTCTCCTGGCTGTGTACATGTAACTATCAGTAATGCATCAGTATGAGAGAAATAGGCATAATGCTGTGCTCAACTGCTGGACCCCAAATTCTTACTCTAGAACTTTAGCTGGATCCCTAGAACAACACATTAATCATGAATTTATCCATTGATTGCCTATTGCATTTCATACCACAGGGGTTTCAAAGACTGTATACTCCAGCCGAGGACACTCAGGGAATGACTCAAACCTGTCAACGAGGCGGGGGGTGGGAGAGTGTTCCAGCATAGCCGTGCACTGGCTGGCCATCTGGCCATCTCACTAAACATCATTGTCCTTTCACAATCTTTTCTGTTTCAAAAGAAAAGAATTATCTATTTTATTCCAAAGGTAATATTAAAAATATGTAAATATCTCCCACTTTAGTTCATATTCTCTGCTTCATCCAGGATCTGGCTCCACCACACCTCCATCATCCTCCGTATTCTCTCTCTTATTTTATCTCTCTTCTTTGCTTCCCCTCCATCCCTCCTTTTTATTCACACACAATATACTGCTGTCCTCAAATCACATTTATAGTATAACAACAACACAGTACACAGAAAAGCACACATATCCTATCTAATAAAAGAGAAACTGGTAATTGGCACACGACCGCTACCCTTCCCATTGGCTAATCAGGGCAATATGCAAATTAACTGTCAGCCAAGATGGCGGCCAGCAGCCAGGCAGCTTGAAACCAACATGAGGCTTGCTTGCTTCAGTGACGGAGGACTCCAACGTTCCCCACCTGCCGCTGCAGGCCTCTGAGCTGCAAGCAACTATGTAACAAACATAGAAGCTAAACAAAACCCCAGAAACCTGCCGGGCTTCAGCCAGCAGGATCGCAATATTGTAAGCAAAGGCCAGAAACCTACTTTCAGCAGTGGAGGCCTAAGAGCTGGAACCAAGCCTCCAAGCCAAAGCTGACCCAGAATAAAAAAAAAAGAAAAAAAGGAGTGGTAGGAAGCTTCAGTCACCCCCAGCCTGAAAACAGCCCTCAGCCCCTCACCCAGACTGGCCAGGCATCACAGTGGGGACCCCTACCCTGAAGGGTGTGTGACAAGCTGCAAACAGCCATCATCCCCTCACCCAGGCTGGCCAGGCACCAAAGTGGGGACCCCCACCCTGATCCAGGACACCCTTCAGGGCAAACCAGCCAGCACCCACCCATGCACCAGGCCTCTATCCTATATAGTAAAAGGGTAATATGCCTCCCAGCACCAGGATCAGCAGAGCCAAGAGGCCTCAAGGCACCGGGATCAGCATGACAGGGGGCAGCGCCCAAACCCCCTGATGGCCCTGTGGCTCTGTGTGTGACAGGGTGCAGCGCCCCAACCCCCTTATCGGCCCTGATCGGTGTGTGACAGGGTGCGGCGCCCCAACCCCCACCCCCACGGGCCCTGCTCTGTGTGTGATGGGGTAGAGCCAAAACCTCCCCATCGGCCCTGTCCTGAGTGTGAGAGTGGCGGCACCCCACCCCCTGATCGGACCTGCTCTGTGGGTGATAGAGTGTGGTGCCCCAACCCCCTGATGGGCCCTGCTCTGTGCGTGACAGGAGGCTGCACCCCAACCCTGATTGGCCCTGCTCTGTGCACAACAGGGTACAGAGCCCCAACCTCCCTGATGGGCCCTGCTCTGTGCGTGACAGGGGGTGGCGCCGCAACCTCCCCATCGACCCTGCCTTAAGTGTGACAGGGGATGGTGCCCCAACCCCCCAATTGGCCCTACCCTGAGTGTGACTGAGGGTGGAATCACAACCTCCTGATCGCCCTGCTTTGTGTATGACAGGGGGCGGTGTCCCCACTCCCCAATCAGGCCTACTCTGATCCCAACCAGGGGCTGCACCTAGGGATTGGGCCTGCCCTCTCCCACCTGGGAGCAGGCCTAAGCCAGCAGGTTGTTATCTCCCGAGGGGTCCCAGACTGCGAGAGGGCGCAGGCCAGGCTGAGGGGCCATCCTCCCCCCCAGTGCACAAATTTTTGTGCACCGGGCCTCTAGTCCTATCTAATAAAAGAGAAACATGGTAATTGGTGTATGACCGCTACCCTTCCCATTGGTTAATCAGGGCGATATGCAAATTAACTGCCAGCCAAGATGGCGGTTGGCAGCCAGGCAGATTAAACTGAACATGAGGCTTGCTTGCTTCAGTGATGGAGGACTGCAATGTTCCCCGCCTGCCTTGCCGGCCTCTGAGCTTGCAGTTTAAGAAACATTGTAACAAATATGGAAGCTAAACAAAACCCCAGAAACCAGCTTTCAGTGAGCTAGTATCTCAGAGCTGGAGTTGATACAGAGTATTGATTATAGAACCTAAACAAACCAGATACCTGCTTTCAGCAGCTGAGGCTTCAGAGCTGGAGCCAAGCCTCAGAGCTAAAGCTGTCCCAGAATAAAAAAGAAAAAAAAGGAGCAGTTGGGAGCTTCAGTCCCAGCCTCAAAACACCCCTCAGCCCCTCACCCAGACTGGCCAGGCACCCCAGTGGGGACCCCCACCCTGAAGGTTGTGTGACCAGCTGCAAACAGCCATCATAGCCTCATCCAGGCTGGCCAGGCACCCCAGTGGGGACCCCCAACCTGATCCAGGACAACCTTCAGGGCAAACCAGCCAGCCCCCACCCGTGCACCAGGCCTCTATTCTATATATTAAAAGGGTAATATACCTCCCAGCACCGGGATCAGCGCAGCTGAGGGGCCTCCGGGCACCGGGATCAGCCTGACAGGGGGCAGCGCCCAAACCCCCTGATGGCCCTGCAGCTCTGTGTGTGACAGGGGGCGGGGCCACAACCTCCCTATTGGCCCTGCTCTGTGCCTGATAGGGGGGAGCTCCCCAACCCCCTGATCACCCTACAACTATGTGTGTGACAGGGTGCGGCGCCCCAACACCCCCACCCCATGGGCTCTGCTCTGTGTGTGACGGGGTAGAGTCATAACCTCCCCATCGGCCCTGCCCTGAGTGTGAGATTGGCGGTGCCCCAACCCCCCCCCCCCCCCCACCATGGGCCCTGCTCTGTGTGTGATGGGGTAGAGCCAAAACCTCCCCATTGGCCCTGCCCTGAGTGTGACAGTGGCGGCACCCCAACCCCCTGATCGGCCCTGCTCTGTGGGTGATAGAGGGGGCGCCCCAACCCCCTGATCCGCCCTGCTCTGTGTGTGACAGGGGGCGGTGCGCGAACTCCCCTATCGGCCTTACTCTGTGAGTGACAGGGGGGAGCTCCTCAACCCCCTGATGGGCCCTGCTCTGTGCGTGAGAGGGGGTGGCGCCACAATTTCCCCATCGACCCTGCCTTGAGTGTGATAGGGGGTGGTGCCACAATCTCCCCATCGACCCTGCCTTGAGTGTGACAGGGGGCGGTGCCCCAACCCCCCAATCGGCCCTACCCTGAGCATGACTGAGGGTGGCATCACAACCTTCCAATCCGCCCTGCTCTGTGCATGACAGGGGGCAGCGCCCCAACTCCCCAATCAGCCCTGCTCTGAGCCCGACCATGGGCTGCACCTAGGGATTGGGCCTGCCCTTTGCCACCCGGGAGCAGGCCTAAGCCAGCAGGTCATTATCTCCCGAGGGGTCACAGACTGGGAGAGGGCACAGGCCGGGCTGAGGGACCCCCTCTTCCCCCTGAGTGCACAAATTTTTGTGCATCGGGCCTCTAGTTACTTTATAATATGATCCCATGTTCTCTATTTCTCCCCTTAACTTCAAACTTTTCAAAGGGATCTACTCACCACACCTATTTCTCCCAAACACTGACTTCAACCTTTGCAACTCAGATGCATTCCCACTATCTAAAAAACAAGCAAGCAAACAAACAACAAAAAACCACACAGTTTTCTCTAAGACACCAGCATCTATCTCCATTATTGCCAAGTACAACAGACTTGATTCAGTTGGGATTTTCCTCAGCCTCTCTGAAGTTGTGTTATGCCTGCCTCCTTCCTGCAATTCTCTCATTCCCAGATCTCTCTGACACAACATCATCATGATCCCCTGTCAGTCATTGGAGCCACTTTTTATCTGTCTCTCGCACAGGCTTCTACCCTCTTATTTTGCATTTTAAACATGGACTGACCCCTGTGGCTCCAAACTCTGCCTTTTGCTCTTTCTCTATTACTCTCTCACTAGGATATTATCCACTCCATGGCTCTAACAATCACTTTTATGCAGATGGTGCAAGAAACTACTAAATTATAACTGTGAGAAAAGGACATATCTAATGTCCCTTCCTAATCTCCATGGTGTCTAGCAGAATACATTACATAAAATGGCTGTGTGTGTGTGTGTGTGTGTGTGTGTGTGTGTGTGTGTGTGTTATCTACCATTGCCAAATAATCAGAAGATTATGTTTAGGCATGGGATATTTATTAACTTAAAATGCTAACAAAAATGCCTGGGAGTTGCTGTTCTACCTCTTGAAGGGCTTCTGAGTTCAGGTCCTTGATGCCCTGTGAGTTGGAAAACTGGGGAATATATTAGGGACTGAGTGATGGGGAGAAAGGAAAAAGTAAATTCAGTAAAGAGAAGGTAAGTTGTAGAAGATAAAATGGGGTACTTGGCAGGTACTACAGAGGAGGAGATGATAGAGTTTGGCTAGTGCAGAGGAGGGTGGGAAAAACCATGCACTTATGGGTCCCAGACCTTGAAGCTCCTTTTGTAAATGTTTACGTGTCCCCATGAGTCACGCTCAGATATTACAGTAACACCTCAAAATACTTTGATGTTCCCCAGATAAATTTTAAAAATTGCCAAATATCACGCATCCTTTGTCAAGATATTTGGTCAACTCTGTCATCAAAAAAGTAAGCAATGGGGAAAAGAAGAGCAGTGTAACTAGCACTGTAAGGGAGATTACCCAAAGGTTGGCCACTATATTAATAGAGAAGGGTGGAGGGATAAAAGACATCCAGCCTTCTGCTAAATTGGCCTTTCTTAATCCTTAAACTTTATTATGTTTAAATCTATATAAGGAAGAAAAAGTGGTACTGAGAGAAGGGGTGGTCAAGCTATTTATTTGAACATTTGATAAAACCTCATTATATTCCCTTCCTAATTCTGTGTCATTTAGAGCAAAATGGTATATTTGGAGAGCATTTAGATATAAATGCTTGCAACCTCCCTATCAGACTTGCTGACTTTTTCTTTCCTTCTCATTTTTTTCTTTTTGTTACTGTAGCCAATTATGTTGAGATGTGATTTTCGGTGAGGCAATCTAACTCTGGCATCAGGGGTCCCACGATAGCTTGGTGGGGGACCCTCTCAGCCTCTAATATTATTATTTTTGGCAGGGTCATTATGACAATAATAACTAGGAACAAATATCTCTATTCAGCAAAAAGAGAAAAACAAAACAAAGCAAAACACAAACCCCCTACCATCTAACATTTATAGAGCCTACAATTGAAACAGAAATACAAAAGAGGAAACCTATATAAAGTTAAGGTTAATTCTTGAAATTGGCAAGGCTAATTAAAGAATGAAAGAAGCCATTTGTGTTTGAAATTACTAAGTCAGATTCAATCTGTCATTGGGCTCCTACAAATGTTGCATTATCTATGGGTGAATGTGCCAGTGAATGGTACAATTTACAATTTGTATTGTGGTTTAGCTTACAGAGCGTCATTTGGACCTGGGGTATCTTTCATCTGCATTTTCAAACTAAGCAAGACTACCAATGAGCCAAATGCCCCATATTCCTTGTAAATGTGAGCTTCTTTGGGGTCTGTATTTCTTCTTTCAGCCTCAGGGGTAGTATTCAGTGTAATGAGAAGTGCTTTGTCTATATTCAAAGCCTGAGAATTCTTGTAAACGGTCTGACCTTGGTAATTCACAGAGAGCTTATTTTCAACACATGTGCACTCAATACCACAAGCAATAATTACACAGCATCCTCCTCTCAACACACACACACACACACACACACATATTTATGGCAGAGAGGTTGTTTAGTACCTTGACACAGAAAGTATGTTTGTGTCTATCTAGTGGAAGAATGTGTATTCAGCTCTTATTCCAGTCAACCCCACCATAACTTTAAAGGGGGAAAAGGAAGCAGGGCCTAGATGCTGTTGGCTAAAACCCAGAATTCTCAGATCAGAAAGTGGATGAGCTGGGCACAATGCAGCCATTTCTGGCCTAGTACGTGAGGCTGGCAGCCAGCATTATGCAAAGCTTATTGGAGGGAAGCAAAGCCTCCTTTGGCAAAACAGTGATAACAAATTGCAATTTTCTGAAAATAGTAATAAGACCTCAATACAGAAACCTGAGCAACCCCAGCCAGCATGGCAATAACAAGAAAAAGGTGAATCATACCAACAAAACTCTGCAGAACCTAAGTAATAGAAAAAAAACAAAACAAAACAAAACAAAAAACAATACGGAATGGACCGGAAGCAAAATTAATATCTGGCTCATGTCTATGAGTGTTAAGCAGTGTCTGTTGTTATTAATTTATTTAAAGTGTGAGATAAAGACATGCAACTCTCATTACATGTGTAGGTTTAGTCATTCTCAAATCTCATATTTTTGTTTTCATATAGCCCTTAGTTAAAGTATGCTTTCAGGAGTTATAGAGAGGTACCTATGCTGGGTGGATCTATCAATGGCAGAGAGACCCTGGTACCCAGCACAGAAAAACTGGGAATGTGATGCCTTCTACAGATTGCAGCCTGAGCAATAATTATCCCTAATAGGGTTTCTGTGTGCATGTATGTTGGGTTGCTAGAAGAAAGGAAGGGGGTAGACCAGAAAACAATCCTATCTAATAAAGAGGAAACATGCTAATTGACCCTCAGACCATCGCAAAGATGGCGGCACCCACAGCCAATAAGGAGGGAATATGCTAATTGACTTCCCTCACTCAAAGATGCAGCACCCACAGCCACAAGATTGCTGGCAGGGGAGGGCAGTTAGGGGTGACCGGGCTTGCAGGGGATGGCAGTTGGGGGGGACCAGGCCAGCAGGGGAGGGAAGTTAGGGGTGACCAGGCTGGCAGGGGAGGGCAGTTGGGGGCGACCGGGCCAGCAGGGGAGGGCAGTTGGGGGAAACCGGGCAAGCAGGGGAGGACAGTTGGAGGTGATCAGGTTAGCAGGAGAGCAGTTAGGCATTGGTCAGGCTGGCAGGGGAGTGGTTAGGGAGTGAGCAGGCTGGCAGGCAGGTGAGCACTTGGGAGCCAGCAGTCCCAGATTATGAGAGGGATGTTGGACATCCCTTGAGGGGTCCCAGATTGGAGAGGGTGTAGGCTTGGCTGAAGGACAACCCCCCATGCACAAATTTTATGCACTGAGCCTCTAGTGCAGGGGTGAGCAAACTTTTTGACTCGAGGGCCACAGTGGGTTCTTAAACTGGACCGGAGAGCCGGAACAAAAGCATGGATGGAGTGTTTGTGTGAACTAATATAAATTCAAAGTAAACATCATTACATAAAAGGGTACTGTCTTTTTATTTTTTAGTTTTATTCATTTCAGACGGGCCGGATCCGGCCCGCAGGCCGTAGTTTGCCCACGGCTGCTCTAGTGTAATATGATAATACTTTCTGTAAAGAGTTTACTAAGAAAAAAAAAATAGCTTTATTGCAAAACAAACAAAAACAACAACAAAAATCCATACATCTTAGTATCAATCGATTAGCAAAGACCTCTTTAAAATTAAATACTGATAGCTCCTTAGAGTGTATAATGGTTCAAGACAACATTAGCACTTAAAAATATATATTCCAGTGTGAAAAAGTAATATAAAAATTAGAATGAAATATAAAACTATACAAGCAAATGCTCAACTAAAGAGTTACAATCAATCCTGAAACATTGATTGATTTCTGACTCTATGCAACTCACACTACAGGCTTCACACTCAAAGGAAGCTGGAGATAATATTGAGGAGATATAGGACACATCCAAACATAAAGTGAATTGAAGAGGGAAAAGATTGGAAGGAGGAAAGAAAAAAAGGAAGATGGATTTAGTGTGGTTCCAGTGAGAAACATTGAAGGCTTTTGAGCAGGGGAAAAACATAATGAAAAGGTTTTAGGAAGATTAGTAAGGAAGGCCAGTTAAGAGATAATCACTAAAATAGGAAGGCTGGGTAGTATCTAGAGACTTCCCCCCTATCAATCAGACAGCCAAATCTGAGGTGAGCAGACCTAAAGTGGAGCCTTGCCCAGTGCCCAGTGCTGTCCTCACACTTCTCAATGAAAGCAATTCCTCCTCCTCCTCTTTCTCTTTACTTCCTTCTTTATGTTTTATCCATCCTAATGTAACAATTTCCCTTCCCCCCTTCCTGGTTGACTTCTAAATTCAACAGCAGAAGGCTCATTTTGCTAAACTAGAAATGGTGGGGTGAGGCTGGTCTGTCTATTTTATAAAGCCTGTAAAAATGCAGACTCTTCACCAATAAATGAGATCTGAGAAATGAGAAAGTCTTAAGTGTGGAAGCTATGATTTCTTTCCTTTCCTTTCCTTTCCTTTCCTTTCCTTTCCTTTCCTTTCCTTTCCTTTCCTTTCCTTTCCTTTCCTTTCCTTTCCTTCCTCTCCTTTTCTCTCCTCTCTTCTCCTCTCCTCTCCTCCCCTCCCCTCCCCTCCCCTCCCCTCCCTTCCCCTCTCCTCCTCTCCTCTCTTTTTTCCTTTCCTTTCCTTTCCTTTCCTTTCCTTTCCTTTCCTTTCCTTTCCTTTCCTTTCCTTTCCTTTCCTTTCCTTTCCTTCCCTTTCCCTTCCTTTTCTTTTCTTTCTCTTTTCTTTTCTTTTCTTTTCTTTTCTTTTCTTTTCTTTTCTTTTCTTTTTTTCTTTTCTTTTCTTTTCTTTTCTTTTCTCTTCTTTATCTCCAGTTTCCAGGACAGACCCTGGAGCATCATCATAGGGCTCAGATATTTTTGTGGTATTCAAATGGATTAGTCTCACACATGTGGAGAAGAAAAAAAGAGAAATAATTCGGCATGGAATAGTTAGTAACTGAAGGACCTAAAAAAATATTTATTTGTCTTTTATCAAAAAACCTTAGATTTCTTAAGGTGAGAAGTGCCTCAGAAACTATTCATGGTAATTTATTTATTTGATCTTCAAAAACTACCTATGGTCTTGGTGGAGGAGAGGTATCTCTATTTTCCATTTGGAGAGACTGGGGCTATAAGGTTAAGTGGCTGCCCCAACACAAGCGACTGGATGATGGAACTAGGCTGAAACTCAGGAATCTTACTCACCTGATAGTTTGTCTGCCTCATGGCATTTTTACATTATGTTTGGGACATTACATCATTAAGGCTGTTTGAGATTTTGTATATTTTAGGAAAGTCTAAAATGATGTAAAGGATATGAAGTAGTATTGATTGGAAATGTAGGCCTTTTGGAAATAATATAATAAAATCCGGTTCTTGGATTACAGTTCATATGTGCAACCTGCATGAGATTTCTACCCCTATCTCTTGAAAATGCCTTCTAGGAAAGTTTTAGGTAATTTGTGCAATCAGCCAATGTCTCCTACAAGTTCTTTCTTTTTTAGTATGCTTTGTCCATTTTTCTATACACCCTCCCTCATGATTACATCTCCTTTGAAAAATTACTCCTATTAAACTAAATTTTTCTGTCACTGCAAGAGACATAAAATTAAAAACTATCTGTCTTTAATCATGCCAGACTTCTCTCTTGTCTCCCAGGCTCCATTTATCAATAATTAATATATAAAGAAGACTGAAATCCATTTCAATTTCAAAGGCCCAAACGTTTCGCTGATTAATAAAAAATTGTGCTCGCAAAGATGGACGAACATGCCATAGCGAAGTGATGGAGGATACAGTATTAGCAGGGAATAGATTGCAGGGGCCACATGTGTCTCATGGCCGCCCGAGACAAGAAATAAGGCACATGGAGGAACAATTCTGCAAGGGTATCACACACCAAGCCTGACTTCTCTGCATGTAAGTATCCTTGTCTGCAATTATCATCTAGTCTGTCCCACTTACCTCTTTGTTCAGGGTCTTAAAAAGTCAACAAAAAGGTTAACTCACACTCTGAGAACCCACTCACTGGAATTTCAAACGCATCTGATTTACTGAATAATTAATATGTATGTTATTATGTACACAACACTGTGATACTATACAGTATCGGCTGGTGAAACCCACACATATGTAGCTTCAAGTTAAAATGTCTGGGTCTCACTAGCTTTCTGATTTTCCCTGTTTATGTCATTGGCAAACCCATTGACATTCAGTATTATGCTGTTTTCTGTCAGCTTCAGTATTTAGGTAGTTTTAAGCCTAACTGCAGGGAATTCAGTTGTTCTTCAAGTGTCTCAGTTCAACACAAGTGTAAAGTTTCCATCAAATGCCTAAGGTCTAGTATTGCACAGAACAGCTACTGTGTAAGCTACACTCTCCTATTCTTACTTTCCACAATACTAACAATGGAAGTTTATTTCCAGGCACTGACTAGAGTTCTTGCCTCTCTCTTGAGAGGGTCACTATATCTCTGTGCTATGTAGCAATGGCAGAAAATCTTTCAGCTTCTGAATCTTTGATGGTGTAAAGCAATTTCTAGTTGAAGACATTTACAGGGAAACTAAATAGTATATGGGGAAAATTTATAGATGAGTATTGTTCAACCTAAAATTCTTTCTTTAGAGAAGTTCTAAAAATGAGAGAAATCTCAACACTCCTCACACAGACTCTTACAAGAAGTCTGTGAGAGGGATGCCACATACCTTGCTGATTTGACCTCATTACAGCTTTCTCTCATCGGGCTGCTGTTTCTGACTTTAATTCCATACAGACTGCTACAAATAGCAGTGTCAAGGGTGGACAGACTTTTCTTACTTGCTATTTGATCAGTCTGAGACTCTTTCCTCATCTGCTTCTACTACAGCTAGACTTCAGAATTCAGATCTCTGGGCTGACCTGTGTATAAAGTGGAGAACTGAGAAAAAATATTTCAGTTCAGGAAGTAGCCCTAGTTTTATGGGTGTGCATCAGTTTTCTCGCTTTGACATATCCACAAAGACAAAATATCACTGAATCCAAGATTTGGGTAGATAAAAAGGATCTTAAGAAGCAAGCAATAACACTTTACTATGAAGACTGTACAAGTTGAATAATAATCGTAGGTAATATTTAATGAGAACCTATTCTGTACAGGTATTTTGATAAACATTTGACATAATTCTCTCATGGAATCTTATAATAAACATATAAGCAGGTACTATTAGTTTACCCTTTTTACAAGTGAGGAAACTGAGGTTCAGAGAGGTAAAGAGATCTGCACATGGAGCCCCTGCTCATATGTAAGTGGTAAAGTTGGGACTTAAACTCAGGCAGTCAGAAACCAAGGCAAAGGTCCCTCTACAATCAGCGGTTCTCAACCTGTGGGTCGTGACACCATTGGGGGTCAAATGACCCTTTCACAGGGTCGCCTAAGACCATCGGAAAACACATATATAATTACATATTGTTTTTGTGGTTAATCACTATGCTTTAATTATATTCAATTTGTAACAATGAAATTGGGGGTCACCACAACATGAGGAACCGTACTAAAGGGTCGTGGCATTAGGAAGGTTGAGAACCAATGCTCTACATGGTCAGGTGCAATCTCTATAAAGGTAGCGCCAGATCAGAATCACACACTCAAAACTGCCTACCCAAAGCGCTTCTCCTACACTCCCCCAAATGAAAGTCAAGAGTTAAGACAGTGACAGATGTGACAGATTCTAAAGTGAAAGCATTAGAATCCCTGGGACATTATAGTCATTGACATGGACAATTTGCTACCCCAAAACATGTCTTTTGGAATATTGAGTATTTTAAGCTTGTTATGTTAAAAAAATGAGAGACCATCCCCTTAGCTACCTGAAAGGAATTAGATAAAGGACCTGCTCCAGGACAGGAGCTATCAGCATGGATAACATCAGTTTAATAGGCCCTGAGCGCATGTGATAGGCAAGGCCCATTGGTTGAAGGTACTCTCTGTGTCCCATTGTTAAAGTTGGGCCAGCAAACTTGTTTAGGAAACATTTGCTTTTCCATTTCCAAGTGAATTGCCTTCCTGCCCTTTGAAGTCCAAAACCGCACACCCTCACCCCTCCCACCCCCAAGTTTTCTCTTTAGCTCAAGAGGACATATAAACCTCAACTCCTTAATCTGTCCTCTGCTCTCACATTCTTATGGAAATTCTGCATGTACATATGTATTAAATTTGGTCATTTTTGCTATTAATCTATCTCATGTTAATTTGATTATTAGCCCAGTCTAAACAATTTAGAAAGGAGGGAAGTAATTATATTTTGCACACACACAAATCAAAGTCTTCTAAACCAAGACAGTTCTCTGTACATATATCATGTAAGGTCAATAACAATACTGGCCGATTTGAGGTTTTGTTCTGATGGTGTGTCCCCTGGATTGCTATCCTGGTACTATTCTTAGAATCTACAGATGGGCATGTGGATCCAGAATATTCAAATATTAACATTAGAGTGAACAGGATGACCATGTCTGATAGGTCTATTCTTCCTTCTTGTTGCTGCCCCACCCCCCCACTTGCTCTATGAAGCTTGGACAATGCCACCAAGGCTATGGCAACCCCACTTCCAAGACCCAGGAGGAGCAATGGCAGACATGATATGAGTTAGTGATTACAATAATTTTGCGATTATATATTCTATAACCAAATTAGAAAGGATGTCAGTAAGCTATAATCACAATCTACACTAATAAAAGACAAAGATGCTAATTGACCATACCTTTGCTATGCCCCAAGCCACGCCCACCAGCCAATCAGAGCAACAATATGCATATTAACCTAACCAAGATTGCAGCTGGCAGCCATGGAGCTGGAGCAAGTAGGAGGCTTGGTTGCCCAGGCGATGGCGGAAGCCAAGCTTCCCACCTGTACTGAGCCAGCTGTGGCCTCTGCTCATGGCAACAAAGTTTCAATTATAGAAGACAAATAAATCCCAGATACCTGCTTCCAGCCAGCCTCCACTGGAAGCTTGGGTGGCTGGAGGCATGGCCAGCCTACAAACAGCCATCAGCCCCTCACCCAGGATGGTCACACCTTCATGGGGTGAGGGTCCCCACTGGGTGGCTAAGCCAGCCTGCAAACAGCCATTAGCCACTCACCCAGGCTGGCAATTCACTTGGAAATGGAAAAGCAAATGTTTGGTAAACAAGTTTGCTGGCCCATCTTTAACAATGGGACACAGAGAGTACCTTCAACCAATGGGCCTTGCCTATCACATGTGCTCAGGGCCTATTAAACTAATGTTATCCATGCTGATAGCTCCTGTCCTGGAGCAGGTCCTTTATCTAATTCCTTTCAGGTAGCTAAGGGGATGGTCTCTCATTTCTTTAACATAACATGGGGTGAGGGTCCCTACTGGGGGGCTTGGCCAGCCTGCAAACTGCCATCAGCCACACCACTCACCCAGACTGGCCAGGCACCCCAGTTGGGACCTCCACCCTGAAGGGGCTGTGGCCAGCCTACAAACAGCCATCAGCCCCTTACCCAGGCTGGCCAGGCACTCCTATATAATAAAAGGGTAATATGAAAATTGACTCTAACAGCAGAATGAGTGGGAATGATTGGTCACTATGACACACACTGACCACCAGGGGGCAGATGCTCAATGCAGGAGCTGCCCCCTGGTGGTCAGTGTGCTCCCACAGGGGGAGCTCTGCTCAGCCACAAGCCAGGCTGACAGCTGCCAGTACAGCAGTGGTGGTGGGAGCCTCTCCCGTCTCTTCAGCAGCACTAAGGATGTCCTACTGCAGCTTAGGCCTGCTCCCCGCTGGCAAGTGGACATCCCCAAGGGCTCCTGGGCTGCCAGAGGGATGTCTGATTGCCAGCTTAGGCCCAATCCCTCAGGGAGTGGGCCTAAGCCAGCAGGTCATCATCCCCCGAGGGGTCCCAGAGTGCGAGAGGGCACAGGCCGGGCTGAGGGACCCCCCTGAGTGCACAAATTTTTGTGCATCAGGCCTCTAGTAATAATAATAAGAGTAATAATAATTAATTCATTTAATTTTTAAAAGATCTTTTTTTTCCAAAGTAAACACCCTGGGAAATAGCAGCATGTCATTTGGTAATTATTATGGCACGAGTATAGGAATAGATCAGGTCTGGTGTCTAGCAAAATAGCAATCACGTTTTGCCTTCTAATCATGGCAGAACCCTTGGGAAACACAGGGAGCAGTGCACCCTGCTGTTACACCACAGCAATAACACTCATTACCCATCAGTGCTGTGGGAACGCATACAAACACACAGGGCTCTCCCTGCTGCGAGGCTTTGGCAGAATCACTCATTCTGCTGGGAAGTATCACTCAATTGTCTTTAATTACTTCCAAAATATATGGTAACCTGCCCACTGCTACAATGCAGCAATATCACTCATTACTTTCCCACTTTTAAAATTAATTTTTAACTTACTGAGGAACCCTGCGTAGCCTCACTATAATGGTGATGTATTATAACTTACTCGGATTTAATCACATAGATTTGTGTGTTTTTAGACTTATAAATACACAGGCTCCAAATGGGAAGTCAGCACAGAGAAAAATATGTAGAACTACTGATATCATTCTGGTAAGATCCCTTTTCTTACGTTCCTGAATTGTGGCAACCCTGCTTGCAATCCTTCTATTTTATTCTTAAAATGAGAGTGATAATTGCACTGCAGCCGGGTGGAATCCAGGGTTCTTGTAATTATATCCAGTTACCAAGGAACACAGCAATTTCAAACCTATTACCCACAGGTATCCTTTATGTTTATTGTCCTCGTTACATAGCCACCACTTTTACTCTGAATTCCCAGTGGCAGGGTGTTTCAGTAGGATTCCTGAACAGTGGAGAGAGGGAGGAAGGAGAAAGGAAGGGGAGGCTAGAAAACACGCCTGCACCTTCTCAGGTGCTGGGGTCTAACCGCTATTAGAAAGGGTTTGTCCAGGACATTTTCCAAAGGGAAACGCAGCTTTTGATTCAGGACTGTTTCCTAGCACAATTTGAAGAGGGAGCTCAAAATTGGAGGTTTTGCCTTTGAAACCTCACATTGTTGCACTTGCTTCTATGTGCCACAAGCACCTGCATCAAGAGCAAATTCATTCTCAATCGTGTCTTACCCTGGCATGTGAATTAATGGCATTTAGTATGGCGGTCTGAAAATAATTAAACCTGGGTGTTGTTATTTTCTTAGAGAAGAAGAAAATAACTGCTATGTCAACATATTCATCACCTGATTTGGGCAATTTATTCTAAAACTCTGTATTTAGGGGAGTGATGGATGGATATGTCCCTTTCCTGTTGGAGCTGATTTGTAATGTTATGGTTTTACTAGAGGCCTTGTGCACAAAAAATCAGGGGTCCCTCAGCCTGGCCTGCACCCTTTTGCAGTCCAGGCACCCTCGGGGGATGTCTGACTACTGGCCCAGGCCCGCTCCCTGCTGTGTCCCTGTTTTTCTGAGAAGGATGTTACTAAAGTTAGTTGAGTAAAACAGCCATATGCCTAGTTCTTTAAAAATGTGCCAATGCAGAGAGAGGAACAACTTTACTTAGTAAGAAAGCCAGGATTTCAAAACTCAGTTCTAGAACTTGTAGCTATACCTGCCTGGCAAGCCAACACACATGTCTTCACATTATTTCTTTAACCATAGGGTGATAAAAATACCTTGAATACTTAAGACCTTGAGGCCAAATTAGAGAAAGGAATAAAACCTAGGAGTTTTAGATTTCAAACTGCCTAGAAAAAGACACATTTATCTGACACTTATAAACTATGCTTTGGGTTCCTCCCTATAATACACACCCCATAAATTCATATCAACCCACTTATCTGAGTTTAATTAATTTATTAATTTATTTCTGGTTAAGATGTTTTGTTTTCTCAAAAGCAAAGCTGATTTGAATCCATAACATTTTGATTCTAAATGTCAAAAATTTGATTTGTGAAAGTGTTTCGGTTTTCAGTGTGATATGAGAGCAGGTGAAAGTATCACTTTTCTCCACTCCACCGCACCACCCCCCCCTCTCATTTTTTAAAGTTAAGGAGTACCTCTATGGCACATTTGGAAGCACATCAATATTTGATAATAATTTTGAGATCTTTAGAGCATTCTAAATACTTACTTCGGGCTAGATATTTAGTATTTATATCTACAGGGTATAAAGCATTTTTTAGTTCATTAAATTTTGCTTTAATTAATCCTGGTACAACTTTATAAAGGAAGTACACCCTGATTTACATTAAAGCATGCAATGCAGCCTGGGGTTTATTTGCCCTTTCTTGGTCCATGGCACTTGTTCCTGTGATCCGTTATAGTGTGCATCTTAACACACCTTAGAAAATGAGGTGACAAAAAGAAAACTCAGCTGCTTAGTTGAATGTCATAAAAAGCACACTTTAAAACCCCATTATTTCCAAAAACATTCTTATCATCAAACAAAATAAACAAATATTTTCATGTACTCAAAAGTAACCACACAAATAACAGGAAGTTGATTCTATTTCTAATTAGTCTACATTGAGGGACCAAAAAACCCCACAACATTGTTTAGAGTTCACAGTCTGATAGCATTATCTCACTCACATCTCTCATCACTTCTGTGAGACAGAGTATAATATTCCCATTTGAAAGATGAGTAAAGTGTAGTTCAGAGGAATTAAATGACTTGCTTAACTATGCAAAGACTACAGAGCTTTACTATGAACCCAAGTATTCTGATTTCAACCCTGAATGTGTACCTAGACCCTACACAGGGACCTGGAGAGTAGACAAATGCAAGTTACCTGCCCTGTATTTGCTCAAAATGATTTCATATATAGTTATAGAGCTGTCCCCAAACTCAGTGTTAACATGGTCTTTCTTAAAGAGCTTACTCAGTTCACTAGCAAAGTACCAATTAGTATCCCATAAAGTATCCAGGAGTCATCAATAAATGTGTTTTGATTGTTGAGATGCCATGTTCTTTCTCTCCCCTCTGCTGCAGAACTTCTCCTGCATGTAGCTTTCTGCATGCTCAGTCAGGTAACAATGCTTGTTCTCCACAGTGAGTGCTTGGAGAGCTTGACTAACACAGTAAGTACTACAGGTAGACAACTGCAAGAATAGCATAATGATTTACTTTGGAAAAACCTAAAGTAATCATGTGGCTTTTAATAGTCATCTTGATTTTCACTAAATCTGATGCTGAAACTATTATTTTCAGGTTTCTCAGAAACCAAAGAAGTAAGCTTTTCATGCCTGTCCTTCATCTTCTCTTATCAGCTATAGTCAAACATTCACTGTACACATCTCTAGCCTATGTACGAAGAACCGAAGCCCAATAGAGACTCCCTTACTCTAGACATATTAAGAGTACATAAAAAGAGAAGATACATTGGAAATAAAAAAGTGCAGACAAATGGAAAAACTAAAGAAACTAAGTTTTCTATAGTTAAGGCCAAAACAAATCTATGACTATTGCAAATGATGTTTGTATAAGAAAACTATTATAAGGAAATATTGACTACCAAAGTAATTTAATACTTTGGAATGGAATTGCTGTAAACAAAATTAAGTTAGGTCTTAAGAATAACTAATTGCAAATAATATACATTAGAATATGTCATACTTTAGACAGACGTTTCATGATCTTTTACCAAAATACCTATGGAATAATTTTTTAATAGAAAATTTCAAAAGTAGGTAGCATTTCATGAGCTCTGCCTTGAGTTCTCAGAAATATCCTTTACAACTGCTGTCTTCCATGCTCTACATGGCAGATCCCTCTGACTTATTAGGACAAAGACACTCAGAGGATGCTTTCATATTGATGATGAATGGGCAGCTCCCCTCCTTCTTAGGCATGAAACTCTCATTGTCTATGTATGTTTCTGCAAGGCAGACAATGGAATCAGAGTTATTAGTGACAAAAGGAACTAAAAGGAACAGTCATGGAAAGCCAAAGGCCAACATTTTATTACCTATTTATTGCAGTCCTATTGAAATGTACTATAGATTTCAAAGTTCACTAGTGGCCAGTGGCTGCTGAATGAATTTATTTCAATTATCCTCTCCTACTGAGTAGTCTGACCACCCAAAATCTGTACATAAAATGAAAGTATTGTTTATAGTGCTGGACAAAAACTGACCTCTTCCTGCTCAGCAGCACAGTCTTTACTGTGTGGCTTAAACTTTATGCAGCATCATCCAATGTGTATTGATTGCCCATTTGATACATAACATTTTATAGGAAAAGCTTGTTGACATGAATCACAGGAAGATTTGATACCTAGACTCAGAGAGGGGTGGGAACTTCATTAAGCAGATGACCTAATAGTGATCATATTGAGAGAAAATGGGATTCGGTCTATCTGGGCTTAAATTTCAGCTCTATTCCTTAGGAGCTACATGATTCTCGACAGTGACATACATGCTCTCAAACTTATCAGCTCAATGCAAGTAATACCACCAATTCTACCAGATTGCTATAAGCAATGACAGAAAGTTATAATATTGGTGTCAGCATGTGTCAAATTTCCCAATACTTATTAGATGCCCAGTGAACAATACTGAATATGATTCTGAATATAACCCCCTTAGCCACTTAACTTCTCTGAGGCTAATTCTCTGTATTTATAACATAAGGATAATAATGTCTACCTTACCTATCATACAGGGGTATGATAATAATAAATATCAACAGATGATGCATCACACAGTACTTTCTAAATGGATATGTATATATTAATATAAGACATTATTATTAAACACACCACCTATCACACAAGCATCAAAGAAGAAACACTGAAGACAGTGCTAGAACATTGAAATTCCTCAAACACATGTTGCCCTCTCGTGTTCCCAACCTCAGTGAATAATTCTTAAATCAGGTTCACTTTTCATCAAATGCTTGCTAATCAAATTATGTGTTGAACCTTTTCTAAACCCCTGGCATTTTCAAACAGGACCAAGTAAAATTGATTTACCTCTTGGTCCCAGGTATTTAGTCCTTCTCAGCCAATAGTCCTCATCTGTTGATTCAAGTTGACATTGGATAAAACCTGCCTCCAGTACCACCCATTTTAAATCATGACTTTAGAAAACAGACTCAGAAGATTAAGAAACTCACTCACATTTTCACCAAGAGGAATGACTGGATAAGCATGAAGAACAACATGTTGTATTGGAAATAAGACAAGACAGAGAAATAAATATGTAAAAGAACATGTAGAATAGTTCTTTTGGAAAACAAATATGATTGATGGACAGGGTTGAGAAACTTCTATCACACAGGTTAGATTTATTTCAGGATTATTAGTCAAACCTATGACAGGGGCCAAAACGCAGCCATTTCCTCTTCCTTTCTTTTCTTTCTCTTGCCTTTGTGCCTCCCCAACAATAAAATTTCATTACAAAGACATTTAAGCCAGGTATGGACTACTTTCTAGAATCATCACTCTAGCCTTTATCATAGCATCATTGAAGCAACCCAGGCATTGTGTTCTATTATCAACCCTCTTCATGCTCTCCTCCTCTACAATGATGATTGTCAATATCCTGGAGGGATGGGAAGCACAGTGGGATGCTGACATATCTTCACTATTGCCCTGTCAATGTAAGGGGATCTTCACTTGGCTGGAAACTTTCACACCTCTCCATGCCAACTAGTGTATCCAGCCAGGCATTCTGGAAATCACATGCTCAGTTATGCAAGGAAACCTTTAGGTGTTTAAGGCAAGTAACTACCTGGAATATTTGCAGCTTTATCCCATTATAAGAGGAACATTTATGTAGTTATACTTGTTTGCTCTTAGTCTTTGAAATATCATAAGCTGTGTCATGTAACATGGAAACACAGTAGTGAGATACTTGTAACTGCATTTGGCCTTCACTCACCAAATTACATTTTAATTTAAGAATGAACCACATTCTCATATTTTGTGTTCACAGTTTTTCTTCTCTTACAAAAATCACTTAATGCTGAAAAAATGTCCTTAATTATTTGAATATATTCTGCCTTCCCAAATGCAGAAATTCCATAGAGAGATGAACCAACATTTTTCTGTTTTTCTCCAATGTACAAGCTATGATTTCAATGTGTAGAGGGTACTCAAAAAATTTGTCATCAGACTGATTAGATGACTGACTGAATAGTGTTGTTTTTATTTTTATTTTATTTTTTTATTTTTTTAAAGAAGTTAAATAACATTCATATTTCAGCAAGGGCTTGCTCCTCTATAAATTATTGATTTAGAATCACAATTTACAACAGTGAATCTCACCTGCCAAAACAACTTCAAATTAAATAGCAACTTTTGTTATAATATTTTGGAGCCATATCTGAGAAATGCAACTGACACTGGTATTGAGTAGAAATGGTTTCAACAAGGCAAGAAAAGGCATATTGACTGACGGGGGTGTTCTCTGTTGCCTTGACAAACAAGAAAGAATTAATTCAACCTCAATCTGTTGGAGTCTAAAGGCTCACAAACCTGCCAGATTGCAATCTTTGTGTGTTATGCAGAATAATAACAGTAGCTGGAAATGATAAATTGTGGATGGCTGGGGTGGGAAGCAACACGTTGAACAGATCTTCTCTTTTCACTCTGCAGTTTCTAACCATGGAAAGTGCATTCCTGCTAGGAGGGAATGGTTTCCATTCTCAACTTGCCTAAGTAAGAGCTTCTCATCCCACTAATATTATCCATTGCTTCCCCCCATAATCCACATTTACATTTCCTTTGTTGATGATATTTCTATAATTGTCTTCAGTGACTCCTAAAGGATCATAAAGTACCATTTTTTAGCTCTTTAATTTCTTAGACCCTTCCTAATCTGGTTCCCCTATATCATCATTTTGTTGCAATCTGAGTTATCAACGTTTTACTGAGCTTTCACAGTATGTCAGGTCCTGTGCTAAGGATCTTATTCTATGAAGTTGTTCTGGAGATAAAATGAAAAGGGCATTAAATATACAAAACACAATCTAAATTCATGTCTTCAAGGCTTTATTCCTAGAAAAGTGGACTCATTTAATTCTCTCATTTACCTTGTCAAATCAAAGCATTATGATTTAATTATTGTTATTTGAATAGTCATTTTCCTCTTAAATTCACTATTATAGAAAGGACAAAAACTAAATTTTATATGAAAGTTACATTTTTAAAAAAATCCAAGTGACCACAGTTCAATTTGTTTTCTTCTCTCTGTCTCTTTCTGTCTATCACCCCCATCCTATACTTTCATTCAACTTTCCCTCCCTCCAAATAAACACACATACATACACAATTTCCTTTTTTAAAATATGTTTTTATTTATTTTAAAAATAAAGTAATGGAGAGAGTGAGAGAGAAATATTAATTGATTTCCTTCTGCACGCCCTCTACTGAGGATTGAGTGTGCCCTGACTGGGAATCAAACTGGCAACCTCTGGGTGCATGGGGCAGTGCTCAACCAACTGAGCCACACCAGCCAGGGGCATACACAGTCTTTTAATTGGTCATTTATAAGACTTTGTCACTGTCATATAAAGATTTAATATGTTACAGATCACACCTATATTTTCTTGAAAAAAGAAAATCTTTGATATTTCACTATCACTGCTGATTCCCATGATACACATCAACTACACTGGGGCATACCATAGCCTTAGCACCAGGGCCTAATTCCAAACCATTTTATCTTTTTTCTTGTACCAGACTTTGGAGTAATGTGGAACATAATTCTTCAATCTAGGTTATTATATCCTCATCTATGTTTATCTTCTAATTCTCTTTCCAGAGACTAACTTGTTACTGACTCATTGTTAGAGTTAAGGAATCTTGAAGAAACATTAGTTATTTTTTAAAAATATGTTTTTTTATTGATTTTAAAGAAAGAGAGGAAGGGAGAGGGAGGGAGGGAGAGAGAGAGAGAGAGAGAGAGAGAGAGAGAGAGAGAGAGAGAGAGAAGAGAGAGAGAGCAAAACACTGATGAGGGAGAACCATAGATCATCTGCCTCCTGTACACTCCCGCCTCCTCCTTCACTGGGGATCAAGCTCACAATCAAAGCATGTGTCCTGACTGGGAATCGAACCAGCGACCTCTCAGTGCATGGAACGATGCTCAACAAACTGAGTAACACTGGCCAGGGCAACACTAGTTATTTTTATCTACCCATGCAATAATTACCTCTCCACATGTTTATTGCACACTGTCACCCATTTTTTTTTTTTTTATGCCACCAATATAGAATGCACATGACATTTTCATGGAAATGTATTTTCGTTCAGAATATATTTAGAAATCTATTATTTTTCTTTTGTAAGCAATTACTAACTACTATTTATTTTCAGAGCTTTGTTTCAAATCTTTATTTTGTAGTTTAACTTTTCCTTATTCCCTATTTACCCTCATATAGCCCTATTGTCACTCATGATTTTATTGCTTTGTCTACCACAAATAAAAATAATTTATTTAAAAGTTTATTTCCATCTCAAACAGAGAATCAATTGATTCTTCTTTACTAGAGAATTGTAGAAATCAAGAACTGGAAGGGTCATTTAGATATACAAGTAGATATTAATAATAATGGCTGAAAGTAGTAGGTGGGAACATACTAATGGTGTTCCAGCTACACTTTGTCAACTTGTCACCTCTTGGTAGATTCCTGGCATTTGGGGTCGGGGCACAAGTACAGGGTGGCAGTCTTTTCCACTCCTGTCATGATCATCGCTACAGAGAATAAAATAGTTCCATATCTAGAAATCTCAATATGTGGAGTAAAGGAAATCATCCTTTTGTGATTAAAAAAAAGGAGGTTTTGAACTGAATAAAGCTTCCATTTTATTTTAAGAAGATTTTAAAATGATGACTCAGATATCTCTCTTGGTAACTTGTTGTCATTATAATCACTTTGATATCAATGATGCTATGTGTTCTTAGTAGATACAGAGGACAATTGATCTGTAAGGTGTTCACAGCGGTTGTCTTTTTAAAGTGGAATAGGTATCTTCTAGTCTTCTCTGGAGGACATTTCACTTTTGCCATTCCTCTTTATCCCTTTTTTCTATTACTTATTAAAATCATACTCATGCTCTTTAGCATGCTTTCTATGCATCCTTTGGTTTTAAAGAAAACAGATAAAATTTGGACACAATTTGGGTGAAATCTGTGTGTGTAAGCTCTATGTTAACTCTTTGCATGCCATTGCATATGTCTGTGACTATAGAGCGGAGAAAAAAAACATAATATAAAGTTGTTTTTAGTTCAGCCAGGCTCTGGCCTCTCTCTAGAGCTTCTCACAGTAAGGCAGCCAAAGTCAATACCGGTCCGTTCATCTGGTAATCACCTACTGTCTAGTTTTACATGGAAGGATCTATTTTGCCAAAAGGATTCATTTGCTGAATCCTAACAATAAAATAAATCTCTAAGCAATAAAAAAAATTAATTTGTTTCTGTTCCCCATGAATGCAAGATAATTTTTGCCAGCAGGGAATAAAATTTTCATAACAAATGCAAAAAAATTAAGCGTTGAGTAAAGAAAGTTGTCAAAACATTGCAGAATATTATCTGAGGGCTACAAAGTATAATAGGTCTGATGTAGAAGAAAGCAAACTTGTACTATCAAATTTTCCAATTTTGAGTTTTGCTGTAGCAAAACAACCTATAGGTCTAGAGTCTGGGTTAAAAAATAAGACATGTGGCTCATTTCTATAACTTTTGCCATTGTTACCCAGGGCTTTAACATTGCCAGACCACTGTACTCAGAAATAATCTTCAGGCTTTCAGATACTTCTGGATACATCTATAAATGAATGCAGGCACAAAATGGAGATAAAACCACATATTTTTGCAGTCAATCATTCTACATGCACTTACTGAGCATCTCCCCTGTGCAGAGATCATTTATTCTATGAAACTATGGAAGTTCTCCAGCAAGGTTGCACCCATTCCTATTTGTACACATGAAGTTACACTATAGCTGTTTGTCTGTCTGTCTTCCCAAAATAGTATATTTTTTCTGAGGACCAAGAACAAATCCCTCCATTTTATTTCCCCAGTCTAAAGGAACAAATGGAATGACTGGCTGCAAAAAAATGAATGCCTTAAAAAAAATGCCTTCAAAGTGTATATGTTGCCTATGATTTTGAGTGAAGTCTTCCATCTTTTTATGCTAATTTGCATTTCCTCCTGTGTGATATGCTAACTAAGATGAATTGATACGCTTGCATGTTTGTTGTTCTTAAGGACTCAGCTTTGACACTGCATTTCCTTTAGAAGTTTATGATCAAATGTTAAACTGATCTCCAAAATAGATATGATCTGAACAGAGATCTAATTTATATATAATTTTCTTTTTTTTACTTTGTGTTTACTTTTACAACCTAAGCTTTTTCATCTCTGTTTTGACATTCTTAAATGGGGTCATTTTACATGGACAACTTAGACCTGTGTGTTGTTGATTTATCAGGTTTTTTTTTTATTTTTTTTATTGATTTCAGAGAGGAAGGAAGAAGGAGAGAGAGATAGAAATATCCATGATGAGAGAGAATCATTGATAGGCTTCCTGCTGCAAGTCCCCCACGGGGGATAGAGCCCACACCTCGGGCATGTGCCCTTGACCATAATCGAACCTGGGACCTTTCAGTTCCCAGGCTGACACTACCCACTGAGCAAAATTGACTAGGGCTTAGCTTTTACTTGGAGACAAGAAAAAACAAAACAAAACTAAGAGATACTTTCACCTTAGAAATTTTAGTTTTTATCATATGTGGAATCTAATGAACCAAGTGCACTGGTCATCAAAAATAGACCCAGAGATATAGAAGCATGAACAGACTGTTGAACCTCAAAGTGAAGGCAGGAGAAAGTGAGTGGGAAGAGATAATAAACCAATGAACTCTAATGCATATATGTATAACCTCGTGGATACAAACAATGGGGTGGTGAGGGCCTGGGGGTTGCAGGAGTGGACTGGAAGAGGTTAATGGGGAGAAAAGGAGCACCTATGTAATACTTTCAACAATAAAGATTTAAAAAAAGAAATTACATTTTCCAAACACAATTGAGAATACCATAAACTTTAATGTCTTAATTAAGCCATTGCTAAAAAGCATTACATCTGGGAGGGTGTTAGTTACAAGAGCAGGAGAATTACATGGTTTTCAGCAGGTTGGTCTAGACCAGTGGTTCTCAACCTTGGCTGCACATTAGAATCACCTGGGAATCTTTTTAAAATCCTGATTTCTGGGCCTCATCCTCTGGAAATTCTGTTTCTTTGTTACTGATATTGTGGCCTCACCCCATAACAAAGAAACAGAATTTCCAGAGGGTGAGGCCCAGAAATCAGGATTTTAAAAAGATTCCCAGGTGATTCTAATGTGCAGCCAAGGTTGAGAACCACTGGTCTAGAAAGAATCAGGCTTTGGAACTTAAACAACTAAATTCAAAATCTGATTTCTCCTTTTAATGGGATTTTGCTGTAGATAACTTTTTTTACATGTTACTTTTTCATGCAAAATGGTGATATGTTACATATTCTGAAATTTCAAAGCATCTTTAAACCATCCAACATCATGTTGGTTCCTTTTTTTCCACCCCCACTAATATGAGAGAGATTGATAGAACAATATGAGGTCAATGACCACTATGATAATTGATGCCACCATGCAGCACCACATCATTAAAAAAACATAAACTGAGCTCTATTCCTTGCTGAATCTCTAACTTTATAGAGGACTATTTACTTTTATCATTTCTAAGTATGTAATTAAAGTATGGATTTTAAATAAATGAAGAAATGAATAACTCTACAGAATTCAGTAAAATTTTACATAGCCAAATGTCATTCATGTATTTTGTATCTTTTGAAAGAATAACACATTTGCTTGCAAAACAAAAGATGCTGTGACTTACCAACAAGATCTGGTGGCCTTTTACATGTTATTTGTTGTTATGGCAAAGGCCATTCTAAGAGTGACGAGAAAAGAAAACATGGGACTGTGAATAAAGAAATAAGGCCAGTTGTTATGGAAACTGATTTTCCCAGAATAAGGAAATGAATGAGCTTTCTCCTTAGTACCTTTCTCCCTTCTTCCCAATTTTGAGCTAAAGAAGACACACAACTTACCTCTATGGCAATTAAAAAAAAAATCTCTGCAAGTATCTTATATTTTGTGTGATACTTTGTGGATTTGTAGTTTTTATTACATAAGCCTTTCATTGAATTCTTTACAATGAAGATAATTGCTGGTGTGATCAGAGTCTTAGCCTTTATATTTCTGAAGAAAATTTGTCCTGGACTTTTGTCCTTGAACTTCAGTGAGATGGAGCTAACAGTTAGTGATTCGTGTAGTGTGCCAACCAAAGATACAATCCTGCTAGGCAGCGCGTGTGGGTCAGAAGGGGTCAAGGAAAAGTAATGGTAGAATAATCAGATAAAGTATCTCTGAACCCAGGTTACTAGATTGTTGAAGCATGGTTTTTACTATCTAGGTTCCTACAGTATATGAGATGTCTACAAGGCACTGTTAGGACCCGGGGTCAAAGAGTTAATGCTTCATAGTTCCTTGGACACTACAGATAGAGAGTGTGACAATAGCCCATGATTTCAGTGACCCCTAAGGGCAGCCAGGGATTCCACTTAATCTTATGTGTGGACGTTGGGCCCTGGATCTGCAGGACCCTGCTGAACTCTGAATGGGTCACTGTCAGTATCCCATGGCAGCAACAGCTCCTCTGTATTAATAGGAAAACAGAGCCCTGAACTAACATGCTTTAGAAAGTGAACTTCCATTTATTTATGTATCAAAGGTCCATACAAACTTTTTGCCACTACAGGGAGGGGCAGCAGATACGAGGCAGGCTACACTTCTTCCTGTGCAAATGGAGCCCAACCAATGCAAAATGTAAGTGACCTATGAGAGGTTCCTCCTCTTTCTGCTCCTGCAACAACTAGTAACTCACTTCTTGGAAGAGGAGGAAGTATGCTGCTACCTCCTCTAAGGATGGCTTCAGATGATGCCACAGTTCACACATGTTCTCCCACTCTCCAGAGAGGGCATCGTTCAGAGAATCCTAGTCTCCCTACCATGACTATTAGAGTCCATGGCTAGAACTCAGTGCGCCTCCCACATCATGCATGAGGTGGAGATAAAGGAGAAAGCTAAATGTTAATGCATATATTTTTCAGAAATAACCCATTTTCTCTCAATATGATCACTATTAGGTCATCTGCTTAATGAAGTTCCCACCCCTCTCCGAGTCTAGGTATCAAATCTTCCTGTGATTCATGTCAACAAGCTTTTCCTATAAAATGTTATGTATCAAATGGGCAATCAATACACATTGGATGATGCTGCATAAAGTTTAAGCCACACAGTAAAGACTGTGCTGCTGAGCAGGAAGAGGTCAGTTTTTGTTCAGCACTATAAACAATACTTTCATTTTATGTACAGATTTTGGGTGGTCAGACTACTCAATAGGAGAGGATAATTGAAATAAATTCATTCAGCAGCCACTGGCCACTAGTGAACTTTGAAATCTATAGTACATTTCAATAGGACTACAATAAATAGGTAATAAAATGTTGGCCTTTGGCTTTCCATGACTGTTCCTTTTAGCAACTTCATTGCTCCCGAAGACACATCCTTGGGTATGTGTGCCTGTGGCTGGACAACTATCCTCCTGCATTTTCTGGCATTCGTTTGTAATCAGTGGTCCTGTCAGACCCAATGCTTCAGTTTCATAACTGTAATTGGGTTGTCTGACTTCCTATTCAATTGGTACATGATTCTTCTTATTTCTCTTTCTTAAAAAATCAATAAATGGTTTGTGGTACCTTTAATAGAGAGAAATCAGGTTTTACCATATTATGGAGTTGACATATTTAACATTTATCCCCAAAAAAGACCATTGGGTCTGTCAGACCCAATGCATAGGTTGTGAATTAATTGGCGTGTCTGGTCCTAGAGATGTACAATAATGTGAACACATTTTATGTGGAAATCAATATATCACAACTTCCTTGAACTGAATGCCCTGAACTGTACCCATATGAATAAAAACTACTTTTCTTTTCCTTTTCCTCCATTTGCAAATCCCTCAACTTAAAACAAAATTATAGAAGACATGAAAAACTTTATGTTTAAGCCTGAGACTGATGTTAAAACTACTAAAACACTATGGGTATGAATGTGTATATACATTTAGACATATATAAAGCCCATATGTTACATACATATGTTGATTTTATATATATATATATATATATATATATATATATATATATATATATATATAAAGACCTGGATCAGTGAATATTTATGCTTTTCTAAAATATGTTTTTATTGATTTTCTTATATTGAGAGGAAGGGAGAGGGATAGAGAGATCAACATTAATGATCAAGGAACATCAATCTGTTGCCTCCTGCATATGTCCCCTGGGGATGGAGCCTGCAACCCCAGCATGTGTCCTGACCAGGAATTGAACTGGTGACCTCTTGGTTCATGGGTCAACACTTAACCACTGAGCAATACTGGTTGTGCAACATTTAAGTTTTTAAGAGTAAATCATATTTGATACAATTCTACAACTATATCCCGGCTCCTGTATGAAACTGTGCTATAAGGCAGAGATTTAAAAAAAAAAAAAAAAAAAAAAAAAAAAGATTAACTGGAGGAGAAAATAAATTTTCTGCAAAATAATCAGTAAGTTTATATCTCTTAGCTTTTGGTTAATAACTTGGTTCATTTTAGGATCAGGTTTGCACCACTAGTTTCTATATTGACTTGGACAAAAATACATTTCAAATAATATAGTGTATTAACTAAAGACTTGAGGCTACCTGTTTAAAACCACTGCTATCTCTAAGTATTTATTCCAAAGAAGGCCTAGATTTTTCCACTGGATGGAGATCATCATCAAATATTTCCATCTTTCTCTGAAGCATTCGCTATTAACTGTTGTTGGAATCAGGATTCTAAACTGAGTGGGCTATCGGTTTCTTTTGGCAGGACAGTTTCTGAGTTTTAATGAGGGGACACAGTTTGGACGAAAAAGACAAAAAAAAATGTTTATCAAAGACAAACTTTAATATTTAGAGTAGCCTTTGACTGATTAGTCTGTTGTGTGGAACTTATTAACTTATTATTTTAAAAGTGTATTTAACTTTAAATAAAATTTGAAAACTTGGAGGTCAGGGATTTAAAAAAAAAATCATGTCATGAATATTTTCCTTTTAAAAAACCCACTTATCCAAGTCTACTTGAAAAACAGATTGACACATGGCCAAGTGGGTTAACTGGGTGAGCAGGGAGGAGTTGAATTAGAAGCATACCCATGAAGGGTGGCAGTCTTGTCAGGATTTCAACACAAAGAAGAAATAAACAGACACTGATAGACATCAGCCTGATAACTGAAGCTCCACTTGTTTGCTATTCTTCTTGGTTATATTTACTTTCAACCTTGTTGGTCCTCATTAATCTATGGCCCCCAATCTAAAACACCACCTCTGCATATGCTAAAAGAAAATTGCAACTATGGTTTACATGACTCTTTAAAATCAATTATGCGGAAAGAAATGTCTTAATAATGGCTTGAATTACCTGGATTGGATTTACATTAGAAAAACTCATTCGATGGTGGTCAATCCCATTTTATTATACCAGTCTCCTTTGGTTGAAAGAACAGTGGTCATTTTGTGAGTTATCCAGTTCAGCCATATGAGTTTATTATATTTGTAGGACAAAAATTGTCAAAGCCAGTTTCCTATTATGGAGAAGTCGTTAATATGAGGCCAGGGTTACCCTGGCAAGATCTCTATATTATACAAGATATTGCTATACTAGCTCTACAGCAGAAAAAAATAAAGTCCATGCTTCAAAAATGTACAGGTACATTGGGGAAGAAATCTGCCTCTTGATGATTTATCATGATTATTACTGATCATAATGACGGCTTTGGAAAAGTCCGCAGCAAATTGAATACTTAAATTAATTCCTTAGGGAATGTTGTGCTGGGCCATAAAATATATTTTCTGATCATATGCTTATTGACATTTTAGAGGACGGCAAAATTTCATAATCCCATATAATGCAGTTTGGGCAACTCTGCCCAGACTGAAAGATTCCTGTGGACCCAGCACTGTCAGTCCTTGTGCCTCCAAGGGTTAACTGGACTTGACTTACACAGGGTTAATTCTCTAAACCTAAAAATGGCAGTTTTAGATAAACAGTTGTAATCTAGCTCTCATATGCTGCATGCTGTTTTAGAGGAAATGATTTCTTCTCTCCTCACCCAGCAAACTGGCATTTCATAAAATAAGCTATGCACTCTGAGATTGAATAAATTCATATATTTTCCTTAGAATACATTTCACAGCTAGGGCATAACATGCTGAACACTGTGACATCCTTCTTCAATAGGTATATGTCTGTTTGCTCATGTTAAACTTCCTTTTTGTTCTATGTATGCTTGCAGTAATTACTGTGATTACTGGAATGGGTATCATTTGGGAGTTTTCTCCCCTTGAACCCATTTTTTAAGCACCCAATGTGGAAACACTGTGTGGTGCTTCTATGAATATTATCTGAGAATATCAATAAATGTAAATCCACAGCCAACAATGATTACTTTCTTTATTTTGGCAGAGCTGGTGGTATTATATAGGCACAGTTGTAGAGCAAGCAGCAAATGAGATACCTTCCTCCAGACTCCAGTTTCTGGGTTACATTAATAACAGTGGTATGAAATCACTACCACAAAGGGGCTCAGTCTATACTCTATTTGGCAGATGTGTGTGAACCAGGTTGCAACTTATGTTTCCTCATTCAGCACTGGCAGTTGGGGTCCTCAGTTTTGTCAAAGTCTAGTCCTTCCTTCTGTATTCCTTATCCTCCCTCTCCAACACTCCTTAGGTCTGTTTATACCATCTTTTTTCTCTTTCCCCTATATCTTCTAACGCTCTCCAAGGGTTTCATTCTCCCAGAATATAAATATACTCAAGAATCTTCTATCTTAAAAAATCATCCACCCTCACTCCTACTTCCTCCTGTCCACTCTCTCCTCTTCCTTTCATGGAGAGTTACTTGAATGAATGAATAACCTTCACTCCCTCCTTCACTTCCTCACCTCCCATTTGCTACTGTGCCCAGGACAATAGGTGCAGCTATTACTAATCTCTCAGGAGAAACATTTTATGTTATGAAGGCTTTCCTTACTTCTCCATCTTCTTCTTCCAATTCTCATTTGAGCTTTGGAAGTATTCCCCCCCTCACTAGGCTCCAACTGTTAGCCCTCCTCTGTTATGGAACTTACCACCAATCCTGTAATGTTTTCATGTTTGCTTCTCTTTATAAAATAGAGAACCTGTGTCTTAATCATTTTCATTTCCCCACATCCAACATAGTGCCTGGGGGCAATTAGAGGGACTTGATAATGTCTATTATTAGCATCCAAATTTTTGGACCTAAAAGTTTCTAAAGCCAGAATAGAGAAAGAGAAATAGGAAAGCTCCCCATGTGCAAATGTGCTGTGTATTTTGTGCTGAAAGCCTCTGATAAATGTGGTGGCATTATCCAATTAACTTTCTAGTACTCAAGAGAGAGCATTATGGGTTCTGCCAACTTACCATCTACTAATCTTAATTGTCTTTTGACCTATGTTAGTTACACTGAGGGTAGGGGGATTATTGGAAATGCAGCAATTTAAAGAATTAACATTATAGAACATATATGTTATATAAAGGAAATCTAACCCCTTTCAGAAAAAAAGATAATGGAAGTTAATAAACAATAGATAGTATAACTTAGCTAGTTAAATTAGTACCTCAAACAATTTTAGTAGAGACTTATTTTATTTCTGTGAGAACCTAAATGATATGTTTAATGTTTCTTACTACACAATCCTTCTTTATAATTTATGAACAACATTTTTATCCTTTTACATATTGGGCAATATTAATGAGTTAATATACACATGCTTAGTAATTGTCAAGTAAGAGTTTTAACATGTGTCCTCCACTGATAACAACCTCATACCAAATAATGCAATGACCCACTACCTGGCAGTCCCCACTTCCACCTGTGCTCCTAGACTCTGGTGACTTTGACATGCTATTTCCACAGGTTTCTCTTTTCTGCCTTTTCAAGACACCTTCAAAGGCACAACTCACTCAGGAAAGCTACTTGTCCAGAAGCCTCATTATCCCAGGCTCATTACCAGGCCTTCTCTGGACAACTAATAGGAAATCCATTCTATGAAAGAAGTCATGGGCACACGAGGGAGGGAGCTCACTCCCAGATCAATATGTGAGTTGAGGAAAGTCCTAACTTCCTCCAAATAAAATGGAAGATTGTTTCTCCATCAGAGTCTATGGGCAGCAGTGTTCATGGTATCCTCAATTGAAAACAAGAATTGCCAAAATCGGTTTGGCTCAGTGGATAGAGCATTGGCCTGCGGACTGAAGGGTCCCAGGTTCGATTCCGGTCAAGGGCATGTACCTGGGTTGTGGGCATATCCCCAGTAGGAGATGTGCAGGAGGCAGCTGATCGATGTTTCTCTCTCATCGATGTTTCTAACTCTCTATCTCTCTCCCTTCCTCTCTGTAAAAAATCAATAAAATATATTAAAAAAACAAACAAACACAAAAAAAAAAACAAGAATTGATGCAGAGATACCATGAGACAAAGGATGGTTGTTTTCCAGGTTTCTGCCATAGTTCTACAGTATTTGTTAAGCCGGCCTCTTCAAGCTAACAAGAAACTCTAACCCAAATTCATTTAATACGTCATATCAAACAGAGTTTCACAAGCAATATTCAGTCCAATTTTCAGGCCACAGATATAGGATCCTGTTTGTCATGAATCATAAAGAGGAGCCTTCTGAAGATTTATACCAGCAGGGGAACTCGCCTGCCCCCCTACCCCCAATAGTATCCCAAAGAACTAAAGGAGGGCTGAGCTGTGAAGGCTTCTGTTGGATCACACAGGAAATGGCTCAATGTATATGACTGACCTTCCTGACAGGATAGGGACTTTCCAGATTGACATAATGAGTCACAATCTTGAACCTGTAAATCCCCAACTCCCAAATCCCTCCAGTCTAAATCACTAGAATGAGAGTTAATTCCCCAAAGTTTAAGGGTGTGACTGCCTTCTGAGAAGCAGAGGTCAAGGCATCCCTCAAATAATTTATGTAAATCATATACTTTATCTCAAATGGAGGCTTTTTCAGACAATCATGCTACTTGGACCTAAATTCTCTGGATAATTTCTTCAATTATGTGTAGATCAAAGCATAATGACCTGGCCTGGGACAGTTTGAGAAATTAATAACCAAAGCAACGGTTTAAGAAATCCATAGTAATGACACAAATGAGACCTATGAAATTAGAAAACCAAAATGAAAACACACTAAACACTTCAAAATTTAATTAGAAAAAGTTTCAAGTTCAGACCACACTGAGGCCATTGCACACCAGCACTCTATATTGGAACTTGAAGGGGAGAGTCATTAAGGTGGAATGTGACCTTGGGGAGAAGGGAAGATCTGATCACTGCCTCCTTTACTCTCTCTGCCTTTTAGGGCTCGCCCCTCAACATTTTAGAAAAGGCAGTACTACAAAACAAGCAGGCAGGTATATCTTCCCTTTAACCTTCACAAGAGACAGAATTCAGTCTTCTGTTTTTTTCTAATAATAATGGTATTGCAATTGATTTGAGACTGCTCACCATAAACCACTTGAAAATAGTTTTCAAATTAATATACAACCTATGGAACATAAATTGGCTGCTGTTCCCTATGAACCATTCCCATTGACTTTTAAGCCCAATACTGTATATCAGGTAAGGCTCGCTTTCCTTCTTTGTGACAAACTGGGGAAAAAAGGTTGCGGGTTATATATGCTTAGAATGAATCATCTTTCTTTTCTATAGCCTCTTTCATACAAATTGTATATCCTCCAAACACTTTATACACTTCTACAATATAGGAAAGCATGAAGAATAAATTCTAAGGAACATGAGGGGAGACGGGCTTGCAGGCCTGTCTAAAGTTGGTATGATGCTTCTCTCTGAAGGTTCCATATGATTTTTGCAATAATATTCCACATTTTTAAATTTAGCCCACATTATTATGCATTTAGCTCTCAAATGATCATGATGTGGTGGTGGTGTGTGTATGTGGCGGGGATAGGGTGGGGACATGGTTGGATTATTTTAATACATGATGTAACCACATTCCCCCCAAAACAACTTTCTAATTTGTAAAGTTAGAAAATAATGTGCATACACATATAAAATTTCTGTCATAAGAAAATGTTGGGTCCAATTCTATTAAGAACAGCCTGCTTATGTGCATGAAAGTTGGCTGAGCACTGACTCCAGTCTGCTGCTGCATTGCAGCCATCTGCAATTGAGCCTCCTTTCTTGACTACCTTTGGAAATTTCGTCTATACTTTTGCTTTGACCAGCCCAAGGCTTTCCTCTCCCATGACTGTTTGTCATTTCTCATTCTTCCATTTCATAATACCCTTCAAAAGCTGATTTTGGTAATTGAACATCATTACTCTATCCCTAAATAAAAAGCACACTAATTTTAAAAATTCAAATGATTTCTCTCCTCCTATTTTGGAGAAACTGCCTCACATGACCTAGATTGTGTTTCTTTGATGTGTGCCAGGTTTAAGTGTGAGTGGGGAGTCTATGCACCTTATTTTGGGTGCATATGCTTAGAAGGAATCATCTTTTTGGGGGGATCCCTGTGCTCTTTCCTAACCATCATAGAAAAGTTGAATAAGAGGAACCTGCTTGAGTAGGAATGGGGTGGGGTGAGGACCAGCAAAGGGTGCCTGAAAAAGGCCAGGGTGCTAGACGTGTTTGTGAAACTCAGACAGAATATTCAATCTGTTCAGAAAGCAGCTCCTCCCTAAGGCAGGAACAGCTATGAACAACATTAAGAGCTACCACCTAATGAGCAGTGCCAGAGCTTTTTTCAGATGTATAATCCCCAGAGGTGTTATCTATCCCTTTTACAGATGAAGAATCTAACTTCTTCTGGCAAATTTAACACATTTACCTAGAAGAGCCAGCATTCTCCACCTGCCACAATGCCTTCAGGGTTATACATTCAAGCAAACTCTTATCATTTATACACAAATGTACATATACTCATGTACACACTGATAGTTTCTCAGAAGGAATGGGGCAATTTTGGTGGGATGGATACGGCTAAACATGAGTAGATAAGATTATGGTATATTTTCTTGTTCAGATATGTCAGTTACCAAAAAAGAAAAAAATGCTTCTTGAAGACAATAGTGGTTATAATAGTGCATTGTAATTCTATTGTAATTGTAACTGCAAATGATCCACAGAGGGAAGTACACCTCTTCCCACCTCAACTCAAGGAGCCTAGCTTTGCTTCAGTTGCATGTCAAGGAAACAAGAGAAAGATTGGAGTAGCTCCTGAGAGCTCTACTACCTCTACCCTGGCTTGAGGAAACAATGGGAGTAAGACACAATTCCATGTCACACTTAATAACCCAGGGCTGGGCTTCTCCCTCTCTGGTCAACTTCCTGTCTGGTGAGTGAAGGGAAACTACAGTCCCCAGAAAAGCAAGGATGCTAGCCACATCTGAGTTTCCCTCTGATGCTGACCAGTAACCAGACAGTGCGTTTCTAAGACTCAGAACAGCCACGGGTGCAGCTGATGGAGCCAAATATCTTTTGGGATTAACCTGGATAGGTTTTTCAGATTTGATACTATACACAACAACTTCTTCCTTTCCAGCCTTCCTTCACCAAATCAAGTAGCATCAGATTAATAAAGCTGTGACTTTTTGACATTGTAGTTTAAGACAGAAAGATAAGCTTGAATGACAGGTAAAAAATAGTAAAGGAATGAGGTTCCATAAATACTTATTTTTTATGAAGAGCATGTGGCATATGGACTAACTAAACCTGCAGCCTTTGTTTATTTTAGAAGTTTGTAACCTATCATCATAAGTTAAATAGCTGTCAAGAAACCTCACACATGCGATGTTTTCCATGGGAGCAGAAATTGGTGTTTCCCTATGGCAGCCAGATGTTTCTAAACATTTCTCTTTCTTTTCTACATGAAATTATATTTACATGTACAAAAATGAATTGAAATATGTGTTCCATGTGAGGAAAGGGATGAGGAGGTGGAATGGAGCTGGGGTGGTGAATGGAGAAAGGTCAGTTTATATTATATTGCTGCTCTTTATTTGCAGCTCTTTTTGGATATTTCAGCTCTGCAGGTTAATGTAGTTTATTTTCTAGTGTTTCTTACTATTGATTTTAATTTGCTCCCCAACAGTCAACTATTTTACGTAACTAATTTTTGGAAATCCATGGGCCCATATTAGGGCCACCACTAACATGTTCTCTCTCTTCCACTTGCCTTTCTTCCCAATGGGCTTCTCTTCCAGGCCCATTTACAGGCCTTAATTTGCATTTTATCTTTCCATTGTCTTCCCACCTTCTTTGCACTCCTCTCTACCCATTTCTCTCTATTTTTATACCAGTCCTGTTGACTTCCTCCTTTTTGTTTTTGTGGCAGCTGCAGCTTTTTTCACTTTTCTCACTGCTGCTTGCTGTTGTCCCCAAACACTCTCTTTTTCCTTCCTGTCTACATTTTTTTTTGCTTTCTGCTGCATTTATCCTTCCCATTGCTGTATCTCCATTAACTTGTAACTTTTCAGAAAAGCAAAGAGAATATGAAACTCCAAAGCCACAAAGTCACAGGAAAACAGCGAGCAGAAAGTGTGTCTCCACATCGGCAGTGGAATGATATGGAGCCAGTTCCAAAAGTGAGGGGAAGTGGCACTGGCCTGTGGATCATTTAAATTAGAGAAATGGAGGTTGAATGAGCTGTTCCCCTGAGTAGTCATCTTAGATGCACCTCTGATACAGGAAATTAGGCAGTTTCCACCCTTCATGAAAAGAAATACAGCCGCAAGTCTGCCTCTCACCAGCAGATAAGCAAGATTCAAAGGAAGGGGGCAGTCATTTAGGATTTATCATTTCAATTCTAGCCAGTTTATTTACAGTCCTGAACATTACAGCATCCCAGAATACTCATATGAACCATTTTCAGATTTTTTTAAACCAATTTCCTTAAAGTGTCTGATGCCCTGTAGAGATAAGTGCTATCTTATGTGAAACCTGTAGTTTTTTCTCCAATCTGTACATAATCAAGTAAGGGAGTCACATTTTTTTTCTATCTTTCTTATATCTTACAGAAGTGTTGCTTAAAAGAGAATGTTTTTACACTCTTTACTACATCGGTACCTATCTGGCTACTGTGTGTGTGTGTGTGTGTAGGGCTGGCGAAATACTGGCACCCTCAGAAGGGAGAAAAGGAAGTGATTTGATTTTTCTGATTGTAATACACTGTGCTGTCAATGAGCTGAGAGAACACAGATAATGTTTAACACAATAAACAGCCAGTGGAATGACAGAGCCCCACAATGACAGTGCTCACTGTACGGTCAACTCTCCCTGCTCCATAGGGAGGATCTGGTGACTTCGAAACCAGAAATAGCAGGCATCTGTGGTATTCCCAGGGCCCCAGGGTGAAGACAGTAGCCTTGTTGAACAGCTTTTTGTTGTCATTTAGTTCACACATAAATTTCAGAATCTACAGATCATTGCTTTAGTAAAATTCTGAATAAAATACAACATTCCAGATTCCCCCCAACCTCTTTTCAAAGCTTCACAATCCCATCTGCTCTCCAACTCCCATCCTACCTTCCACACAACCCATAACTAGCCCAGAAAAGAATTTTATCATATGTCCTCACAAACAGCCATTCTTTTACTTTGATTTTGAGAAATTCAAGAGCATTAGATTTGAGGAACAATTAACGTCTATTTCCAGTCCATTTCCCAAGACTATAGGCCATATTTCACAGGCTTTTAAACAGGATATGGCTATCCCATCAACTATTGGTGGCTGAGCTACAGCTATGGCACCAGGCAGTCGGCCAAAAATGTGACCAAGTTTGAAACATATGATGCTAAATTATATTCCTCTTAAGTAGAGTCTAGGCCAGATGAGGCATACCCACTTACACTGGCAGGCCTCCTATCTGGGAAATTCATGATTCACTCCAAGATGAGAATTATGTTTTTCCCACAATGTGTGGGAACCAGAAAGGCACTGAGCATCTGAAGTAAAATGAAAACAATTTAGCTATGTTGAATGTCACCCTCTGTTGTTGATTTCCACACATCTGTGCATTTTCTCCTCATCCAAGATTCCATTTAAATGTGCTGCTTTCTGACTAAGAAGAGGAAAATCCGTAATCAAAGTTCTCTTGCTTACTGCATTCACATTTTTATAGGCTAGTCTCTACATAAAGGGAGTTACCCTCTCAGAAAGAAGTCCACATCCAATCAGATAATGTGCTGTTATTGTTGTGTTTTTTGTTTGTTTATTTTTTCGTAATCCAAAGCACCAAATATTTCAGCTTGAAAACTCTGCAGTTTTCAAAGAATGTCACTTCCATGTCACCAAGGTTAACCAACATCTAGAGCACAAACTCCACTGGGAAGCAAAACAAAGGCCCTAATCCCAGAATGTAGCCAACACAGCACAGAACTCCATTCCCATGGAAGGCTGAATAGGGGGTGTCCTCCATTTGCTGTTTGCTAATAAGACCAAGATGTGCCCCTCTCTGGGTCCTGACAACCTGAGAGGGATGTGTGATTCATCTCAGCTCCCTTCCCAGATGACAAGCAAGTTGTAAATTGTATTCAATCCCACTCTCCCTTGTTTATCTGCCCTGACAACCCACTGTAGCTCTTGTGTAGCTGGCAGCCCAGAGGGCATTTGTGACCTTTTTCAAGCTGTTCCCAGCTGTCATAAGTGCCTCTGTCCCTTTTTTATTTTTCTATCTGTTGCTTCTTTCAGAGCTCCCTCTTCCTCTTTTCTTGATTTCTAGTCTCTCACTAGACATCTCTCTCCCTCAAATCACCTGTATCTTTCAATTTTATTACCTTATACAGTGATATTTTGTTCTATCTCTGCCTTTCTTTCCTTTAAAAATCTTTCTTCATCTTGCATTATAGTTTATTTGTGTTTATCTTCTTTGATTTCTAGCAGAGGGAGCTCACTACTTGATGCCGTATACTAATGCTTTTGGAAATATTGAGTGATGCAAAGCAAATAAAAAAATCTTTATTACTGTCCTCCTCTTCTTTCCCACTTGCTGCTCATTCTCAATGTCCTCATGTCTATTTTATGCCCCCACCCCTCTTTTTTTACTGTTCTTCCTCCTCTTAAGCATTTTTCCCACCACTTATCTGCTATTTCATATCTTTAAATAGCCTGCAGTAGTCAGGATGTGAATGAGTACTGGCCTGTGCTGCTTACTACCAGAAATATTCTGCAAGTTCAGGCTTTTGAAAGAAACACCAATATATTATGTTTTATATGTCCGTTTGGGAAACTTAAGACATATGGGCGTTAGGCAGAAACATCATCAACTTTGGCATAGTGCTCAATCATTCCCACAGAGAACATTCTTACAGCCTATCCCCATCTTCCAGAAAATACGTATGGACTCTGATGGAAAATAAATGGAAACAGGAAAGCTTTAGAAAATGTTTCCAAATCTTTTGTGGAAGACTAGATTATTATGACAGGATTGTGACACAATATGCCATTGAACCATTACCTTTGCAATGATCATTCTATAACTATATGGGTATATCTGAAAAGAAGGATATATTTTCTAATATTCAGGGCTTAAAGGTTCAAATAGCCTTTATTTTTTTTTTTAATGTTGGCAGGAACAACTTTTTTCAGATCATATTCTTTATTTAAAAAATATGATCTTCAACCAAGAAAGATTCACTCTAAATCAAAGGTAAAGTTTCTGTGATATGAAAAACAGGAATAAAGATTAGATTCAACTACTCTTTGGCAATCAGTGCAGTACTTTCCTCACCTCCCCAACATACTTCCAATAAATGCTTTTCTCATAAACCTGGATAAAAACTGGAGTGAGGAAGTCTATACATAATGAATTGGGTATATTTATGAATGAAACCACAGAGCTGTTGCCATAGACTCAAAAATAGTACTCTAGTCTTTTAGCCATCATTTATTATTATTATTATTTTCCATTGAATGTAATTTTGTATTAAACTAGTGTTTGGATTTTATGAAAATCTGAAGAATGTTTTTTGTCCTTTTAAATATTTTTTTCTTTATTTATTAAGGTATTACATATGTGTCCTTTCCCCCCTGTTGCCCCCCACCCCCCACTCATGCCCTTACCTCCCTGGTGCCTGTGTCCATTGGTTAGGCTTATATGCATGCATACAAGTCCTTTGGTTGAATGTTTTATGAATTCAGATGATCAGAAGTATTCTTGCCTAAAAAGAGTTTCAGGTTTTTCTCCATTTTGTAGTAGTGATTTTTAAATGGGTTATGGTCTAGAAATCTCAAAAACCTAGTTATTTTTGAAGTTATTGTTGTCATCATTGATTAAAGTCTTTATGCTGGTAGTTAAATATTCTGCAAATTATTTGGAACAGAAAAAATAGACAAAGGCATTCATAAGTGCTGAAAACCCTAAGAGATTTCTCCTTTATCTAAGGATAAGAAAGAAAAAAGATAAGTTCATCTGCATCAGAGCCCTGGCGACCCAACAGCTCCTACTGACATTCTATATACTGAAAGCACTTTCTTGCTCTTTTTTCCCCACTTCTTTATGTCTCCGTATTTTTGTCTCTGTATTAAAAATGATACTCATTTTGCTGGTAGGTGATGAAGGAGAAAGAAATGCCTGTTTCACAGATCAAAAGCAAGACACTACTTTAGAGCAGCACTGGCTTAGTGTCTTGTATCATAAATCTCTCTGGCTTTATCCATCATCCCCAACATTTCGTCTTTTGCAGCTCTGAGGTTGATGGTGACAGGAAAGATCTCATTACCTGAATCCCAAGAAACACAGGGGTATAGAAGAAGCCCTGATTCCAGAACCTGTGAGTGCCAGCACCCAAACTACCTACCTAAAGACTCAGCTTTCCAAGAAGGTGCAAAAATGCATTATTCCAAGAAGGTACTCATTCATTTATTCTCAAGTACTTATTGAGTTTCCTTTAACACTGAATCCTTGGAATAGTCCCTTAATTGATCTCTGCTTCTGCTCTAGCTTTTCTCCAGCTGTTCTCAACTCAGCATTCAGAATGGCCCTGTTAAAACCACCGGTCATTCAGTCTTCTCCTCCAAGAGTCCTCAGTTCACTAATAGTATGGGTCCTTCATGGCTTCTCATATTGCCCTCAGTCATCTCTCTGACCCATTTCCTACTAAACTCTTTTAATGTTCCTGACTCGATTCCAAAGATTTCCTCCCTGTTCCTCAGAGGTACCAGGTGAACTCCCACTTCAGGGCCTTTGCACTTGCGCTTCTCTCTACCCCTTGACCCTTCCTGCACCCACGCACAGTGAGGCGCTATCTAAAATAGCACCCCACTCCCCTGTTCTCTCTACCCCTTTATTATTATTCTCCTCAACACTTATCAATATGCCATACTACATATTTTATTCATTTAATTTTGTGTTTTTTATGGTCCCAACTAAATTGTGACCTGCGTAAAGGCAAGGCTTTTTGTTTGTTCCATTGCTATATCTACAGTACCTATAAAAGTACTTGGCATAAACCCTTAATTAATATAAAATGAATGAATAAATTGGGACGGGGAATTAAACAGTCAATAAGGCAGGCGTGCTTATTACCCGGAGGATATTGCAAACTACTGGGAGAGATCATACACATTTAAAGAGACAAGTAACCAATAATTTCAAACCGATGAACACTATAAATAACAGACAAAAGATGGAGATAGAACTTAAACGGAGAGATGTCTTTTAGAGTCAATAGTCATGAAAGGCCTTCCTGTGGATGAGACTTAAAGGATGAGGTAAAGCTAAACATGGGATAGCTGTTGG